>NC_061797.1:48553281-49158281 GCF_021462225.1 Girardinichthys multiradiatus | reverse complement strand
CCAGGCCATTGGTCCGACACACAAGCAACCATTTAAATTCCCACTCAGTCTTAACTGGTGTTTAGAGTCACCAGCTTACCTCACATGCATGTTTTGGTCTTCATTAAAAGTCAGTAGAGCCGAAACCAAGGTCCTTGTTTGTGTGGTACATAAAGCTGATTCTGATTCTCGTTCTGGACCATTGGAGAAGACTGGAGAGAATCCACTGATGTACACTAAAACCAGGAGGAGATCCAAATGGTGAGCTTCATTTGGAAGTTGAGCTCAGATGTGGGATTGATGTCCAATCCAAGTTAATGTTCTGGTTTCAAAGAACTGATTGTTGTCCTTAATGTCCAGGCCACTTACTGTTAGCAATACAACAATGCATTTAAACTCTTTAACAACATGTTCATGTTCAACAGAGGCGGTACAGGGTAGCTTGTGACTGACAAACAGCTTCTACACAAGGCAGCCATGTTGGATTCTGGAGGCAGGGTTGTGGAGGAATGTCTGTCTTTCCTTCAGGAGCGATTCTTCTTCTGTTTATCCTCTAGGTCTCCTGAAGTGGGACAGTAATTGTATTTTATTAATAACTATAATAATTATGGTTTTTCCATATACGTGTGTTTCAACAGAAGGTACAAAGAAAAGGGCTAAAGAAACCGTATTCACATCTCCATACATCAGAGTGGATCAGTTACTGCCATCTATTGGTGAGGTTTGACATTGCAACAACTTTAAACCCCATCCAGCAGGTCACAAAGTTCACCTCTAGTCACGTGTGTCTGCTCAGTTCCCTTTTTGGAGGAGGAAACCAGTAACTCTGGCACCACGGTGCGTTATTAGTTCTTCCTCGTCTGTTTTTCCTTTGGATCAGTTCATTTTCTGTTTTTCTCCCCATGCGTTAAAGGAAGAATGTAAACCCTGTCGATAAAATGCATTCCATAGAAGATTTATCGACCCTCAGATGTATGAAGATATGTGAGCAGTTCTGCTGCTGGCCCTTTAAGGCAGCTTGTGGTTTTGGTTTAGAAGAAGATGGAGCTACATGACCATAAAAATACCAGCTGAGCTCAAATGAAGGGAACAAACTGAATAAATCAACATGCTGATAAAACTTTGGAAATATTAGCATTTTCTTTGTTTCCAGCTGTTTTTATCAACATTATTTAACTATGTGATTGTAGTTTTACAGTTAAAAATGCTGTTATCCATATAAATAATGTAATTAACACACACACAATGCCCAATCATAAAGGACCGCTCTGATTTCTGTTGGTCAACATCCTTTTTTCTGTTTGTGTTTGATCTAAATGATTTCAGAGATGCGATTGTTTTCTCCTCCTGTTTGTGTTGATCACACGTCTCACTGTCTCTGTGTCTCCGTCCATTTGAAACCAAGTGACAACTGTGGTGATGAAGCGTCTCTGTGATGGATGGCAGTGCTCAGGTGTCATGTCTCTGCAGGAAAATTGATGTAGGGATGAGAGTCCCTCTCAAGCACCTCAGCAGCTGCATTTAGAACAGGCCGGGCTGATTTGTATCTCTGCAGATTAATGCGATCCTCAGCTCTGGTGCTGCTGGTTGTTTCAGACGTTTCTTGATTACTAAACAACCTTTGGGCCTGTTTACCTTAGATTAATGCTGTGTGTTAAAACCTTAGAGCTCATTACCCACAGAAGAATTGAAAAGTCTGCTCAATTAGTCATTTTCCCCTCAGGCACTCAAAGAAGCAGTTTCTTCCCATTTCTTTGACTGAATATGTAAAGATTCTGTTCAGACCTTCAGAGAGTGCTGGAGAAACAAATGGCTAAAAATGTTTTCAATGAAGCTTATATAGTGGCTGAAGAAACTGAGTCGTGACCATTTAATAAAATGCTCAGGAGACCAAATACAAAAATAGAGCTTTTATTGTGAAAGGAGTAACTTAATTGTGTAAACTGCATGAAACCAGAACTGAACATGAGCTCCACTTCTGATCTCAGAGAGAACCTTCATAGCAACATGTTTTCTAGCTGACAAACTGAAACAAGGAGAAAAACAACCCAAAGTTTATGTAAAATCATAAATTATGAGTTCAAGTTGTGAATCAGTCACTAAGTGACACGTCCAGTGTGTCACTAGAAACAGCTCACATCAAAACGGTTCTTTCTGCGCAACCAAACTTGGTTCTGACCCAGATTCACAGGTCAGTGGAGGCCTCTTTCTCAAACTCTCTCTGTAGTTCCTGGGTCCAGCTCCCGTTGGGATCAAGGCAGAACTTCTTCCTCTCTGTGATGACTCTGCAGGAGAACAACATGCAGAAGGTTCAGAACACTGGACCAGCTGGGAAAACACTCATCTTCTGGGTCAGAACACATCAAGACAGAATAAAAAGCAGCTTGACTGAGATGAAGCTGGGTTGGAGAAATCTGTGAGAGATGAAGGTCTGAGTCCACCAGCAGCCAGAGACAAAGACCAGCTTCTAGAGGAACATTCAGCTGAGTTTCAGCAACAGATCCTAATATTTGATCAGATCGGTCCAAACACGTTGATCTAAGAAAGAAAGATTCTATTTTACAGAACCTAAAAGAACCAAATGTGAGGTTCTGCAGCAGCTTTCTGCAGGTTCAGCTCTGTCTCTGACTCCCAGGTGTTCATATAAGAAGATAAGAAGATGTTTAAAACATGCAGGAAGTCCATGTGGAACATGGAACATGGTTCTAACATGTTCTGCAGTCTGGGTGAACTCACATGACAGATCTGAGTTTGCAGTGCCCAGAAGACATCTCCAGGTTCTTCACCTTCACTTTAGGAATCGTCATATTGGTGTTGTGTGAGCAGCAGAAACCCATGGGCACCAGCCCTGGACCAAGTGGAGCTGAGAAAACAAACAGAACTTCAGTTACCGACCCGGGCCAGAACACACAGCCAACAGTTAACACTGGAAGAGTTCCTCACCTGCAGAGCTGGAACACAGGAAGCAGAGGAAGATCAGGAGGCAGAGAGTCAGCAGGATCTTCATGGTTCTGGATGGATGTTCTGCTGTCTGGATGGAGGTCTGGGAGTCTGTGCAGGACCGATCTGATCTGCTCTGTTTATATCCAGCTGACATCTCCTCTCCGTCACATTCATGAATAGTTGTGTTCTCAGAAAGCAGCAGGTTTCCTTCCTCTGCTTCTTCTTCTTCTTCTTCTGCTTTCTCTTTCACTCTGGATATTTTCTGCTCTACGGAGAAAAGTCAAAGTTCCTGCTAAAAGCCTTCCACAAAATCAACAGGGATTTCCATCCTGATTAAAGCTGCAGGAATGTGTCTCTGACTGAATATTTCTCTTCATTTTACATGAAACTCAAATATCTGCAGAGCTGCAGGAACATCTTTACTAAACCTGAGACTGATGTCAGAATGAGAAAGTCCTCACCTGTTCATCTTGTCATCAGTTCAACATTCAGCCTGTTTTCCTTTGTTGATCCATAGATCCTGCTGTCTTCTAACATTCCTGCTGCTGTTCCTGTCCGTCCTTCAGGATTCATGTCTTTATCTTTGGTGGAGGATCTCCATCAGCAGCTCTCTGTGTTCCAGATTCTCCCAGTAAAGTTGTCTTGATCTTCACCTGCTGCTTCCTGCCTCTTTCTGCAGCTTTTAGGTCCACCTGTCTCCACATATTAGGACAATCAGTCCACAAGAGTTCCTGACTGAAGTTCAGCTTCCATCAGAGCTTCATAATGAGAGCTGGTGGGATAATCAGGGAGGCTCTGCTGCTATGCAGATGATACTCCACTATACTCATGATCAAACGTATTCTAAATGCATGAAGGTCATGGAGTTACTCTGGACGGAATAACTTTGGCCTCCTGAGCAGCTCTGTAGATCTTCAGCTATTTTATACAGGAATATGTTCTTTAATGCAGGAACATGTAGTTAAGGATCTTGAATCAAAATGAAAACATTTATTAGGATCAAGTTCCTGTGAAAACCTTCCCTCCTTTAATCAGCAGCTGCAGCACAGAGGTCCCACCTGATGCCGACGATGAGGAGAAAACTGAAGATGGAAACAAGCTGCTTCATCTGCATCCTGACCCACACCAGTTTTCCCCGTCGGATACCAAGTACAACATTCACAGAACGGCGAGACGAGGAAGTGAAACTGGACAAGAAATGTGCTGACACACACATTTTACTACTTTCAACCAAACACACAGAAATACCTGGAAAATCCTCTTTTATCACAGAGTCAGAGGCAGAAATAAAAAGTGTCCTCATGTAAAATCTTTTAAAAATAATTATCATTTAAACAAATCCTGAAAGGTCTCCTTTACATAAACCTACAAACTGAACCACAACAATAAAACCAGTCATTAGATGGAAATAAAAAGACACTGGCTGCACCTGGAGGACAGTAAATTCAAATACAGTTAAAAGTCTTCTGAGAGCTGACTTCTATCAGCTGAAGCTCGAAAGAGGAATAAAAGTCTGTTCACAAATCAGCAGAAAAAACTGTCTTTAAATACAGACACTAGTCGGCCGCCTGACACGCCCCACGCAGCCTTCTGAATACTGTGCAGTTTCCTGGTCATAATGCCCTCAGATGCACATAGTCCATACTTTGTGGCCATGTCTGGATTTAAAACAGAAAATCTTCCTCCTGGGAAGGCCGCTAATTTTCTCAGGAGGTGAAGTCTGAGCAGGTTCATCCCAAGATCAGAGCGTGAAGCTAAGAAATGACCAAGAAGTCTAGTATCATAGACTGTGGGTTTGAAGTGGGACCAAAGTGCAGACAGGAAGGTGAAATGAGCATAATGATGGTTTTAATGATAAAATAGGAAAGTTACAGGAACTGCAGGGAGAACAGGACAAGAAGCCTGGACAAAGAAGCAGAAACTGCAGCATCCAGTGAAGAACGAGAACCAGCGAGCTTGTAAACTAAGGAAAGAGTGGAGGATGACAATGAATGCAGGTGTGTTATTAAGGGGATCATGTTGAGCAGCTGAGGCAGAAAGAAAGCAGAGAAACTGAGGGAGGAAGACTAATAAACAGTGAAGAAGCAGAACTAAGACACAAATAATCTACTAAACAAGAGATAAAGTCTAACAGAGATCTAACAAAAAACATTTCCAAATGTACAAAGACCAGAACACAAGAACAAACCAAGAAAATAAACACAAAGGAATGAACTAGTATGGCAACACCTTAGAGAACATAAACAACAAGTCAAGTCAAGTTTATTTATATAAGGCTTTTCAGCAACAAGGCACTCAAAGCGCTGTGGGAAACAGGGAAATAATGAAAACAGAGACACAAAAGAAACCAAAAAAAAAAAAAAACACCCAAGGATTATGGCACCTAGGGTCTAACCTCAGCACTATCCAAATTATGTGCTTTATGATTAAAAGTGTAGCCTTTGTAAAATAATGGCAGCATCATGCTGTGGGATGCTGGGGTACTGGAATGGATAAAGCATCCAGCCTTGAGCATTTCCACAGCTGTTCAGTCCTACGACAAGTTCTCCTTAATTTATCCAGGGGCAACAATTAGAACATTGAGCCGTGCTCTGCTTCACAGGAGCAATTAAATCCAAGATGTCCTTACATTGAATAGTAAAACCCAAAACAATGGAGTCCAAATCACTCATATTAGAACCATGAAAGTCAGTGGGATGTATACTGGAATGGATAAAGCAAGTTAACATTAAACTTCTTTGACTTCTTTAAACCTGTTGACTGGGAAAACTGGTCCGTCCCACGATTCTGACCAGTGTAAATGGACTCTACCAGTTCTGCCCAGTAGAGTGGTCAGGAAGAATGATGCCAGACGTTTGTTGATGGATACAGAAAGGGTGTGGTCATGGCGCAACTAGCTAAGAGAGATTGAACCAAATTCTGGTGGAGGTGTATATAAATATTTGACCCTGTGAGGGTCAGAGGAGATCCACAGTAGATCCAAGCCTTTGGTCCCAGTTCTAGTTCTTAAAATCATTGCAGTTGGATGTGCAAGAAGTAAAATAAATCATACAAATAAAAAAAACAAAGTTCTCGTTTGGACACTAACTTCTGAACTGAGGCACAGAATAGTTATAACTCTAGATATTAAACACAACTAGAGAGCTCTGGCATTCGGTGGTTTGGTCTGGCCTACCCGGCGGCCCCGCGCTGTTCCGGACCCTTTGTGGGGTGCCTTGAGACGACATTGTTGTAAATAAGCGCTATATAAAGAAATAAACTGAAACTGAAACTATCTCTGTAGTTATGCTGTTATTTCAACTTTTAACTTTATGTTCTCTCTTTTCCTGTATGACCCCTTCTCTTTTCCAATGGTTATAATCAGTCTGACAGAGAGAGGTATCCCAATCCTTGTGGTTTTTAGTAGAACAATGACCATCAGTGGGACCCTGTATGAGGTTCCTTGAGACGACATTGTTGTAAATAAGCGCCGTTTAACTAAATAATCTGAACTGAAACTATCTCTGTAGTTATGCTGCTATAGGCTTAGGCTGCTGGAGGACATAATGACCACTTTCACCCTCTTCGCTACATTCTCACACTACTCTCCAATTTTGCATTATTTGCTGTTATTTCAGCTTTTAACTTTATGTTCTCTCTCTTCTCTTCCTAGAAGCTACAACTGGCCTGATTCTGTGTCTACCTGTGATACCTTTCTGGAGAGGGGAATTGTCCAAGCTTCTGCTGGCAACAACTTAATGCTCACCCTCTACAGATGATCCACATAGCCCTGTCTTTCAGTGTTTAACCCTTTCTCTCTCCTAGACATGGCAATTAACTGAGCTTAACTGTGACTAACTCTATGTGCTCTCTTTCAGACTCTAACCTTGAAAACTGGCTCAGAGTTTATCTGTTCTTTCTTTCTAGATGAAACAACTAAAGGAGCTACATCCATTAACATTTACTTTTCTTTCCCATAGAAAGTACTCCTGGATCAGTGCTTCTTTGTTCTCTTTGTGTCTCTGCTCTGTTCTCTCAAACCCCCAGTCGGTCGTGGCAGATGGCCGCTCACACTGAGCCTGGTTCTGGTTCTGCTGGAGGTTTCTTCCTGTTAAAAGGGAGTTTTTCCTCTCCACTGTCGCTACATGCATGCTCAGTATGAGGGATTGCTGCAAAGTCAACACCAGTGACTGTCCACTGTCTCTACATGCTCATCCAGGAGGAGTGAATGCTGCAAGTCTCTGACTGGATGCAATCTGCTGGGTTTCCTTAGATAGAAAAACTTTTAATCCAATTTGAATAAATAACTGAATCTGACTGAACTGTTCAATGGTTACGATTAATTGGAACGTATGAACCTGACTGTTGTGAAGAGCCTTGAGAGAACATGTGTTGTGAATTGGCTCTATATAAATAAAAGGAGTGGTGGCCTAGTGGTTAGAACAGGAGGTTTGAGTTCTGGAGGTGACACAAGGGTGCAGGTTCATATCTCACATATTACCACTCTGGGTCCCTGAGCAAGACCCTTAGCCCCAGAATGCTCCCTGGGTGCTGCACAATGGCAGCCCACTGCTCCCTGTAAGGGATGGGTTAAATGTAGAGGCCAAATTTTGTTGTAATGTACATGTGCAATGACCAATACAGATGATTATTATTAAATTGAATCAAAATGTCCAGTTTCCACTCTTTTAAATTGCTTAGATAAGAAGCTCTAACCCTAACAAGTTAAAAATCAATGTTTCTGTAAAAGTAAATCACCTTTTTTTAAAAAGGAACCAATTAGGCTGTTTGGAAGGGTTGAAGGAGAAACCATCTTCTCTCTAAATCAATGTGGCAGCAGGACTTAGGTTGCAAAGCTGCATCTGAATGAAGAACAAGACTTCTGGGACAATGTGCTTTGGAAAGACGAGACCAAAGTAGATGTTGAGAAATCCAAGGAGCAGAAAGATCTCACACCTACTATCAGCATGGTGGTGGAGGGGTGATGGCCTGGGCACCTTGCAGTCACTGATCATGAACTCCTCTGTGTACTAAAGTATGCTTCGTTTTGAAGCGCATTTAGCTCCATCTACTGCTCAGTTGTGAAATGACACCGGGACGTTGACGGCCCTCTGAAGAGTCAGAACAGGATATTCCTGAAGAAGCCCTCAGTGTCTACACATCTGCAAGACCTACCTCCATCATCTTCTTCTTAAAAAGCATTTTCTCAGCCAATCACACCGCCTGAAAACTTTTGAATTTTTGGGGATGTGAAACAGATGGTTTTACATAAAGATAAAATTAAAAAATCAGGATCCACATTAAATAAAATTGTTAATCAGCACCTTTTATTAGGTCAGTATTTAATGCAGAACATAAACTGGTTTTCCTGGTATATTTCTTGTATCAGTGGTGAAACAAAGATTTAGAAAATACCAGGAAAATCGGTGTAACGTGGTGATCGGCACTTCCTCGTTTCCCTTCCCCATTTGTTCTGTGAATGTTCTGCTCGTTATCTGACAGCAAAACCTTCTGGGATGAAGAAGCTTGCTTTCACCTTCAGACCCTGCTCCACCTGCTGATGGTTTAAGATGTTCAGTGCATCTCTACACGTGTAATGAAATGTGTGTCTGTGATGGAGGAACTGCTCCGAACCTTCACCTTAGTCACAGTAAATTCACGGCCCAAAAGGTTTCTGCTTTGGCCCAGATGCAACATTTTGTGACTTTAACAGCTTAGATTTTTTAAATGTTTCTCTGGAAGACGTTTAACGGCTAACAGGGATTCAAAAGGTTTTATTTCAAGCCATCCCAGTTGTGATTAGGTCTGGACTTTGACTAGGCCTTTCTAACATATGAGCATGCTTTGATCTAAGCCATCCATGGTACCTTTGGCTGCATGATCAGGGTGGTTGTCCTGCTGGAAGGTGAACCTCCACCTCAGCCTCAGGTCTTCTAAAGTCTCCAGCAGGTTTTTTTCCTGGATTGTCCTGGATTTAGCTCCATCCATTTTCCAATCAACTCTGATCATCTTCCCTGTTCCTGCTGAAGAATCCTCACAGCCTGATGCTGCCACCACCATGTCTCACCATGGTAATGATATGCTCAGGGTGTTAGTTTCTACCACCCATAATGTTCTGCATGTAGATATCTTCAGCTTTGATCTTCTCTGATCAGAGCACCTCCTACCACATGCTTGCTTTGTCTCCTACATGCTTTCTTCTTCCCCTAAAATGTTCTCCTTGCCCAGACTGTCAGTTTAGGTGGACCACGTCTTGGTAGATCTGCTGTTGGTCAATTCTTTCTTTCATGTTCAGATGGATTGATCAGAGCTCTGTGAGATGTTCAGGGGATATTGTTGTAGAACCTAACTGTGCTTTAAACTTCTCCAGAACTTCCTCCTTGACCTGTCTGATGTTTTCCTTGGTCTTCATGATGCAAGGACCGCCATGGATCAGCGGTTCTCTGTTTTACCGAGACGTGGCTGAGTGAAAACATCCCGGACCGCGCACTGCTGTTGCCGGACTTCCAGCTGTTCAGAGCGGATCGTAGCGTGGAGCTATCGGGGAAGAAGCGAGGAGGCGGAATCTGCTTTTACATAAATGAAGGTTGGTGCAGAGACATAAAAGTGCTGGAGAAAACATGTAGTCCTGATCTGGAGTTATTTTCCATAATCTGTAAACCGTTTTATTCACCGAGAGAGTTTTCCTCGTTTATAATAATTGGCTCATATTTTCCACCTCATGGCTGCACTTCTGCTGCTGAAAAACATCTCGCTGAGCTGATTACAGACGTGGAGAAAAAATACACGGACTCTTTCATCATAATACTGGGAGATTTTAACAGAGCAAACCTCTCAAATGAACTCCCCAAATACAGACAGCATATTAAGTGTCCCACCAGAGATAAAAACACACTGGACCATTGTTACACAGCTTTAAAGGACTCATATCATGCTGTTACCAGGGCTGCTCTGGGTTTTTCAGATCATTATCTAATCCATCTCATCCCAACCTACAGACAGAGACTAAGAGCTTCCAAACCCAAGGTTCACACTGTTAAGAAGTGGACTGAGGAATCAAAGCAGATGCTACAGGCCTGCTTTGAATGCACAGACTGGACTGTTTTTGAAACCTCAGCCACTGACTTAAACCAACTAACTGATGTGGTGACATCATACATCAGTTTCTGTGAGGACAGGTGTGTGCAGACCAAGACCTTCTGCACCTTTGGAATAACAAGCCATGGTTTACTCCACATCTCAGGAATCTGCGCAGGGAAAAGGAAGAAGCTCACAGCAGTGGAGATTGGGCGAGGTACAGGCGGGCCAGGAACAGACTAACAAAGGAGATCAAAGCAGCCAAGAGAAGCTACAGTGAGAAGCTGAAGAACAACCTTTCTACTGGTGATACTTCAGCTGTATGGACTGGTCTGAGAAACCTGACTGCCTACAAGAGCCCCTCCACCCATCCTGAACAGAGTCGTCTCCTGGCCAACCGTCTGAATGGCTTCTATTGCAGACATGACAAGAAACCATTCACACTTCAAATCATCTCCTCCACATCCCATTCAGGAACAAGTTCTTCCCACAAAGCTACCAACCCCCTACCTTCAGATCCTCTGCCTGCACTAAAGATCTCCGAGGAAGATGTAAACAGGCTCTTTCAGCGCATGAAAACAAAGAAAGCTGGAGGACCTGATATTGTCTCCCCATCATGCCTGAAAGCCTGTGCAAATCTACTCGCTCCGATTTTCACCCGGATCTTCAACAAGTCACTGGAGAAATGTGAGGTCCCCTCCTGCCTCAAACGATCCACCATCATCCCGGTTCCCAAGAAACCCACCATCCTAGGATTAAATGACTACAGGCCTGTAGCCCTGACGTCTGTGGTCATGAAATCCTTTGAGCGGCTGGTGTTGAAGCACCTGAAAGACATCACAGGCCCCCTGCTGGACCTCCTGCAATTTGCTTACCGAGCAAACAGGTCGGCAGATGATGCAGTTAACTTAGGTCTACACTTCATCCTGCAACACCTCGACCACCCAGGGACGTACGCCAGGATCCTGTTTGTAGACTTCAGCTCGGCCTTCAACACCATCATACCAGACATCCTCCACCAGAAGCTCACCCAGCTCAACGTCCCAGCCTCCACCTGTCAGTGGATCAACAGCTTCCTGACGGACCGACAGCAGCAGGTGAGACTGGGGAGCATCTTCTCCTGATCCAGATCAATAAGTACTGGTGCCCCCCAGGGGTGTGTTCTATCCCCACTTCTCTTCTCCCTGTACACAAATGACTGCACCTCATCGGACTCGTCCGTGAAACTCCTTAAGTTTGCAGACGACACCACTGTCATTGGACTGATCCAGAATGGTGATGAGTCTGCATACAGACAGCAGGTGGAGCGGCTGGTACACTGGTGCAGTCAGAACTACCTTGAACTGAACCCACTCAAGACTGTGGAAATGGTGGTGGACTTTCGGAGAACACCATCCCCATACACCCCTCTCACCATCCTCAACAACACTGTATCGGTCGTGGACCACTTCAGGTTCTTAGGAACCACCATCTCTGAGGACCTGAGATGGTCCTCACACATAGACACTGTTTGAAAGAAGGCCCAGCAGAGACTGTACTTCCTGAGGCAACTCAAGAAGTTCAACCTTCCACAGGAGCTGCTGGTGATCTTCTCCACTGCCATCATTCAGTCTGTCCTGTCTTCATCCATCTCAATGTGGTTTGGATCATCCACAAAGCAGGACAGGTCCAGACTGCAACGAATAATCAGGACTGCAGAGAGAATAATCAGAGCTGACCTTCCCTCCATCCAGGACTTATACAGGTCAAGGGTCAGGAAAAGAGCTGCTAAAATCTCTGCAGACCCCACACACCCGGCACATAAACTGTTTAGAGTTTTACCTTCAGGTGGCACTACAGAGCACTGTTCACTAAAACCAGCCGCCACAGAGACAGTTTCTTCCCCCAGGATGTTTCTCTGATGAACATTTAATAGAGTACAAAACAACAGCATACAGATGTTGCAAATGCACCTTTGTATATATGTATATTTAAGAACATAAAGATTTATGCATAAACATATCTTAAAACGCTTTAAAAGAAAATAAAAAAAAACCAGAGACCAAAGTGTCAAATTCCTTGTTTGTATGCACGAATTTGGCAATAAAGCTGATTCTGATTCTGGTTGTTCTCTAATTTTCTCTAAAGAACCTCTGAGGCCAGAAACAGAACAGCTGGATCCAGATGTCCTGAAACCTGCTTCTCTACAGCTGAATCTATTAGCTTGAAGTTCTTGATGATCCAGAAAACTGTTCTTTCAGCTGCAATATCAATAAATAAAATATCAATAAAATAGCTGAAGATCTACAGAGCTGCTCAGGAGGCCAAAGTTATTCCGTCCAGAGTAACTCCATGACCTTCATGCATTTAGAATACGTTTGATCATGAGTATAGTGGAGTATCATCTGCATAGCAGCAGAGCCTCCCTGATTATCCCACCAGCTCTCATTATGAAGCTCTGATGGAAGCTGAACTTCCGTCAGGAACTCTTGTGGACTGATTGTCCTAATATGTGGAGACAGGTGGACCTAAAAGCTGCATAAAGAGGCAGGAAGCAGCAGGTGAAGATCAAGACAACTTTACTGGGAGAGTCTGGAACACAGAGAGCTGCTGATGGAGATCCTCCACCAAAGATAAAGACATGAATCCTGAAGGACGGACAGGAACAGCAGCAGGAATGTTAGAAGACAGCAGGATCTATGGATCAACAAAGGAAAACAGGCTGAATGTTGAACTGATGACAAGATGAACAGGTGAGGACTTTCTCATTCTGACATCAGTCTCAGGTTTAGTAAAGATGTTCCTGCAGCTCTGCAGATATTTGAGTTTCATGTAAAATGAAGAGAAATATTCAGTCAGAGACACATTCCTGCAGCTTTAATCAGGATGGAAATCCCTGTTGATTTTGTGGAAGGCTTTTAGCAGGAACTTTGACTTTTCTCCGTAGAGCAGAAAATATCCAGAGTGAAAGAGAAAGCAGAAGAAGAAGAAGAAGAAGCAGAGGAAGGAAACCTGCTGCTTTCTGAGAAAACAACTATTCATGAATGTGACGGAGAGGAGATGTCAGCTGGATATAAACAGAGCAGATCAGATCGGTCCTGCACAGACTTCCAGACCTCCATCCAGACAGCAGAACATCCATCCAGAACCATGAAGATCCTGCTGACTCTCTGCCTCCTGATCTTTCTCTGCTTCCTGTGTTCCAGCTCTGCAGGTGAGGAACTCTTCCAGTGTTAACTGTTGGCTGTGTGTTCTGGCCCGGGTCGGTAACTGAAGTTCTGTTTGTTTTCTCAGCTCCACTTGGTCCAGGGCTGGTGCCCATGGGTTTCTGCTGCTCACACAACACCAATATGACGATTCCTAAAGTGAAGGTGAAGAACCTGGAGATGTCTTCTGGGCACTGCAAACTCAGATCTGTCATGTGAGTTCACCCAGACTGCAGAACATGTTAGAACCATGTTCCATGTTCCACATGGACTTCCTGCATGTTTTAAACATCTTCTTATCTTCTTATATGAACACCTGGGAGTCAGAGACAGAGCTGAACCTGCAGAAAGCTGCTGCAGAACCTCACATTTGGTTCTTTTAGGTTCTGTAAAATAGAATCTTTCTTTCTTAGATCAACGTGTTTGGACCGATCTGATCAAATATTAGGATCTGTTGCTGAAACTCAGCTGAATGTTCCTCTAGAAGCTGGTCTTTGTCTCTGGCTGCTGGTGGACTCAGACCTTCATCTCTCACAGATTTCTCCAACCCAGCTTCATCTCAGTCAAGCTGCTTTTTATTCTGTCTTGATGTGTTCTGACCCAGAAGATGAGTGTTTTCCCAGCTGGTCCAGTGTTCTGAACCTTCTGCATGTTGTTCTCCTGCAGAGTCATCACAGAGAGGAAGAAGTTCTGCCTTGATCCCAACGGGAGCTGGACCCAGAAACTACAGAGAGAGTTTGAGAAAGAGGCCTCCACTGACCTGTGAATCTGGGTCAGAACCAAGTTTGGTTGCGCAGAAAGAACCGTTTTGATGTGAGCTGTTTCTAGTGACACACTGGACGTGTCACTTAGTGACTGATTCACAACTTGAACTCATAATTTATGATTTTACAGAAACTTTGGGTTGTTTTTCTCCTTGTTTCCGTTTGTCAGCTAGAAAACATGTTGCTATGAAGGTTCTCTCTGAGATCAGAAATGGAGCTCATGTTCAGTTCTGGTTTCATGCAGTTTACACAATTAAGTTACTCCTTTCACAATAAAAGCTCTCTTTTTGTATTTGGTCTCCTGAGCATTTTATTACAGAAAGATTTTAAAGGTCCAGTATACACATGCATTTCGATAAACTATGATATCATGGAAAAGTATTCATTTAATTAATTTCGTTTCATTTTCATTTTTTATTTATTTTATTTAAAATCAAATGCAACAGCAGCATTTGCCATGAATGAAAAGCCACAGAAAGAGGGCGTGGCCTATAATATCTGTCCCCCTATCAACACGTAATTATTTATATTTCCAATTTTTTGTGGTGTCAAACAGAGCTGTACTTTCAAATTATAATATCATAATAACAACAATTGAAAACAAAAGTCGACCCACTACTCTGCAGAAATGTATTTTTATAACATCGAAAAATCCCATTTTATTTAAACATATAAATATACTTAAATGTATTAATTTTACAGTCAAAAGTGTTCCACAGACGGACCCTTTTGACTGAAATACGTCTTTCCTTCAAAATTGTTCTGAACCCGGGTTTGGTGAAACTTCAGCTCCTTTTAAGTCATCTTTACTTTCTCTCTTAGTGAACCTGTTTTGCAGGTTATCAGGTTAATTTTTCTGATTAGCTTCATACATAGTTTTTAGAATGTTGTATTCAAACAACATCAAATTTCAGGGTTTTTAAATGTATAAATATGGGATTTGTTAAGTTCCTGTGACCACTTCCATGATCGGCTCTAACGGCCGTTTTCTTTAAAAGGAAAGTTAGATTAATAACAAGCACTTCCCCACACTTCAATATAATAAGTCAGCTACAGAACAATCAGTGTGTTATACAATAGAAACAGGAAACTCTTATTTAGAGAATCTTTAACATTATCCAACACAGCTATAATTCAGCATACCTTTACTTTGACATTAAGTGATTTCCAGGTCAAATGTTCATCAATCATAACACCTAAAAACCTAATCTTCTCTGCCCTTCAATCTCTGATCCTTCTACATTTAATGACACATCAATGTCTTTGTCTTTGTTTTTTTCTTCAGAATATCATACATTTAGTTTTGCTAATGTTTAAAGACAATCTATTGGCATTAAAACATTTCATATTTTTTTGGAATTCATTTTCTATATTTTTCAGAACATCTTTTTATTTTCTATAGCACAAAATATAGTAGTGTCACCTGCAAACAAAATGCACTTCAGTAATTATTATTACACAATATCATTAATATAAAGCAAAAAAAGTACTGGTCCAAGGACTGACCCATACTTTTGACTTTGTGTTGTCAACTTCAACAAACTGGTTTCTATTTTTTAAATATCTGGTAACCCAATGATGTGCCACACCGTTAATACTATGTTTGTACTGTTTATACAATTATATTTTATGGTCCAGCGTGTCAAATGCTTTTTCAAGGTCTACAAAGATTCTTATGAGATAATGTTTCTTGTTAATCGCATCTGAACTTTCAGCTCCATATTTGCTGAAGCAGTAGAGTGATTAAAATGAAACCCATATTGACTATAGCTTAAAAGGCTGTATTTATTAATAAATGTAATCAATTTATTCACAAATAATTTTTTCAAAAATTTAGAGAACTGTGGAAGTAGTGCTATGAGTCTCTAATTAGAAAAGTCACATATATTTCCTTTTTTAAAGAGTTTAATTACTTTGGCCACTTTTATTGGTCAGGAAATGTCCCTGAAGGAAATGATGAATTGCAAATATTAGTAAAGGGCTCAATAATTACATCTATAATTTGTTTTATCAATATCATATTTATATTGGTATAATCACTGGATTTTTCTTTTGCACACCTCTGAACAATAACTAACATTTTGTTCGCCTGTACGTTTTCAAGAAAAATACTATTAACATTATCTGGTATTGTTTCTCCATCAGTCGGTCGTGGTAGATGGCCGCTCACACTGAGCCTGGTTCTGGTTCTGCTGGAGGTTTCTTCCTATTAAAAGGGAGTTTTTCCTCTCCACTGTCGCTACATGCATGCTCAGTATGAGGGATTGCTGCAAAGTCAACGCCAGTGACTGTCCACTGTCTCTACATGCTCATCCAGGAGGAGTGAATGCTGCAAGTCACTGACTGGATGCAATCTGCTGGGTTTCCTTAGATAGAAAAACTTTTTATCCAATTTGAATAAATAACTAACTGACTGCACTGTTCAATGGTTAGGATTAATAGGAATGTATGAACCTGACTTTTGTGAAGAACCTTGAGACAACATGTGTTGTGAATTGGTGCTATATAAATAAACTGAATTGAATTGAAAATCAAGGTTTCCAACAGGGATCTGTTGCAACAGCAAAGGACCAATATTTACAAAATAATTATTGAATTCATTCACAGTTTCATTTTTATTATCACTGCCAGCATTATTTTTTGTAAAATATTTAGGATTATTTGACTTTATTTAGCCTTTTATATCTAACAGTTTACAGTAGTAATCCTTTATTCTTTTTATGATTCCTACTAACTTATTTTTATAACTTTTATACCCAACTTAAGCATCTTTTGTTCTTGATTTTAGAAACAATCTATACAGATAGTTTTTTTTCTTGCAGGCATTTTTAAGCCCATTTGTCATTCATGGTTCGTGGTGAATATTTTTCTTGACATGAGCACTAATTTTTATTACTTTACCATGTTTATGATATGGATTAAATAATGTCAACATAAAAGCATTGAAGGTTTTATTACATTATCTGTGAACATTTTATCCCAGTTGTGTTTCTTTAGATCTTCTCTGAGAATCTTGTTGCCTTGTTGGATTTGCCTCTAATAAATATTATAGTTTAATCTTTCCAATATCACAACATGGTTTCTTATACAATGTAAACGCAGGAAGATGATCGCTCACTAGTTGATGCTAGTTGATGCAAGTTGCACTATGTGTAGGGACCCTTGTTGGTTTAGTTATCAAAGGGAGTAGATCGAAACTTTTCATATAATCCTTAAAATCATCTGATACTGTAGGATTCCCTAGATCAATATTATAATCACTTCACAAAATTAACGAATGTTATTAGTTTTATCAACAAATTCTTGAAGTCTGTCTATAAATAGTTCAATGCTTAAACCCTGGTGCCCTAACAACCGACCAAAATATTTTTCACTAAATTCACTAAGAAACTCTTCTATTTTTACCAAATTACGATGGATAATGCTTTATCAAGAACAGTGCCTATTTTAGCATTGTCTGTAATAAAATGCTCAGGAGACCAAATACAAAAATAGAGCTTTTATTGTGAAAGGAGTAACTTAATTGTGTAAACTGCATGAAACCAGAACTGAACATGAGCTCCACTTCTGATCTCAGAGAGAACCTTCATAGCAACATGTTTTCTAGCTGACAAACTGAAACAAGGAGAAAAACAACCCAAAGTTTCTGTAAAATCATAAATTATGAGTTCAAGTTGTGAATCAGTCACTAAGTGACACGTCCAGTGTGTCACTAGAAACAGCTCACATCAAAACGGTTCTTTCTGCGCAACCAAACTTGGTTCTGACCCAGATTCACAGGTCAGTGGAGGCCTCTTTCTCAAACTCTCTCTGTAGTTCCTGGGTCCAGCTCCCGTTGGGATCAAGGCAGAACTTCTTCCTCTCTGTGATGACTCTGCAGGAGAACAACATGCAGAAGGTTCAGAACACTGGACCAGCTGGGAAAACACTCATCTTCTGGGTCAGAACACATCAAGACAGAATAAAAAGCAGCTTGACTGAGATGAAGCTGGGTTGGAGAAATCTGTGAGAGATGAAGGTCTGAGTCCACCAGCAGCCAGAGACAAAGACCAGCTTCTAGAGGAACATTCAGCTGAGTTTCAGCAACAGATCCTAATATTTGATCAGATCGGTCCAAACACGTTGATCTAAGAAAGAAAGATTCTATTTTACAGAACCTAAAAGAACCAAATGTGAGGTTCTGCAGCAGCTTTCTGCAGGTTCAGCTCTGTCTCTGACTCCCAGGTGTTCATATAAGAAGATAAGAAGATGTTTAAAACATGCAGGAAGTCCATGTGGAACATGGAACATGGTTCTAACATGTTCTGCAGTCTGGGTGAACTTACATGACAGATCTGAGTTTGCAGTGCCATAAAGACATCTCCAGGTTCTTCACCTTCAATTTAGGAATCGTCATATTGGTGTTGTGTGAGCAGCAGAAACCCATGGACACCAGCCCTGGACCAAGTGGAGCTGAGAAAACAAACAGAACTTCAGTTACCGACCCGGGCCAGAACACACAGCCAACAGTTAACACTGGAAGAGTTCCTCACCTGCAGAGCTGGAACACAGGAAGCAGAGGAAGATCAAGAGGCAGAGAGTCAGCAGGATCTTCATGGTTCTGGATGGATGTTCTGCTGTCTGGATGGAGGTCTGGAAGTCTGTGCAGGACCGATCTGATCTGCTCTGTTTATATCCAGCTGACATCTCCTCTCCGTCACATTCATGAATAGTTGTGTTCTCAGAAAGCAGCAGGTTTCCTTCCTCTGCTTCTTCTTCTTCTTCTTCTGCTTTCTCTTTCACTCTGGATATTTTCTGCTCTACGGAGAAAAGTCAAAGTTCCTGCTAAAAGCCTTCCACAAAATCAACAGGGATTTCCATCCTGATTAAAGCTGCAGGAATGTGTCTCTGACTGAATATTTCTCTTCATTTTACATGAAACTCAAATATCTGCAGAGCTGCAGGAACATCTTTACTAAACCTGAGACTGATGTCAGAATGAGAAAGTCCTCACCTGTTCATCTTGTCATCAGTTCAACATTCAGCCTGTTTTCCTTTGTTGATCCATAGATCCTGCTGTCTTCTAACATTCCTGCTGCTGTTCCTGTCCGTCCTTCAGGATTCATGTCTTTATCTTTGGTGGAGGATCTCCATCAGCAGCTCTCTGTGTTCCGGACTCTCCCAGTAAAGTTGTCTTGATCTTCACCTGCTGCTTCCTGCCTCTTTCTGCAGCTTTTAGGTCCACCTGTCTCCACATATTAGGACAATCAGTCCACAAGAGTTCCTGACTGAAGTTCAGCTTCCATCAGAGCTTCATAATGAGAGCTGGTGGGATAATCAGGGAGGCTCTGCTGCTATGCAGATGATACTCCACTATACTCATGATCAAACGTATTCTAAATGCATGAAGGTCATGGAGTTACTCTGGACGGAATAACTTTGGCCTCCTGAGCAGCTCTGTAGATCTTCAGCTATTTTATTGATATTTTATTTATTGATATTGCAGCTGAAAGAACAGTTTTCTGGATCATCAAGAACTTCAAGCTAATAGATTCAGCTGTAGAGAAGCAGGTTTCAGGACATCTGGATCCAGCTGTTCTGTTTCTGGCCTCAGAGGTTCTTTAGAGAAAATTAGAGAACAACCAGAATCAGAATCAGCTTTATTGCCAAATTCGTGCATACAAACAAGGAATTTGACACTTTGGTCTCTGGGTTTTTTTAAATTTTCTTTTAAAGCGTTTTAAGATATGTTTATGCATAAATCTTTATGTTCTTAAATATACATATATACAAAGGTGCATTTGCAACATCTGTATGCTGTTGTTTTGTACTCTATTAAATGTTCATCAGAGAAACATCCTGGGGGAAGAAACTGTCTCTGTGGCGGCTGGTTTTAGTGAACAGTGCTCTGTAGCGCCACCTGAAGGTAAAACTCTAAACAGTTTATGTGCAGGGTGTGTGGGGTCTGCAGAGATTTTAGCAGCTCTTTTCCTGACCCTTGACCGGTATAAGTCCTGGATGGAGGGAAGGTCAGCTCTGATTATTCTCTCTGCAGTCCTGATTATTCGTTGCAGTCTGGACCTGTCCTGTTTTGTGGATGATCCAAACCACATTGAGATGGATGAAGACAGGACAGACTGAATGATGGCAGTGGAGAAGATCACCAGCAGCTCCTGTGGAAGGTTGAACTTCTTGAGTTGCCTCAGGAAGTACAGTCTCTGCTGGGCCTTCTTTTGAACAGTGTCTATGTGTGAAGACCATCTCAGGTCCTCAGAGATGGTGGTTCCTAGGAACCTGAAGTGGTCCACGGCCGATACAGTGTTGTTGAGGATGGTGAGGGGGGTGTATGGGGGTGGTGTTCTCCGAAAGTCCACCATCATTTCCACAGTCTTGAGTGGGTTGAGTTCAAGGTAGTTCTGACTGCACCAGTGTACCAGCTGATCCACCTGCTGTCTGTATGCAGACTCATCACCGTCCTGGATCAGTCCAATGACAGTGGTGTCGTCTGCAAACTTAAGGAGTTTCACGGACGAGTCCGATGAGGTGCAGTCATTTGTGTACAGAGAGAAGAGGAGTGGGGATAGAACACACCCCTGGGGGGCACCAGTACTTATTGATCTGGATCGGGAGAAGATGCTCCCCAGTCTCACCTGCTGCTGTCGGTCCGTCAGGAAGCTGTTGATCCACTGACAGGTGGAGGCTGGGACGTTGAGCTGGGTGAGCTTCTGGTGGAGGATGTCTGGTATGATGGTGTTGAAGGCCGAGCTGAAGTCTACAAACAGGATCCTGGCGTACGTCCCTGGGTGGTCGAGGTGTTGCAGGATGAAGTGTAGACCTAAGTTAACAGCATCATCTGCCGACCTGTTTGCTCGGTAAGCAAATTGCAGGGGGTCCAGCAGGGGGCCTGTGATGTCTTTCAGGTGCTTCAACACCAGCCGCTCAAAGGATTTCATAACCACAGACGTCAGGGCCATGTCTCACCTGCAAACCGTTTTATTCACCGAGATAGTTTTCCTCGTTTATAATAATTGGCTCATATTTTCCACCTCATGGCTGCACTTCTGCTGCTGATAAACATCTTGCTGAGCTGATTACAGACCTGGAGAAAAAATACACGAACTCTTCCATCATAATACTGGGAGATTTTAACAGAACAAACCTCTCCAATGAACTCCCCAAATACAGACAGCATATTAAGTGTCCCACCAGAGACAAAAACACACTGGACCATTGTTACACAGCTTTAAAGGACTCATATCATGCAGTTACCAGGGCTGCAATGGGTTTTTCAGATCATTATCTAATCCATCTTATCCCAACCTACAGACAGAGACTAAGAGCTTCCAAACCCAAGGTTCACACTGTTAAGAAGTGGACTGAGGAATCAAAGCAGACGCTACAGGCCTGCTTTGAATGCACAGACTGGACTGTTTTTGAAACTTCAGCCACTGACTTAAACCAACTAACTGATGTGGTGACATCATACATCAGTTTCTGTGAGGACATGTGTGAGCAGACCAAGACCTTCTGCACCTTTGGGAATAACAAGCCATGGTTTACTCCACACCTCAGGAATCTGCGCAGGGAAAAGGAAGACGCTCCCAGCAGTGGAGATTGGGCGCGGTACAGGCAGGCCAGGAACAGACTACTGATCATGCAGCCAAAGGTACCATGGATGGCTTAGATCAAAGCATGCTCATATGTTAGAAAGGCCTAGTCAAAGTCCAGACCTAATCACAACTGGGATGGCTTGAAATAAAACCTTTTGAATCCCTGTTAGCCGTTAAACGTCTTCCAGAGAAACATTTAAAAAATCTAAGCTGTTAAAGTCACAAAATGTTGCATCTGGGCCAAAGCAGAAACCTTTTGGGCCGTGAATTTACTGTGACTAAGGTGAAGGTTCGGAGCAGTTCCTCCATCACAGACACACATTTCATTACACGTGTAGAGATGCACTGAACATCTTAAACCATCAGCAGGTGGAGCAGGGTCTGAAGGTGAAAGCAAGCTTCTTCATCCCAGAAGGTTTTGCTGTCAGATAACGAGCAGAACATTCACAGAACAAATGGGGAAGGGAAACGAGGAAGTGCCGATCACCACGTTACACCGATTTTCCTGGTATTTTCTAAATCTTTGTTTCACCACTGATACAAGAAATATACCAGGAAAACCAGTTTATGTTCTGCATTAAATACTGACCTAATAAAAGGTGCTGATTAACAATTTTATTTAATGTGGATCCTGATTTTTTAATTTTATCTTTATGTAAAACCATCTGTTTCACATCCCCAAAAATTCAAAAGTTTTCAGGCGGTGTGATTGGCTGAGAAAATGCTTTTTAAGAAGAAGATGATGGAGGTAGGTCTTGCAGATGTGTAGACACTGAGGGCTTCTTCAGGAATATCCTGTTCTGACTCTTCAGAGGGCCGTCAACGTCCCGGTGTCATTTCACAACTGAGCAGTAGATGGAGCTAAATGCGCTTCAAAACGAAGCATACTTTAGTACACAGAGGAGTTCATGATCAGTGACTGCAAGGTGCCCAGGCCATCACCCCTCCACCACCATGCTGATAGTAGGTGTGAGATCTTTCTGCTCCTTGGATTTCTCAACATCTACTTTGGTCTCGTCTTTCCAAAGCACATTGTCCCAGAAGTCTTGTTCTTCATCCAGATGCAGCTTTGCAACCTAAGTCCTGCTGCCACATTGATTTAGAGAGAAGATGGTTTCTCCTTCAACCCTTCCAAACAGCCTAATTGGTTCCTTTTTAAAAAAAGGTGATTTACTTTTACAGAAACATTGATTTTTAACTTGTTAGGGTTAGAGCTTCTTATCTAAGCAATTTAAAAGAGTGGAAACTGGTCATTTTGATTCAATTTAATAATAATCATCTGTATTGGTCATTGCACATGTACATTACAACAAAATTTGGCCTCTACATTTAACCCATCCCTTACAGGGAGCAGTGGGCTGCCATTGTGCAGCACCCAGGGAGCATTCTGGGGCTAAGGGTCTTGCTCAGGGACCCAGAGTGGTAATATGTGAGATATGAACCTGCACCCTTGTGTCACCTCCAGAACTCAAACCTCCTGTTCTAACCACTAGGCCACCACTCCCTTTATTTATATAGAGCCAATTCACAACACATGTTGTCTCAAGGCACTTCACAACAGTCAGGTTCATACATTCCAATTAATTCTAACCATTGAACAGTTCAGTCAGATTCAGTTATTTATTCAAATTGGATTAAAAGTTTTTCTATCTAAGGAAACCCAGCAGATTGCATCCAGTCAGAGACTTGCTGCATTCACTCCTCCTGGATGAGCATGTAGAGACAGTGGACAGTCACTGGTGTTGATTTTGCAGCAATCCCTCATACTGAGCATGCATGTAGCGACAGTGGAGAGGAAAAACTCCCTTTTAACAGGAAGAAACCTCCAGCAGAACCAGAACCAGGCTCAGTGTGAGCGGCCATCTGCCACGACCGACTGGGGGTTTGAGAGAACAGAGCAGAGACACAAAGAGAACAAAGAAGCACTGATCCAGGAGTACTTTCTATGGGAAGGAAAAGTAAATGTTAATGGATGTAGCTCCTTTAGTCGTTTCACCTAGAAAGAAAGAACAGATAAACTCTGAGCCAGTTTTCAAGGTTAGAGTCTGAAAGAGAGCACATAGAGTTAGTCACAGTTAAGCTCAGTTAATTGCCATGTCTAGGAGAGAGAAAGGGTTAAACACTGAAAGACAGGACCATGTGGATCATCTGTAGAGGGTGAGCATTAAGTTGTTGCCAGCAGAAGCTTGGACAATTCCCCTCTCCAGAAAGGTGTCACAGGTAGACACAGAATCAGGCCAGTTGTAGCTTCTAGGAAGAGAAGAGAGAGAACATAAAGTTAAAAGCTGAAATAACAGCAAATAATGCAAAATTGGAGAGTAGTGTGAGAATGTAGCGAAGAGGGTGAAAGTGGTCATTATGTCCTCCAGCAGCCTAAGCCTATAGCAGCATAACTACAGAGATAGTTTCAGTTCAGATTATTTAGTTAAACGGCGCTTATTTACAACAATGTCGTCTCAAGGAACCTCATACAGGGTCCCACTGATGGTCATTGTTCTACTAAAAACCACAAGGATTGGGATACCTCTCTCTGTCAGACTGATTATAACCATTGGAAAAGAGAAGGTGTCATACAGGAAAAGAGAGAACATAAAGTTAAAAGTTGAAATAACAGCATAACTACAGAGATAGTTTCAGTTTCAGTTTATTTCTTTATATAGCGCTTATTTACAACAATGTCGTCTCAAGGAACCCCACAAAGGGTCCGGAACAGCGCGGGGCCGCCGGGTAGGCCAGACCAAACCACCGAGTCCCAGAGCTCTCTAGTTGTGTTTAATATCTAGAGTTATGACTATTCTGTGCCTCAGTTCAGAAGTTAGTGTCCAAACGAGAACTTTGTTTTTTTTATTTGTATGATTTATTTTACTTCTTGCACATCCAACTGCAATGATTTTAAGAACTAGAACTGGGACCAAAGGCTTGGATCTACTGTGGATCTCCTCTGACCCTCACAGGGTCAAATATTTATATACACCTCCACCAGAATTTGGTTCAATCTCTCTTAGCTAGTTGCGCCATGACCACACCCTTTCTGTATCCATCAACAAACGTCTGGCATCATTCTTCCTGACCACTCTACTGGGCAGAACTGGTAGAGTCCATTTACACTGGTCAGAATCGTGGGACGGACCAGTTTTCCCAGTCAACAGGTTTAAAGAAGTCAAAGAAGTTTAATGTTAACTTGCTTTATCCATTCCAGTATACATCCCACTGACTTTCATGGTTCTAATATGAGTGATTTGGACTCCATTGTTTTGGGTTTTACTATTCAATGTAAGGACATCTTGGATTTAATTGCTCCTGTGAAGCAGAGCACGGCTCAATGTTCAAATTGTTGCCCCTGGATAAATGAAGGAGAACTTGTCGTAGGACTGAACAGCTGTGGAAATGCTCAAGGCTGGATGCTTTATCCATTCCAGTACCCCAGCATCCCACAGCATGATGCTGCCACTATTTTACAAAGGCTACACTTTTAATCATAAAGCACACAATTTGGATAGTGCTGAGGTTAGACCCTAGGTGCCATAATCCTTGGGTGTTTTTTTTTTTTTTTTTGGTTTCTTTTGTGTCTCTGTTTTCATTATTTCCCTGTTTCCCACAGCGCTTTGAGTGCCTTGTTGCTGAAAAGCCCTATATAAATAAACTTGACTTGACTTGTTGTTTATGTTCTCTAAGGTGTTGCCATACTAGTTCATTCCTTTGTGTTTATTTTCTTGGTTTGTTCTTGTGTTCTGGTCTTTGTACATTTGGAAATGTTTTTTGTTAGATCTCTGTTAGACTTTATCTCTTGTTTAGTAGATTATTTGTGTCTTAGTTCTGCTTCTTCACTGTTTATTAGTCTTCCTCCCTCAGTTTCTCTGCTTTCTTTCTGCCTCAGCTGCTCAACATGATCCCCTTAATAACACACCTGCATTCATTGTCATCCTCCACTCTTTCCTTAGTTTACAAGCTCGCTGGTTCTCGTTCTTCACTGGATGCTGTAGTTTCTGCTTCTTTGTCCAGGCTTCTTGTCCTGTTCTCCCTGCAGTTCCTGTAACTTTCCTATTTTATCATTAAAACCATCATTATGCTCATTTCACCTTCCTGTCTGCACTTTGGTCCCACTTCAAACCCACAGTCTATGATACTAGAATTCTTGGTCATTTCTTAGCTTCACGCTCTGATCTTGGGATGAACCTGCTCGGACTTCACCTCCTGAGAAAATTAGCGGCCTTCCCAGGAGGAAGATTTTCTGTTTTAAATCCAGACATGGCCACAAAGTATGGACTATGTGCATCTGAGGGCATTATGACCAGGAAACTGCACAGTATTCAGAAGGCTGCGTGGGGCGTGTCAGGCGGCCGACTAGTGTCTGTATTTAAAGAGTTTTTTCTGCTGATTTGTGAACAGACTTTTATTCCTCTTTCGAGCTTCAGCTGATAGAAGTCAGCTCTCAGAAGACTTTTAACTGTATTTGAATTTACTGTCCTCCAGGTGCAGCCAGTGTCTTTTTATTTCCATCTAATGACTGGTTTTATTGTTGTGGTTCAGTTTGTAGGTTTATGTAAAGGAGACCTTTCAGGATTTGTTTAAATGATAATTATTTTTAAAAGATTTTACATGAGGACACTTTTTATTTCTGCCTCTGACTCTGTGATAAAAGAGGATTTTCCAGGTATTTCTGTGTGTTTGGTTGAAAGTAGTAAAATGTGTGTGTCAGCACATTTCTTGTCCAGTTTCACTTCCTCGTCTCGCCGTTCTGTGAATGTTGTACTCGGTATCCGACGGGGAATACTGGTGTGGGTCAGGATGCAGATGAAGCAGCTTGTTTCCATCTTCAGTTTTCTCCTCATCGTCGGCATCAGGTGGGACCTCTGTGCTGCAGCTGCTGATTAAAGGAGGGAAGGTTTTCACAGGAACTTGATCCTAATAAATGTTTTCATTTTGATTCAAGATCCTTAACTACATGTTCCTGCATTAAAGAACATATTACTGTATAAAATAGCTGAAGATCTACAGAGCTGCTCAGGAGGCCAAAGTTATTCCGTCCAGAGTAACTCCATGACCTTCATGCATTTAGAATACGTTTGATCATGAGTATAGTGGAGTATCATCTGCATAGCAGCAGAGCCTCCCTGATTATCCCACCAGCTCTCATTATGAAGCTCTGATGGAAGCTGAACTTCAGTCAGGAACTCTTGTGGACTGATTGTCCTAATATGTGGAGACAGGTGGACCTAAAAGCTGCATAAAGAGGCAGGAAGCAGCAGGTGAAGATCAAGACAACTTTACTGGGAGAATCTGGAACACAGAGAGCTGCTGATGGAGATCCTCCACCAAAGATAAAGACATGAATCCTGAAGGACGGACAGGAACAGCAGCAGGAATGTTAGAAGACAGCAGGATCTATGGATCAACAAAGGAAAACAGGCTGAATGTTGAACTGATGACAAGATGAACAGGTGAGGACTTTCTCATTCTGACATCAGTCTCAGGTTTAGTAAAGATGTTCCTGCAGCTCTGCAGATATTTGAGTTTCATGTAAAATGAAGAGAAATATTCAGTCAGAGACACATTCCTGCAGCTTTAATCAGGATGGAAATCCCTGTTGATTTTGTGGAAGGCTTTTAGCAGGAACTTTGACTTTTCTCCGTAGAGCAGAAAATATCCAGAGTGAAAGAGAAAGAGAAAGCAGAAGAAGAAGAAGAAGAAGCAGAGGAAGGAAACCTGCTGCTTTCTGAGAACACAACTATTCATGAATGAGACGGAGAGGAGATGTCAGCTGGATATAAACAGAGCAGATCAGATCGGTCCTGCACAGACTTCCAGACCTCCATCCAGACAGCAGAACATCCATCCAGAACCATGAAGATCCTGCTGACTCTCTGCCTCCTGATCTTCCTCTGCTTCCTGTGTTCCAGCTCTGCAGGTGAGGAACTCTTCCAGTGTTAACTGTTGGCTGTGTGTTTTGGCCCGGGTTGGTAACTGAAGTTCTGTTTGTTTTCTCAGCTCCACTTGGTCCAGGGCTGGTGTCCATGGGTTTCTGCTGCTCACACAACACCAATATGACGATTCCTAAAGTGAAGGTGAAGAACCTGGAGATGTCTTCTGGGCACTGCAAACTCAGATCTGTCATGTGAGTTCACCCAGACTGCAGAACATGTTAGAACCATGTTCCATGTTCCACATGGACTTCCTGCATGTTTTAAACATCTTCTTATCTTCTTATATGAACACCTGGGAGTCAGAGACAGAGCTGAACCTGCAGAAAGCTGCTGCAGAACCTCACATTTGGTTCTTTTAGGTTCTGTAAAATAGAATCTTTCTTTCTTAGATCAACGTGTTTGGACCGATCTGATCAAATATTAGGATCTGTTGCTGAAACTCAGCTGAATGTTCCTCTAGAAGCTGGTCTTTGTCTCTGGCTGCTGGTAGACTCAGACCTTCATCTCTCACAGATTTCTCCAACCCAGCTTCATCTCAGTCAAGCTGCTTTTTATTCTGTCTTGATGTGTTCTGACCCAGAAGATGAGTGTTTTCCCAGCTGGTCCAGTGTTCTGAACCTTCTGCATGTTGTTCTCCTGCAGAGTCATCACAGAGAGGAAGAAGTTCTGCCTTGATCCCAACGGGAGCTGGACCCAGGAACTACAGAGAGAGTTTGAGAAAGAGGCCTCCACTGACCTGTGAATCTGGGTCAGAACCAAGTTTGGTTGCGCAGAAAGAACCGTTTTGATGTGAGCTGTTTCTAGTGACACACTGGACGTGTCACTTAGTGACTGATTCACAACTTGAACTCATAATTTATGATTTTACAGAAACTTTGGGTTGTTTTTCTCCTTGTTTCAGTTTGTCAGCTAGAAAACATGTTGCTATGAAGGTTCTCTCTGAGATCAGAAATGGAGCTCATGTTCAGTTCTGGTTTCATGCAGTTTACACAACAAAGTTACTCCTTTCACAATAAAAGCTCTATTTTTGTATTTGGTCTCCTGAGCATTTTATTACAGACAATGCTAAAATAGTCACTGTTCTTGATAAAGCATTATCCATCGTAATTTGGTAAAAATAGAAGAGTTTCTTAGTGAATTTAGTGAAAAATATTTTGGTCGGTTGTTAGGGCACCAGGGTTTAAGCATTGAACTATTTATAGACAGACTTCAAGAATTTGTTGATAAAACTAATAACATTCGTTAATTTTGTGAAGTGATTATAATATTGATCTAGGGAATCCTACAGTATCAGATGATTTTAAGGATTATATGAAAAGTTTCGATCTACTCCCTTTGATAACTAAACCAACAAGGGTCCCTACACATAGTGCAACTTGCATCAACTAGCATCAACTAGTGAGCGATCATCTTCCTGCGTTTACATTGTATGAGAAACCATGTTGTGATATTGGAAAGATTAAACTATAATATTTATTAGAGGCAAATCCAACAAGGCAACAAGATTCTC
Organism: Girardinichthys multiradiatus; assembly: GCF_021462225.1. Classification (NCBI taxonomy): domain Eukaryota; kingdom Metazoa; phylum Chordata; class Actinopteri; order Cyprinodontiformes; family Goodeidae; genus Girardinichthys; species Girardinichthys multiradiatus. The sequence goes on along the minus strand of NC_061797.1, from coordinate 49,129,331 downwards.
AGAGAAGATCTAAAGAAACACAACTGGGATAAAATGTTCACAGATAATGTAATAAAACCTTCAATGCTTTTATGTTGACATTATTTAATCCATATCATAAACATGGTAAAGTAATAAAAATTAGTGCTCATGTCAAGAAAAATATTCACCACGAACCATGAATGACAAATGGGCTTAAAAATGCCTGCAAGAAAAAAAACTATCTGTATAGATTGTTTCTAAAATCAAGAACAAAAGATGCTTAAGTTGGGTATAAAAGTTATAAAAATAAGTTAGTAAGAATCATCAAAAGACTAAAGGATTACTACTGTAAACTGTTAGATATAAAAGGCTAAATAAAGTCAAATAATCCTAAATATTTTACAAAAAATAATGCTGGCAGTGATAATAAAAATGAAACTGTGAATGAATTCAATAATTATTTTGTAAATATTGGTCCTTTGCTGTTGCAACAGATTCCTGTTGGAAACCTTGATTTTCAATTCAATTCAGTTTATTTATATAGCACCAATTCACAACACATGTCGTCTCAAGGCTCTTCACAAAAGTCAGGTTCATACATTCCTATTAATCCTAACCATTGAACAGTGCAGTCAGAGTTAGTTATTTATTCAAATTGGATAAAAAGTTTTTCTATCTAAGGAAACCCAGCAGATTGCATCCAGTCAGTGACTTGCAGCATTCACTCCTCCTGGATGAGCATGTAGAGACAGTGGACAGTCACTGGCGTTGACTTTGCAGCAATCCCTCATACTGAGCATGCATGTAGCGACAGTGGAGAGGAAAAACTCCCTTTTAATAGGAAGAAACCTCCAGCAGAACCAGAACCAGGCTCAGTGTGAGCGGCCATCTGCCACGACCGACTGATGGAGAAACAATACCAGATAATGTTAATAGTATTTTTCTTGAAAACGTACAGGCGAACAAAATGTTAGTTATTGTTCAGAGGTGTGCAAAAGAAAAATCCAGTGATTATACCGATATAAATATGATATTGATAAAACAAATTATAGATGTAATTATTGAGCCCTTTACTAATATTTGCAATTCATCATTTCCTTCAGGGACATTTCCTGACCAATAAAAGTGGCCAAAGTAATTAAACTCTTTAAAAAAGGAAATATATGTGACTTTTCTAATTAGAGACTCATAGCACTACTTCCACAGTTCTCTAAATTTTTGAAAAAATTATTTGTGAATAAATTGATTACATTTATTAATAAATACAGCCTTTTAAGCTATAGTCAATATGGGTTTCATTTTAATCACTCTACTGCTTCAGCAAATATGGAGCTGAAAGTTCAGATGCGATTAACAAGAAACATTATCTCATAAGAATCTTTGTAGACCTTGAAAAAGCATTTGACACGCTGGACCATAAAATATAATTGTATAAACAGTACAAACATAGTATTAACGGTGTGGCACATCATTGGGTTACCAGATATTTAAAAAATAGAAACCAGTTTGTTGAAGTTGACAACACAAAGTCAAAAGTATGGGTCAGTCCTTGGACCAGTACTTTTTTTGCTTTATATTAATGATATTGTGTAATAATAATTACTGAAGTGCATTTTGTTTGCAGGTGACACTACTATATTTTGTGCTATAGAAAATAAAAAGATGTTCTGAAAAATATAGAAAATGAATTCCAAAAAAATATGAAATGTTTTAATGCCAATAGATTGTCTTTAAACATTAGCAAAACTAAATGTATGATATTCTGAAGAAAAAAACAAAGACAAAGACATTGATGTGTCATTAAATGTAGAAGGATCAGAGATTGAAGGGCAGAGAAGATTAGGTTTTTAGGTGTTATGATTGATGAACATTTGACCTGGAAATCACATAATGTCAAAGTAAAGGTATGCTGAATTATAGCTGTGTTGGATAATGTTAAAGATTCTCTAAATAAGAGTTTCCTGTTTCTATTGTATAACACACTGATTGTTCTGTAGCTGACTTATTGTATTGAAGTGTGGGGAAGTGCTTGTTATTAATCTAACTTTCCTTTTAAAGAAAACGGCCGTTAGAGCCGATCATGGAAGTGGTCACAGGAACTTAACAAATCCCATATTTATACATTTAAAAACCCTGAAATTTGATGTTGTTTGAATACAACATTCTAAAAACTATGTATGAAGCTAATCAGAAAAATTAACCTGATAACCTGCAAAACAGGTTCACTAAGAGAGAAAGTAAAGATGACTTAAAAGGAGCTGAAGTTTCACCAAACCCGGGTTCAGAACAATTTTGAAGGAAAGACGTATTTCAGTCAAAAGGGTCCGTCTGTGGAACACTTTTGACTGTAAAATTAATACATTTAAGTATATTTATATGTTTAAATAAAATGGGATTTTTCGATGTTATAAAAATACATTTCTGCAGAGTAGTGGGTCGACTTTTATTTTCAATTGTTGTTATTATGATATTATAATTTGAAAGTACAGCTCTGTTCGACACCACAAAAAATTGGAAATATAAATAATTACGTGTTGATAGGGGGACAGATATTATAGGCCACGCCCTCTTTCTGTGGCTTTTCATTCATGGCAAATGCTGCTGTTGCATTTGATTTTAAATAAAATAAATAAAAAATGAAAATGAAACGAAATTAATTAAATGAATACTTTTCCATGATATCATAGTTTATCGAAATGCATGTGTATACTGGACCTTTAAAATCTTTCTGTAATAAAATGCTCAGGAGACCAAATACAAAAAGAGAGCTTTTATTGTGAAAGGAGTAACTTAATTGTGTAAACTGCATGAAACCAGAACTGAACATGAGCTCCACTTCTGATCTCAGAGAGAACCTTCATAGCAACATGTTTTCTAGCTGACAAACTGAAACAAGGAGAAAAACAACCCAAAGTTTCTGTAAAATCATAAATTATGAGTTCAAGTTGTGAATCAGTCACTAAGTGACACGTCCAGTGTGTCACTAGAAACAGCTCACATCAAAACGGTTCTTTCTGCGCAACCAAACTTGGTTCTGACCCAGATTCACAGGTCAGTGGAGGCCTCTTTCTCAAACTCTCTCTGTAGTTCCTGGGTCCAGCTCCCGTTGGGATCTAGGCAGAACTTCTTCCTCTCTGTGATGACTCTGCAGGAGAACAACATGCAGAAGGTTCAGAACACTGGACCAGCTGGGAAAACACTCATCTTCTGGGTCAGAACACATCAAGACAGAATAAAAAGCAGCTTGACTGAGATGAAGCTGGGTTGGAGAAATCTGTGAGAGATGAAGGTCTGAGTCCACCAGCAGCCAGAGACAAAGACCAGCTTCTAGAGGAACATTCAGCTGAGTTTCAGCAACAGATTCTAATATTTGATCAGATCGGTCCAAACACGTTGATCTAAGAAAGAAAGATTCTATTTTACAGAACCTAAAAGAACCAAATGTGAGGTTCTGCAGCAGCTTTCTGCAGGTTCAGCTCTGTCTCTGACTCCCAGGTGTTCATATAAGAAGATAAGAAGATGTTTAAAACATGCAGGAAGTCCATGTGGAACATGGAACATGGTTCTAACATGTTCTGCAGTCTGGGTGAACTCACATGACAGATCTGAGTTTGCAGTGCCCAGAAGACATCTCCAGGTTCTTCACCTTCACTTTAGGAATCGTCATATTGGTGTTGTGTGAGCAGCAGAAACCCATGGGCACCAGCCCTGGACCAAGTGGAGCTGAGAAAACAAACAGAACTTCAGTTACCGACCCGGGCCAGAACACACAGCCAACAGTTAACACTGGAAGAGTTCCTCACCTGCAGAGCTGGAACACAGGAAGCAGAGGAAGATCAGGAGGCAGAGAGTCAGCAGGATCTTCATGGTTCTGGATGGATGTTCTGCTGTCTGGATGGAGGTCTGGAAGTCTGTGCAGGACCGATCTGATCTGCTCTGTTTATATCCAGCTGACATCTCCTCTCCGTCACATTCATGAATAGTTGTGTTCTCAGAAAGCAGCAGGTTTCCTTCCTCTGCTTCTTCTTCTTCTTCTTCTGCTTTCTCTTTCACTCTGGATATTTTCTGCTCTACGGAGAAAAGTCAAAGTTCCTGCTAAAAGCCTTCCACAAAATCAACAGGGATTTCCATCCTGATTAAAGCTGCAGGAATGTGTCTCTGACTGAATATTTCTCTTCATTTTACATGAAACTCAAATATCTGCAGAGCTGCAGGAACATCTTTACTAAACCTGAGACTGATGTCAGAATGAGAAAGTCCTCACCTGTTCATCTTGTCATCAGTTCAACATTCAGCCTGTTTTCCTTTGTTGATCCATAGATCCTGCTGTCTTCTAACATTCCTGCTGCTGTTCCTGTCCGTCCTTCAGGATTCATGTCTTTATCTTTGGTGGAGGATCTCCATCAGCAGCTCTCTGTGTTCCAGACTCTCCCAGTAAAGTTGTCTTGATCTTCACCTGCTGCTTCCTGCCTCTTTCTGCAGCTTTTAGGTCCACCTGTCTCCACATATTAGGACAATCAGTCCACAAGAGTTCCTGATTGAAGTTCAGCTTCCATCAGAGCTTCATAATGAGAGCTGGTGGGATAATCAGGGAGACTCTGCTGCTATGCAGATGATACTCCACTATACTCATGATCAAACGTATTCTAAATGCATGAAGGTCATGGAGTTACTCTGGACGGAATAACTTTGGCCTCCTGAGCAGCTCTGTAGATCTTCAGCTATTTTATTGATATTTTATTTATTGATATTGCAGCTGAAAGAACAGTTTTCTGGATCATCAAGAACTTCAAGCTAATAGATTCAGCTGTAGAGAAGCAGGTTTCAGGACATCTGGATCCAGCTGTTCTGTTTCTGGCCTCAGAGGTTCTTTAGAGAAAATTAGAGAACAACCAGAATCAGAATCAGCTTTATTGCCAAATTCGTGCATACAAACAAGGAATTTGACACTTTGGTCTCTGGGTTTTTTTAAATTTTATTTTAAAGCGTTTTAAGATATGTTTATGCATAAATCTTTATGTTCTTAAATATACATATATACAAAGGTGCATTTGCAACATCTGTATGCTGTTGTTTTGTACTCTATTAAATGTTCATCAGAGAAACATCCTGGGGGAAGAAACTGTCTCTGTGGCGGCTGGTTTTAGTGAACAGTGCTCTGTAGCGCCACCTGAAGGTAAAACTCTAAACAGTTTATGTGCAGGGTGTGTGGGGTCTGCAGAGATTTTAGCAGCTCTTTTCCTGACCCTTGACCTGTATAAGTCCTGGATGGAGGGAAGGTCAGCTCTGATTATTCTCTCTGCAGTCCTGATTATTCGTTGCAGTCTGGACCTGTCCTGTTCTGTGGATGATCCAAACCACATTGAGATGGATGAAGACAGGACAGACTGAATGATGGCAGTGGAGAAGATCACCAGCAGCTCCTGTGGAAGGTTGAACTTCTTGAGTTGCCTCAGGAAGTACAGTCTCTGCTGGGCCTTCTTTCAAACAGTGTCTATGTGTGAAGACCATCTCAGGTCCTCAGAGATGGTGGTTCCTAGGAACCTGAAGTGGTCCACGGCCGATACAGTGTTGTTGAGGATGGTGAGGGGGGTGTATGGGGGTGGTGTTCTCCGAAAGTCCACCATCATTTCCACAGTCTTGAGTGGGTTGAGTTCAAGGTAGTTCTGACTGCACCAGTGTACCAGCCGATCCACCTGCTGTCTGTATGCAGACTCATCACCATCCTGGATCAGTCCAATGACAGTGGTGTCGTCTGCAAACTTAAGGAGTTTCACGGACGAGTCCGATGAGGTGCAGTCATTTGTGTACAGAGAGAAGAGGAGTGGGGATAGAACACACCCCTGGGGGGCACCAGTACTTATTGATCTGGATCGGGAGAAGATGCTCCCCAGTCTCACCTGCTGCTGTCGGTCCGTCAGGAAGCTGTTGATCCACTGACAGGTGGAGGCTGGGACGTTGAGCTGGGTGAGCTTCTGGTGGAGGATGTCTGGTATGATGGTGTTGAAGGCCGAGCTGAAGTCTACAAACAGGATCCTGGCGTACCTCCCTGGACGGTCGAGGTTGCAGGATGAAGTGTAGACCTAAGTTAACAGCATCATCTGCCGACCTTTTTGCTCGGTAAGCAAATTGCAGGGGGTCCAGCAGGGGGCCTGTGATGTCTTTCAGGTGCTTCAACACCAGCCGCTCAAAGGATTTCATAACCACAGACGTCAGGGCCATGTCTCACCTGCAAACCGTTTTATTCACCGAGATAGTTTTCCTCGTTTATAATAATTGGCTCATATTTTCCACCTCATGGCTGCACTTCTGCTGCTGATAAACATCTTGCTGAGCTGATTACAGACCTGGAGAAAAAATACACGGACTCTTTCATTATAATACTGGGAGATTTTAACAGAGCAAACCTCTCAAATGAACTCCCCAAATACAGACAGCATATTAAGTGTCCCACCAGAGATAAAAACACACTGGACCATTGTTACACAGCTTTAAAGGACTCATATCATGCTGTTACCAGGGCTGCTCTGGGTTTTTCAGATCATTATCTAATCCATCTCATCCCAACCTACAGACAGAGACTAAGAGCTTCCAAACCCAAGGTTCACACTGTTAAGAAGTGGACTGAGGAATCAAAGCAGACGCTACAGGCCTGCTTTGAATGCACAGACTGGACTGTTTTTGAAACTTCAGCCACTGACTTAAACCAACTAACTGATGTGGTGACATCATACATCAGTTTCTGTGAGGACATGTGTGAGCAGACCAAGACCTTCTGCACCTTTGGGAATAACAAGCCATGGTTTACTCCACACCTCAGGAATCTGCGCAGGGAAAAGGAAGAAGCTCCCAGCAGTGGAGATTGGGCGCGGTACAGGCAGGCCAGGAACAGACTACTGATCATGCAGCCAAAGGTACCATGGATGGCTTAGATCAAAGCATGCTCATATGTTAGAAAGGCCTAGTCAAAGTCCAGACCTAATCACAACTGGGATGGCTTGAAATAAAACCTTTTGAATCCCTGTTAGCCGTTAAACGTCTTCCAGAGAAACATTTAAAAAATCTAAGCTGTTAAAGTCACAAAATGTTGCATCTGGGTCAAAGCAGAAACCTTTTGGGCCGTGAATTTACTGTGACTAAGGTGAAGGTTCGGAGCAGTTCTTCCATCACAGACACACATTTCATTACACGTGTAGAGATGCACTGAACATCTTAAACCATCAGCAGGTGGAGCAGGGTCTGAAGGTGAAAGCAAGCTTCTTCATCCCAGAAGGTTTTGCTGTCAGATAACGAGCAGAACATTCACAGAACAAATGGGGAAGGGAAACGAGGAAGTGCCGATCACCACGTTACACCGATTTTCCTGGTATTTTCTAAATCTTTGTTTCACCACTGATACAAGAAATATACCAGGAAAACCAGTTTATGTTCTGCATTAAATACTGACCTAATAAAAGGTGCTGATTAACAATTTTATTTAATGTGGATCCTGATTTTTTAATTTTATCTTTATGTAAAACCATCTGTTTCACATCCCCAAAAATTCAAAAGTTTTCAGGCGGTGTGATTGGCTGAGAAAATGCTTTTTAAGAAGAAGAGGATGGAGGTAGGTCTTGCAGATGTGTAGACACTGAGGGCTTCTTCAGGAATATCCTGTTCTGACTCTTCAGAGGGCCGTCAACGTCCCGGTGTCATTTCACAACTGAGCAGTAGATGGAGCTAAATGCGCTTCAAAACGAAGCATACTTTAGTACACAGAGGAGTTCATGATCAGTGACTGCAAGGTGCCCAGGCCATCACCCCTCCACCACCATGCTGATAGTAGGTGTGAGATCTTTCTGCTCCTTGGATTTCTCAACATCTACTTTGGTCTCGTCTTTCCAAAGCACATTGTCCCAGAAGTCTTGTTCTTCATTCAGATGCAGCTTTGCAACCTAAGTCCTGCTGCCACATTGATTTAGAGAGAAGATGGTTTCTCCTTCAACCCTTCCAAACAGCCTAATTGGTTCCTTTTTAAAAAAAGGTGATTTACTTTTACAGAAACATTGATTTTTAACTTGTTAGGGTTAGAGCTTCTTATCTAAGCAATTTAAAAGAGTGGAAACTGGTCATTTTGATTCAATTTAATAATAATCATCTGTATTGGTCATTGCACATGTACATTACAACAAAATTTGGCCTCTGCATTTAACCCATCCCTTACAGGGAGCAGTGGGCTGCCATTGTGCAGCACCCAGGGAGCATTCTGGGGCTAAGGGTCTTGCTCAGGGACCCAGAGTGGTAATATGTGAGATATGAACCTGCACCCTTGTGTCACCTCCAGAACTCAAACCTCCTGTTCTAACCACTAGGCCACCACTCCCTTTATTTATATAGAGCCAATTCACAACACATGTTGTCTCAAGGCTCTTCACAACAGTCAGGTTCATACGTTCCAGTTAATCCTAACCATTGAACAGTTCAGTCAGATTCAGTTATTTATTCAAATTGGATAAAAAGTTTTTCTATCTAAGGAAACCCAGCAGATTGCATCCAGTAAGTGATTTGCAGCATTCACTCCTCCTGGATGAGCATGTAGAGACAGTGGACAGTCACTGGTGTTGACTTTGCAGCAATCCCTCATACTGAGCATGCATGTAGCGACAGTGGAGAGGAAAAACTCCCTTTTAACAGGAAGAAACCTCCAGCAGAACCAGGCTCAGTGTGAGCGGCCATCTGCCACGACCGACTGGGGGTTTGAGAGAACAGAGCAGAGACACAAAGAGAACAAAGAAGCACTGATCCAGGAGTACTTTCAATGGGAAGGAAAAGTAAATGTTAATGGATGTAGCTCCTTTAGTCGTTTCACCTAGAAAGAAAGAACAGATAAACTCTGAACCAGTTTTCAAGGTTAGAGTCTGAAAGAGAGCACATAGAGTTAGTCACAGTTAAGCTCAGTTAATTGCCATGTCTAGGAGAGAGAAAGGGTTAAACACTGAAAGACAGGGCTATGTGGATCATCTGTAGAGGGTGAGCATTAAGTTGTTGCCAGCAGAAGCTTGGACAATTCCCCTCTCCAGAAAGGTGTCACAGGTAGACACAGAGTCAGGCCAGGTGTAGCTTCTAGAAAGAGAAGAGAGAGAACATAAAGTTAAAAGCTGAAATAACAGCAAATAATGCAAAATTGGAGAGTAGTGTGAGAATGTAGCGAAGAGGGTGAAAGTGGTCATTATGTCCTCCAGCAGCCTAAGCCTATAGCAGCATAACTACAGAGATAGTTTCAGTTCAGATTATTTAGTTAAACGGCGCTTATTTACAACAATGTCGTCTCAAGGAACCTCATAAAGGGTCCCACTGATGGTCATTGTTATACTAAAAACCACAAGGATTGGGATACCTCTCTCTGTCAGACTGATTATAACCATTGGAAAAGAGAAGGGGTCATACAGGAAAAGAGAGAACATAAAGTTAAAAGTTGAAATAACAGCATAACTACAGAGATAGTTTCAGTTTCAGTTTATTTCTTTATATAGCGCTTATTTACAACAATGTCGTCTCAAGGCACCTCACAAAGGGTCCGGAACAGCGCGGCGCCGCCGGGTAGGCCAGACCAAACCACCGAGTGCCAGAGCTCTCTAGTTGTGTTTAATATCTAGAGTTATGACTATTCTGTGCCTCAGTTCAGAAGTTAGTGTCCAAACGAGAACTTTGTTTTTTTTATTTTTATGATTTATTTTACTTCTTGCACATCCAACTGCAATGATTTTAAGAACTAGAACTGGGACCAAAGGCTTGGATCTACTGTGGATCTCCTCTGACCCTCACAGGGTCAAATATTTATATACACCTCCACCAGAATTTGGTTCAATCTCTCTTAGCTAGTTGCGCCATGACCACACCCTTTCTGTATCCATCAACAAACGTCTGGCATCATTCTTCCTGACCACTCTACTGGGCAGAACTGGTAGAGTCCATTTACACTGGTCAGAATCGTGGGACGGACCAGTTTTCCCAGTCAACAGGTTTAAAGAAGTCAAAGAAGTTTAATGTTAACTTGCTTTATCCATTCCAGTATACATCCCACTGACTTTCATGGTTCTAATATGAGTGATTTGGACTCCATTGTTTTGGGTTTTACTATTCAATGTAAGGACATCTTGGATTTAATTGCTCCTGTGAAGCAGAGCACGGCTCAATGTTCTAATTGTTGCCCCTGGATAAATGAAGGAGAACTTGTCGTAGGACTGAACAGCTGTGGAAATGCTCAAGGCTGGATGCTTTATCCATTCCAGTACCCCAGCATCCCACAGCATGATGCTGCCACTATTTTACAAAGGCTACACTTTTAATCATAAAGCACATAATTTGGATAGTGCTGAGGTTAGACCCTAGGTGCCATAATCCTTGGGTGTTTTTTTTTTTTTTTTGGTTTCTTTTGTGTCTCTGTTTTCATTATTTCCCTGTTTCCCACAGCGCTTTGTGTGCCTTGTTGCTGAAAAGCCTTATATAAATAAACTTGACTTGACTTGTTGTTTATGTTCTCTAAGGTGTTGCCATACTAGTTCATTCCTTTGTGTTTATTTTCTTGGTTTGTTCTTGTGTTCTGGTCTTTGTACATTTGGAAATGTTTTTTGTTAGATCTCTGTTAGACTTTATCTCTTGTTTAGTAGATTATTTGTGTCTTAGTTCTGCTTCTTCACTGTTTATTAGTCTTCCTCCCTCAGTTTCTCTGCTTTCTTTCTGCCTCAGCTGCTCAACATGATCCCCTTAATAACACACCTGCATTCATTGTCATCCTCCACTCTTTCCTTAGTTTACAAGCTCGCTGGTTCTCGTTCTTCACTGGATGCTGTAGTTTCTGCTTCTTTGTCCAGGCTTCTTGTCCTGTTCTCCCTGCAGTTCCTGTAACTTTCCTATTTTATCATTAAAACCATCATTATGCTCATTTCACCTTCCTGTCTGCACTTTGGTCCCACTTCAAACCCACAGTCTATGATACTAGACTTCTTGGTCATTTCTTAGCTTCACGCTCTGATCTTGGGATGAACCTGCTCGGACTTCACCTCCTGAGAAAATTAGCGGCCATCCCAGGAGGAAGATTTTCTGTTTTAAATCCAGACATGGCCACAAAGTATGGACTATGTGCATCTGAGGGCATTATGACCAGGAAACTGCACAGTATTCAGAAGGCTGCGTGGGGCGTGTCAGGCGGCCGACTAGTGTATGTATTTAAAGAGTTTTTTCTGCTGATTTGTGAACAGACTTTTATTCCTCTTTCGAGCTTCAGCTGATAGAAGTCAGCTCTCAGAAGACTTTTAACTGTATTTGAATTTACTGTCCTCCAGGTGCAGCCAGTGTCTTTTTATTTCCATCTAATGACTGGTTTTATTGTTGTGGTTCAGTTTGTAGGTTTATGTAAAGGAGACCTTTCAGGATTTGTTTAAATGATAATTATTTTTAAAAGATTTTACATGAGGACACTTTTTATTTCTGCCTCTGACTCTGTGATAAAAGAGGATTTTCCAGGTATTTCTGTGTGTTTGGTTGAAAGTAGTAAAATGTGTGTGTCAGCACATTTCTTGTCCAGTTTCACTTCCTCGTCTCGCCGTTCTGTGAATGTTGTACTCGGTATCCGACGGGGAATACTGGTGTGGGTCAGGATGCAGATGAAGCAGCTTGTTTCCATCTTCAGTTTTCTCCTCATCGTCGGCATCAGGTGGGACCTCTGTGCTGCAGCTGCTGATTAAAGGAGGGAAGGTTTTCACAGGAACTTGATCCTAATAAATGTTTTCATTTTGATTCAAGATCCTTAACTACATGTTCCTGCATTAAAGAACATATTACTGTATAAAATAGCTGAAGATCTACAGAGCTGCTCAGGAGGCCAAAGTTATTCCGTCCAGAGTAACTCCATGACCTTCATGCATTTAGAATACGTTTGATCATGAGTATAGTGGAGTATCATCTGCATAGCAGCAGAGCCTCCCTGATTATCCCACCAGCTCTCATTATGAAGCTCTGATGGAAGCTGAACTTCAGTCAGGAACTCTTGTGGACTGATTGTCCTAATATGTGGAGACAGGTGGACCTAAAAGCTGCAGAAAGAGGCAGGAAGCAGCAGGTGAAGATCAAGACAACTTTACTGGGAGAGTCTGGAACACAGAGAGCTGCTGATGGAGATCCTCCACCAAAGATAAAGACATGAATCCTGAAGGACGGACAGGAACAGCAGCAGGAATGTTAGAAGACAGCAGGATCTATGGATCAACAAAGGAAAACAGGCTGAATGTTGAACTGATGACAAGATGAACAGGTGAGGACTTTCTCATTCTGACATCAGTCTCAGGTTTAGTAAAGATGTTCCTGCAGCTCTGCAGATATTTGAGTTTCATGTAAAATGAAGAGAAATATTCAGTCAGAGACACATTCCTGCAGCTTTAATCAGGATGGAAATCCCTGTTGATTTTGTGGAAGGCTTTTAGCAGGAACTTTGACTTTTCTCCGTAGAGCAGAAAATATCCAGAGTGAAAGAGAAAGCAGAAGAAGAAGAAGAAGAAGCAGAGGAAGGAAACCTGCTGCTTTCTGAGAACACAACTATTCATGAATGAGACGGAGAGGAGATGTCAGCTGGATATAAACAGAGCAGATCAGATCGGTCCTGCACAGACTTCCAGACCTCCATCCAGACAGCAGAACATCCATCCAGAACCATGAAGATCCTGCTGACTCTCTGCCTCCTGATCTTCCTCTGCTTCCTGTGTTCCAGCTCTGCAGGTGAGGAACTCTTCCAGTGTTAACTGTTGGCTGTGTGTTCTGGCCCGGGTTGGTAACTGAAGTTCTGTTTGTTTTCTCAGCTCCACTTGGTCCAGGGCTGGTGTCCATGGGTTTCTGCTGCTCACACAACACCAATATGACGATTCCTAAATTGAAGGTGAAGAACCTGGAGATGTCTTTATGGCACTGCAAACTCAGATCTGTCATGTAAGTTCACCCAGACTGCAGAACATGTTAGAACCATGTTCCATGTTCCACATGGACTTCCTGCATGTTTTAAACATCTTCTTATCTTCTTATATGAACACCTGGGAGTCAGAGACAGAGCTGAACCTGCAGAAAGCTGCTGCAGAACCTCACATTTGGTTCTTTTAGGTTCTGTAAAATAGAATCTTTCTTTCTTAGATCAACGTGTTTGGACCGATCTGATCAAATATTAGGATCTGTTGCTGAAACTCAGCTGAATGTTCCTCTAGAAGCTGGTCTTTGTCTCTGGCTGCTGGTGGACTCAGACCTTCATCTCTCACAGATTTCTCCAACCCAGCTTCATCTCAGTCAAGCTGCTTTTTATTCTGTCTTGATGTGTTCTGACCCAGAAGATGAGTGTTTTCCCAGCTGGTCCAGTGTTCTGAACCTTCTGCATGTTGTTCTCCTGCAGAGTCATCACAGAGAGGAAGAAGTTCTGCCTAGATCCCAACGGGAGCTGGACCCAGGAACTACAGAGAGAGTTTGAGAAAGAGGCCTCCACTGACCTGTGAATCTGGGTCAGAACCAAGTTTGGTTGCGCAGAAAGAACCGTTTTGATGTGAGCTGTTTCTAGTGACACACTGGACGTGTCACTTAGTGACTGATTCACAACTTGAACTCATAATTTATGATTTTACAGAAACTTTGGGTTGTTTTTCTCCTTGTTTCAGTTTGTCAGCTAGAAAACATGTTGCTATGAAGGTTCTCTCTGAGATCAGAAATGGAGCTCATGTTCAGTTCTGGTTTCATGCAGTTTACACAACAAAGTTACTCCTTTCACAATAAAAGCTCTATTTTTGTATTTGGTCTCCTGAGCATTTTATTACAGACAATGCTAAAATAGGCACTGTTCTTGATAAAGCATTATCCATCGTAATTTGGTAAAAATAGAAGAGTTTCTTAGTGAATTTAGTGAAAAATATTTTGGTCGGTTGTTAGGGCACCAGGGTTTAAGCATTGAACTATTTATAGACAGACTTCAAGAATTTGTTGATAAAACTAATAACATTCGTTAATTTTGTGAAGTGATTATAATATTGATCTAGGGAATCCTACAGTATCAGATGATTTTAAGGATTATATGAAAAGTTTCGATCTACTCCCTTTGATAACTAAACCAACAAGGGTCCCTACACATAGTGCAACTTGCATCAACTAGCATCAACTAGTGAGTGATCATCTTCCTGCGTTTACATTGTATAAGAAACCATGTTGTGATATTGGAAAGATTAAACTATAATATTTATTAGAGGCAAATCCAACAAGGCAACAAGATTCTCAGAGAAGATCTAAAGAAACACAACTGGGATAAAATGTTCACAGATAATGTAATAAAACCTTCAATGCTTTTATGTTGACATTATTTAATCCATATCATAAACATGGTAAAGTAATAAAAATTAGTGCTCATGTCAAGAAAAATATTCACCACGAACCATGAATGACAAATGGGCTTAAAAATGCCTGCAAGAAAAAAAACTATCTGTATAGATTGTTTCTAAAATCAAGAACAAAAGATGCTTAAGTTGGGTATAAAAGTTATAAAAATAAGTTAGTAGGAATCATAAAAAGACTAAAGGATTACTACTGTAAACTGTTAGATATAAAAGGCTAAATAAAGTCAAATAATCCTAAATATTTAACAAAAAATAATGCTGGCAGTGATAATAAAAATGAAACTGTGAATGAATTCAATAATTATTTTGTAAATATTGGTCCTTTGCTGTTGCAACAGATTCCTGTTGGAAACCTTGATTTTCAATTCAATTCAGTTTATTTATATAGCACCAATTCACAACACATGTTGTCTCAAGACTCTTCACAAAAGTCAGGTTCATACATTCCTATTAATCCTAACCATTGAACAGTGCAGTCAGAATTAGTTATTTATTCAAATTGGATAAAAAGTTTTTCTATCTAAGGAAACCCAGCAGATTGCATCCAGTCAGTGACTTGCAGCATTCACTCCTCCTGGATGAGCATGTAGAGACAGTGGACAGTCACTGGCGTTGACTTTGCTGCAATCCCTCATACTGAGCATGCATGTAGCGACAGTGGAGACGAAAAACTCCCTTTTAATAGGAAGAAACCTCCAGCAGAACCAGAACCAGGCTCAGTGTGAGCGGCCATCTACCACGACCGACTGATGGAGAAACAATACCAGATAATGTTAATAGTATTTTTCTTGAAAACGTACAGGCGAACAAAATGTTAGTTATTGTTCAGAGGTGTGCAAAAGAAAAATCCAGTGATTATACCGATATAAATATGATATTGATAAAACAAATTATAGATGTAATTATTGAGCCCTTTACTAATATTTGCAATTCATCATTTCCTTCAGGGACATTTCCTGACCAATAAAAGTGGCCAAAGTAATTAAACTCTTTAAAAAAGGAAATATATGTGACTTTTCTAATTAGAGACTCATAGCATTACTTCCACAGTTCTCTAAATTTTTGAAAAAATTATTTGTGAATAAATTGATTACATTTATTAATAAATACAGCCTTTTAAGCTATAGTCAATATGGGTTTAATTTTAATCACTCTACTGCTTCAGCAAATATGGAGCTGAAAGTTCAGATGCGATTAACAAGAAACATTATCTCATAAGAATCTTTGTAGACCTTGAAAAAGCATTTGACACGCTGGACCATAAAATATAATTGTATAAACAGTACAAACATAGTATTAACGGTGTGGCACATCATTGGGTTACCAGCTATTTAAAAAATAGAAACCAGTTTGTTGAAGTTGACAACACAAAGTCAAAAGTATGGGTCAGTCCTTGGACCAGTACTTTTTTTGCTTTATATTAATGATATTGTGTAATAATAATTACTGAAGTGCATTTTGTTTGCAGGTGACACTACTATATTTTGTGCTATAGAAAATAAAAAGATGTTCTGAAAAATATAGAAAATGAATTCCAAAAAAATATGAAATGTTTTAATGCCAATAGATTGTCTTTAAACATTAGCAAAACTAAATGTATGATATTCTGAAGGAAAAAACAAAGACAAAGACATTGATGTGTCATTAAATGTAGAAGGATCAGAGATTGAAGGGCAGAGAAGATTAGGTTTTTAGGTGTTATGATTGATGAACATTTGACCTGGAAATCACTTAATGTCAAAGTAAAGGTATGCTGAATTATAGCTGTGTTGGATAATGTTAAAGATTCTCTAAATAAGAGTTTCCTGTTTCTATTGTATAACACACTGATTGTTCTGTAGCTGACTTATTATATTGAAGTGTGGGGAAGTGCTTGTTATTAATCTAACTTTCCTTTTAAAGAAAACGGCCGTTAGAGCCGATCATGGAAGTGGTCACAGGAACTTAACAAATCCCATATTTATACATTTAAAAACCCTGAAATTTGATGTTGTTTGAATACAACATTCTAAAAACTATGTATGAAGCTAATCAGAAAAATTAACCTGATAACCTGCAAAACAGGTTCACTAAGAGAGAAAGTAAAGATGACTTAAAAGGAGCTGAAGTTTCACCAAACCCGGGTTCAGAACAATTTTGAAGGAAAGACGTATTTCAGTCAAAAGGGTCCGTCTGTGGAACACTTTTGACTGTAAAATTAATACATTTAAGTATATTTATATGTTTAAATAAAATGGGATTTTTCGATGTTATAAAAATACATTTCTGCAGAGTAGTGGGTCGACTTTTGTTTTCAATTGTTGTTATTATGATATTATAATTTGAAAGTACAGCTCTGTTCGACACCACAAAAAATTGGAAATATAAATAATTACGTGTTGATAGGGGGACAGATATTATAGGCCACGCCCTCTTTCTGTGGCTTTTCATTCATGGCAAATGCTGCTGTTGCATTTGATTTTAAATAAAATAAATAAAAAATGAAAATGAAACGAAATTAATTAAATGAATACTTTTCCATGATATCATAGTTTATCGAAATGCATGTGTATACTGGACCTTTAAAATCTTTCTGTAATAAAATGCTCAGGAGACCAAATACAAAAATAGAGCTTTTATTGTGAAAGGAGTAACTTAATTGTGTAAACTGCATGAAACCAGAACTGAACATGAGCTCCACTTCTGATCTCAGAGAGAACCTTCATAGCAACATGTTTTCTAGCTGACAAACTGAAACAAGGAGAAAAACAACCCAAAGTTTCTGTAAAATCATAAATTATGAGTTCAAGTTGTGAATCAGTCACTAAGTGACACGTCCAGTGTGTCACTAGAAACAGCTCACATCAAAACGGTTCTTTCTGCGCAACCAAACTTGGTTCTGACCCAGATTCACAGGTCAGTGGAGGCCTCTTTCTCAAACTCTCTCTGTAGTTCCTGGGTCCAGCTCCCGTTGGGATCTAGGCAGAACTTCTTCCTCTCTGTGATGACTCTGCAGGAGAACAACATGCAGAAGGTTCAGAACACTGGACCAGCTGGGAAAACACTCATCTTCTGGGTCAGAACACATCAAGACAGAATAAAAAGCAGCTTGACTGAGATGAAGCTGGGTTGGAGAAATTTGTGAGAGATGAAGGTCTGAGTCTACCAGCAGCCAGAGACAAAGACCAGCTTCTAGAGGAACATTCAGCTGAGTTTCAGCAACAGATCCTAATATTTGATCAGATCGGTCCAAACACGTTGATCTAAGAAAGAAAGATTCTATTTTACAGAACCTAAAAGAACCAAATGTGAGGTTCTGCAGCAGCTTTCTGCAGGTTCAGCTCTGTCTCTGACTCCCAGGTGTTCATATAAGAAGATAAGAAGATGTTTAAAACATGCAGGAAGTCCATGTGGAACATGGAACATGGTTCTAACATGTTCTGCAGTCTGGGTGAACTCACATGACAGATCTGAGTTTGCAGTGCCCAGAAGACATCTCCAGGTTCTTCACCTTCACTTTAGGAATCGTCATATTGGTGTTGTGTGAGCAGCAGAAACCCATGGGCACCAGCCCTGGACCAAGTGGAGCTGAGAAAACAAACAGAACTTCAGTTACCGACCCGGGCCAAAACACACAGCCAACAGTTAACACTGGAAGAGTTCCTCACCTGCAGAGCTGGAACACAGGAAGCAGAGGAAGATCAGGAGGCAGAGAGTCAGCAGGATCTTCATGGTTCTGGATGGATGTTCTGCTGTCTGGATGGAGGTCTGGAAGTCTGTGCAGGACCGATCTGATCTGCTCTGTTTATATCCAGCTGACATCTCCTCTCCGTCACATTCATGAATAGTTGTGTTCTCAGAAAGCAGCAGGTTTCCTTCCTCTGCTTCTTCTTCTTCTTCTTCTGCTTTCTCTTTCACTCTGGATATTTTCTGCTCTACGGAGAAAAGTCAAAGTTCCTGCTAAAAGCCTTCCACAAAATCAACAGGGATTTCCATCCTGATTAAAGCTGCAGGAATGTGTCTCTGACTGAATATTTCTCTTCATTTTACATGAAACTCAAATATCTGCAGAGCTGCAGGAACATCTTTACTAAACCTGAGACTGATGTCAGAATGAGAAAGTCCTCACCTGTTCATCTTGTCATCAGTTCAACATTCAGCCTGTTTTCCTTTGTTGATCCATAGATCCTGCTGTCTTCTAACATTCCTGCTGCTGTTCCTGTCCGTCCTTCAGGATTCATGTCTTTATCTTTGGTGGAGGATCTCCATCAGCAGCTCTCTGTGTTCCAGATTCTCCCAGTAAAGTTGTCTTGATCTTCACCTGCTGCTTCCTGCCTCTTTCTGCAGCTTTTAGGTCCACCTGTCTCCACATATTAGGACAATCAGTCCACAAGAGTTCCTGACTGAAGTTCAGCTTCCATCAGAGCTTCATAATGAGAGCTGGTGGGATAATCAGGGAGGCTCTGCTGCTATGCAGATGATACTCCACTATACTCATGATCAAACGTATTCTAAATGCATGAAGGTCATGGAGTTACTCTGGACGGAATAACTTTGGCCTCCTGAGCAGCTCTGTAGATCTTCAGCTATTTTATACAGTAATATGTTCTTTAATGCAGGAACATGTAGTTAAGGATCTTGAATCAAAATGAAAACATTTATTAGGATCAAGTTCCTGTGAAAACCTTCCCTCCTTTAATCAGCAGCTGCAGCACAGAGGTCCCACCTGATGCCGACGATGAGGAGAAAACTGAAGATGGAAACAAGCTGCTTCATCTGCATCCTGACCCACACCAGTTTTCCCCGTCGGATACCGAGTACAACATTCACAGAACGGCGAGACGAGGAAGTGAAACTGGACAAGAAATGTGCTGACACACACATTTTACTACTTTCAACCAAACACACAGAAATACCTGGAAAATCCTCTTTTATCACAGAGTCAGAGGCAGAAATAAAAAGTGTCCTCATGTAAAATCTTTTAAAAATAATTATCATTTAAACAAATCCTGAAAGGTCTCCTTTACATAAACCTACAAACTGAACCACAACAATAAAACCAGTCTGAGTGCAGATGCTCTCCGAGTTCTTCAACTCTTCTGAGCATGCTCTAATCTTCTACATGGAGATCATGACGTTCCCTCATCAGAGCCATGCTGGACTCACAGCACTACAAGTTCTTCAACACATAACACTGCTGGCATCACTGCTGCTGCTCTGGCTGCAACAGAAAGCTTCTCATCTAGAAGCTGCAAACAATCCACACACTTCTAAATAACTGAATGAATGAATGAATGAATGAATGGCATGTCATGTTGGGGCCTGGTGCTGATAGAGATCAGAACATGGGCTCTCTGTGGAATGTTGCCCTGACCTGCAGAGAAGCACACACACCTCAAAATTGCACATATAGTCTGATTTTTCTGGAGGCTGAAAGAAGTTCAGGTTTTCAAATGGAAAACGTCTTTGTGAAGCTGCCAAAAAGACTCCATTACATCATATTTAGCACCGAGGAGCAACTCAGAGGGTTTAGAATATAATTTTAAATACTCAGCATGACACGTTTGTGATGGACACCAAAATGTTGACTTTGTTGTCCTTCAGCCACTTTCAACTAATCTGGTTAAGCTGAGGCACAGTTTCAACCTGATGTTCTGAGATGTTGCTTCAATAATTTTCTTTCCGTATGTCTACTATTTTGTTAAATTAACCAAAGACTCAACAACAAAGCACCCCCACACCATGATGCTGCCACCACCGTACTTCACATTTGGTGTTCTCAGGTTTGAGAATGTAACGATGGACACCGTGTCTAAACAGTTCAGTTTTAGTCTCCTCACACCATAGGTCATGTCTCCAACCATAAAGCTCTTTGTCCCTGAGTTCATTGTCTAACCCTTTCTTTTTTTTTTTACATTGCTTCTAGAGCGATGGCCTCTTCCTCTCGGAGTTCCATGTTGGAACAGGACTGGTTTTACTGTGGACTCTTACCAGCTTCAGGAACATCTTCACAAGGTCTTTAGCTGTCAAAATCAACCTCAGAACAACATTTTACATCAGAACTTGTCCATCTCCAGGACACAGAACCCATCTCCTTCCTGAACGCTGTGATGGCTGAACATTCCTGTGATGTTAATACCTCCATATTATTGTTTGAAGAGATGAACACTGAACATTTAGGCATCTTTAAACTGGACTATAGGATGAACCAAACGGATGGAGGTCCAGTTTTCCTTCTGATTTATTGGCTGATTTCTTTACATTTTTCAGTGATGTCACAAAAGGAAGTAGTTTTGAGGCGTTACCTTTAAATACATCCACAGGTCGATAGGTACACAGCAGGAGTTGCCCTATAAACTTTAATTCAATAAAAATTCAGCTAAAGTAAACTTAAAAATATATGTACACCAAGCATTGCCACTTGTCTGACCATGCTTCAGTCATTTTCTATACCACTTATTCCATAATGGGTCACAGGGAAGCTGGTGCTATCTCTGGTGCTCCAGCAGTCTACGGGCGGGAGGCGGGGCACACCCCGTACAGGTCGCCAGTCCATGGCACGGCAACACAGACACACACAGGACAAACAACCAAGCACAAACACCCATGGGTAATGTAGATAGACCAATTACTCTCACAATCATGTTTTTGGACTGTGGGAGGAAACCGGAGTACCTGGTGAGAACCTACGCATGCGGAGAACAAACTTACTCTGTGTAGAAAGACCCCCTGGCCGGGGGTCAGTGCTACTAACTGCGCCACCGTGCAGCCCTGTTCACAACCATACTTTTCTAAAACAGATGCAGTTACCCCAGCCTGCCTCCAGATGTCACTGTTCTGACCTTGAAGGACAGCCTCAGTGTTTTACAAGATCCACTGAAAAAAATATCATGGTCCAAACATCTCTCCTCCTCTTCATGCCCGCTGAGGACCGTTCAATCTCTGATCCTCCGGTACCATCAGAATCTGCACTTGTTAACCTATATCTGGTCCCTTCAGAGTGCAAACCTCGTCCCAACCCATCATTAGCCAGAACTCCTGGTTACAAATGGATTCAGTCTCTGTAAGTGGAGCTTTTCCTCCCACAAGATGTGGGGAAGGAGTCATGCAGGAAGGGTCCAATAGAGACGTTTTAGGTTCTAATGCTTACAGATTTGATCCCGGTATTGTTGAAAGGAATGAATAAAACGCATGCAGCCTGGGTTCTTTTTCATCTTTTTATTGGTTTAGGTCATCCAGCTACCTCACCTCAGATAATTAAATTAAAAATCTTTTTGATTAAATTAAAATATCTTTAAAGAAAAAACACTAAAACAAACTTCATTCAAAAAGCAAGAAGAAAATCAAACAGGTTCCTTCTAAAAACACTCAAACAAAATCACACCCATAATGATGGAAATCGTGACACACTGAAAGGGAACTTGTAGAAAGGTGGAGAACAAATGCTCAGACAGGATGTCTGCCTCACAGGTGCCGGCGGGACAGGATCGTGGGTCATGGCAGGGTGGAGATGGACTCCAGCAAGGTTCCTAAAAGCCGAAGGTGTTCTCTCCGCTGTACGCCACGTATAAAAAGCCGTCCTCATCCTTCTCCTTGTCATACAGCTGCCCCATCGTGATGCTGAAGCATTAAAGGGACACAGTTACAAATCAGTCTGCAGAACCGACCCAATCAGCTGCTTCCCAGACCAACTGCAACAGCTCTGAGATCATGTTCAGAGTAACCCTGCTGCTGACATCAACATCTCGTTTACCGTCCCCTAATGGGGGAAATCTGTGCTGAACTTCAGCGCTGCAGGCGAAGGCCTCGTGGTACAGATGACAGCACGTGAGATGCATACAGTAATCATAGCAAAGACCTGAAGCAACAGAACACTGAACATAAACCCAGAACCCCAAAAATATTCACACCCTTTAAACATCTCGGCGTTTTCCAACCACAGGCTTTAATGTGACAAACCAACACAGAGCAGTATAATAATAATTATTGTGGTGTGCATTTCTATTCAGATCTTTTACTCTGATACCCCTAAATAAACTCCAGTCCAGCCTCCCAGAACCACTCTGTCAGTAACCTGGGTCCAGCTGTGTGTAATTTAATCCGAGTCTAACTGTAGATGTTCTGTTTCGGGTCTGAGAGGTATTTTAGAGAACATTAGAGAACAAACAGCATCATGAAGACCAAGGACCACAGCAGTCAGGTCAGGGAGAAAGTTCTCGTTCCGTTTAAAGCAGGGTTAGGTTCTACAACAACTCAAGCTCTGAACATCTCCCAGAGCTCTGATCAATCCATCATCTGGACATGGAGAGAGGATGGACCACCTGCAGACCTACCAAGACATGGACGTCCACCTAAACTGACAAGGACAGCATTAATCAGAGAAGCAGTCAAGAGGCCCATGGTAACGCTGGAGGAGCTGCTGAGATCCAAAAGCTCAGGTGGGAGAATCTTTCCACAGGACAACAGTTAATTAAATTAGTAATGCACTTCACAAATCTGGCCTTAATGGAAGAGTGGCAAGAAGGAAGCCATTGTTGAAAGAAAACCAGAAGAAGTCCTATTTACAGTTTTCAACAAGCCATGTAGGAGACACAGTAAACATGTGGAAGAGAACATGCTCAGAGAGGAACAAAACTGAACTCTTTGACCTCAGTGCAAAATGTTATGTGAACATCCCTTTGGTGAGACTTGGTGGTGGCAGCATCATGCTGTGGGACAGAGATGCTGGTCAAAGTGGAGGCAAGTTGGATGGAGCGAAATCCAGGACAATCCTGGATGAAAACCCGTTAGAGGCTGCAGAAGACCTAAGACTGGGGTGGAGGTTCACCTTCCAGCAGAACAATCACCTTAAACATAGAGATACAATGGGTGGTTTAGAGCAAAGCAGATTCGTGGGTTAGAATGGCCTAGTCAAAGTACAAACTTAAATCCAGCTGAAAAGCCAAGACTTGCGAGCTTATGTTCACAGATGTTCTCCATCCAATCTGACTGAGCTTGAGATGTTTTACTAAGAAGGATGAGGTAAAATGCCATTCTGTAGATGTTCAAAGCTGCTAGAGACAAAACACCAGACCTGCAGCTGGACCCGCTGACAGAGGTGGTTCTACAGAGTTCTGACTTAGAACAGGTTTTAAAAATGTTTAAATGAGTCATCTTCCTTCCACTTGATGTTTCTGACCAACGTTGTGTTGGTCTGTCACAGGTCTGGAACGGGACGACGTGCGAGACGTTGCAACGGGTGTGAATACTATTGCAAGACACCGAACAGTGTTTGAGGATGCGTCTCTGTGGCGGCCATCTTCCTCAGGGAATCTGATTCAATCATGCTGCATAGATGTTTTTGTGTTAAAAACTAATGAAATACAGTTTTCCTGGGAATAATCTAAACCTGCAGGTGGAAACAGGAAGCTGACCTGGACTGAGGGACTGTCTTGTCCACAAACAGGAAGATGGCCTTTTCCGAGGGCAGCTGGATGCGTTTCCTGATGATCCACATGAACTGAGCCACCGTGATGTCGGACGGGACCAGGTACTTCCTCTTGTCTATGTCCACGATCTGGGAGCCAGACACCTTCTCAACGATCACCTGACAGACACACAGGGATCATGTTACAGAAGCAGGAACCCTCAGGAGCAGCTTTACCGTCAGTCTGCCTTCACTCACCGGGACCCGGTCTGGGTACTTGCTGCGGATTTTGGCCGACTCTAAGCTCCGATGTTCTGCAGAACAAAAACACACCGGTCAGGTGGATGTTTAATATGATGACTGAACACAAGGACCTCAACACTGGGTTCTGTTTGGAACATTGAAGGCATTCTACAGGAAGTGATTTAAAGCCTTTCAGTTCTGTTTCAGGCAGCTGCTGCAGACGTCCAGTCCCACCTTACTCCTCCTGAGATGGACCAGCACAGATCTCTGACAGTGGATCTGTGAGATTCCAAGGAATCTGCTGTCAATTAGTGAAAAAAATCCCTCTCAGGAGTGGATTGTGGTTCTGCAGAGAAGCAGTCTGCTCATATCGATCCTGATTTTCTCCTTTCATTACACTCTTCCTTCCAGACAGCTTCTGTCTAATTTACCTGGAAATATCCCACAGATATCACAGATGGATGATAGGTAAATAGTTTTCTTGGGTGATTGAAAGAAGTTTAGAAGGCCTGGTTCAGATTAATTCAAATATTGCATGAAATTCTGGCATAACGTAAGAGAACAGAGCTGAGTTTCTAAGGAAATGAGGCCTGCTTTAGGAGCTTTAGCTGTTATCAGAGCTGGAGGAGAAGATATTTGAGCTGTTATGGGAAAAGATGAGGACTCCTGGTGGCACTGGTTCCTGACTGGCTTTCAGTTTCCAGCTCATTCCAGGCTGGTCTGCAGCTCCATGTTTCCTTCATGGGCCTGGCAGCAGGTGAGGCTGGAGCTTTAACACCAACAGCCATCTTTAAACCCGACTAAGTTCCAGCAGCCTTCTCTAACAACCAGGCCAGAACCCGAACCAACCCGTTTTGACCTAATTATAGCTCAGATAAACTAAACAAAACCACAGTCCTAGAATACACTGAAACATGTCCTCTGTGAGAACGTCTTCTCTGGTATTCAGCGGTTGGTACCAAGGGAGTGATCCTCTTTGAACATCCACTTCATGTTGGCCGTTTCCGGGCTGCTTCCGCTCGAAGGTGCGGGTTTCAGAGGACACTCCCGGTTCCGGATCCTCGCTGGGTCTGACGGCGATGCTTCTTCTGGGTTCGAGCTTTTTCAGAGGCGGCAGAAGCCAGTAACACCTCCGTTAAACCAGATAAACAACAACAACAAACTCCTCCGTCTCCTTCTTCACATCCAGCCCGCTGAGCTCCACCCACTGTGACGTCACTGTGGGCTGTACCACTTCACCGCTCAGAGGAGGGTCCGGGGAAAGAGAAACCTGTGAAAACTGATGGTTTAAATTCGTTAATGTTTCAGGTTACAAAAACGAAAACATCATATATTTTTAATAACTTCGGTTCTTCAATTATTAGGCATTACCCACCACAGAACCTTCTGTTTTAGGCGACAAAAAAACCGACATATATCTCTTCTGCCAGTGTGTAAAAACACCCGCTAAAAGGGCTACATAGCCAATAATTTCACCCGTTAAGAACGTCGCCATATTGGAAAGGTAACTGTACCGTGATCCCGCAGGAGGAACAGGCCGTCAATACAGAAAACAGAAGCGACACAAACCTTCGCACAGTTCAATTTATACGTTTGATCGATTTTATGTTTGCAGGAATAACTGTTTTCAGTCACATTTTGTTAATAAAATATAATTTTAATATGTTTGTATTCAACTTTTACCTTGTTGAATCTGCACACTTCCGTTTTGCCTGTCACTGTGCTGCTGGGACACCAGTGAGGGCTTGTCTTTTCATGCAGGTTCCTCCTCTTGGACCTTGGGTTTCTGCTGCCTGAAACACTCACTTAGCAGTTAATCATTAGGGTTTGTCTTCCTGGTGTATTTCTGAATCTTTGCTGTTTTATCCCAGATGGTATTTTAACCCTAACCCTATCTGATGACTGGGCAAGGCATATGCACTAATGGTTTGGACTTCGTTCTTATCATTCAGTTGGCTTTTTAGTACCTACTTTACTCCCTGTAGGTACTCGGTTGTGGCTGGTACATGTAGTCATATTCAACTACCACGACTCTCAGAAACCATTCAGCCATGCTTATCCAGTCCAATGTGTGTCCTGGTAAGGTGGATTGGTGAGTCGATGTCTTGACTTACAGCTTGATGTCATGCATGTGGAGAAGATGAATGATTTAATTCTGTATCATTGGCCACTATCTGAGTTGATTAAATGTATGCAGAAAAGCAGCAGAGACAGAGCATCACCTTGATGCATTCTGACTTGTGCACCTTTGTGCTGCTCGGAGTTATTTCTCTCCATGTTGCTTTGAACTTAATTTCAAGCCATACAACGACTTTCAATTTGAGAGTTTTATGTATTAAGGTGTGATGAAAACTATTAGGATTATTTTTTAAATTGACTTAAATTAAATTTAGGGCTAGATGACTGCTCAGTTGGTAGCACTCTAGGAGGTCTTTCTGCATGGAGTTTGCATGTTCTCCTCGACACTTGCATGGGTGATCTCCAGGTACTCCATCTTCATCCCACAGTCCAAACGTAACGTTAGACTTATTGCTCTTTTGAAACTACCATTAGGAGTGGGTGTGAGCTTGTATGTGCTTCCTGCGTGTCTCTGTGTTGCCCTGTGATGGACTGGTGACCTGTCCAAGTTGTACCACACCTCTCGCCCCAATAACCGCTGGAGACAGGCAGGATGGATGGATGACTTAGTAGGATTTTCTTTTTCTAAGGATAAAGTATATTTATGGAAAATCCAACAGTTGGTTTAATGGGAAGAACATAAAATGGACTGAAAAGGTTCTGAAGTTTTAGGCCAACCAGCAGCCTCTAGAACCTCCTTAAAAACAGGCGTTTTGTCAGTTTGCTTCTATGGAGCATACGGGTATGTGCTAACATACAAGCAGGAAAGACAACAGCAATGAATTCAGAAGAGCAACTGTGGCCAGATGCTCTGAATCAAATGATGATTATCAGAAAGACAATTTATTAAATAATCTGGAGTTTTGCTGGTTTGATTCTCTGGAGCATTCCGGTAATTGTAGAGATTCATCTGTTGCCGTCATCAACCTGGCAAACATTCTAAAGCCAATTCCAGAGTATTTGAAGTCCATCGTTCTAGATTGAAATCCATCCCATAATTCAACAGCTCCCTGAACCAGGAAAATCTATTACAAAGACAAGCATAATCTTTTACTTTGTCATCACATTTAAAGACGTATTTCTCAATGAAAACTTTATGAAACTCGAAGTGCTGAATGTTTTATTGAATTCTGTTAATACACCATAACAGTGAAAATGTAAAAAGGAGAAATAAAAAAACACACAAAAATAACGACTATAAAAATGTTTTTAGTTAACAATACAACATTGAGCTTTATTAACTTGTGTTTTGATGCATAAAATCAAGAAATAAAACTAAATTTGTAACTTTTTATGTAAAACTTTCATGTAAAAAATAAAGCACAGAACATTTATATATTTATGAACTGTGAATATCCAAAGATGCCACTAGGTGTCACTACATCCTTCATGCTACACCTTTAAGGGGCTGAATTCTTTCTTGAGTAACTGCAGCTCAGAGTTGGTTAAATGTGGCTGTTATATTTCTGTTAATGTTTTATAAAAAAATGAAACATTAAATTTGCATATAAGCGATATTGATAATATGATGATATTGTGTCTCTGCTCTGTTCTCTCAAACCCCCAGTCGGTCGTGGCAGATGGCCACTCACACTGAGCCTGGTTCTGGTTCTGCTGGAGGTTTCTTCCTGTTAAAAGGGAGTTTTTCCTCTCCACTGTCGCTACATGCATGCTCAGTATGAGGGATTGCTGTAAAGTCAACACCAGTGACTGTCCACTGTCTCTACATGCTCATCCAGGAGGAGTGAATGCTGCAAGTCACTGACTGGATGCAATCTACTGGGTTTCCTTAGATAGAAAAACTTTTTATCCAATTTGAATAAAAAGCTAACTCCGACTGCACTGTTCAATTGTTAGGATTAATTGGAATGTATGAACCTGACTGTTGTGAAGAGCCTTGAGAGAACATGTGTTGTGAATTGGCGCTATATAAATAAAACTGAATTGAACTGAATTGAATAAAGAGGAGGTCCTACTTCCTGCTGAATGTGCCGTTTTCACTCACAGATGGCGCTTTGATTTGGTTGTTAGGTGGCAGCGGCTTTCCGAGGTGATGCCCGACGGTGAGGCCGAACGGCTGTGGCTCCTGCTCCTCCTTCACCTCAGGCCGAAGCTTGAACCCTCCCTGAAAAGTGAGGTCAAAGAGCTCACAAGGAGCAAAGGTCATATGTTTCTCAGTCACCAGTCCTTTCAGACAAGCTCGCCATCCTTCCAGCATCTGGATGCATACGGCGGCAGGACAGTGAGCTGGACTCCAGAAGATCTGAGGCGCCAGAACCTGAAATCCACAGAAGTTTAAACAAACACAGACAGAGGGTTAAGGTCTTTCTGATTTCTTTCCTTTTTAACAGCTAAAACCTGGAAGGGCTGCTGTCAGTGGGGAGGACTAAGGTATGGAAGCAGCTTTAAAATGACAGGATATGATCTGGGATTAACCAGCTTCAAGACTATTTAAATCAAACCTGTAGTGTAAAACAACCAGCTACAGACACAGCTGGTTTGTTTGGGACCAAGGTTCTGTTGATGACCCAGTTTGAACCAAGCTTCACCTGTTCACTCACATTTGACTCTAGAATACTTCCGTATACAAAGAAGTTTATGGTCCACTTAATGACTACAAAGTGCCCTGGTCTTATGGCTGCAAAACAAGCCCAAACCATGATCCCTCCACCACCGTGCTAAACAGTTGGTATGACGTGTTTGGTTTTCAAACATGGTTCTGTGAATTATAGTCAAACATTTCTTCTTTGGTCTCATCTGTCAAAACTGATAAGATCTGTCTGCGATTAGATCAGCAGCTGCCCTCAGTGACAGTGATGTGCTCTGCAGCACAGTGGTTGTTTGCTATCAGATGAAAATCTACCTGTGTGAGCCCGTCTCACCTGCAGAGGCCACAGAGAGACGTTTATGTCTCCGTTGATGCCGTCAGCCTGAAACATTGTCTGTACAGCTCCGGTGGTGAAGGACAGCATAGCCTTCTTGTCCTTAAAGAAAACAGGGAAGTCACAGTTTAGCAGGAACATCTCACAACAGTCTTAATATCCAGAAGAGAAGAAAGACAACAGTACAGAAAAGCTCCTCTGGGCTTGAAGCCAATCAAAAACAGTGGGAGGCAGGACTCAGTTGTAAATATGCAAAGCAAAAAGCAAAAACCCCTCAGCTCTAACATATAATTAGAAATGATGTCAGATATTCCATATTTGGGGCATTGTTGCGCTTTGTCCATTTATTCCTTTGCATTGAACATTTATTGTCTCTGCCGATTAAAGCAGCTGTTGTGTTATTTTTCTGTGATTCTCATCAGTCTAACCTTAAAAGCTCAGTTGCTGTACATGTTCTGCAGGGTGAAGGTGAATCCCTGTGTGAGGACTCTGTCGAACCATCCCTTCAGGATGGCCGGAACGCTGAACCAGTACAGAGAAAACTGCACAAAGACACACAACATCAAGGTGAGAGGGATCTCTGATTCAGTTTATTGCAACAATGATAAAATTATCCATTTGTCAAAATCAATCATAAGTCATTAGGCTTAGAAAAATCTCTGTTTGGTACACAAATTATTATCATCATTATGACATCACACATTATATTAGCAGTTATGTTATTGCATGCTGATGCAGATAGCGGCTATATCAGCTACTGTAAGGAGCTGCTCTTGATTTAATTTGATCTTTCAAACTTTTCAAACTAAACATAACTAATTTTTGTCCGTTCAGTATTTTTTTGATCCATTGACACCCGTTTTGTGAATACTCTACCATGCATTGCACTGTGATTTCTGTGTTTTTGTTATTTATTACGTACCTAGTGTACCACCTGGGGAACCAGCTGTGGAACGATATGTGGAAACACCTGGAGAACCAGCTGTGAAAACACCTGGAGAACCAGATGCAGAACCAGTTGTGGAACCAGCTGTGCAACCAGCTGTGGAACCAGCTACGGAACCACCTGGGAAGCCAACTGTGGAACAAGTCGTGAGGAAACAGTTGTGCAACCAGCTGTGGAACCACTTGGGTAACCAGCTGTGGGGAACCACCTGCTGAACCAGCTGGGGAGCCAGCCGTGGAATCAGCTGTGCAACTACAGGGGTTGGACAATGAAACTGAAACACCTGGTTTTAGACCACAATAATTTATTAGTATGGTGTAGGGCTCCTTTTGCGGCCAATACAGCATCAATTCATCTTGGAAATGACATATACAAGTCCTGCACAGTGGTCAGAGGGATTTTAAGCCATTCTTCTTGCAGGATAGTGGCCAGGTCACTACGTGATACTGGTGGAGGAAAACGTTTCCTGACTCGCTCCTCCAAAACACCCCAAAGTGGCTCAATAATATTTAGATCTGGTGACTGTGCAGGCCATGGGAGATGTTCAACTTCACTTTCATGTTCATCAAACCAATCTTTCACCAGTCTTGCTGTGTGTATTGGTGCATTGTCATCCTGATACACGGCACCACCTTCAGGATACAATGTTTGAACCATTGGATGCACATGGTCCTCAAGAATGGTTCGGTAGTCCTTGGCAGTGACGCGCCCATCTAGCACAAGTATTGGGCCAAGGGAATGCCATGATATGGCAGCCCAAACCATCACTGATCCACCCCCATGCTTCACTCTGGGCATGCAACAGTCTGGGTGGTACGCTTCTTTGGGTCTTCTCCACACCGTAACTCTCCTGGATGTGGGGAAAACAGTAAAGGTGGACTCATCAGAGAACAATTCATGTTTCACATTGTCCACAGCCCAAGATTTACGCTCCTTGCACCATTGAAACAGACGTTTGGCATTGGCATGAGTGACCAAAGGTTTGGCTATAGCAGCCCGGTCGTGTATATTGACCATGTGGAGCTCCTGACGGACAGTTCTGGTGGAAACAGGAGAGTTGAGGTGCACATTTAATTCTGCCGTGATTTGGGCAGCCGTGGTTTTATGTTTTTTGGATACAATCCGAGTTAGCACCAGAACATCCCTTTCAGACCACTTCCTCTTGCGTCCACAGTTAATCCTGTTGGATGTGGTTCGTCCTTCTTGGTGGTATGCTGACATTACCCTGGATACCGTGGCTCTTGATACATCACAAAGACTTGCTGTCTTGGTCACAGATGCGCCAGCGAGACGTGCACCAACAATTTGTCCTCTTTTGAACTCTGGTATGTCACCCATAATGTTGTGTACATTTCAATATTTTGAGCAAAACTGTGCTCTTACCCTGCTAATTGAACCTTCACACTCTGCTCTTACTGGTGCAATGTGCAATCAATGAACACTGGTTACCAGGCTGGTCCAATTTAACCATGAAACCTCCCACACTAAAATGACAGGTGTTTCAGTTTCATTGTCCAACCCCTGTAGTTACGGAACCACCTGAGAAGCTTGCTGTGAAACGAACTATGGGGAACCAGCTGTGGGGAACCACCTGGGGAACCAGCTGTGGAACCACCTGCTGAACCAGCTGGGAAGCCAGCTGTGGAACCAGCTGTGCAAACAGCTGTGGAACCACCTGGGAAGCCAACTGTGGAACGAGTCATGAGGATACAGTGCACAGCTGATAGTCCTACTGAATAGACTGCTAGAATTTGTATTATGGAAAGAAAAAAGCAGCTAAGTAAAGAAAAACAAGTGGCCATCATTACTTTAAGAAATGAAGGTCAGTCGGTCCGAACAATTGGGAAAACTTTGAAAGTGTCCCCAAGTGCAGTCGCAAAAACCATCAAGCGCTACAAAGAAACTGGCTCACATGAGGACCGCCCCAGGAAAGGAAGACCAAGAGTCACTTCTGCTGCGGACGATAAGTTCATCCGAGTCACCAGCCTCAGAAATCGCAGGTTAACAGCAGCTCAGATTAGAGAACAGGTCAATGCCACACAGAGTTCTAGCAGCAGACACATCTCTAGAACAACTGTTAAGAGGAGACTGTGTGAATCAGGCCTTCATGGTAAAATAGCTGCTAGGAAACCACTGCTGAGGACAGTCAACAAGCAGAAGAGACTTGTTTGGGCTAAAGAACACAAGGAATGGACATTAGACCAGTGGAAATCTGTGCTTTGGTCTGATGAGTCCAAGTTTGAGATCTTTGGTTCCAACCACTGTGTCTTTGTGCGGCGCAGAAGAGGTGAACGGATGGACTCTACATGCCTGGTTCCCACCGTGAAGCATGGAGGAGGAGGTGTGATGGTGTGGGGGTGCTTTGCTGGTGACACTGTTGGGGATTTATTCAAAATTGAAGGCATACTGAACCAGCATGGCTACCACAGCATCTTGCAGCGGCATGCTATTCCATCCGGTTTGCATTTAGTTGGACCATCATTTATTTTTCAACAGGACAATGACCCCAAACACACCTCCAGGCTGTGTAAGGGCTATTTGACCGAGAAGGAGAGTGATGGGGTGCTGGGCCAGATGACCTGGCCTCCACAGTCACCGGACCTGAACCCAATGGAGATGGTTTGGGGTGAGCTGGACTGCAGAGTGAAGGCAAAAGGGCCAACAAGTACTAAGCATCTCTGGGAACTCCTTCAAGACTGTTGGAAAACCATTTCAGGTGACTACCTCTTGAAGCTCATCAACAGAATACCAAGAGTGTGCGGAGCAGTAATCAAAGCAAAAGGTGGCTACTTTGAAGAACCTAGAATATAAGACATATTTTCAGTTGTTTCACACTTTTTTGTTCAGTATATAATTCCACATGAGTTAATTCATAGTTTTGATGCATTCAGTGTGAAGCTATAATATTCATTGTCATGAAAATAAAGACAACTCTTTGAATGAGAAGGTGTGTCCAAACCTTTGGTCTGTACTGAATGACGCATCCATAAATAAAACAAATTTACTTAAAAATTACCTCAAGGGGATTCAGCTTCACAGAACTTAAAATAAATAGCAGATTGAAAAAAGCTGCAAAGAGACACAAAGATGCAGAAAAAACAGAAAGAAATGCCAGAAAAAGAAAGAATCTTCCAGATAAATTCGCTGACAGACCCGAAAATTAACTAAAAACAAACACAAGGAAAGAAAATATGATGGAAAAAGAGTAGAAGTAAAAAGAGAAATGATTCCAGATTATAAAATAAGCAGAAAAATGAGTGAAAACATCCAGAAAAAGAAAAAAAGATGAAGATATCTGAAGAAAGAACAGCATCAAAGCTTTCAGCATTGAGGAAGACAAGGGAATTACCGATGATGTCATCCTGTGTGGCACTGCTTCTGAAGTTCATGGCGAACAGGTCAGACACGATGACCCTGTATCCCTGATCTGTGAGCTCCTGGACCACCATGTCCCGGAGCGCCCCGTTGAATGAACTCGGAGTCTGGTGGGCGAAGATAATCAGAACTGTTTTCTGAGCTAAACACATGAACAAACCCAGCTTGAGTCCTTACTGGTTCTGGAAACAGAACAGAACAAGTGGGCCTAAACTGGATTTCACCTGAAAAAGAACAGAACCTGTAACTGTCTTTATTCAGAGAGGCTGAACATCCAATCAGGATGGATCATTTCCATTTAGGTTTTCTACCTTCTTAATAAACTTTATGTGTCCCGGTTAATATTATCTCCATAACAGTTTCTCTCTATTTTCTTTTCTTCTTCATAATTAATAATTACTGTAATGCTTTTATCTAAAATATTATCAGTCAGTCAGTCATTTTCTACCGCTTATTCCATAGTGGGTCACGGGGAAGCTGGTGCCTATCTCCAGCAGTCTACGGGCAAGAGGCGGGGTCACCCTGGACAGCTCGCCAGTCCATCGCAGGGCAACACACAAACAACCATGCACACACTTATTCACACACCTAAGGGCAATTTTAGAGTGACCAATTAACCTAACAGTCATGGAGTTTGCATTTTCTCCCCGTGCATGTGTGGTTTCTCACCGGGTACTCTGGCTTCCTCCCACAGTCCAAAGACATGGCTGTTAGGTTAATTGGTCACTCTAAAATATTATTCTAAACAGAAATAATCATCAATCATCAACAATTTAAAAATCAATTATTTTTTTATGTTTTCTATTGTAATTAATAAACTCATCAGTTTATATTTTTCAAATTGTTAAAAAAAAAATTATTTTTAATAATTCCAGTTTTTTTCTCAAAATAATTTTTATTTTGTCGTCAACATTAAAAACTGAGACGCATATAGGTTTGTAACGAATACTAACATCAAGTAACTTTGATGAGGAACAACAGATGTATGAAGATCCGTCCACATCACACCTGGAACAGGTCAGTCTTACAGCCATTAACAAGATGCTTACAAGTCCCTACAAAGAAGATGACCTGGAGTGCAGAACTGCTTCCAAACCCTTTCCCCATCTGCACCCAGTTCATTATTGGAACATAGGACCTGTATATGAGCAGCTTTCTTCATGCAAAGTCCTAGATGACTGAGTCAAAGTGAAAGGTCTTCACAACCTGTGAAACGTATGGCTAGAATTTATCACTGAGTAGCAGTGCTTTTCAAGTCTTCAGAAGAACATGAGATATTTCAACCATTGAACATGGGTGGGAGAAGTCGTGTCTTTCCATTTTATCAGAATTCTGCATCTAGCTGAAGATAACGTGCTGCTTCTAGAGGAAGAGAGGTGACTGTCAGTCATTCCTATGGTGCCGAAAATGGCCACTAGTATGTTGGGTTCAATGTGGTGCCTAAAGACGAGAGGCAGGGGATGAAGAATGTCTTTCCAGTGCTTTTGAAGACATGGACATGTCCATAACATATGAATAAGGCAGGCCACACTTGTAGCACCCAGGGTTCACATCTGGATTAATGTGAGACAGCCTCATGACCTTGAAGTGGAATGTCCTTTCTTCTTCTACTGAAAACAAATCATAAACAAAACTCAAAACTCCTGCTGTCTCTCCTGAGTGGCTTCAAGCTGCCCTGTTACCAGTCTGGTACAGGTGGGCGGTCGTAGGAAGCTCCTCTAGAAATATGTTTAGAAACAGAAACTCTAACCT
Organism: Girardinichthys multiradiatus; assembly: GCF_021462225.1. Classification (NCBI taxonomy): domain Eukaryota; kingdom Metazoa; phylum Chordata; class Actinopteri; order Cyprinodontiformes; family Goodeidae; genus Girardinichthys; species Girardinichthys multiradiatus. The sequence continues at coordinate 49,094,273 of NC_061797.1, read as the reverse complement.
GCTGGAAGTTAGGCTTCCATAGTCCAACTAAACAACGGTGGAAATGAACACATTCAAATTTGTACCATAATGATAGATATCAAGCAATAAACATGAAAGTTAGATAAAAGCATCCGAGATTTCCTCCTCAGAGTCAGTTTCGCTGTCAAAGTGCTGCAGGAAAGTTTTAACTCTTTAACACTCTGTGCTTTTTAATCTTTTTCTTATGTTTTTTTATTTTTCTAATCTCCATCCATCAACTGTTTTACTTGAAACTATTTAAACTATTTAACTTATTTACACTCAAACTTCCACTCTGTGAAAACCCAAACTTACCTTCCCAAATTAAAGCACATTTAACACAATCATCCCCACCTTTTCATTTCATTTCTTAGGAGATTATGGTTAATGTGTAATAAAAAAATAAATAATAATAATAATAATACAGAGCAACTTCTCACCCAGATATATTTGTAGAGTATGAATGTCCCAGATAAAAGGTATTTTTAATCTGGGCAAAAGAAAACACAGGACCAGCAGAATCTTGCTATGATTCTTCCAAAAATGCTTAGTCTTCCAAACACACACAACACAGTCACACAGTTAGTATTTTAACATATTTATGTCCCTTCAGCAATATGTATGGTCGACCTAGCTTAGTTTATGAGCTCCCTTATTATGCAACATTTAATTTCATTTCCTTTCGGCGAAATGTTACCAACCAAATTATCCAGTTCCCTTACGGCGGACCCACCTAGTCGTTTCTGATCTCTTTGCGGTGAGATCCTACCTAAATTTATCGCTATTTCTTTCCGGCGAAATAAAACCTATCCAATTGCTGTCTCCTTACGGCGAGACACTACCAACGACTTTTAAGTACTTTTCTTCTTTTATTTCTATAGCGCTTACTCTTATCTCATGTACTGTATTTTGAAGCTATGTCACCTCAGAGTTGACTTCTAGGTGACTCTGTCACCTGGCATCGAGCAAGACGATAACCCACCGATCACACACCGGGACTTTCAGCCACCAGGCCTAGGTGCAGCTGTGCGGCAGCGCTTAACTCAACGTCAGGCTGTTCCCGGAGATCCGCCAGTCACTGCAAAGAAAGATAAAATCAGTTTAGTTCTTATAATATCCGGCTTCAAAGGACCAAATTAATGTTAGGTATTATTTAGTCAACTCAGAGGTAAGAACGATATAGTCAATTTACTTGCAAGGGTAGCTCTGCAGCGCAGACTACAAAGTGTTGGCACCCCTCTCTCTTTATTTATACATGCTGGTTCACACACAGTTCAACAAACATTCAGGGTGTGTTTGTGTGTGTGTGTGTGTGTGGTCAGAAAGGTTAGGGTTCACGTGTCTTGATTTTAAACAGAGAGGGAGTGAGGACTTGGTAATCACAACTCACTCGCCTCCCCCATCTCCCTTTCTATGGCATGTAGGAGGGAAAAGCACTTAGAGCAGACATGATTGATAAACAATACAAAAGTTTTCAAACCATAACAGGCGGTTTCTGAGGGTCACTAGAACAAGGAGCTGGTTGAGGACCAGCAGTTTCCTTCTGCAGAATCAAGCTCAGTGTATAGGTATGTTCATTCTGTTGGTTCTCCTGCCCCCACGTCCTTCTTCGCTGCTCTCTCCAGTTCATCATATTGAAAGTAGGCCGACAGGAAATGGGGGTGGAGAAAGGGGTAAGACATGGCAAATGTTGCAGGGACCGGGACTCGAATCCGGGACGGCCGCGTCAAGGACTAAAGCCTCTGTACATGGGTTGCGCGCTCAATTTAGAATTAATACATGAGGCAATTGTTTAAGGTTGAGTTAATTAAGAATAAATGATCAGAGCTCAATGAACGGCAGATATCGATTTCTGGCTGGAAAAGCTGTCCCCTCTTCCCAGCAATTGGCCACACCATTCACAGTCCAGGCTCCTTTTCCCTCCTTGTCTTTTCCTTCACCAGTGGGCACCAGATGCCTTCCTCGTCCGCTGAGATGAATGACAGAATGTATAAGGTCCACAGCATCTGTATCACTGGACCCACGTCCTGGTCTGGCAGGGAGTGGTATCCCGGATGAGCCCCCACAACTGTAATGGGTTCCAGGTTTCTGGACCCGTCAGCACCAGATAAAACGGAAAAACAGCGTGTAGACGGTAGACGCAGCCTGTGTTACTCCAATCTCTCTCAGCTTAATGATTGAACAAACCATCTCATCCAACTGTCAATAAGTCCAATGTATAGTTCAGTAATTTACTGTATATATGACCTCTGTAGACATACTCCATCATACACAGAAACATCAACATTGGCTTTCTTAAACCAGAAATAATCCCATCATCATCATCTTTTGTCACAACTCGATCAGGTAACATACACCTTCAGTTTACTGCACTATAATGCCTGTTTTTCTTTCCTCAAAACTATTACTAATCTATTGAAATATTAAGAGTATCAACACATAAGTACATGCACATACATACACCAACACTTTAACTACCATACAACAAGCAGTTTTTGGTTTCTCGAGAGTTATTAGATAATAAATAAGATTTACAAAATACATAATGTGGTTATGGAACTGCATCAGGACAGCTTTGTTGTCTCAGCTGACTGCAATAAGTGGGTTAGGTCCTTGTTCTTCATATAATTATAGAAATGCCCCCATATCCTTTCAAAGACGTCTGGTTTATCTTTTAGAGTATATGTAATTTTTTCCAGTTTTAAACATATAGCCAGTTATTTTAGCCATTTTATAATACTTGGTTTGCCAAATTCCTTCCATGATAGAGTAATTACTCTTTTTGCTTGTAATATTGCCAAGATTATAAAAAATTTTTGGAACGAGGGGTATATTTCCTTTCAGGATATAGGCCCATTATAAAAAACTTGGGTTCCAACTCTAGATTTACTGACAGCATTTCCTGTAGGATAATCTTACTTCAACCCAAACGTCCTTGAGTTTGGGATGTTGTGGAAAATTATTTTTAATGCTCTGAATATTTCCCTTACCTCTCTCCCCTCTGACCTCTGTGTTTTGTTACCCTAGAGGAGTTGGTCTGTAAAACCATTATCAGAAGTTTAATGGTTAAAACCCATTCCTTTAGGATGATATCTCAGGAAGAGCAGATGGGTCTGCTCGTAGATAACTTTGTTACCCCTGACCCGAGGAGGGTCTAGGGCCATAAAACACAGACTTTTTGAAGTTGAGGTAACACCCACATACTCTTTAAATACTGTGTAAATGTTGATCGGGACTCTGCTTCACTGACCAAGCTCAGTGACAGGGTCTTCAAACGCTGAATGCCTTTGAATAAAACTTATAAAAACAAAGCCCGATTTTGCTCTTTATATGAGTAAATTTCTCTCCCACTTTGATAAGAAAATTCCACTACAATTTTAGCATCACAAACAGGATCTACCGTGCCAGAGGAAACTGCAGGAGGGGACACGGACGCCTGTCCAGCCTGGAGACTAAGTTGTCCTCAGTCCACCTCCATTTTACAGAGGGGAGTCCTTCTGGCCGATTGGATCCAAACTAGTCAGTCAGTCATTTTCTACCACTTATTCCATAGTGGGTCATGGGGGAGCTGGTGTCTATCTCCAGCAGTCTATGGGTGAGAGGCAGGGTACACCCTGGACAGGTCACCAGTCCATCACAAGGCAACACAAACAACCAATTAACCTAACAGGCATGTCTTTGGGAGGAAGCTGGAGTACCTGGTGAGAACCCACATATGCATGGGGAGAACATGCAAACTCCATGCAGAAAGACCCCAGGCCGGGAATTGAACCCAGAACCTTCTTGCTGCAAGGCAACAGTGCTACCAACTGCACCACCGTGCAGCCTGGATCTGAACTATTTGTCTTCAAATATATCTGGGTGAGAAGTTGCTCTGTATGATATAATGTATATTATATTTTATTACACATTAACCATCATCTCCTAACTAATTAATTAGGTTCCGGAGTTGCGAGAGGGAGGACATCAGCTGAGGGCCCGGTCACCCTGTAAAGGAATTACAGGGAGGTTCTCATTGGTAACAATAAGATAAAGCAAAACAGGGTTTTGTGGGTGTTTTTTTTTTGCAATATTCTACACCTCATAAAGGAGAAAAGCCAGACGGCAGACGTGCCGCTGAACGGGTAAAAAAAAAAAGAAAAATGGTTCCAGAACCTTGAGGCATCAGGGGTGCCTCCTTCTCCAGACTCTGTGATTTATAAAATAATTAAAGGAAAAGGTGGGGATGATTGTGTTAAATGTGCTTTAATTTGGGAAGATAAGTTTGGTTTTTCACAGCGTGGAAGTTTGAATGTAAATAAGTTAAATAGTAAAAAAAAAATCGTTTAAATAGTTTAAAGTAAAACAGTTGATGGATTGAGATGAGAAAAATAAAAAAACATAAGAAAATGATTAAAAAGCACAGAGTGCATCAATTAAGGGGTTAAAGAGTTAAAACTTTCCTGCAGGAGGTTTTGTTTGTCTTAAATATTGCGATCAGTCGGAAAGAAGGTAAAAGTGAAAAGGGACATTAGAGATGCGAAAAGAAAGTTGTTTTAGAAAGGAGTATAGTTCATGTTGTGGAAGGAAGTGACAGGCAGGTGGACAACTGACTGACTGACTGATAATATTTCTGTGTGCATCTGAACCTATACTAAACTTTTTCTTCTGCCTCTCTCACACACATATACACACATACACACACACACACACACACACACACACACACACACACACACACACACACACACACACACACACACACACACACACACACACACACATATATGTGATTTGAGTGCAACATCTGCATTTTAGAAACCTGCCCTTCCCATGGTTACTCCACCAGAGACGCTTCTTCATCATGGCCTGAAAGAGAGAGAGAGTCTGCTTGCCTGCCTGCCTGCTTGCTGTAAATCACAGTGTGTTTCCACCAGAACGAAACTCAGAAGAAGTCTGGCCCCAAACCCACTGAGATAGACAACGATCCATGCTGCTGCAGAGCCAGAAGAGCGATACACTGGATTTATATTGAAAGCACATCTTATGCGGGCAGAGGAGAAACAGGCCGGAGCAAAGTTCTTTCTCCCTCCTGGAGAAGTTAAAGAGGACAATAAAGGAGTGATTGTCTCACCAACAGACCTGAAAGGCCTGGGTTGTTTTTTTGGACTGATAGAGGACTGTGTGCCATGACAGTCTGACTCTGAAGCGATTTAGAAACTGATGGGGGTAACGTACAAACACACACACATTTGCATAAATCTTTTCCTATTTTCTGCAACAAAGAACGCTTATTAACCGCTGCTCATGTGACACGCTGGCCTAACGTTGACAGATATAGCGGGTTAAAATATTATTTTAGGGTTAGAAAAGTATCTTTAAAAGGGTGATAACTTAACTCATTTGATACTTTCCAGTTAATTCTTTTAGAGAAACAAGTTCTCTTTTGTCATGGAATATTCAGGGTCAATTATTCTAGTTATTAAAAGTTATTAAAAGCAGAGGAAGTTACAACATCTCCAAAACTCAGCAGTAACCATGTGTTTCTATGTTATTCTCAGGACAGATCTCATAAAGGAGCATTTTCAAAACCCATTGCATGCGTAAAACCTGATGGGTTTCTCCTTCAGGTATTATTTTCTGTTGTCAGAGTTTGTATCCCATAAATCTAATGGGTAGAGACCTCATTAAAACAGTCTTAGTTTTACTGCAGATGGTCTTCATACAGTCTCTGACACAGTATTTACAGTGGGGTGCAGTATTTGTCTGCAAGTGCTAACTGACGCTTATGGAAAGTACAAATTCATTGTTTTTCACAGCAGCTGCTGGGAAGAGGTTATATTAGTTTTTTTCTTCCCTCTTCTGATTCATGCAGCGTGTTGATTTATACTGTACCTTATATCAGGTCCTGACAAAAACTATGAAAGGTTTGGTTCTACAGATTCTTTTTTCTCCCTTTGGAGAAGGAAAGAGAAACCTGATCAGTTCTGTGCTGCACAGAAATATTGAAACACTTGTTTTCTAAGATATCACCAGCTAAAACTTTTAAAACTTTTGAGAGTAATTGGTTTTGTTAAACACATTTTCCTTGGTAAAACAAACCTTTAAAATGAGAATGGAAAAAATTGGGTTATTTTTGAAGGTAAGAAAGATTCTGATTGGACAGTGGTACCACACAAAAATTAAACTAATCTCATGTTTCCTAAAAGACTCTGCATGAAAAGGCCTTCAGAACCGTGGAGTTATTTTCCACCACAGTACCAAGTTTTTTAAGCATGCTTTTTCTTTATTTTAAAACAGATCTGTATTTTTGTTTTTGGCTTTTTAGCATAATGACGTCTGAAGCTTCTTATGAACTGGGTTAGAAGCAAATATGATCTGCGGTAAATTAGGAGCTGTGAACTAATAATTTTAAATCTGATTATTGTCCAAGCAGAAATAATACACTAACAGGTCTGGGGATATTTAGCCAATCCTTCAATCTCTGCAGAAAACTAGCATCGTTGTTTAATGCAACGGTACTCAACCTGTGGTTCCTGGACTTCTGAAGCCCGTAAGCCATAGATTTTGGGTCCATAAAATTATAAAACTTAATTAAAGGTAGACCGATTACCTATTAAAATAGATCTAAGCCAATAATGAGTTCCAGTCATTTGGTGGCTTTGAAATGCAATAATACTCAAAATTTCTACTCTGGAGAACACAGATTGGGGTTGAAGAGTTTTGTTTTGGAACCAAGGTTAGGATTTTTGTAACAATAAAGACAAGTAAAATCCTTAATCTTAGGGGAAAAAAAAGACAAAAGAAATAAAGGCTCTCTTAACAATAAAGAGGACAATCAGATTGATTTATTTTGCCTCACAGAAACCTGGCTGCAGCAAGAGGATTATGTTACTATAAATGAGTCAACTCCTATTATTTAAATTTTCACATTCCTCGAAATACTGGGCGAGGAGGAGTAGCAACCATCTTTCAGTCCGATTTATTGATTAGTCCCAGAACAATCAATAGCTACAACTCTTTTGAATATTTAATCCTTAGTTCTCCTCATCCAAATTGCAAAGCACTAAAACCTCTTCTGTTTGTTGATTGGTACTGTCCACCAGGCCCTTACTCTCAATTTTTAGATCAGTTTTCAGACCTTTTATCTGATTTAGTGTTAAATACAAATAAGGTTATTATAGTGGGGGATTTTAACATTCATGTTGACGCTGAAAATGAAAGCCTACATATAGCCTTTAATGCTATCTTAGACTCAATTGGTTTTGCTCAAAACATTAACAAACCTACCCACCTTTGTCTTCATTCTCTGGACCTTGTGCTGACATATGGCATTGAGTGTAAAGACATAATATTTTCTCATAACCCTGTCCTGTCTGACCATTTCTTAATAACCTTTGAGTTTAATTTAACCGAGTACTCCACACCTGAAAGAAAATTTCATTATAGTAGATCATTATCAGTTGATGCTGTAACAACCTTTAAAGAATCTGTTCCACTTTTGATTTCCTCATTATCACAGAAAAGCACAGTGGAGGGCAACAATTTTGTTTCTTCCCCTTCACAAATTGATTCTCTTGTTCATAGTGTTACTCCATCATTGTGTGGTGCATTAGACAATGTAGCCCCCTTGAAAAAGAAGGTAATTATTCATAGGAGGCTAGCTCCTTGGTTTAATTCAGAGCTGTGTACTTTAAAGCACAATGTTAGACAATTGTAGAGAAAATAGCACTCTACACACCTTGAGGATTCCTACTTAATCTGGAAAAATAGCCTACTGTTGTATAAAAAGACACTTCGCCAAGCCAGAACAGCTTATTTCTCATCATTAATAGAAGAGAACAAGAATAATCCTAGGTTTCTCTTTAGTACAGCTGCTAAACTTACACAGTCATAGCTCTGTAGAGCCATCCATTCCCTTAGCTCTTAGCAGCCATGACTTTATGGGATTCTTCTTAAATAAAATTGATTCTATTAAAAATAAAATCTTTGACATACTCCCGAAGATGATTACTTTATCCTCAGCAAGTGAGACAACATGGGAAATAACTGTAGAACCTGATTTGTGTTTGGACTGTTTTGATCCTGTGGAGCTTCCTGAGTTATCAGAAATATTAGCTTCATCTAAACCTTCAACTTGTATGTTAGACCCAATCCCAACCAAATTATTTAAGGAAGTGTTCCCTCTGATTATCAGGCCCATTTTAGATATAATTAATATATCTTTAGTAAATGGATATGTACCACAGGCTTTTAAGTTAGCTGTAATTAAACCTTTACTTAAGAAACCTTCGCTTGATCGAGATGACTTGAAAAATTAGAGACTGTTGAGAATTAAAATCATGTAATTTCATGTTATTAGTTTAGTTTGCATGTGAGAACATTAAACTGAGATTTAACATGAGTGAGCCTTGGGGAGAGAGTCAGTAACAGCAGGGGTCAGGTTGAATCAGAGGTTAGAAGGGTCTCGGCAGCTGTTATTTTGTATATTCAATTTGCATTAGAAATCATTAGACTTATTATCTTCCAAATTAAACTTGCGTTAATCTTAATTTCCTGCTCTTCGTCTGTTCTTTCTCATGACATCTGGACTGGGAGAGGTTGAGGCTGCAAGGATATAAGTGATAGCATTATTCTACCTCAACAAGACCTATATCCAATCTTCCATTCTTATCTAAAATTCTTGAGAAAATAGTTGCTAATCAAATGTGTGAACATTTACACAACAATGACCTGTTTGAAGAGTTTCAGTCAGGTTTCAGAACTCATCATAGCACTGAAACAGCTCTGCTGAAAGTCACTAATGATATTCTTATGGCCTCAGATAATGGACTTGTGTCTGTTCTGGTTCTGTTAGATCTCAGTGCTGCATTTGATCCAGTCGACCATAATATTCTCTTAGAAAGGCTGGAATATGCTGTAGGGATCAGGGGAACATCGCTAGGCTGGTTTAAATCTTATTTGTCTGACAGATTCCAGTTTGTTCATGTAAATGATAAATCATCTTTAAACTCCAGGGTTAATTGTGGAGTACCACAGGGTTCAGTACATAGCCCTGTCTTTCAGTGTTTAACCCTTTCTCTCTCCTAGACATGGCTACTGACTGAGCTTCTACTGTGACTAACTCTATGTGCTCTCTTTCAGACTCTAACCTTGAAAACTGGCTCAGAGTTTATCTGTTCTTTCTTTCTAGATGAAACGACTAAAGGAGCTACATCCATTAACATTTACTTTTCCTTCCCATAGAAAGGACTCCTGGATCAGTGCTTCTTTGTTGTCTTTGTGTTTCTGCTCTGTTCTCTCAAACCCCTAGTCGGTCGTGGCAGATGGCTGCTCACACTGAGCCTGGTTCTGGTTCTGCTGGAGGTTTCTTCCTGTTAAAAGGGAGTTTTTCCTCTCCACTGTCGCTACATGCATGCTCAGTATGAGGGATTGCTGCAAAGTCAACGCCAGTGACTGTCCACTGTCTCTACATGCTCATCCAGGAGGAGGGAATGCTGCAAGTCACTGACTGGATGCAATCTGCTGGGTTTCCTTAGATAGAAAAACCTTTTATGCAATTTGAATAAATAACTGAATCTGACTGAACTGTTCAATGGTTACGATTAATAGGAATGTATGAACCTGACTTTGTGAAGAACCTTGAGACGACATGTGTTGTGAATTGGCGCTATATAAATAAACTGAATTGAATTGAATATATTGCAGTTTTAATAAATGTGTGTTGCCCATCTATTTGGGTTGTCTTACAGGCTTCCCCCCATTGTGTCAAAGTTATCTCATCGTGCAGGTCAGTTTTCCAAGCATTTAATTTGAAAACAGAAGATTCAGAGGAGGAAGATCTCAACAAATTATAAAATTCAGATATATCTTTTCTAAGACTGTCATAGGGGGGATATGCATAAACCTACTCTGTTGACACTTAATAAAGTTTCTAAGTAAATATTTATAAAAATGTTTACGAGGGATGGTAAATTTAGAGAAGACTTGGTCTAATGTCAAAAGTCTTCCATCCCTTCCATATACATCCCTTACTAAACCAACTCCCCTCTCCGCCCACATTTTCAAACCTCCTTCCCCTCTTCCAGGAGCTAAATTGTTATTTCCCCAGAGTGGACCAAATGCGGAGAGGGAAAGATTTCATTTAGGCATCTTCGAGTAGACTGTAAGATGCATAACATGTTTTTAACCCTAGGGTTAAGAGATTATTGTATTTGTCTGAATAAATATAATTAAGAAGGGGCATCTTGAGAGACTGATTCAATATTTTTCCATGAAGGGGAAATTTCTGTAGGATTGTAAAACATTAATGTTTTTAATTAGGTTGCCCAGTAAAACCATACCATGTTTGGACATTGTAGTCCTCCTCTTTCGAAGGGCAAATATAAAAGAAACAAATGAAGTCTGGGACCATAGGAATTTGTTGAAGAGGTTTTTAATTTTGGTAAAGAAATCTGATGGGGGTGGAACAATTTCAATACCAAGATAAGTGAAAGTATTCATTTTTCTACAGAGAGAGGTGCATATGGCAGGATTTCCCCTCTCCTCTGCATTTAAAAGCATTATAGAGGATTTTGTATTTTTTATTTTGAAGCCAGATAATTGACCAAATTTTATAATTATATCTAGAAGAGCAGGAATTGAAGTTACTAAATTTTTAAAGGAAAATAATCACGTCATCTGCATACAGAGCTGTTTTATAAAAGGATCCTCAGAGAGTTATACCAGTGATCATGCCATGGTCTCTTATACCAATGGCAAGAGGTTCAATTGCCAAAATAAATAAAAGAGGGGACAGAGGGAAGCTCTGTCTGCAGCCTCTGCCAGTCTCTATTGGTTTAGAGATAATACCATTGGTGATTATTTCAGCATAAGGTTTATAATACAGTAGTTTAATCCAATTGCAGAAACCCTGTCACAAGCCGAAACGTCCAAGAATCTCATACAGATAGGGACAATCTACTCTTTCAAAAGCCACCTTGTGCTAAAAAAGCTGTGTCTGGCACCTCCTTCTGTTCGTGTAAAATATTCAAAACCCTTCTCACATTATGAAAACCTTGCCTTCCCACTATAAACTCATTTTGGTCTTCTTTAATAATGTCTGGCAGAAAGACTTTCAGACGCTTTCATAGGATTTTACATAGTATTCTTATGTCGGCATTTAACAGGCTGATTGGTCTCCAATTTCCACACCTATCGGTAGGTTTTCCAGGTTTTGCTAGAAGTGTAATTAAGGCTCCTCTTAAAGTGGGGGGAAGTATTTCTTTTTTAATCGATTCGTTAAACATTTCTAAGATTGGTTGTCTTAAGTTTTAAAGCAAATTTCATATAGATATCAACTGGCAGGCCATCTGGCCCTGCAGTTTTTCCAGATTTCATACTTTCTATTGCTGCTGAAATCTTTTCTAATGTTAGGTTTGCACCCAGCAACAAGAAGGGACTAGAGTGTGGTGGTCCAGGGGCAATTCAGGGCTATATAGCGTTTCATAATATTCCTTAAAGGAGTCATTTATTTTAGTGGGGTCAGAGATTGTTTCTCCTCTATCATTTTTAATTTCAGTGATAGATCGTTAGTCATAAAGTGGGTTTTTGATAGACCAAAATGCAGAGAAGAACTCCTGAAGCTCGAGGTTTTCAGGTAAGATGAGTCTTTATTATCCATGGCAGGACACAGACAGAGTAGCCAACACACGAGATCTCACATACACATAAGGAACCAGCAAGGAACAACGGAAACAAACGGGCTTAAATACAAAACTGAACAGCAGGGGGAACCAATGACAAACGTGACCTGACAATCAGGGGAAAACACTGAACAGGTGTGGGCTTGGGGTGCAGGGAGACAGAAAACAAAGGACCAGGCCAGGTAATATTACAAAAACACAAGCAGGTATGACATCTTTCTAATTGGGATTGTTTAATGCGCCAAGCCAGAGTTTTACCAGCGTTTTCTCCTTGGTCAATGATTGTTTAAGTTTCAGCAGGTTAGCTAAAGCTTGTGATGCAGAAATTTCATTGTACTTCTTAATGCCAACAGGTTGTGATGCATTGTGGGACAGGGATTCTTAACGTATTCATTCTCTGTACGTTTTATTTTAGTCTCTAATGTCCTCAATTTATATTTGGCTCTCTTTGAGCATGAGCTTGTTAAATTAATTATTTGCCCGTTTAAATGCTTCCCATCTAATTGAAGCAGATGTTTCAAATGTATTAAATAAGAAATAATCATCAATTTTAATTTCAAGAAATATCATTAAGTCTGGATCCTTTAACCAGCGTTGTTGAAATTTCCACTTGGGTGGATCTCGTACCAGACCTGGATCTACGTAAACTAAGGATGTATTCACACCAGGAAAGTCCTCTGGTCTGCTTGTTTGGTCCGGACCAAAAGCGAACTTTATTTTTTTCATTTGGTGCGGTTTACTATTACTTGTAAACAAAGCCACGCGGGTGACGATCATTGTTCCCATTGGACAGAAATGACGGGGGCGGGACAGAGCCCAGACCCGGACATTGAGGAAAACATCTGTAGACGTGCTGCGTTCAGCTCCTCTGTTCTGCATATTTATGCCGTTATTAAAGCTTCAATATTATTGTGAGGCTGAAGAGCAGCTCATTCAACACAGATTTTGAGATGTTCCATTTATAATGTTGGAAACCCGTCAGAGAATCCGTGCTGAACTACGACGTTCTCTACGTGCCTTGTCCCACAACAAGCAAGTAGCGTTGCTAAGCAACACACAGTTTATCAAGTATTATTACCTTACAACACACACCTTTGCTACCGGCTACGGTGGCTTTTTAGGTCAAAAGAGACGTACGCTTTTTGTAGTTGGTTCGGATCGGGGCCGGTGTGTATTCAGACCATAAGCGAACCGCACCAGAGTCCGTTTGGAAGCGGACCGACACCACCTCAAAAAGTGGGTCTCGGTCCGGTTGTTTGGTCCGGACCAGGGTTCGCTTGAGTGTATTCACAGCTGCACAGAAGGTCCGGAACAAGGGGGGAAACAAACTCTGGTCCGTTTAAAGCTGATCAAAAGTGGCAAGTGTGAATACACCCTAAACTATTTGGGTCGGAAAAAACAATACTGTCATAAATACAATCTTTTATTTTATATAATAAGCATGCTGAGATTAAAAAGTAATGTTGGGACCCAGCCATGGAAACAACATTAAAACTCCGGTACAAACTTTTTGGAACTTTCAAAAAAAAGGTGTGGGTTTGATTCTGGTGCTAAGCTATCAGCTTCTTTGTTAGCTTTAACTGCTAACAGGTAAGGACATGTTCCTGCTGCTAGATAATATTTACCCAGAAAGGTTTAGTTTTCAATCCAGTAAATAATGTGTCCGTAACATTATTTTACTAAACTTGATAACTAAGTAAACTCCATTAAGCCCCATTTCTCCAGAAAGATTTGGTTTTTTTCCTAAATATTCCCTTAATAATATTTCTTTAAATATTATTTCAATAACTAAAGGCAGCTAATTAGACACCGTTGAGAAATGGTCATCCAGTAGGTTGGTTTTATTCAGCAGATCATTATTTAAAACATTATTTTATTAAAATAATATTTAATCTGAACTTACATTGTGAATGGTTGTCTAAACGTTTGCTGATTATTGTCTAAATTGGTTCCAAGACTAACTTAACTTCACTTCCAGATTCTTCAAGATAATCCTTGGTTCTCAGACATAAACATTGCATGGTAATGTTGCATCACTCTTTTGGTCATGATTTCCAATAATCTTTAATCAACTTGTTTATATTGTACATAGTCCATTAGTCTTTATTATTCTTTAATTCTGCTTGGTAGTTTAGTTGGATTGTTTTAGCAAAGTAAAGAGTTTGTTGATTGAAATAAATTTGACTTTGAGTTGACTTATTTTTGTTAATAAATTCTTGTAATTAAGAAATTGTGTGAATTCATTCCATATATGTGCAGAGTTTATGCTGTTCAATAATGTCAGAGTTCGTCTCACACCTTTCTATTTTGTCCTAATACCATCGTCTTACTGGGCTGGTATTCACAGGATAACCCTTAACAGACCCAAATATTATTTGATAAAATATTAAAATATTAATATTAAATAATATTCTCAGATTCATAATCCCAACAGTAATCAATTTGGGCCTATGAGTTGTGCTTGAATAACAAGAATATGTGGATACTCCTGGGTTTCTATCCCTCCACACATCTGCAGCTGCAGAGTTTGGAACAGCTTATTCTCAAATTCGTGACCCTTGTCATGATGCAGCTTTGATGGATATCCAAACCAAGGAATGAAGTCATTCCCCTGTTCTTCCCCTTCTTTACTGTCCCTGCTGTGTCGCGGTGGCTGATTATTTTGTTCTGACACTGTTTTTGAGTTAATTTTTGCAACAACTCAACGAGACTGGTGAGTTTTTAACTTTTTCTTTAAGCTGTTGAATTCTATCAGCCTGTGGTGTTTTGGCCACACCCTCTTTCACATTCGGATACTGGGTGGCATTTACCTGTACCTGAGCACTGTGTAAATTTGTGGACCTCTGCCGAGGAGCTGACCCCAAGCGTCTCTGTCTTTCATTCTCATCACTCAATATTTTCCTCATCTGTCATAGTATTGCTTCATCAATTACACAATAGTCTACAAGAAGCGGTTTAAGTTTTCTGCGGATATAGTCATGCTTGTGCCCAAGGCCTTGGTACAAAGTATGAATGAAAATGTCCTGAACTGTGCTTGGGCTATACTTAACGTCCGTGTCAGCATGTTTTGAAGCCAATAAGATCTTTTGCTTAAGCCCGATGGCCCTGCACACGAATTGTTGGGGTGTTTCATTGTCCCATTGTTTGGTACACATGAGCTCCTGGAAAAACTGTGTTGCTTTGATCACCTTGGTGGGAGTGTAGAAAGGCTTTAAGTTTCTCAACTATTAAATCGTCCTTATTCATCAATATCTCCTTAGAATTTCCAGGTTTGATAACTCTGAGGACTGCTCTCACAATTTCTGTGATTCACCAGCTAATCCCGCACTTTCCTCAGCCGTAAAAATGAAGTCCGAAGGTTAACCCCGCTGTCTCCACTGTATATAACTGCACACGGTATTCATTTTCCCCTTTATATATTCCTGATGGCTTGTAACCTTGTTTTCTTCAAAATATTTTTGCTTTTAATTTTATTCTCGCTCAATAACCAGCCATTTGAAATGTTTAAAATACCTTTTATGGTTATAGATATATATAAAAAAATAATACTAAACAAAGTATATTAATGACAAGTACCTCTTAATTTACTGGTAAAACATATAACAACTTAAACACTAACATAACTTTCTGAACCAAG
The DNA here is from genome assembly GCF_021462225.1 of Girardinichthys multiradiatus. NCBI lineage: Eukaryota > Metazoa > Chordata > Actinopteri > Cyprinodontiformes > Goodeidae > Girardinichthys > Girardinichthys multiradiatus. Next base: position 49,078,973 of record NC_061797.1, on the reverse strand, counting down.
TTTAAATCAATTTATTTGTAGAGCATAATAACAAATAAACCAAACATTAACATCAGATATATTCTGACCGAATTATATCTGTGTTTAACTTCCACTCATTGGTGAGAACCGGCGTGAGTATGAAAACAATGGGCCGAGAGACAGGCATCCTACCCCAGTACAGCGCGCCTCGAACGCCCGTACAGCTGACAGCTGGCGAAGCAATCCATGGGATAGGATGGACCACGAAGGATGCACCAAACTCTTCCTTAAAATCTGGAGAAAAAAGGGTGCATTTGTCGGCCGCTTTTGGAGAAGCCTTCGAATTTGGACAGCCTTTGACGTAATCGTCCTGAAATGCAGCCTTCGAAGGATACAGCCCCTGAATTTGGACACAGCCAAAGCCCATTTTGGCATACTAAGTATCAAAGTGTCTTCTTTACCGCCTCCGAAGTCCAATTTAATAGCCTACAGCGCCCTCTGCTGGTTGTCTTAGGTGAATACATTGCCTAATTGCAATTTAATTTACAGGGGGTTTCTGGTTTAACCTTACACAGCCATGTTAAAAACACAAATAAACCATGGAGCCTAATTACTGGTTACATTACTCTCATAGAACGGAATAGTTGACCCACCTTCCTTTACAACCAGTTACTGCTAGTAATTTAATGGTTGCACCTACATAGCATGCTCTTGCCTGTAGCTACAGCGTGCTAACCAACTAGCATCTGCTGGCTCCGAAACTCAACAATATAACTCTTCCAACATCTTTAACAAGTTGACACATGGAGTTTAAACGAAAATTCAACATGGAAGACTCACCACACCGCCGCATCCAATCACTCCTCAGTGGCTGCTCCAATCAATGGCAGGTCCGCCCTCCTCCTCGGCCAATCATCTCCCAGGGCATCACTTTTAAAGACCTTCTGCATGAAAGACACCGCTCTTCTGCTGAGCTTCGATGATCAGCTGCGAAATGTCTGACTAGTTTCTGGCGACTTGGTGGTTCCTCGTACTATTTGTGACAAATGCGCTGCGTTGTTCAGTTTGAGTCAACTGATTTACAGCATCTTCCTGGTTTAAGTGTTTTCAAATTTGAGCATTAACTGCATTACTGCCGCAGCAAAATAACAAACTCTTACTAAACAATCCATGCACTGTCAATATTAGTAAGTTCATTTAATGGACGTAGTTCTTACCTCCAGCAAATCCTGGCTGGCTGTAACTCATAACTCCATCATTTCTGCAGTCATGTTCCAAGTTTCTAATCCAGTCCTCATGCCCTGTCTCATTTTAAATTTTCAGGTCTTTTCTGTCCATCAGCCTACTTTTACCCTACTCCGATTATTCCTCTCTCCTTCCTCTTTCGCAATTTGCCAAACACTGCTGTCTCTCAGGTCTATCTCTTTCTTTCAAACCTTATTTCTTCACCTGGCAAACTTTGAGAAATTTTGAGCATTGGTTTACATTCAGTCCTAGCTTCATCACTCATTGCTTGAACTTCATCATTTTAAGTCCCCCTACATCCGCAGCTCTTTTGCAAGCATCAATTTTCATTGAAAGATCATCTATCTGAGCCACTCTGAGCCTTTTCTCTCATTACGCATTAACTTCTCTTCTAAGGGCCACTTTTCAAACCCATTCCAAGACTTTTCTCAAATCATTCCATTAAACTTTTACTCTAAGGTCTCTGAAATCATAGCATTCCTGAGCCAGATCCGAGGAGACTTATCACTCCACCCATCTTAAAAGTTCTTCTCCTAGTGCTCCGTTCAGGCCCTTCTTCATCTCACTTAAAATTTATTCTCTCCAGCGCCTGGCTTTTAGCCTATTTATTCATGTACCATGTTTTTAGATAGTTTTATTCTAGTTTTCTCTCTTTCAGATGCACCTGGATCTCTGCCACTGGCAGGCAATTCCAACCAGCCTCGTCATGCTCCTCATTCAGCCTCTTCAGGCTCATCACTATGTACGCCATTGGCAGGCGTTTCATGCAGCCGTCAGGCTCAATCGCCATTGGCAGGCGTTTCATGCAGCCGTCAGGCTCAACCGCCATTGGCAGGCGTTTCATGCAGCTGTCGGGCTCTCACACGCCATTGGCAGACATTTACAAACATGCCTTGGCAAGCATCTCAATCCTAAGCCTTGTCAGGCATTCATCTAACCACCTTGACACTGCCAGGTGCAGCCCGTCTTCACCCGACCTGGCATTGGACATCCACGCATCTTCAGTCATAACTCAGGGTAAGCCCATTCGAGACTAATCATTATAAAATTTTGGTCTGCGTTTTACTCCCCGCTCATCTCAGATAATCAATAACTAATCTCCTTCAGTTTAGCCTCAGCCTGGCCTCGGCCCTTTTGGGGGAAGTCGTACCTAATCATAATCCTAAGATGTTTACTTAAACCTACTTCATCCTCAGCGTTTACGTCTCCCTCAGCGGTCTTTCCAGGTTGAAATTTCCTTAAACATTTCTAACTGATAAACAATATTTTTTAAATAAACTTGAGTATTATTCTCACCTGAAAAACAGTGTGTAAATGAGCACACATTACGAGAAACCGCGGAGCAACCAGCAACTCAGAGTCCTCATGCGCTACCTACTGCTGAAACACTGTTACTACACCAATCATCGTAAACCCCTGTTAACAGCAAATAAAATAGCTTCTCATCACAGCCCATAGACATTTAAAGGAATATATGTTCTACTTCTTTCCTTTTGTGGGCACACACCAGTGGGCATCCCAATAGCAACAAAAGAGGTTGTACAGACCTGCATGTCCAGCTGGTTTCATGAGATCCGCAGTGCTAATAATTCGTTAACGTATAGCTGCAACTGTGGTTTATGTGTGGCAGCCATGTTGGATTCTGAATTCAGCCACTTCTTGCTTTTCTGATCAGAAATTCAAACAGTCAGATTCCTGAGTTCATCCAAAACGAAGAATACGTATCTCTACAGATACTGTAATACTTTATGGTTGTATCAGTGCAGACTGAGCTATCAGTAAAAAGAAATGATGCTGGACTGCAGCAAAGAAAAAGAAGGATTATATCAGTAGGAAAATGCTAAAAATAAAAACCAGGTTGATGTAAAGTTGGTGCCAAAAAGCATCAAACGGTCAAACTTTTACGTGAGACTGTGAAAGTTAGAGACATCTTAGAATAAACCAGGAGCCAAAGTAAATTAACTGAGTGACTTTCTCTTGCAGTTTGAGATGTGAACATAGACTACAGGACTGAGGCAGACTCATAACAAAAGCTTTCTGAACATGTGAACTAAATATATCCACCCTCCAGATGCTCTTTTTGTACTGCCAATTTGATTCTTACCTGTGCTTCTGTGTGTGGGAGGGGCACTGAGGATGACATTATTAGCAATGTCCAGTTCACTGCCTTTCAAACATCTGGGGGGTTTGGAAACATGTGTGATGGTTACATGATGCAATGATTAAGCTGTCTGGCAGCGGTGACAAGAGGTCTGTTTGAGGGAAGTTTTCAAACCCAACAACCATGTGCCAGCTGTCAAGCATGGTGGTGGCAGCATGTTCCAGTAGGACAATGATCCGAAACACAGATCTAACAGGACTTCTGGTTTTTTATCAAAACATAGATTTCTTTTTGTGCCCTTCCATAAATGTTGTGGAGTTCAGGACAAGTATTTCTCCTGTGGACAGAATGAAAAAGTTTAAGGGTTTGATTTCTTTTGCAGGGTTTGGTAACTTTGGCAAAATCAAGAAAACGATCCGACTCCATCAGGCAGGGCCCTTTATTTTTTTATCTTCTGAAAATACTTATTTGTATGCTTTCAACTCCAAAAGGAAGATGCAAACAGTGGGCGTGTCTTTTATCTGCAGACTTGTCAGTTCAGCAGAAGTAATTAAAGTTACTAATTAACTGTGGGTGGACCCATAGTTTCAGCAGAAACAGAGAACTTGTCTGCATTCTGCAAACAGAGAAGTCACCTTCCTCCTGCAAGACACACCACAAGCCAATCACTTTCCACTTTCTCACTCACTAACAGGAAAAACAGAAGCACAGGAAAGTTTTCAGACTTTCTTAGTAGATTCCAGTAGGTTTGTGTCCTGAAAAAACTGTGTAGGTGAATTCCTGGAGTATCGGGGACCTCTCCTACGGTGCTGGAGTTATTAGGACAATAGATAAGCTGATGAAGTGATGCAAGAGCTTTAAAATGTTTGAGTTTGAAAAGAAGAACCTCACCAAGAGAAAGAAGGATGTCAAAAACATGTCAAAGGCAGAGAAATTTCCATCTGCCAGCTAATTACCAGCATTACAGTCATCAAATTTGTTTGATGGCTTCAACAGAAACCAACAGATTTAACAGTTTGCTTACAATGAGGGAGATCACCTCTTCTCAGGAGATCAACATGAACATCCATGCATCTATTTTCTATACCTGCTTCTTCCATACAGGGTCGCCTGGTAGATCTCCAGCGGTCTATGGTGGAGAAGCGGTGAATACCCTGGAGAGGTCACCAGTCCATCACAGGGTCACACAGAGACACACAGGACAATGCACACACCCATTCACACTAAAGGGCAATTGAGGAAGATCAATAACCCAGTCATGTTTTTGGACTGTGGGAGGAAGCCAGAGTACCCGGAGAGAACCCACACATGCCTGGGAAGAACAGGCAAACTACATGCAGAAAGACTCCAGGAGGAGGAAGGTGTTTGAACAGCAGCTTCGATGTGCAGCAGGTTCACTGTAAACAACAATCAGGTCTGCAGAGAGAATCATCAGGGCTGACCTTCCCACTATGAGCCAAGTTTCTGTTTCTAGCAAAAAGAGTCAGAACCACAACACAAGGAGGTTAATTTTAGTGATTGTTGCCTCAGAGAAAATAGCATTATTGTATTTTGAATGAATTATGTCCATCTGGTCTGATGAAGAGGAGCTTTCTAAAGCTGAAGAATTTTCCTGACACACACTGATCTATCTCCAGCTCCATGTTTCCATCTCTGCGGGATAACAAATAAACCAGCTGTTTCATCAGTAAATAGGAAACATTTTCCTTCAGTTCTTCTGGTGAACCATTAATACTGATGCTAACAGGAAGCTATTTGTGTAAAATGCACAGTGGGTTATTTTACTTGCTTCTTCTCATGGTTCTGGTTTTCATTATGGCCATCCCAGATGGTGGCAGCATCATGCTGTGGAACTGTGTGACTGCTGGTGATAAATAGAAGAAGAAAGACAACCTCTAAATTCATTAACTTCACTTCAGATCAGCAGCTAGAGGGTTAAAACCTGGACCTAGTTGGCAGTTTCAACAGTACAATGATCCTAAACACAGATTCAGACTGGTTCTGAGATGGATAAAGTGGCCTGGCTACACCGTCTGAAATCTGCCCAAAGCTCTGACCTCAACCCTGTTGAAAATGAATGCACTATTATTAAAAGCCGGTTCTGCTCCAGGAAACCGACCGGTGTAAAAGAACTCTACCAGTTCTGCCCAACAGAGCGATCAGGAAGAATGATGCCAGAAGCTTGATGATGGATACAGAAAGGGTGTGGTTGAGGTGGTGACCAAACATTAGGGTGGGTGTATGTATATATTTGAACTAGTTTGTATAATTTTTAACCCTATCCACACCAAAACTTTTACTTGTGCTCATTCCAGCCTTGAAAAAAGACTCAAATGGATCATTAACAGATCAAAATAAATATGAGTGATAGAAACATGAAACTGTGACTGTGTGTAGGTCCGGTCCAGTTGGAGTTTGATTCATAATGTAGGAACATGTCGCCAGCTTCAGGTTTTGAGATGTTGTCAAAGAGTGAACTTTCTGACTAGAGTTGCCAACCGTCCCTTGAAAAACGGAATCGTCCCGTATTTAGAATAAAAAGTACGCGTCCCGTATTGAGCTGAAACGGGACGCACGTAGTCCCGTATTATTAGGTGGATCAAAAATCTTCACTAAAATGTCAATAGAATCAATAAATGATGGGGTGCTTAATATTTAACATTACGGTAAATTCATTACCAGCCATATCCTGCTCTGTGACCAATGAGCTGACAGAATATTTCGGCTCATCTCATTGGCCAGCAGGTACCGTTGCTAAGGGTAGATACAGGTGTTACGTCGATTCGCGTTTTCCCATCAGATACGGTTTCCCCAGCGTCTCCTCGCCGCTTACGCGACAAAAAAGGCGCGTGTTTGTTCAGCGCTCATAACTTGCGCGCCGTGCTTCTGTCGCAGGAGATCTACGGACACCGTGAAAGATAGACAGACAGACAGACAGACAGACAGACAGACAGACAGACAGACAGACAGACAGACAGACAGACAGACAGACAGACAGACAGACAGACAGACAGACAGACAGACAGACAGACAGACAGACAGACAGACAGACAGACAGACAGACAGACAGACAGACAGACAGACAGACAGGTGGATGCAAGTTCTTCAGCAGCTGATATCCCCAACATCCAGGCTATTGTACCCTTTGTCCTCAGCATCCCTTCTTCTAGTGGGTTTGTGGAAAATATTTTCTCCATCATGAAAAATAAGTGGACTGATGTGAGGAACAAATGTTGTACAGAATTAATGAGAAGTGAGCTAATTGTCAGTCTAATTAATGAAATGTCCTGCTCAGAGTTTTACTCTGTAGTCCTGAAAAGCAAACAACTCCTTGCAGCAGCAAGAGCTCAAATGAAATATAAATGGAAAAAATAAGTTGTTTCCACATAATTCAGCACAGCAGTTTTTAGTTCACTTGTTCAATATTTTTTTCACTACAACTGTACAGTCATGGCCTTTAAGGCACAAGTGTTTATGTTTACAACTTTTCTACAGACTTTTTGTTTGCACTAAATGCACTATTACGAAAATGTTTTGCATTATACTGTTATGTTTTTTTATATTGTTTTAAGTTAAGCAGGACGGAGGTCTTTTCAATAGTGGTTTATTTATTTTAGAAGGATATTTGTTTTTGTCTAGTAATTTTATTTTGCAAAAAGAATAAATTATTTTATAAATTGCTGAATAATTATTTTTCCATGGATATTTGTATCAGTCAAAAACATGCATCGAATTAAACTTGGGTTCAAGTCCAATGTTTCCAAAGTCATTTCACACAAAGAAAAAGGGTGAAAAAAAATCACCAGGCCGGTAGAGGTGCAGACAGTACCAGGAGATGTCCTTTATTTATTTATCAAGGAGTTAGCAACCCTATTTCTGACTAAATGACAACTCTCTAAAACAACGCACACCTTCAGGAATCCGCAGCAGAAGCATGAAGTGCGGACACTGAGAGCGCTGGTTATGATTCACAATAAAAAAAAAATTATGCTTTGGGGGATTTTCCCTTAGAAACGAGAGAAACAACAAACGAAGCGGCGCTTGTACCAACTGTATATAAAGAGGTGAGATGGCGCAATCAGACACACTCCCAGCTCAGGATGACACGGGTCAGTCTGCACTTGGTGGGTAACTGTCAGGAGAACTAGGCGGTCAGGCTGGTCCGGTTCGGCTCTGCAGATGCTGAAATGTGTGGTTCTGTTACAGGTCTCCCTCTGCTTGCTCCTGCTGCTCTTCACTGGGCGCACCGCGGCGCGCCGCTCCCTCTGCGCTCAAAACCTGAGGAGCCTGGCGGACAGGTACCCACCGGAACCCCACCGGCCGAAGTGCATCACTGAGGAGCAACTGCACAGCCGCGAGAACAGGATACTAAAGAAGTACCAAGTGACCGACATGAGTGCGCAGAACAGTAGCAGAACGTGTGCGCAGGTGCTGGAAGAAATGCGCAAAGATCCGCACAGATATCAGGAGAAGAGCCGCAGGTCGCTGTCACCATGGGAGTACAGGTGGGTACGGAGTATGGACTGTCTGAGTATGGAGTGTCAAACATTTCCTGCCACGCTGATTTAGATTAGTTTGGTTTATTTTTCTGCAAAATCCTTTATAAAATAAATTTATTCACTTAAAAAAAGATGTTATAAATGTTCCCACACAAATATCATTTATAAACATATTTTTATTTCCCTTCTATGAATGCCATTGTTACCTTTAAGTCTCATTTTAGCAAATAAACATAAATATGTGAATGTATGAAAATTACTCTATACAATCCACTTTTAGCAGTTAAAATCTGTTCTTTGCTCTCTAGGTTTTGAAGAGATTTTAACACTGGAGAAGAAAAAAAATCTAAATAGAAATCAAATAAATATGCTAGCGAATTCAATAGAAGTATTTAAACGGGAGTCAGTGGCAAAAATAACGCAGGAAGGAATCAAATTTGTCCATTTAGTTCAAGCCTCCAGGAATAAAAAAAAATATTTATCCAAAAATTAAAACAAATTGTACAAACTTATCCAGAGTCATGCAATATGGAATTCAAAAAACTCAGATGTCGAGGAACCCCGTAGGATTAAATAAAAATCTTTTATTATTACTGAAGAGAACAAAAACGGCGACTGACAAGATCCAGACAGAAATATTTTTCAGTTCCAAATTTTCATACAAAAATTCCCAGGTTTTAAGTCTTTTTCTGTCCAACATCATCTTTTGTAAAAGTATTTTGATATTTAGAGTTGAAATAAAAGTTTTGGCATCGGTTTCTCACAAACCCTCCTGAACATGCTAACATGCATTAGCATGTTAGCATGTTCACCTCATATTTCTTTAGATGCACACCGTTCTTTAAACTCAAATTCTGCTCTTCAAATTCATTTTGTGTTTCTACTGGTGTACCTCAGGGCTCAGTATTTAGGCTCCTTGTGTTCATTATTTACAACCTCCCTCTCAGCCACATATCCCAGTCAGTTTGTTCCTGCACCTCACTCTTAAACCCCAGTTGGTCCTGGCAGATGGCCGTTCGCACTGAGCCGGGTCCGTCTGGAGGTGTCTTTCTGTTAAAGAGTAGTTTTCCTCTCCACTGTCGCTATATGCATGCTCAGAATGAGGGTTTGCTGCAAAGTTATGGACACGATGCAAGCGACTCTCTCACATGCTCATCCAGGGGGAGTGAATGAATTTACAGACAAAAATACTTCTAAACTCAAGGGATGAGCCAGTGCTGTGTCATCTCAGAGGCAAACATAAATTGGATCTTTATGGCAAAAAATTCCCATATTGTGAAAAACTGGGAAGCGTGGATTGCCGGGAGAACGGGAATACACGAGGGCTGGATCTGGAGTTTTAGATCAGTTTATTGGACACATTTGAAACAAATTGTAGCTGCTCCTATTAAACACCAGAGGGTGAGTTTGTTTTAACCATTAGACAAAACAGTATGATCGTAACTAACCTTATTTCTTCTGTTATGAATAGTCAAAGCATAAAACCTGTGAAAGTCCTGAAGGAGGACATAAAACATTTTATACAATTTGAGATTAAAATCTAAACCTTGCAACAGCTTCAATATGATGAAACCACAATGTTAACATTTCCTTCTCTGGTATTTGTCAAATACTAATGTCAGTGATTTAATACTGAAATAACTGTTGTGACATTCTTTATTTATACAGATGGATCCCACTGAGCCACAAGGTCTCATTTTCAGAAGAGACGATGATTATTATTTACTGTAGTCAAAAGGGTTTCCTCCTGGTTCTTGGTTTTCTGACCAGATCTTTAAGTTTTAATCAGAATTGGGGCATGAAAAATAAAGAAAGTATTCTATTTTACTGCAGATTAGGAGCATTATTGGAAGTTCCAAACATTCCTGCACATGTTTGTATCCTTTATAAGTTTGTTGCCTGATGTGTTTCCTTTCGGGTCGTTTCTTTCCAGCGTTGATCAGGATGATGAGAGGATTCCATCTCAGATCAGCGTCGCCCGGTGTCTCTGTGAAGGCTGCATCATCAACCTGCGTGAAGATCCAAGCTACAACTCGGTGAAGGTGTGCACTCAGATGATGGTCCTGAGGAGGAAGCCGTGCCCCAATGACGCAAAGAAATATGTGGTCAAGAAGGAGCTGATCACGGTTCCAGTGGCCTGCACATGTGTAAAACCCAGTTACTCCCTGTAGCCTCAGGCTAATGGCATCCTGGTCATTACTAGAAGAAAATGCCAGTAAAAGTTCAGTTACTGCTAATCAGCTCACCTTTAACCCACCTACTGGTACCGACTGAGCGCAGATAGATACAGTGGTGGGCATCAAAGGTGCAGATTCTGGTCCGAAAAGCAGAATAGGACCAGCATATTCTGCTGCAGGAGCAAAGACTCGCTGCAGAGACCAATCAAAGTATCACTGCTGCAAATAATTTGGCCAAAACCTGGAGATCCAAAACATCCGACCAGAGCTGCAGGCCCAGAAATATCAGATAGAACCTGCAGATCCAGAAACATCAGACAGAACCTGCAGGTCCAGAAACATCTGACCAGAGCTGCAGGTCCAGAAACATCCGACAGAACCTGCAGGTCCAGAAACATCCGACCAGAGCTGCATGCCCAGAAATATCAGATAGAACCTGTAGATCCAGAAACATCAGACAGAACCTGCAGGTCCAGAAACATCCGACCAGAGCTGCAGGTCCAGAAATATCAGATAGAACCTGCAGATCCAGAAACATCAAACAGAACCTGCAGGTCCAGAAACATCCGACCAGAGCTGTAGGTCCAGAAACATCCGACCAGAGCTGCAGGTCCAGAAACATCAGACAGAACCTGCAGGTCCAGAAACATCCGACCAGAGCTGCAGGTCCAGAAACATCCAACCAGAGCTGCAAAAATATCAGACATAATCCAGCTGGTTAGCAGCAACTGAACCAACTTAAATGAAAAACTTAAATGAGACTGTCCTACAACAACAGTCTTCAGTCAGAGGCTTCTTCAGATCTGCTGTAAGACGGACGCTACAGGAGATCCTTCCTGCCCACAAACATCAGCATCTACAGCGCCTCTTTGAAGACACCTTCATAATGAGCTACAACAACATTTAATTTCCCTTTGGGATTAATAAAGTATGTTTGAATTGAATTGAATTGAATTGAAATATTTATCTCTTATTTAAATGATTCTTCTGTATATGCTACAAAAACAAACTCATATAAGCTGTTTCTTATCTTCTCGCTGCAGGAACAGAAGAAATGATTCATATTTATGTAACATAGTTAAAATAGTTCAGGTTAAATCCTGCTAAAATGCACCATCTGCTGGTAAAAAGTCGTATTGTATTCACCTTAGAAAGAGCGGGGTATTATGGGTAATCCTCAGAGTCATGAGGATGATTGACGAGGTAACGTGACTCTGCTGTGATAAAGAAATATTATTCATGCATTTTATAAAATATGTTTATGGTTTCCGTTTTCTTGCATATTATTGAAATATGTTTAATCCAGGTCACACCAGTTCTGCTATTATATTGTTTTGTCGTGTTTAAGAATCGTTTAGTTTGTGAGAAAGTGTGATGGGAATTTCCCACACGGTAACACTATGGCTCCTCCTTGCAGGAGCTTGTTTATGCCAGAGACTGACCTTATCTCGATGCCCATTGTGTGAAATGCAGATGGAGAATTAAAGAAAAATATCTGATGCCAACTTGAGCTCCTTGTCATTCATTGCAACACCAAGAGAAGGCACCAGTTCCACATAAGCCACATTTAGATGTTTTCATATGAAGCTTGGAGAGCTGCAGCTTTGACCTTGATTGAACCCAAAACACGCAGAAATGCTTTGAATCGGTTTCAGAGGGGCAGTCTCTGCGTCCCGAACAATGGGAAGAAATGGTTCACTGCATCTTCCAGTGTCTGAACTGGTCCCAGTTCAGTTTATACCAGGAGACTGGTCCCAGTTCAAACCAAGCACTGGAACCAGTTCAGATACTGGAACCAGTTCTCTGAGCCTTGTTTAAAGGGAACACTAGCTTGGCTAAATCCACAGTTAGAAGGGTAAAGGTTTTATCAGCATGACTAATGGGTCCAAACACGGCCCGGCTCATGGTCCATTTAAAAAATCTAATAAGAATCGGCACATTTAAAATAAAAATCGACATCATTGACCCAGGATGTGAATTATTTAATGATTCTGATGACAGGAACTTTTTTTCTGGTATGTTTGCTGGCACAGTTCACAAAGCCAGAGAAATCACATATGGGCCAGGAGGTGGTTTTAATTCAGGTCATTTAAAGGTTTATCTGAACCATTCTGCTTCCAGCACATCCAGTTGCTAAAATTACATGTCAGAGCTCAATTTGGATCAATTGTGGGGTTTCTCTGATCTAGACAGGGTCAAAATTATACATACAGGCATTTACAGGTCCTTCTCAAAATATTAGCATATTGTGATAAAGTTCATTATTTTCTATAATGTAATGATGAAAATTTAACATTCATATATTTTAGATTCATTGCACACTAACTGAAATATTTCAGGTCTTTTATTGTCTTAATACGGATGATTTTGGCATACAGCTCATGAAAACCCAAAATTCCTATCTCACAAAATTAGCATATCATTAAAAGGGTCTCTAAATGAGCTATGAACCTAATCATCTGAATCAACGAGTTAACTCTAAACACCTGCAAAAGATTCCTGAGGCCTTTAAAACTCCCAGCCTGGTTCATCACTCAAAACCCCAATCATGGGTAAGACTGCCGACCTGACTGCTGTCCAGAAGGCCACTATTGACACCCTCAAGCAAGAGGGTAAGACACAGAAAGACATTTCTGAACGAATAGGCTGTTCCCAGAGTGCTGTATCAAGGCACCTCAGTGGGAAGTCTGTGGGAAGGAAAAAGTGTGGCAGAAAACGCTGCACAACGAGAAGAGGTGACCGGACCCTGAGGAAGATTGTGGAGAAGGGCCGATTCCAGACCTTGGGGGACCTGCGGAAGCAGTGGACTGAGTCTGGAGTAGAAACATCCAGAGCCACCGTGCACAGGAAATGGGCTACAGGTGCCACATTCCCCAGGTCAAGCCACTTTTGAACCAGAAACAGCGGCAGAAGCGCCTGACCTGGGCTACAGAGAAGCAGCACTGGACTGTTGCTCAGTGGTCCAAAGTACTTTTTTCAGATGAAAGCAAATTCTGCATGTCATTCGGAAATCAAGGTGCCAGAGTCTGGAGGAAGACTGGGGAGAAGGAAATGCCAAAATGCCAGAAGTCCAGTGTCAAGTACCCACAGTCAGTGATGGTCTGGGGTACCGTGTCAGCTGCTGGTGTTGGTCCACTGTGTTTTATCAAGGGCAGGGTCAATGCAGCTAGCTATCAGGAGATTTTGGAGCACTTCATGCTTCCATCTGCTGAAAAGCTTTATGGAGATGAAGATTTCATTTTTCAGCACGACCTGGCACCTGCTCACAGTGCCAAAACCACTGGTAAATGGTTTACTGACCATGGTATCACTGTGCTCAATTGGCCTGCCAACTCTCCTGACCTGAACCCCATAGAGAATCTGTGGGATATTGTGAAGAGAACGTTGAGAGACTCAAGACCCAACACTCTGGATGAGCTAAAGGCCGCTATCGAAGCATCCTGGGCCTCCATAAGACCTCAGCAGTGCCACAGGCTGATTGCCTCCATGCCACGCCGCATTGAAGCAGTCATTTCTGCAAAAGGATTCCCGACCACGTATTGAGTGCATAACTGTACATGATTATTTGAAGGTTGACGTTTTTTGTATTAAAAACACTTTTCTTTTATTGGTCGGATGAAATATGCTAATTTTGTGAGATAGGAATTTTGGGTTTTCATGAGCTGTATGCCAAAATCATCCGTATTAAGACAATAAAAGACCTGAAATATTTCAGTTAGTGTGCAATGAATCTAAAATATATGAATGTTAAATTTTCATCATTACATTATGGAAAATAATGAACTTTATCACAATATGCTAATATTTTGAGAAGGACCTGTATTTGATTAAACGTCTCTTAGCGATACGATACTTAACCCGGCTGGGCAGAACTGGTGAAGTTTATTTAAACGGGTTGGTTTCCGGGCTCAGACCCGGCTTTTTATGCACAGCACAAGTACCACGGGCAGCTGAATAATCTCACAGCATGATGCTGCCACCACCATGCATGATAGTTGTTACAGTGTTCTTAAATGTGATGTGAAAGTGCGGACAGAATTTAAAACAATTGTAGTTGGCTCAGGAAAAATAGTCATAGCACAAATACCTCTGTAACACGTTTTTCATTGAAACTGAATTTAAATCCTAACACTGTGAAAAGGTGGAGATTCTGTGTTTTTGTGAAGCTAAACAGATTCTGTGACTTATTGCTTTTAACATGAGCATTATTAGACTGTTAGAATGAAGTTTCAGACGAATCAGTAAAAATCTGTCTCTCCTTCTCCTTTGTGAACAATTTGAGCGAAAGTATGTTTAATGATGTGCATTTTATTCATGTCTCACTGCAGACATATTTGCTGATGTGATAGTGTTTTTCTTTTTTAAATGCCTGCTTCATTTGTGTTTGTGTGCAGATCATAAAAACCTCAGTGACTCCTGTGATGCATTCAGACTGTCTGTTCATTCTCAGAATAAAAACGGGTTTTGAATTCAGCTGCCTTCTTCTGTTTTATTACAGTACAAAAGTTCCTTGACTTCTAAAACCTTACAGAACAAGAACTCGACTTTTTGTCCTGTTATATTAGTTATTTAACAAAAACTAAAACAACTTACAGAAACAATCAGTTTACAAAAAAACATTTCGAAGGGAATCAGTCAGGTTCTAGTGAACACTTTTAACTCAATGCCAGGGTGGAAAAACATCAGCAATGACCTGTGAGAAGCAACTGTTTTACCCATCAACCTGGGAAGGTTTATAAGGTCATCCCCAAACTATCTGAAATAAATCACTTTGCAGAGAGAAACATTATTTTCTCATGTTGAAAACATCGCAGACAGCTAAGTAAGTAAGTAAAATGTATTTATATTTCACCTTTCAGAGACGTTAAGATCAGAAAAGCACTTCACAAAGGCAAAAAGCACAAAATCAAAATGTAGAGAGAGCTCTATTCGCCATATGCAGAGTTTCTAGACTTGTTTAAATTAACTTTTCAAGAAAGTTATGGCAGAATGCTCTCTCAGATAAATTAAAAGATGAACTTGCATGTAGAGACAAAACCGCAAGTCTTGAAGAATTTATTCACCTAGCTACTCGCATTGACAACTGGCTGAGAGAGAAACAGAGAAAAGAAAAATCATTTCAGATCCAGTTCCCCAAAACCTCCTGTGACATCAGAAACTCCCACAGTTTTTTCAAACTGGGCTCATAGAGCAAATTTCCAGAAACCTCTCGTCATGTCAGAAGCTGCTAACTCTCCCTCTCCAACAGTTCTCATTCCCATCTCGTCACATGTTGACGCAGAGGAAGCCCCTCCTCGTCATTATATGACGTGCAGGGTGAGCTCATTGTCTATGGCAGGCGGTTTTAACATTTATTCAAAGCGCACACCTCTGTTGTTCCATTTGTAGATCACTAAAATAGGATTCTTGCTAGTCAAAATTACATTCCTAATAGTCAGAACTGTAATTATATTACAATTACATTTTTGCTGGCAGAACCTTAATTTCAGGATATCAAAAAATGAAATCATACTAGTAAAAATTAAGTTTCAGATATCTATAAATCTTTAGAGTTTCTAAGTGGCCGTTTTGACATTTATTAGCTTGACTGAATATGTATTTTAGATATCTTAAATAAAATACATCCTAGTCAAAATGAACATTCCAGACATCTGCAGTTTTTACTAGGAACAATTTTTATTAACAGAAACACTTTGTTCATTTACAAACAAAAAGGCAAAATACAAGAATAACAGAGTTCAAGTACAAACAGGATGCATTAAAAAAACATATATATAGTCTAACATAGGACAATAACAATAAATATGAAATAAAATGGCTAGGGTTTAGCTTTTAAATCATATTCTTCAATTAAAGAAAGTAATCTGAGGGCATTTTTATTATGCATTCTACTAAGAGCTTTGAGATATAACAAAGTCATTATGAAATGCATAAAACTTTGGCTGGATTTTAAGGTATTTGGCCTTATGAATGAAACATTTCCCAAGGATGACAATAGTGTTGATAAGAAAGTCATTGTTTGGATTGTCCAAAATAAGGCTATATATTATGTCTCTGTCAGAGAAGATATTGAGAGAGGGAATTTTATGGAATAACCAGTCAAAAACATCAGCCCACAAAGCCTCAACATAAATACACTGAAAAATAGATGCTCAGTTGTTTCAACAGCATCACAGAAAGCACAATGTCTGGTTTCTAGACCAAGTCGTTTTTTAATAAAGTCACTGGATGGATAAATTCCATTTAATGTTTTAACGTGAAGCTCTTTGGCTTTTGGAGCAATTGGATATTTGAGGTATTTGTTGCGCAATTTATGAATCGTTTGTAGTTGGTAGAATTGACGTATGGAATTTCTAAATGGAATAGCTGGATACAAAATATTATCCAGTGTGTGTCTGTTGATTTTATTAGATAAGCTAGAGTCCTTAAAGGAACAATTTCCAATCAGACATTGTGGTAAACAAGGAACAGTATTAGACTGAGCCAAAGTACCTGCAACCAAACATAACATAGCTTTAGGAAGGGCATTAATAATACGTTTAAAATTCTTTTGGGTCGTTTGTAAATTGTATTTACAACAAAAATCATAAGACAAAAGATGGCCATATCTGTCGACTAAATGTAGTATCGACCAAACACCTTCTTCCATCCAGTCCTTATTAAACAACTTGTATTTTACAGTGATATAGCGGTTATTCCATATGGCTGGATTGTGTGGTGTAAAATTATGATTATGCAAAATTTTCCAATACAACAACACTTGCTGGGGGAGAAGTTGAATCGTAAAATCACACTTCAGGATAATTTCGATACCACCCATTTTATCAAATACAGACCTGGGAATATGAAACCATAGACTATTTGAATTAAGACACGATTTTAACCAATTTATTTTAAGAGTACCATTCATGAAATCAAAATCGATAGACTGAAGTCCTCCATCCTCATAGTAGTTGGTCATATCTGTTTTCTTAATGTAGTGTATCTTTTTCTTCCAAATATAGTCATAATTAATCTGGTTTATTTTTTTAATGGCTTTATTAGGGATTGAGAGGAAGTACGCTGGATAAATACATCTAGATAAGGATTCCATTTTTGTCAAATACATTCTACCAAATAAACTAATGTCCCTTAATAACCATACATTGAGTCTAGATTGGCATTTCTCAATCACTTTCCATATATTTTGCTTTTCATTTTCATCCAGATTTTTAGAAATAAATATACCCAAATGTTTGATTGAAGTTTTTATTGGGATGTTGTAAAATTCAGCCAGATGAGTGGGATGAATAGACATCAGATCACATTTGTTTAAATTCACCATAAGACCAAAAGCTTTTGAAAAACGGTTAATTATTTGAAATATTTTGGGGCTCTCATTTATATTCTTCATGAAAATAGTGGTATCATCAGCTAATTGGCTTATGATAAATTGCTTTCCAAAAATATTAAGAGGGGCAATATTAGAGTTTTGAACAAAAATAGATAACATTTCAGCAGCTATTATAAAGAGGAAAGGAGAAATAGGACAACCTTGTTTAATTCCACGTTCAATAAGAAACCGAGGGGAGGTTCCTCCTGGCAGTGAGACTGATGAAGTTCTGTTTTTAGAAAAACATTCGATGATATTCAGGAAGCGAGACCCAAAACCGAAAAGTTTCAAACTGTGAAAAATAAAAGAATGCTCAATGGAGTCGAAAGCCTTATAAAAATCCAAGAAAAGAATAAAAGCATCATCCTCTATAAGATGATTGTAGTCCAGAATGTCCTGTATAAGGAGACTGTTATTATGGATAGATCTACCCTTCATAAAACCAGACTGTGTATCACTTATGATTTGATGCAAGTTTGTTTTTAGTCTACTTGCAAAAACCAAAGTGAAAATTTTAGAAGAGAGTTTGGTCCTTACCAGGTTTGGGGATAAGTATTATAATGCCCTGCTTCAGTGTGACTGGAAGAGAAAAATTGCTTATTGCTTCTGTCATCATTAGATAAAAAGGTTCTCTTAGATCATCCCAAAAATGTTTGTAAAAATCAGTTGTTAGGCCATCACAGCCAGGGGATTTATTTAACGATAAACTTTCTACTGCCTTGTCCAGTTCGCAAAGATTAATATCTGCATCACATAGCTGAGAGAAATCATCGTCAATACGGGGGATTTGATTGTGTATTAAATCAAAGAAGGTTTCAGAGTCATTAGAAGAGAAGGTTGAGGAACATAGTTTGGAATAAAAGGAAACAATTTCAAATGCAATTTCAGAAGAATTAGTTGTAAACTGCCCATTTATAACTAAAGTCTTAATTGAGTTTCTTTTCTGCCTCCTTTATTCTAAGCCACAAAAGTAAGCAGAACTTCTTTCTCCCTCCTCTATCCATTTAGCCCTGGATCTAAAAAATGCCCCTTTGGCTTTCTTTAGATAAATATCATTTAGTTTAGTTGACAAAGCTAGTAATTTCTGCTTATTATTCTCAGAAGGATTATTTTTATTGTGGAGGAAGTTAATTAATTTTATTGTATTCTGTTCAATGAGTTTGGAAGCCTTATTCTGAGCTTTTCCGAATTTAATGGAGTGTTGACGGATTTTGTATTTTAAAAACTCCCATTTAGAAATGTAGGATGGTATGGATTCATCATTCCTCATGTTAGAAATTAAAGTTCTGATTTGACAACAGAAAAGTGGTGACTTAATTAAACTAGAATTGAATTTCCAGTAGCCTTTGTTCCTTAGGATGCTACTGTAGAGGCATAAAGCTGTGTTTGAATAGATTAAAAGTATTATTACTGTGTTTACCATTATAAGATGAATTCTGTGAATTCTTTCTTCTGTGCATAAGGAAACAGGCCTGTCTGGAAACAGATTACATTAGGGAAAAGTTCTTGGCGAGAGGGAAAGACAAATGAGCTTGTTATTGCAGGCAGCCAGGAAATCTTGTAACTCTGCCAGGTCAGTGTGACCACAGGAATAAGGAATGATAAGAGCCTGCATTGTGTTTCAGCTGGGAACGTTTTGATATCCCTAAAAGTCCTGCCAGGTCAATTTGACCTGAGAGTTTGCATCCAGATAAAGTCATGAGAGTGTTATTATAAACTGTCACATAGGCCAATCTGATGTCTTCCAGATGTTGGGCCGGAGTGTATTCTCAGAAAAATAGAGAAAGCAATGTTGTGGATGCCAGATGTATTACGTGAATTAATATGATGTATTTCAATTGGTGAAGACAATCCAAATACACACTAATGCTTTGTATCTGTATAAAAACCACCCCGTAAAGACCGAACGGGAGAGACTTCTGGAATTGTTGTGAAGATGTTGTTTGTGCGCTTTGAATAAAGTTCCCTCTCATGAGGATTGTTACAAGGGAGAATATTTCTGAGTACTGTGATAACTATTTAGCTCAGTAATTAGACTGCCTGCTCCCAAATATTGGTGGCCCGTACGGGGAACTCTCTACAGGGAGTGGTTTGCGGTCGCTCCTCCGGAGAGGGGCCTGGGTATCTGTGGCCCGGGGCCCACAGCAAGAGAAGGTGAGTTCTTGTCTCTTTTCTTGTTGAAAGGATCTCGGCCTCCCGGGTCCCTCAACTGAGGAGTGAATAGATAGAGACTTTGGTTTCTCTCTTTTTTCTCTCTTCTAACAGTCTTCACGGTGTCCTGCATGCAGGGAGACTGTCTAAAAAACATAAAGTTGGAATTGGCTAAGGCAGTCTTAAAAAGAGTAGTGTGCACCCCCGGCTGGGTCGTGGTGCCAGGACGGACATAAGTCTATTATTTAGTGCCTGGCGTTAATACTGATTCTCTCCGAGAATTAATCCTTCTTGTTTAAGAGACAGCTAATTCATATATATATAAAACTTGTTAGAAAAGGTACGTAGGAGACCTTGAGGAAAATTAGCCGGTGGATTTAAGTGAAGTAAGAGAATTGTGCCTCCATGTGATGTCCGGAGAGCAAAACGTGCTGGAAAAGGCCACAGCTGTTGAAATTTTACATGTACATGATTCGAAGGTTGCAATGTTGATTGCAGTTTTTCTTTTTTTTAGTTTGAGATCTCTATGGTGAGCAGTGGTGATCTGTGTTCTGCAGAAGTAGTAATTTGATCTTGTTAAAAAGACCAAAGTGAATTAAGCAAACAATTAACTTGTGAGCTTACACAAAGTAAGAGAATTGATCAATTGGGACATCAATAATACTATAAATCAGGTTCAAACTCCCCGGGGAAGAACATCAGGTGTGCGTCTGAGAGCGTGAAGAACGTAT
This sequence comes from Girardinichthys multiradiatus, assembly GCF_021462225.1. Lineage (NCBI taxonomy): Eukaryota > Metazoa > Chordata > Actinopteri > Cyprinodontiformes > Goodeidae > Girardinichthys > Girardinichthys multiradiatus. Next base: position 49,058,736 of record NC_061797.1, on the reverse strand, counting down.
GAATGGCTTTGATCAGCGCTGATTGAGTGAAAGGCAGCGTGTCGACTGGTATTTTGTGTGTGATGCATGTAAAGCGTATGAAAATGTGCATGTGTTGGCCACACTGAATGTGTATTGCTTTCTCGGGGTTCCATTGTTCTGCTCAGAATGATAACTGAGTGTCTAAATTAAATCTGTTTTCCTCTTCTCAGCCTGGAAAGCACACACACACACACACACACACACACACACACACACACACACACACACACACTCTTGTTTTGCTATATGTAGTGAGGACCATGTGTTGACTCCCATTGACTTCCATTGATTTTCAGTCATTTTCAACCCTTTCTATGCTCCTAACCCTGACAATAACCCTAAACCTAACCATTACCAGTGCATGTTTAACCCTAACCTTAACCTAAACTCAATTCACATCTTAGTCCTAAACCTAACCGTTAGCAAAATAGGTTGTGAGGACCAGCAAAATGTCCTCACTTTGGTACAAACGGTCCTCAATTAGATGGTGAAATTGGGAAAATGGTTCTCACTGTGATGCCAAGACAGGAACACACACACACACACACACACACACACACTCTTGTTTTGCTATATGTAGTGAGGACCATGTGTTGACTCCCATTGACTTCCATTGATTTTCAGTCATTTTCATCCCTTTCTATGCCCTAACCCTGACAATAACCCTAAACCTAACCATTACCAGTGCATGTTTAACCCTAACCTTAACCTAAACTCAATTCACATCTTAGTCCTAAACCTAACCGTTAGCAAAATAGGTCGTGAGGACCAGCAAAATGTCCTCACTTTGGTACAAACGGTCCTCAATTAGATGGTGAAATTGGGAAAATGGTTCTCACTGTGATGCCAAGACAGGAACACACACACACACACACACACACACACACTCTTGTTTTGCTATATGTAGTGAGGACCATGTGTTGACTCCCATTGACTTCCATTGATTTTCAGTCATTTTCATCCCTTTCTATGCCCTAACCCTGACAATAACCCTAAACCTAACCATTACCAGTGCATGTTTAACCCTAACCTTAACCTAAACTCAATTCACATCTTAGTCCTAAACCTAACCGTTAGCAAAATAGGTCGTGAGGACCAGCAAAATGTCCTCACTTTGGTACAAACGGTCCTCAATTAGATGGTGAAATTGGGAAAATGGTTCTCACTGTGATGCCAAGACAGGAACACACACACACACACACACACACACACACACACCTGTTTTGAGCAATCCACTAAGTTACACAATACATTTCATTTCACACATTATTAAACCTAACTTGAGCTTAGCAATGCAGACCCTATTAAATATTTTAAATATTTTCCAACATCTCCCCCTTTTGAAGTCTCAATTAAGACTTCACCCTAAAATGCCCACAGATTATATTGGAAGCAACTTTAAATCTTCAGCATGCCTTCCTGCTCCTCATCATCACCGTCTACCTCTAACAGTGGCATCATGATGGGATGCTGAGAAGCCTTCCCTTATTGGTTGCGCGTTTGAACATTTGCTCAGTTTGGCGGCTGTCAGAGCATGTCTGGAATGGAAGTTCACAAAACAAACCCAAAATCACTGTAATAATGCAAAAAGATATGACACACAAACATCCCATGACCCAACCCTTAGAGGGTTTTGGTCCTCCCCATGATTATTCCTGGTAATACTTGTGTGTAATATAATCTTTGATACCTGTAAAAAAAGAAATTAATAGAGATACAAAAGTTTTAGTTCAGTTTTTTCAGTATTTTACAAGTGGGAGGGAAAACTCTACCACTTTCAGTGAGAGGGAAACTCAATCACTGCCGCCTCTTCTCCTTATTGTGTTTTCTCCTCTTCAGCTCCCAGGTGTAGACTGACCTGGAGCCTTGCGTTCTCACACCTGGGGATTATTCTGCCCCTTCAGTGGGGTGAGAAATTTGATCTTCCTTCCCGGTGTTTTCTCTTAGGTTTTCCTGGACCTCAGCAAGGGATCTCTGCGGAGCATCTGTCGCTGTACACTGACTCCAGTGGTACCAGGTGTCGCCTTTACCCTTGAGTCTCACCGCATGTGAGGTTCTTTCTGTGACCTGGAATGGACCGGTCCACCTGGGTTCTGACCACTTCCTTTTGATCACCTTCAGCAGGACCCACTGAGCTTCTGAGGTGGTGTTGCCGTTTCTGGTCTCTGGTTCTGCTGGGACCTGTTTAGAGAACGCTGCAACAAGACTGTGGAGAGATCTGTAATAATCACGATGAGACATAGACTGTTCACATTCATTTAGAAAAAGCTCCCTGTCTGCAGTTCATGTGGAGTCAGATCAAGCCTCTGATTCACGGAGCCTCTTACAGACATCAAGGCTAACGGTAAGGCTGTGATCCAATTCATTTTGAGGGTCTGATTCATTCTTTCCACCTTTCCCTGGGACTGTGGATGGTACACTGTCCCAAAGGAATGTTTAAGTCCCAAAAATTTCTCCACTTCTCTGAGCTGCTCGTTTTTGAAGTGGGTGCCATTGTCTGATCTTATTTTGGCTGGAAACCCGTGTCTAGGGATATAATGATTTATCAAACACTTTACCACAGATTTGCTGTCTTAAGTTCTTCAGCATCCTGCCTAAAACAACAACCATCTGTGAACAGCTGTCTCACCTGAGGTCCCTCAAGGGGGCTGGCTTCTAAATCTGGTCTTACCTTTTCTGTCCTGCTAACCAGCTGTTCACATTGATGTGGTTCCTCCTGTTATTCCATCCGCCATGTTGATTCCCTCATGAGTGAAGGTTATGTTGGTGCCTCCAAGATTTTGCTGAGCCTGTGTTGTCTCAGAGCTGTCATGGTGAAACTTTGTGAGTTCACATATGCCACCACACTGTGAGTTGTTAAAACATTCAGAGGGTGTCCCATCACTAAGTGAACTGTTTTTTGAATTAATTTTGCCAACCCCACTGCATATTGTGTGTATTGTGGGTGGCGTTTTTCCAGGTTATCAATCATTACTGAAATGTACATCAGCACTCTCCTCTCTCCCCCTTTTTTCTGAAACAAAACTCCATTTACTGCCAGTTTTGTTACAGAAACATCCAAATAAAATGGTGTGGTGTAGTCTGGGAGCCTAAGTTCTGCCGCATTGGAGAGAAGCTGCTTTAACACAATAAAGGCTTTCACTGCTTCCTGTGTCCAATTAAGAACATTGTTGAGATTTCGCATGCCCTGTTCTCTGATTAGGTCTCTGAGGGGCTGTGTGAGATCGGTGTTACCTGGGATGTAGTTCCTGCTGTAGCCTGTAAGGCCCAAAAATGACAGCATGTCTTTCAACCTAAGAGGTTTAGGGTGCGTTAAAATACGTTGCTTATGTGAACCTGACATGCTCGTGTTTCCTGCGGTAATAACCCCGCCCAGGAAGGAAACTTGCTTCCTTGCTATTTGTAGTTTATTTTTACTGACCTTGAATCCATGTTTATGCAGATGTCTCAGCACCAGTTCTGTAGACTGCAAACAGAGCTCCGCTGTGGATGCTGCCAGTAGTACGTCATCCACGTACTGAATTAAGAGTCACGTTCTGTGGTAGGGGGCAAGTCTGTAACACATCTTTCAAAACCTGGTTAAATATACCTGGGGAAAGGGCGAACCCTTGTGGCAGACTGGTGAAGCGCAGCTGCTCCCCACAATAGGTGAAAGAAAATATTTCTCTGCACTCTTCTACTAATGGCAAACAGAAAAAGCATTAGCTAGATCAATACATGTGTACCACTGCTGTGAAGGTTCAAGGTTGGAGAGAACAACATAGGGATTTGGGACAGGAAGAGTAGGAGTCACCAGAACTGAATTTATTGCTCTTAAATCATGTGCCATGCAGTATTCTCCAGTACCTTTTTTCTCTACAGGAAGGATGAGTGTGTTCCATGATGAGGCTGAGGTTTCTAACACAGCAGCTGCCTTCAGGCCTTCAATGGTGTCTCTGATGCCTTCCTGAGCTTAGTTTTGGGGCAGATACTGTGGAACCCAAATAAGCGAGGGAGATGCAACCTGAATAGAAACTGGGGCGCAGGGGGTTAATCCTACATCTGTGGGCCCTTCAGCCCATAACTGATAAGATAGGCTCTGCTTTAGGATGATCTGTTTTTTCTCTTCCAGGATGATGTATGAGCATCTCATGCTACAACAGAACTTCATCAGTAGCTGTACATTTTATACAGTATGTGTCTGTGCTCTTAGAATACCTTAAGTTGGTGACTGAGGTGTCCTGCCAGTCCCCAGCTGCCAGAGAGCGCTTTACCACTCCTCCCAATTCCTTAGCTTGATGCTCAGGATGCAAAGAAAGAGAAACATGAGGAACAGCTTAATCTGACATTAAATACCATTCTGCTTGGTCAGGTGTTAAATCAACTGTTGCAGCCACACCCTCAGGAGCCACATAAATATTTTTGGATGAAATAAACCATGTCCTACCTTCTACTGTTTCATTAAACAAATCCTGGTACCATTCAGTGTGACAACGGTCGTAGAACAGAGTGACATGGGGCGGGTCAGGCGGAGAGGTGTAGGGGCAGAGACTTTGAATCCAGGGCTTCCACAGCTGATACGCTGAGAAGATGCTGCTTGGAGAAGAAGGTGCGGTCAGCAGTCCCCAGTAGATGTCAGCATATTCCTCTTCAACTGGCTATAAAAAATATTGTCCATGCTGAAGCACTTGTCCACATGCCAAAGAGGAACCATCTGGAAAAGTTACCGTTAACCCATCAGTACCACACAGCACTGATGCTCCCAGCTTCACTAATAAGTCTCTGCCCAGCAAATGAACAGGTGTGCTGGGTGAACACACAAAAGAGTGAGTTACTCTCTGAGTCCCAATCTGAACAGGAAGTGATACAGTCACAGGCAGAAGTTGTTCAGCCCCTGAGAAGCCCATCACAGAAACAGTCTTGGTAGAGAGCAGTGGTTTAGGAGGTTGCTGTGTTATGGTGGAATAAGTAGCTCCAGTGTCCACTAAAAAATTCAGACAGTTCTCTCCCACCTTTGCAGGCAACATGGGGTCTGCTGTGCCCACGCTGCCTTGGTCCTCCTCAGGGGCGTCCGTATGGGCCGTTAGACGGGTGTCCACCCATCTGTGGATACTGGCCCTGCTGGGGTGGTAGAGGTGCCATACCTGCATTAGGAGGGACCGCTTTTTAAACAGCTGTCCCATTCCTGTCCCGTCACCCTTAGGATTAACTCCTGTGTGTCTCATCCTCATGTCCACTGCAGCACTAATGTGCTCTTCAGGATGCTGATTAGGGTCCCAATCGAATTGAGGGACTGCAACTGAGTCTGATTTCTTATGGCCTTCCCTAGGGCTGTCATTGCAGGTGTCAGCGATGTGTCATCAGGGTTCTTACTGCAATCAGCATTTTGTTCTATCTCCCTAGCCACCGAGGGATGCACAGATCGTCCCAAAATTGATCTAAAGTCACCCAAGGCCAGTGTCATGTCTTTAATCAATATATCTAATTCCTGTAACCAGACACGTCCGCATCCTGCAATAGGTGGCAACTTATCCACTAATGCCTGTACATCTCCCAATGAAAAAGGGACATATTTTGTCATTCCAACTGATGAGGTCAACAATGGACATTAAAATCTGGATGGACCGCTCTGGCTACAAGTAGTCATGGTGTTCTTCAGAATCTTTAAACTGTTTTTCTGTCATCTGTTGAGAAGCTTTCTCATATAAATCATGCACTTTTGATTCCAATAGTGTAACTCCTCTTAAAAGTCTAAGCGTTTCTTGTGCTTCTGTCTCTCTTATATTCTCGGTTCAACCATCTACCTCACAGTTCCCTGTTGAACAACTTGTCTCTTTTTTTTTTTTTTTTTTTTACCCTATGGCAATACAGTTTGTAATATAATCACCGCTTCTACAGTCACTCACACTCAAGTGCAGCCATTCGCAGCCACTCATTTGTATTCTCTTCTCACTCATATGCATAGTAAATCCAGTTAGACAAACGAAAACACAACAGGATATATAGCTTGCGTGCGTGGAGGGCCTTTAACCCTTCCACTCAGCAGGACTTTTTCAATCTCTCCTGGTCCGACCGCTGTGATGCCAAACCCGGTTTGACACCTAGGAATCAACCCTCCGTTGACTCCCTGGAATTCCTTTTACTTAATCTTATTATTACAGTTTCACCATTTAAGTATCTCAACTGTCTTCCCTCACCTGCCAGTTCAGGGTCTCGGGGTCCTATCCCTGGCCACTTTGAGGCGTCCTCAGTCCCTCTGGGAGGCTCTTACTAACCCCAGCCTAAATACCCCAGTCCTCGTCAGAACTGAGTTTGGATTGCCAAATCCGGAACTTATTTACTTCAACACCGTCACCATTTAAGTATCTTCGGTGAAAAGTATGTTACAGCTTCAACATTCAAGTATCTCGGCTAAAATTTATCTTGTCTCAATCAACAAATATTTTTACGCAATATATCATTTCTTTACCATAATCCATTATTTCAACCAACAAATATTTTATCCAAATCTGATCAAGACTGTAAATTTAAGAGAAAACAGATATCTATTCCACAACACCACCTACACTATTAGCAGGCAAAAGGAGAATAAATATAGATCTCCTTATCTTTTGTTTTGGGTCGACCCAGTGGTGTTGTAGAACGACGTCCGCCTCGTAGTCAATTAATTATCCTTTAGTTAGTTCCAAATCCGGGTCACGGCACCAACTGTCTGCAGGGCGTCTCCCCTTACACACTCTCACCAACTCCGCCTGAAAACGTCTGTTTTCACAGATTATTTCTTCTGTGAACAGCTCATGTATTGTTTATGTGTTTGTGTATTATGTACTTTTCTCTGGAGTCCACTAGATGTCCTCCAAGTCTAACTATTCTTTCTGAATTATCCTATTCCAGCTCATAGTTTTCTCATGCTGGTCTTGTTACAAATGTCATTTATAACGCACAGTCATGCTCTCACTGTTACTGGTCTTATAGATTCATACAAACTGTTCACAGTAACTTATTTGCTTCACAGGACTTATAGTATGTGCTTTATGTATTATTACATCTGTAATCTGGTTTTATCGAGGCAGAACTCGCATAAAACACAGCATTCACACCCTTGTGTTTTTGCCTGGTCTCAGCTTCTGACTCCTTTATACAATGAACAACCTTCCTAGGGACTCTAACCCTATTTTAAAGGACTCAAACCTTAAGAAAACTGTTTACACTTTGGAGGTCCCCACCCTCTGGGACTTCAACTCAGCAAAATCATGAATTCTCGTCAGAAAACATGTGGAGTTGCCAAACTCAGGAAACACACTTGGGCCTCGAACCCTTATTCAGAGGGACTCTAACCCTTTAGTTCAAAAAACACTTCTCATTTTGCTTTTCGTGACCTCTTTTACAGTACCTTAATGCATTACTTTACACGTGTTAAATTTAGCAGAACATTTCACTTACTCAGACATCTGACACCAAGAATTTAGGCCTATCGACAATGCCAAAAGTGCAGAGTTCGTTTTAAACAGGTTTCTGCTTACCTTGTAAGAAGTGCGGGGGTACCCGGTGTCAGAGTCTTTTGGTGAAGTTCTGATTTAGCCGAAAGTCCTGGCTTTTTCCAAATCACGTCGGGAGTCACCAAGTTGTTGGAGTTGTTCCCCAGAAACTCCTGCGTGCTCGTTTGTTTTAGTAAAGCTAAATAACACACAGTCTGCACAGTTTCTTTTGCCCCGGCCGGAGGAGAGGTGTTCCTGCTGAGTCACCAGAAACACTTCTGACTTTTCCTCCCCAAAGACAGGGTTTTTATTCAAAAGCAAAGCGTGTACAATTAAAAAGAAAAAACACATATTTTTAGCTGAGTTCCTGGTTGAACTCTTACACCTGGCATTCAGCTGTCTGTTCAGACCTTCACAACATTCCTGTTATTCTACTTTTGGCTGTTATCTAAGACATGTACAGAAATATCTTCACTAGTGCCGGGCAGACCACAGCCAAGTCAGACACACACACACACACACACACACACACACACACACACACACACACACACACACACACACACACACACACACACACTCTTGTTTTGCTATATGTAGTGAGGACCATGTGTTGACTCCCTTTGACTTCCATTGATTTTCAGTCATTTTCAACCCTTTCTACACCCTAACCCTGACAATAACCCTAAACCTAACTATTACCAGTGCTTACCTAACCCTAACCTGAACCTAAACTCAATTCACAACTTAGTCCTAAACTTAACCGTTGGCAAAATAGGTCGTGAGGACCAGCAAAATGTCCTCACTTTGGTACAAACGGTCCTCAATATGATGGTGAAATTGGGAAAATGGTCTCACTGTGATGCCAAGACAGGAACACACACACACACACACCACACACACACTTGTTTTGAGCAATCCACTAAGTTACACAGTACATTTCATTTCACACATTATTAAACCTAACTTGAGCTTAGCAATGCAGACCCTATTAAGTATTTTAAATATTTTCCAACAGTTGTTACAGAGAGATCTCAAAAAGCAATACATCTCTAAAACAAAATAAAAATAAAATCAATAGAAGTAGTTATCTATCAGTCTAACTCTGAAAAGGACCACAAGACCATTCTAAGGCTTTGGAACTCCAGAAGAACCATAGTCAGAAATATCCATAATTGCATAGTGTACACAAAGTTGTACAAGACAGTGGTAAGATCAGTTATTTGTATGGTTTTGACTCTCCGGCCACTTTATTAAGTATACCTGTCCAACTGCTCATTAACGCAAATTTCTAATGAGTCAATCACCTGGCAGCAACTCAATGCATTTAGGCTTGTAGACATGGTCAAGACGATCTGCTGCAGTTCAAACAGAACATCAGAATGGGGAAGAAAGGGGATTTAAGTGACTTTGAACGTGTACTGGACTCAAATGGCCTCCACAGTCACCAAGATCTCAATCCAATAGAGCAACTTTGTGATGTGGTGGAACAGGAGATTCTCATCATGGATGCAGCTGACAAATCTGCAGCATCTGTGTGATGCTATCATGTCAATATGGACCAAACTCTCCGAGGAATATTTCCAGTACCTTGTTGAATCTATGCCACCAAGGATTAAGGCAGTTCTGAAGGCAAAAGGGGGTCCAATCCGGTACTAGCAAGGTGTACCTAATAAAGTGGCTGGTGAGTGTATGATTGTAGGTTAGCAGTTGTAGAATTAAGTCACATCATCTGTCAAACACAATAACAGTAGAAAACGTGTTGGTGTATGTGGACATACCACTGTGTGGTTGCTGCCATGGCCAAACTGGGTCACCAGACAGAATTTCTTCCAAGCACAGAATTTCTGTGTCTGGAACCCATCTGTTGTACGTTTCCACAGCCAGTGTCAAGATGCCTTTTTCCTCTCTGATCTTGCGGCGAATCTTGCCACGAGCTTTGTTTCCATCAGTGTCTTTATAAAGACGCTGGGATCGTCTTTTGATGCTTGCAACCAGAACTTCAATTCGGCCCGCTAAGGAATCTGCATCAGTTGTGCTATTTGTTACTGCTAAGGATAAAGAAGAATAATGCAGTTAAAGCTGCAGAATGTAACTTTTACAAGTGTTTTTTCCATATTTGTTAAAACTGTCACCATGCTTAGGGAGAATCAATACTATAAAAATTAACATTCTCCCGCGACTAAATTACCTATATCAAAATCTTCCCTGCTATTTATCCTCTGCACACTTCAAATCACTAAATTCTCATTTATCTCGCTTTGCCTGGAACAACAAACACCCAAGAGTCAAGTTTTCTATATTAACTAAGCCAAAACATCTTGGAGGTCTGTCGTTACCTTCCCTGCAGCTTTATTATTGGTCGGCACAACTTAAAATCATTTCAAAATGGTTTATGAATGGAAAGAGCTCTGTATGGTTGGATCTGGAATCCCAATCTTGGCTCCCCAGCAAACTTAATTCTCTTTTCTTTATAAGTGGCATAGATCAAATAGCCCATCTCAGAAACAACTTCATTGTTTATAATACTTTGCTGGCCTGGCGAGATGTGAGGAAATATCTTAGTATCTCCCCCACCCTCTCTTCTTGGTCATCGGTAACTTTGAATCCAGATTTACCGGCAGAGATTAGAAGCATTGGTTTGTCTGAGTGGTCATCAAAGGGACTGTCAAATATGATGGACATACTGGACTCTGACTCTGTTAAATCCTTTGAACAAATTAAAGCCAATTTCAATATCTCTAATAGAGATTGTAGTGGAATTTTCTTATCAAAGTGGGGTAGAAATTAACTCATTAAAAGACGAAGACCGGACTTTGTCTTTATAAGTTTTATTCAAAGGCATTCAGCGTTTGAAGACCCTGTCACTGAGCTTGGTCAGTGAAGCAGAGTCCCGATCAACATTTACACACAGTATTTAAAGAGTATGTGGGAGTTACCTCAACTTAAAAGAGTTTGTGGTTTATGGCCCAGACCCTCCTCGGGTCAGAGGTAACAAAGTTATCTACGAGCAGACCATCTTCTCTTCCTGAGACATCATCCTAAAGCATGGGTTTTAACCATTAAACGTCTGATACTGGCTTTTACAGCTTCCTCCTCTAACACAGATGTTCTGAGGACCTAAAGGTCATACACTTTGGAACACTTAATAAAATAATTTCCATTACAGTGACTAAATCAATACCTTATTTGGATTCCTTAGTTTAAAGTGCACCAGACACCTGGTAACGGTGGGTAAAAACCCTCAAAACAAACAGCTTTTAGATTGCAGGAAATAACCTCACACTGAAACAAATCCATCCTTTTGTTTTCATCCATCCCTTGTTAAGAAATTATTTGGTACATCATCTCCTGTTTCCAGCACTTAGTCACTGACATTTTAGAAGGTTGGAGCACACAGTGTGAGAGATCTTTTACCTTTCCACCTTGCAAAATCTCTCTAGATAGCCCAGACTCCTGGCTCCCCTCATGATCTTCTCTCTTTAGCTCTCCATAAAGGCCTCTACAGGATCTAGGTCTGGGACTGAAATGCCCACAGGTTGATCTGTGTTGATGTGGCTGTATGTCTTGGATCATTTTTGGGCTGATTTCTATACACTCTACCAAGGTCCCCAGGGTCTCTGGAAGGGAAAAGGGCCCAAAGTATCACAGATCCACCACCGTACTTAACAATGGGCATGAAGTGCTTTTCTGTGTACTCATTCTTTTTTTTAAATCACACCAGACCCACTAAGAGTGTTGTTGGAAAACTGAAACAAAAGTGGAATCCCATTTCTAAGAGATAGGGGAACAGATTTCCAGCCAAGCCTGAAGCTGAAAAATGGGAATAGCAGGATTCATCCCCAGCTTCCTGGCAGAAAGCTTCAGTTAGAGTCACAGAAGCGTTTGGTCATGTCATGGGAGAACAGGCATTTTCAGGAGAAAATGATTGAGTCCTGAATTTGTATACCCCTAGCAGATTTATATTAGAGTAGGTTTTTTAATCAGCTTATTTCTTCTCAGTGGAGGCTAATATTAAAGTAACTACCCAACCGCTGGTATGGGACCTCTCTGATAGAGAATCTGTGGAGAGAGCCAAAGATAAGGGTGATGGCAAAGAGGCCTTCTGATCTCAAAGACTAGAGGCTTATCACTAAAGGTAAATTGTCAAATTTGCTTTGCTTAAATGGCAAGTTTTTTGCCATTCTCCTTTTCAAGAGTGGTTAGGACAAATGCCTCAGTATGACATATGCTCACTCCAGGAGAACTCATCAGGAGAAGTCATTGGTTATTTGGTAGTGGTAGTAATGAACCTAAATAATACTTCAGTAACTTTCAGATAACAAGAATCAGGGAGTGTGGGTGTTGATTTGGTTGTTATTTTTATTAGCACTCCTTTAGATGCATATACCCTGAAATTTTTTATCCAGTAAAAATCATAAAGCAAACCTGCATAAATTACAAGACAAGTGACAACAATGCTGAGTTATATTAATGATTTTTTTAACTTGTTTCTTTTTAATTCTCCAGTGGATCCACCTGTTTCCTCCTGTCAGGAGGGACTCTTCCTGCCTCAGCTTGTGGCTCCAACACCTGCAGATGGTAGCCGGATCATGGCAGAGGTCAACAAAGAGGTGGCGATCAGAGTCAAAGCGCAGGCAATGCATTCCACGTAAGTTTGGAAGAGCCCAATAATGACTGCTTTCAACAAGAAACAACATGATAGGACATGATAACCTCTGCTTTGTTTTTCATCCAGTATCCAAGACATCATCTTCAGCGGACCATCAAACGTCACCAAGCACAGGGACATTAACAACCACTTTGTCATCCGATGGACACCAGTTGAAGATGATCTGGGAGATCAATACCCGATCTGCTTTGCAGTGGAATCAGTGAGCGGGTGAGACCAGGATTTATTTAATATAAAAGCAATCGGTCCATGAATATTAAATCATAAGGGATAATTTTTTCTTCTGGGATGAAGAAGCTTGCTTTCACCTTCAGACCCTGCTCCACCTGCTGATGGTTTAAGATGTTCAGTGCATCTCTACACGTGTAATGAAATGTGTGTCTGTGATGGAGGAACTGCTCCGAACCTTCACCTTAGTCACAGTAAATTCACGGCCCAAAAGGTTTCTGCTGTGGCCCAGATGCAACATTTTGTGACTTTAACAGCTTAGATTTTTTAAATGTTTCTCTGGAAGACGTTTAACGGCTAACAGGGATTCAAAAGGTTTCATTTCAAGCCATCCCAGTTGTGATTAGGTCTGGACTTTGACTAGGCCTTTCTAACATATGAGCATGCTTTGATCTAAGCCATCCATGGTACCTTTGGCTGCATGATCAGGGTGGTTGTCCTGCTGGAAGGTGAACCTCCACCTCAGCCTCAGGTCTTCTAAAGTCTCCAGCAGGTTTTTTTCCTGGATTGTCCTGGATTTAGCTCCATCCATTTTCCAATCAACTCTGATCATCTTCCCTGTTCCTGCTGAAGAATCCTCACAGCCTGATGCTGCCACCACCATGTCTCACCATGGTAATGATATGCTCAGGGTGTTAGTTTCTACCACCCATAATGTTCTGCATGTAGATATCTTCAGCTTTGATCTCCTCTGATCAGAGCACCTCCTACCACATGCTTGCTTTGTCTCCTACATGCTTTCTTCTTCCCCTAAAATGTTCTCCTTGCCCAGACTGTCAGTTTAGGTGGACCACGTCTTGGTAGATCTGCTGTTGGTCAATTCTTTCTTTCATGTTCAGATGGATTGATCAGAGCTCTGTGAGATGTTCAGGGGATATTGTTGTAGAACCTAACTGTGCTTTAAATTTCTGCAGAACTTCCTCCTTGACCCGTCTGATGTGTTCCTTGGTCTTCATGATGCTGGTTGTTCTCTAATTTTCTCTAAAGAACATCTGAGGTCAGAAACAGAACAGCTGGATCCAGATGTCCTGAAACCTGCTTCTATACAGCTGAACCTATTCGCTTGAAGTTCTTGATGATCCAGAAAACTGTTCTTTCAGCTGCAATATTGTCAGCAGCAGTTTCCTGTTTGGATGCAAAGTGATGCTGCTGCAGCTTTTCTTTGGGCAGAACCTAACACAAAAACCCAAATGATTTCAGAACATCTCCTCCTCTGTTGTAGCATCAGACTGATGGAGACTTTCACACCTTCAGCTGAGATGATCGCATGACAGTACTACAGGAAGTCAGCTCATCAAATAGAAAAAGAGAAATAGAAAATGACTTCTATTAAAATCTTCCAGGTATGGGAAGCTGTAGTTTCTGTGAAGAGTTTTCAGTAGAATCAGGGGAAAAATGCTTTTCCAACAACTCTTTAGGAAGTAAAAGATCTCAGGTTTCTTCTGTGGAACCAGAAGAACAAGTAAAAGTCATTCGTAGCAGCTTCAGTGAAGAAGCAGCAGCAGTTTCCTGTTATGACATTAATAATGTGCTCGTTTTAACTGATTTTTATATTCAGAAACTCAGAAGATTAGCATTTATTCCTAATGGATAAATGAAAACTATGATATAATTAAACATTTTGATTTTGATTCTAGTTGTTGATTTAATTGAAAGTTTTAAACTTGATTAATTTAATCTGAGCTGCTTTATGTTCTCATAAAACATTTTATTTTAAGAAGATACGCTTCTAGTAAAGATGAAAACTTGATTCTTTTCTTGAGATTTTATCTTAGATTAAATGTAAAATTCAGCAACAAACAGATTTGATGGTAAAACCTTTTAATCTAATCCACATTTAAGCAGGAAGACCCAGACTTTCCCTGATGTCTCTAAATGACTCAGCAGGAACTGAAAGTTTGACTCTGTTCATGTTTAGTTGGAGGAGTGACGCTGTCCTCAGTTCCTCTGTAAGGAGAACAACTCCACGATGTATCTGCTCTGGAACTTAAAGTGGTTCCTGTTGGTCTTCCTGCAGCTCTCTGCACCAGTGTCTGGTTCTGGTGTTAAAGTGGAACCTGATGCTGTTTCTGTCAGGACCTCCTGCTGCAGCTATCATTAACATGGAGGCTTTGTTTCTATTAGATCTGATTCTAACCCAGAACAGAGTCTCTAAGCTGAAGGTGGCGCTATTACCGACTAACAAATTGATTCCCAGCCCAACCAAAGCGGACCGTGCTGTCTCTGTCCATCAGTCTCATCTCTTTCTCTCAGCAGTGGAATCAGCTCAGGTCCGACGCCACTGGACCTGCACCTCTTATTTCCCAGAACTTCCTGCAGATCTACCAGCATGCACAGAGAAAGCCAAACAGATGATCCAGCTTTTCTCTCAGGAGCATCAGTGATCCAAATCAGTTGAAGCACCTGATTTAAGCGCTTTAAACATAATAAACATGTATTAAAGAACATATTCCTGTATAAAATAGCTGAAGATCTACAGAGCTGCTCAGGAGGCCAAAGTTATTCCGTCCAGAGTAACTCCATGACCTTCATGCATTTAGAATACGTTTGATCATGAGTATAGTGGAGTATCATCTGCATAGCAGCAGAGCCTCCCTGATTATCCCACCAGCTCTCATTATGAAGCTCTGATGGAAGCTGAACTTCAGTCAGGAACTCTTGTGGATTGATTGTCCTAATATGTGGAGACAGGTGGACCTAAAAGCTGCAGAAAGAGGCAGGAAGCAGCAGGTGAAGATCAAGACAACTTTACTGGGAGAGTCTGGAACACAGAGAGCTGCTGATGGAGATCCTCCACCAAAGATAAAGACATGAATCCTGAAGGACGGACAGGAACAGCAGCAGGAATGTTAGAAGACAGCAGGATCTATGGATCAACAAAGGAAAACAGGCTGAATGTTGAACTGATGACAAGATGAACAGGTGAGGACTTTCTCATTCTGACATCAGTCTCAGGTTTAGTAAAGATGTTCCTGCAGCTCTGCAGATATTTGAGTTTCATGTAAAATGAAGAGAAATATTCAGTCAGAGACACATTCCTGCAGCTTTAATCAGGATGGAAATCCCTGTTGATTTTGTGGAAGGCTTTTAGCAGGAACTTTGACTTTTCTCCGTAGAGCAGAAAATATCCAGAGTGAAAGAGAAAGCAGAAGAAGAAGAAGAAGAAGCAGAGGAAGGAAACCTGCTGCTTTCTGAGAACACAACTATTCATGAATGTGACGGAGAGGAGATGTCAGCTGGATATAAACAGAGCAGATCAGATCGGTCCTGCACAGACTTCCAGACCTCCATCCAGACAGCAGAACATCCATCCAGAACCATGAAGATCCTGCTGACTCTCTGCCTCCTGATCTTCCTCTGCTTCCTGTGTTCCAGCTCTGCAGGTGAGGAGCTCTTCCAGTGTTAACTGTTGGCTGTGTGTTCTGGCCCGGGTTGGTAACTGAAGTTCTGTTTGTTTTCTCAGCTCCACTTGGTCCAGGGCTGGTGTCCATGGGTTTCTGCTGCTCACACAACACCAATATGACGATTCCTAAAGTGAAGGTGAAGAACCTGGAGATGTCTTTATGGCACTGCAAACTCAGATCTGTCATGTGAGTTCACCCAGACTGCAGAACATGCGTGTAAATATACACGAGGTTACCAATAGATTTTCACAGTAAAACTCACAGACACTCTTCAAAATAAGAGTCCTCCTCTTCTAAATATGTGTAAATTATTAAACCAGCAAAGAAAAAGATATTCATTTCAAGTGGTTTTAAAATCTTAATGGGTTTACACAAGTGATCAGCAAAGTACAGGGACTTTCAAAGTAAAATTTTGAAGAGCCTCTTCAAAATAAAAGCCTCCCTCGTTTATGGCGCAAACTGTTGTAAAAACTGGTCTCAACTAGTGATATAAAGGGAAGTCTTCCAAAATAAAGCTCCTACTTTTCTTCCAAATAAAAGTCTCAACTTTTAATACGCTGTGATGGACCGGTGACCCGTCCAGGGTGAACCCGCTCATAGACTGCTGGAGATAGGCACCAGGTTCCCCGCGACCCACTGTGGATGAAGCAGTAGAAAATGACTGACTGACTTTTCACATCATTGATAAAAAACAAATTTGGATTCCACATTGTTAATGAGCCGAAACCCGGGATGGAAATGATGATTCTGTTGGCCTTAAAAAATAAAGCTCACAGAACATTTTCCAGTGAAAAGTCTTGATTTTTCATGTTTCAAGCATTAAAAAGGGGAGTACCGAACTCCTGCTGGGCTTTAAGTACCAAGAAATACCAAACGAAAGCTTTATTATGGTGTTGAGAGAACACGCCATCAAAACGTCTTTCTTGTTCTGTCTTGATGTGTTCTGACCCAGAAGATGAGTGTTTTCCCAGCTGGTCCAGTGTTCTGAACCTTCTGCATGTTGTTCTCCTGCAGAGTCATCACAGAGAGGAAGAAGTTCTGCCTTGATCCCAACGGGAGCTGGACCCAGGAACTACAGAGAGTGTTTGGGAAAGAAAGACGTCTCCACTGACCTGTGAATCTGGGTCAGAACCAAGTTTGGTTGCGCAGAAAGAACCGTTTTGATGTGAGCTGTTTCTAGTGACACACTGGACGTGTCACTTAGTGACTGATTCACAACTTGAACTCATAATTTATGATTTTACAGAAACTTTGGGTTGTTTTTCTCCTTGTTTCAGTTTGTCAGCTAGAAAACATGTTGCTATGAAGGTTCTCTCTGAGATCAGAAGTGGAGCTCATGTTCAGTTCTGGTTTCATGCAGTTTACACAATTAAGTTACTCCTTTCACAATAAAAGCTCTATTTTTGTATTTGGTCTCCTGAGCATTTTATTTGGTTCCTTTTTCTATTTTCTACGTCTGGAGCTATAAGTTTGTTTGTAGTGAGTCGAGAGTGAGGAACGGGTTTCTCATCACGATAAACATGTTTTTATGCTTTTAAAGCTCCGGGATATGAATTTATCATAAACCTTTACCAAAACACAGCTAAGATCTAAATTATTCACACACCTGGCAGATTTACTGCTATAATCTTTATACTTAAAGTTTCTTCTGACTGGAAGAAATATTCATGTTTTGGAGTCCTGAGTACTGGGGTAAAGATTAGGGTGATGGTAAGGAGGCCTTCCAAGCTCAAAGACTTGGAACTCCTCAGCAGAGATAAATCATGGATAAAACGGCTGATTACTGTAATACCCATAAAGAATTTTTCCACTTTTTTCGAAGAGTTTAAAATGCTTTAAAGATCAAAATGCTATTTTTTAAAAATTGTGAATAAAAACAAAAAAATATTTGGTGAAATTGGTAAAATGTTACATTATTTTACCACCTTTTAAGAGATACTGGTCCCATTTCTAATCAGTACAAACTTCTTGGTTGGATGAAAATAATTCAAGCTGTAAATCTGCCAGGGGTATGAATAATTCTGGGCCTGACTGTACAACTCAAGCCCGGCTCAGATTAATATACAGGTCCTTCTCAAAATATTAGCATATTGTGATAAAGTTAATTATTTTCCATAATGTCATGATGAAAATTTAACATTCATATATTTTAGATTCATTGCACACTAACTGAAATATTTCAGGTCTTTTATTGTCTTAATACGGATGATTTTGGCATACAGCTCATGAAAACCCAAAATTCCTATCTCACAAAATTAGCATATTTCATCCGACCAATAAAAGAAAAGTGTTTTTAATACAAAAAACGTCAACCTTCAAATAATCATGTACAGTTATGCACTCAATACTTGGTCAGGAATCCTTTTGCAGAAATGACTGCTTCAATGCGGCGTGGCATGGAGGCAATCAGCCTGTGGCACTGCTGAGGTCTTATGGAGGCCCAGGATGCTTCGATAGCAGCCTTTAGCTCATCCAGAGTGTTGGGTCTTGAGTCTCTCAACGTTCTCTTCACAATATCCCACAGATTCTCTATGGGGTTCAGGTCAGGAGAGTTGGCAGGCCAATTGAGCACAGTGATACCATGGTCAGTAAACCATTTACCAGTGGTTTTGGCACTGTGAGCAGGTGCCAGGTCGTGCTGAAAAACGAAATCTTCATCTCCATAAAGCTTTTCAGCAGATGGAAGCATGAAGTGCTCCAAAATCTCCTGATAGCTAGCTGCATTGACCCTGCCCTTGATAAAACACAGTGGACCAACACCAGCAGCTGACACGGCACCCCAGACCATCACTGACTGTGGGTACTTGACACTGGACTTCTGGCATTTTGGCATTTCCTTCTCCCCAGTCTTCCTCCAGACTCTGGCACCTTGATTTCCGAATGACATGCAGAATTTGCTTTCATCCGAAAAAAGTACTTTGGACCACTGAGCAACAGTCCAGTGCTGCTTCTCTGTAGCCCAGGTCAGGCGCTTCTGCCGCTGTTTCTACTCCAGACTCAGTCCACTGCTTCCGCAGGTCCCCCAAGGTCTGGAATCGGCCCTTCTCCACAATCTTCCTCAGGGTCCGGTCACCTCTTCTCGTTGTGCAGCGTTTTCTGCCACACTTTTTCCTTCCCACAGACTTCCCACTGAGGTGCCTTGATACAGCACTCTGGGAACAGCCTATTCGTTCAGAAATGTCTTTCTGTGTCTTACCCTCTTGCTTGAGGGTGTCAATAGTGGCCTTCTGGACAGCAGTCAGGTCGGCAGTCTTACCCATGATTGGGGTTTTGAGTGATGAACCAGGCTGGGAGTTTTAAAGGCCTCAGGAATCTTTTGCAGGTGTTTAGAGTTAACTCGTTGATTCAGATGATTAGGTTCATAGCTCGTTTAGAGACCCTTTTAATGATATGCTAATTTTGTGAGATAGGAATTTTGGGTTTTCATGAGCTGTATGCCAAAATCATCCGTATTAAGACAATAAAAGACCTGAAATATTTCAGTTAGTGTGCAATGAATCTAAAATATATGAATGTTAAATTTTCATCATTACATTATAGAAAATAATGAACTTTATCACAATATGCTAATATTTTGAGAAGGACCTGTAGAACTCAGTGTATCAGAGTCCACTTCTACAGGCGGTCCTCCAGATATGAAGCAGATATAATTTTATTATCCAGTTTAAAGTGTTTTGGTCTGTTCTGTTAGCAACCATTTGTTTACATGAGTGAATGCTGGTCCGGTTATAGTGAACAGAACACGGGTCACAGGAACATGGTGGAGGATCCTTTAAAGCTGTAGCTCCATCTTCACCTTCTCTTATTTTAATAAATCCTTTGAATCTTTTTTGTTCAGAAATCCTGGATCTCTGTGAGCTTCTTATTTGGTAAGAGATCTTTTCCCTGTCACAAAAGTACTGGTTCTGGTCGGGTTGAACTGAAAATGCTGAAGTCAGGCTCTTAGGTAAGCTTGATTAGGTGGCCAGGCCTTTCAGGTTAACCTGAAGAGCTTATTGGTTAAATCGGACTCAGAACCAATCCAGGACTGAGGTGCGCCTCTTTCAGATCCTCAAACATTTTATTAAAAACTCAGACATGAAAGAAAAGTAAAAAACTGTCGAGTTCCATCAAATCAAACTGTTTATTTGACGCTTTTAATAAAAACATACAAAACCAGGGTTTTTAAAACATCACCTGGATTTCCTCATTATTTAAAGTATTATATTTAAAACATTCGGTGGTTGTGAATGATCAGAACCAGTACATTCTGCAACTTTTGCATCAGGCCTAAAATAATTTCCCAGCCCTGGAGGTCCATTAGAGGCTCAGCTGTATGCTCCCTTTTCATGGAAGGCCCAGAAGCAGTTCCTGTGCTTGTTCAGACACAGGTTCACTCTGCATTTGGAGCAGAACACATGTGAGAAGTGACTGACTGTGCAGTGCTTGCATCTCTGTCGTGTTCCCCATGTCGGTAAATGATCCACTCCATCCGTTCTGACATCCGGAGGGACAGCGATGGCTCGTCTTTTCCGGGGGACACCCGTCTCCCGTCCTACAGAGGACAGCGGTGCGCCGCACCCGATCCAACCTTTTTCCTGCACTTGTGAGAAAAGCACCAACAGAAGCTTGAGATCTTTGCAGTGGACTGAATTTCATCTTAGGCTGTGGCTGGTTTTGCTCTGTTTTGGACAGATTTAATACATGTATGACAGTAGTGGGACGCCACCTGCAGGACCTAAAGCTGAGCCTATAGACTGCAGACGACATGTTCCTTTAATTTATTGTATGACTTGAACAATAACATGTTTCTACAGGGCACTTTCCACAATCTACATATAAAAACTGTAACATTACACACTGATTCTTTACAACATCCATAAACATCACATTAAAAGTCCAATATAAACTCCAGAATAAATTACAGACAGTATTTGGATGTAATGGTGCATGCAGCCATCTTCGATTGTTTTTAAATCAAGCTGACAGTCTCCACTAGCTGTACTTGATTCCGCCACCAGAGGGCAGAAGACATGTATAGAATTTGGTTCTGCAGACCCAAGAGTCCAGTTCTAATCCTATTAAAAGATGCAGTGTATATAATATGAAACATTTGGTGTTTTTAAGGTGGAATATAGAGATTGAATGTAAGATATTATTCAAGTTTCAGCATTGTTTACATCGCTGCTCATATTTATCACCCCGCTGGTACAGATGTTAACATCTGTTACTGCACAACACCTGTTGCCTAGCAGCAAGAAGGTCTGTCTGTGTCATGTGACCTGCTCTGTGCTCAGAGAGCAGCTGAAACACCAGTCAGTAAATGTTAGGACCACCAGAAACATTTTATGAGCCAAATTATCAACAAGTCCTACAGTAAGGAGACGTAGTAATGTTAGCATGCTCCTACTATTAATGATAATAGAAATACATTTATCTATTAAGCACTTTACATGTTATCAGGGGCAGGAGAAACAAGAAGACTGAAGCTGTTTTAAGTCAGAAATACAGTGCCTTGCAAAAGTATTCATCCCCTTGGCTTTGGACCTTTTTTGTTACATTCCAACCTGTAATTTAAATGTTTTTAATCTTATGTGATGGATCTGCTCAAACAGTCTAAGTTGGAGAAGTGAAGTTAGAAACAAATATATAAAAACAAGAATAAAACAAAGAAAAACCTGAAAATTGGCATATGCAAATGTTTCCACACTCTTTGGTATGAAGCAACTAAAAGGTTCTGGTCACACCAATTATCTTAAAATGTCACATAATTAGTGAAATGAGTGAAGTGTCCCATGTCAGTAAAAACACACCTTCTATGAAATGCTTCAGAGGTTGCAGCACCACTAAGCAGGAGGCATCACACCATGAAGACCAAGGAGCTCTTCAGACAAGTCAGGGTGAGGTTATAAAAAAATATCCAGATCTTTGAAGTTCCCCTGGAGCTCCATCGGACCCATCATCGTCAGATGGAAAGCCCATGGTACCACAACAAACCTGCCAAGAGAGGGCTGCCCACCAGAACTCAGACTGGGCAAGGAGGCCAGTAATCGGGGAGGCAGCACAGAGACCAAAGGTAACACTGGAAAATAACATGGTAGGTTCTAAGTTTGCCAAAAGGCACGTAGGCGACTCCCCAGATGTACAGAGGAAGGAGCTCTGGTCAGATGAGGCTAAAATGTAGCTTTTCTGCTGTCAGGCACAAACCCAACACCTCCCATCACCCTAAGAACACCATCCCCACAGTTAAACATAGTGGTGGCAGCATCATGCTGTGGGGATGTTTTTCAGCAGCAGGAACTGGGAAACTGGTCCGAGTCGAGGGAGAGATGGATGGTGTTAAATACACTAATATTCTGGAGTGAAACCTGTCTGTCTGTGATCTGAGACAGAGGTTCACCTTCGAGCAGGACAATGACCTAGAGCATACCGGCCTAGTCAAAGTCCATGGGTAAAAGTCTCAGTGGGAAGATGTGGTTAGACTTGAAGAACGCTGTTCACATGTAAAAAACATCGAACATGAAGGAGCTGGAGCAGATTAGCCTTAGGAATGGACAAAATTCCCAGTGAGAAGATGTGGTGACCTCATGGAGACTGATCCAAAGGTCCTTGGAGCTGGAATTGCTCTACAACGTACTGACTTTAGGGGCGTGAACAGTTATGCAGGATGAAGGTTTCTGGTATTTCATCCAAGTCTTTACATGTTCAACGCTGTAGGAATGTTCTGTAAATGAAATGGTAAAAACTCTCACACATTTTAACTCCTGGTTGGGAAGCAACAAAACATGAAAAATACCGAGGGGGGGGTGAATACTTTTGCAAGGCAGTTAATTTAGAAACTAATGATAAAACTATCCTGGGCCCCTGGTCAGAATATCACAGCATCTTTCCGAACTTTGTTGACCCTGTGTTGGAACAGCATACGAAGGCCGACCTGCAGAACCTCCAGTCGGGACAAAGGATCTGTTGCTGTCGGGTAGAACAGAACCAGAACTGCAGCGTTCTGAATGTTATTGGAGATAAGCCGGACCCATTCACAACACTAGTGTCATTTCAGAGTATATACAGATCCTTCTCACAAAATTAGCATATCATTAAAAGGGTCTCTAAACGAGCTATGAACCTAATCATCTGAATCAACGAGTTAACTCTAAACACCTGCAAAAGATTCCTGAGGCCTTTAAAACTCCCAGCCTGGTTCATCACTCAAAACCCCAATCATGGGTAAGACTGCGGACCTGACTGCTGTCCAGAAGGCCACTATTGACACCCTCAAGCAAGAGGGTAAGACACAGAAAGAACTTTCTGAACGAATAGGCTGTTCCCAGAGTGCTGTATCAAGGCACCTCAGTGGGAAGTCTGTGGGAAGGAAAAAGTGTGGCAGAAAACGCTGCACAACGAGAAGAGGTGACCGGACCCTGAGGAAGATTGTGGAGAAGGGCCGATTCCAGACCTTGGGGGACCTGCGGAAGCAGTGGACTGAGTCTGGAGTAGAAACATCCAGAACCACTGTGCACAGGCGTGTGCAGGAAATGGGCTACAGGTGCCGCATTCCCCAGGTCAAGCCACTTTTGAACCAGAAACAGCGGCAGAAGCGCCTGACCTGGGCTACAGAGAAGCAGCACTGGACTGTTGCTCAGTGGTCCAAAGTACTTTTTTCGGATGAAAGCAAATTCTGCATGTCATTCGGAAATCAAGGTGCCAGAGTCTGGAGGAAGACTGGGGAGAAGGAAATGCCAAAATGCCAGAAGTCCAGTATCAAGTACCCACAGTCAGTGATGGTCTGGGGTGCCGTGTCAGCTGCTGGTGTTGGTCCACTGTGTTTTATCAAGGGCAGGGTCAATGCAGCTATCTATCAGGAGATTTTGGAGCACTTCATGTTTCCATCTGCTGAAAAGCTTTAAGGAGATGAAGATTTCATTTTTCAGCACAACCTGGCACCTGCTCACAGTGCCAAAACCACTGGTAAATGGTTTACTGA
Source organism: Girardinichthys multiradiatus (assembly GCF_021462225.1). Taxonomy (NCBI): domain Eukaryota; kingdom Metazoa; phylum Chordata; class Actinopteri; order Cyprinodontiformes; family Goodeidae; genus Girardinichthys; species Girardinichthys multiradiatus. The sequence goes on along the minus strand of NC_061797.1, from coordinate 49,034,994 downwards.
CCATGGTATCACTGTGCTCAATTGGCCTGCCAACTCTCCTGACCTGAACCCCATAGAGAATCTGTGGGATATTGTGAAGAGAACGTTGAGAGACTCAAGACCCAACACTCTGGATGAGCTAAAGGCCGCTATCGAAGCATCCTGGGCCTCCATAAGACCTCAGCAGTGCCACAGGCTGATTGCCTCCATGCCACGCCGCATTGAAGCAGTCATTTCTGCAAAAGGATTCCCGACCAAGTATTGAGTGCATAACTGTACATGATTATTTGAAGGTTGACGTTTTTTGTATTAAAAACACTTTTCTTTTATTGGTCGGATGAAATATGCTAATTTTGTGAGATAGGAATTTTGGGTTTTCATGAGCTGTATGCCAAAATCATCCGTATTAAGACAATAAAAGACCTGAAATAGTTCAGTTAGTGTGCAATGAATCTAAAATATATGAATGTTAAATTTTCATCCTGACATTATGGAAAATAATTAACTTTATCACAATATGCTAATATTTTGAGAAGGACCTGTATGTGACTTTAATTGTACTGATGAATCGGACTGGCAGTAGGTTTCAGATGGAGCCCGATCTTAAATGCATCACATCAGTACCAGAGACCCAAAAGTGAATGCTAAGAGTCAGTGACTGGATGCAATCTACTGGGTTTCCTTACATAGAAAACATTTGAACCAGTTTGAATAATAAACTGAACTTGGATGCGTTGTTTGATGACTAGGATTAAGTGGAGTGGATATACCGGACCTGGACTGTGCCTGCATGAGTGGATTAAAGCGACCCGAGACGAAGTCTTGTGAATTGGCTCGTTATAAATTTACTGGATGAAAAATGAAACTGTTTGTAGTTTATTAGAAGACTTTGGTGTAAAGTAGAACAAATCTAGAATCCAAAAAGTACAACTTTAGAGACTAAAACTGTAAATTAAAGGTAGAGGTTGTTTTGCCTCTCCTCCGAATAATCCAGACAGTTCCCAGCAGAGCTTACCCTCCCACTGGTGTGTTTAACTGGTTTGTTTTACAGCAGCATCTTTCCTCACACTGATTTGTTCTGCCTGAACTCTCCGGGTGTGCAGCAGAAATGTGACGCGGCTGCAGAGGAGCGTGAGGCTGATCAGAGGCGCTGAGCGCAGCTGCAGCAGATCAACGTGGGATTCAAGGTGAATTCAGACACGACCACCTCGTGTCTGTGCTTCATTTATGTTACATTATCCATAACGGAAGATCTGGGTTGGGATATTTCAATTCAAGTTCAGGATGGGTCTCTATATTATTGGATGTTTTATTTCCTCCCAGAACAGATCCTTTAATGAATAAATATGGTTCCAGAACCGGTTCCGACGGCGCTGGATTTAAAGCAGCTCTGATGCTCAGTGTCACTCCCCGACTAACTGATGTTTGAGAAACTTTCTGGCGTGTGAACTTTCATGTGCTGCAGCAGGTAACTGCTCCTGTTGAAGCCCCGCCCACACAGCGCACATGAATACATCCTGTCCCCCGTGTGTGTGACCGAGTGCTGTTTGAGAGAGGACTTGTCGGTGAAGCGTTTCCCACACGTCGCGCAGACGTACGGCCGCTCCCCCGTGTGGCTCCTGCAGTGGACCATCAAACTGCTTCTGTGTTTGAAAACCTTCCCGCACGTCTGGCAGGAAAACGGCGCCTCGTTCGTGTGCGTCCTCATGTGGACCCGTAAGTTAGACTTGAAGGTGAACGCTTTCTGACACGTGGGACAGGAGAAGGGCTTCTCACCTGTGTGGATTCTGTAATGAGCCCTCAGCTCAGACGCTTTGTTAAACGCTTTGCCACAAACGTCACATTTAAGAGTCCAGTCCGATCTGTCAGCTTTGTTCTGGTTCTCACTGTTCCTGTTCCTGTTCAGCTCCGGATTGCCGGCAGATTCTGAGTGTTTGGACCAGCTTCCTCCCTGATCTCGGCTCTCAGCTCCAGAAACGGCGTCAAACAGAAACCGGTGTCTGCTTGGTTCCGGTTCACTGTGGGAACTTCCTTCACAAGTCAAAGCCAATATCAGAGTGTCAGCCTCCTGCTTCAGCCCCACCTGCTCTTCCTCCTGACTGATGCAGAGCTCTTCATCTTCCTGTTTCACCTGTGGACGTTCTGGATCCTCCTGGTCCAGGCTGGAGTTCTCCTCCTGGGTCCTGAGGTGCTGGTTTGCAGGAAACCCCTCCTCCACATAGGGGAAAGGCTGCGGCAGGTCTGGAGAGAGAAGGTGAGCAGAATCAGAGTTCATATTCTGATGCACAAACGGGAGAAAATCGCGTTTTAACCACTTGATTGGGTCGGTATTAGGATCCAGAGGAGGGGAGAACCTTCCTAATGTTTATTTATTAATCTTATTTTCCTACAAGCAGAACTATGGTTTGGTTTTCTAAGGTTGTAACCCAGGTTGGTATCTGACGGCTGACACCATAAAACAGAAATAAAGACATAAATCAATAAAAGCCGGACCCAGGTGGAAACCTTACGCCTCATGACGGCCAAAGAACCTCCATCTTGTCTGACCCCAGACACCCCGCTCCGGTGTCTCCGGTTCAATCAGGGGGATCCCAAGGTGTTCCCAGGCAGGAAGGGAAATAAAGTGAGTTCTGGGTCTGCCCCATCTGAACAGAGGAGCCGCAGCTTCACTCTGAGATCCCCCTGGATGAAGATGATCTTCACTTCCATCTCTAAGGTGGAGCTCGGTCATCCTACAGACATTTCAGCCCCATTCTAATCTGACAATTAGATTATTATTATCATTATAGCATTCACTAGTGAAATCATGAAGATTACGAGTTTTAACGGACTTATTCTGGTCCTGATGAGTTCCATTATCTCCATGTTGGGCTTTCATAGTTTCACATCCGTTCAGAACCTCTTCATACCACATCATCTCATTGAGAAAGATACTGAAATGTTTTATTTATCAGTTTAAGATCAAATTTCATTTCCGAGCTCCAACCTTTAGATTTTGACTTGGAAACCAGTCTGGTGACACAAACTTTAAAAGAAGGATGGTCACAATATTTTAGAGACAGCTATTTTTTAACAATAATAAACATTTATATCAAAGGTGTTCCAGCCAACATGTGTATGAGGGCCTGAGAAGGATTTTGCTCAGGTGGAGTGTGTCCAAAGTAGGCCTGGGCTTATAATGGCCTTCGTGGGTTGACCCCAACACCACCACTAGCTGGGTATCCTGTGTATTTAATTTAATTTTAATTTATGCGTCTGAACTGGATATTAAGGAAATCTGTTAGAGTATCTTATCACCATTTGGGTCCCCTTTTTACCCAGAGTTGGCCTGCATCTAACCTATTTGGGTTGTTAACACTGGGCCCGGTTCTACCCATATTGGTTTCATATATAAATGTTGGTAAGGTGGTTGGATCAGGTTGTGGACCCGTCTCTATGCAGAACCCCACCGGAGCCTCCTCACTGGTATGAGAACAGGCTTGTCAGGATGCTGAGATTTCCAGACGGTGTATCAGCCACCACGTGATTTATGTTTAATCGATGCTTATTAACGTGGTTAGTGACGTAATAAACTCAAAGAGATCTGACAAATTGTCCCTGGGCGCCCCAGGCATAAATTCATGAAGGAAACTCCTCCCTCACCGCTTTGTTTTCTCTTCTGGACGGGTTATCCACCGGCTGACTGTTAAGGATTGGACCGCTGCTCAACTCTATCTTCGTCTTTCAGCCCAAATATGTTCTGCAGGCCCAATGAAGTCCAGATGCTGGACGGGTTTCACTGTAACCTTCCCAGAAGGTACAGATTAAAACTCCAGCTTACTGAAGACCTGAATGTGTAGGTCTTCCTGAAACACCCTGGATAAAACCTCCAGCCCCACCGTCACCCTCAAACGCGCAGGCCCTCTGCAGACCTCCTGACCTGTTCTCTGGAAGCTGCTGTCCGGTCTCCAGGTGACATCCAGCAGTCTGCGCTGACGGTCCATCTCTTCTTCGTACTGGACGATGGTTCTCTCAAACACTCCGAAGATCTCCTCAGCAGCAGCAGTTAGCCGCTCGCTGATGAAGTCTCTCAGATGCTGAACTGAAGACATGCTGGAAACAAACACGGTCTGATAGCGGAGCTGCAGCGCAACAATGGAGGTTCACTGCTAGCTGTTGACATCACGTGACCAGCCTTACTAATTATCGCCCCCTACTGGTCTGGAGTGTAAACGAGCTGCTGATTTCAGCCTCTTGCAGTTTTCCGCCATCCTCGTTAAATTTCGTCTAAATTACTTTGTCATTTATTTGAGCATTTCTATATATCCATATGTAAAAAAATATGTTTTTATATTTATCTATAAAAAATTTTCTCAGAGCTAATTCTCCATCCAGGTCGTACAGAGACGCTGAACTGTCATCATGATTTTAAATACATTTATTTAAAAAACTGTCAACAAAATGAACCACCTCCAAAAAAAAGATACCCGAAATGTATTCACTCCAGACAATATTACTGCTTCAGCTGGAACATTTACAACAATTTGGATAAAAAAAACAGAGATTCCAAACTGAAAACCTTCTGCTTTGCTCCTTTTTCCTCCTTTCAAACAAGAGGAAACACAAACTTCAGAACTCAAATAAGAAAAATCATCAGAGAGATGAGGAACACCATGTTTAAGAACAGAATATCTCCTATTCATATTGTTGAAGCGCAGCTTTAAGGCGCGAGAAGCAGAATGTTTTGTAATCACTGGTTGGTTTCTTCCTGCAGCTCAGCTGCAGCCTGTCCCATGTGAATCTAAATGTGGCACCTCAGGTGATCCCTCCTCATGAAGCCTTTCCCACACGTGCTGCATGCATGAGGCCTCGAGCCCGTATGGACACGCGTGTGCTTGGACAGCGCCGACTGCAGAGAGAAGGTCTTCCCGCAGGTTTTGCAGAAGTGCGGCTTGTCGTCTGTGTGATTCCTGACGTGACGGGACATGCTGCTTCTGCGCTTGAAGCGCACGCCGCATGTGTCGCAGCCAAACGGCTTCTCACCCGTGTGGGTCATGACGTGCCTTCGGAAGTGGTTGCCGCTGGTGAAGCCTTTCCCGCAGGTCGGGCACAGGTATGGCCTGTCCCCAGTGTGAACCATCATGTGGCGCAACAAGTGGCTGCGGTTGCTAAAGCCTTTCTCACAAGTTCCGCAGGAATGTGGCTTTTCGCCGGTGTGGATCATCATGTACTTTTTGAGCGATGACACATGGGAAAATGTTTTTCCACAGGTTTGGCAGAAGTACGGCCTCTCGTCTGAGTGGGTTGTACTGTGACTCAGGAAACTGCTCCTAAAGCGGAAATTTCGGCCGCATATTTTACAGGAAAACGGCTTCTCGTCCGTGTGCATCCTCGTGTGGACCAACATGTTATGCTTCTCTCGGAAGGCTTTCTTACAGGTTTTACAGGAATATGGTTTTTCATTCGTGTGGCTTCTGTAATGAGACATTAATTTAGAGGCTTTGGTGAACATTTTTCCACAAACGTCACATTTCAGAGACCAGTTTCTCCCTTCAGCTTTGCTCTGGTTCTTTGTCCCCTGCAGCTCTGTACTTCCAGATGATCCATAGTCTTTAGACCTGCTTCCATCCTGATCTTGGATTTTGGCTTCAGGTTTGCTCTCAGACAGGAGCTGGTCCTGGTCTGGTTCCGAGTTCAAACTTCCTTCACGAGAGGAAGTCATCGTCAGGGTCTTAGCTTCCTGCTTTAGAACCAGGTTCTCTTCCTTCTGAGTGACACAGAGCTCTTCATGTTCCTCTTTAACCTGTGGAACATCTGGTTCATCATGCTCATCTTCAATCTCTGTACCTTGCGTATCCTTTTGGTCCATGTTGGAATTAATCCCCTGGTTCCTGATCTGCAGGTCAGCATGAATCACCTCTTTCTTACAGAGAAAATGCTGTGGAAGTTCTGGAGGGAGAAAACAGAAATTATGATGCACCAACAGGAAAGAGTCGATTAACTGACCAGCTGCAAGGTTTTTTTAAACCTAATGCAAAAACATGTAGAATCTGTCCTTCAGGAAGACCTTCAGGTATTTTTTACTTTGGTACAAAACAATAAATCACAGATCTTATAAAAAAAAAACTGAACTCAAAGTAATTTATTGAATCAATTAATGTAGAGCATTGTACTGCATCTAGTGAAGAAAAAGGCAGAATCAGCCTTTAATTTATCATTTGTCTAATTCAGCACAAACCAACACAGTGATGCCATTGTACCTGTTCTGCACCTGGTTGTAAAACACCTGAAGAGTCCCTCAGCATATTTCACTGATTTTAGCTCTGCTTGTAATGCCATTCAGAAACACTTCTTTAAAAGATCAGAAAAGACTGATCCAGCTGAATGTGAGCCCATGTTCAGTGAGGTGGTGCGAGGGTGCTGCAACGCATCTCCCTCTCTAGGGGGAAGCACACTTACACTGGCAGACAGGAAGCTTGTGTTCATCTTATAATTGGCAACTAATGAAAACACCAAATTCAGTATCTCAGAAAATTTGAATATTGTGAAAAGGTTCTAATTGAAGACCCTTGGTGCCGCACTCTAATCAGTTAATTAACTCAAACCACCCGCAAAGGCCTTTAAATGGTCTCTCAGTCTAGTTCTGGAAGCTACACAATCAGGGGGAAGATGGCTGACTTGACAGTTGTCCAAAAGACGACTATTGACACGTTGACCAAGGAGGGCAAGACACAAAAGGTCATTGCTAAAGAGGCTGGCTGTTCACAGAGCTTTGAGTCCAAGCACATTAATAGAGGTGAAGGGAAGGAAAAGATATGGTAGAAAAAAGTGTACAAGCAATAGGGATAACCGCACCCTGGAGAGGATTGTGAAACAAAACCTAGACAAAAATGTGGGGGAGATTCACAAAGAGTGGACTGCAGCTGGAGTCGGTTCTTCCAGAACCACCACCCACAGACGTATGCAAGACATGGGTTTCAGCCGTCGCATTTCTTGTGTCAAGCCAGTCCTGAAGAAGAGACGGCATCAGAAGCATCTTGCCTGGACTAAAGACTGAAAGGACTGGGCTGCTGCTGAGTGGTCCAAAGTTATGTTCTATGATGAAAGTAAATGTTAAATTTCCTTTGGAAATCAAGGTCCCAGAGTCTGGAGGAAGAGAGGAGAGAGAGAGAATCCATGTTGCTTGAGGTCCACTGTAAAGTTTCCACAGCCAGTGATGGGTTGTGGTGCCATGTCATCTGCTGGTGTTGGTCCGCTGCGTTTTCTGAGGTCCGAGGTCAACACAGCCATCTACCAGGAAGTTTCAGAGCTCTTCATGCTTAATGCTGTTGACCAACTTTATGGAGATGCAGATTTCATTTTCCAACAGGACCTGGCACCTGCAGCCAAAGCTACCAGTACCTGGTTTAAGGACCATGGTATCCCTGTTCTTCATTGGCCGACAAACTCGCCTGACCTTAACCCTGTAGAAAATCTATGGGGTATTGTGAAGAGGAAGATGCAATACGCCAGACCCAACCAACCAGAAGAAGAGCTGAAGGCCACTATCAGAGCAACCTGGACTCTCATAACACCTGAGCAGTGCCACAGACTGATTGGCTCCATGCCACGCCGCATTGCTGCAGTAATCTAGGCAAAAGAAGCCCCAACTAAGTACTGAGTGCTGTACATGCTCATACTTTTCATGTTCATAATTTTCAGTTGGCCAACATTTATAAATATCCTTTTTTTGACAGCAACGACCTTCTCTGTTCGTGTGAACATCTTTGAAATAACAAATGAATAAAATAATCAGGACCTCTTGCAGCCTGTCAAGGTCATTGTTTCGTTTTCTGAACGCAACGCCAGTCAGAAACGGTCGTCACATCATCTCTCCAGACAGCAGGACGCACGAAACCGTTTTTAATGAATGAAGAACTTTTGTTTTACTTTTTCTTTTATTAAAGACAATATGGTTAATATGAAAAAGCAGACGTTCTGCAAAAACTGTTCAACAACATAACAACAAAACAGAAGACAATTTATTTTATTTTATAATTTTCTTTATTTTAATAAAAAACATTACATCTGATAAATCAGATTTACAATGAAAACACGGCTGTTTATCATTATTCTAACGGTTTGTGTATCAATGTATAAAATTGTTGTTGGGATTATTTGTGATGTAGTAATAGTCTATAACATGAACATATTTGGTATTTCCGGGCTATATTTGATCTCGGTTCAGTGACATGAGGTGAGGTCTTAGAGTCGGATGTACAAATATATGAACCCAATATAGAAACTGATATTTAATTGTTTTTAACTCAGTTAAAACTTAGTTGGTTTTAAAGCCTTTAATTATGCTTTAATTAATTCTATACTGTTCAACAATATGACAGCAAGAAAAACTAAACTTTTCATATAAGGTCAAATTTGATTATCTAAAATTATTTTTTATTTTTTGCTGATCCTGCGGCTCCTCCATGGGTTGCAGGAGGAACTGTGACCCGATCCAGAGGCTGCGGGTTCAGCAGAACTGGAGCAAAACCACAAAGGAGCGTCTTCGGCCACGGATGGTGAAGGAAGTCGTCCACTCCTGACGGTGGATCCTCCTGTGGACTCGATGAGAACCACAGCTAGCCTGGCGCTGCGTGTTTTCCCGTGTAATGAACAGATGCCCTCTGCTCTAGCAGCCTGAAGCATGCAGGAGGTTGTTGCGTCATTTTGATCCAGCTGCTGATGTTTTTCCATCTATTATATTCTGCTCCTACTTTTCTGGACTGTTACAGTTTGTTAAGCTGTGACGTCACTGTCCACAGCAGCAGGTTTGTCATGTCAGCCTCCACCCTGATGGGATTATTTATCCTCCCTGTTCATTTGCGCAGAGTGCCGCTGACTGCGTATTTACGCACTCGAAGCCTTTCTGCTTCTCTTTACGCTTCTCTCTTACGAATCTGGGGTTACATAACCCCATAACTATGAGAATAGGTACATCCCTTTAAGGTCTTGGGTTTACTGGTTTCTAAAGGCTGAAGAAAAAACGTCTTCTTCAGGAACCATTTGTCCGGCCTCATCATTTATACTGAGACCAGGTGAGCCCCACTCAGCAGGTAGCAGGAGGAATAAACAAAGTGGTCAAAATACATCAACAGAGACTTTTAAAGAGGGAACAGCAGGAAGGAGGTTTCTGGACTAAACCCCCCACTATAGCAAGACCCTAAAAACGCCCCTAAAGTACGCACCAACATTATAGTGTGACAAAACTGAGTGACGCAACACCCCCACGGCCCACCACCTTTAAAATGAATCCGGCACCGTTGCTTGGTGCCAGAAATGGCATGGGTCCATTTTAAGGTATGGCACTGCATGCTGGTTTGGTAGCTTAACTGTAAAATGAAAAGCTCAGATTTTAACTTTAAGACAGCAGGACAGATTATGGGTATGAGAGCTCCGCTAACTCCTCAAGATCCGTCTGAACAGGCAGACTGGAGTTCTTCTCTGTAAGCAGAACCAGAACCAGAGCAAGCATTCAAAGCATTTATTCCTTTATCAGTTAACGTCATTAATGAACACATAGCACGAGATCTGGAAGAAACAAAGAGACTTTGACTTTTCAAGAAAATCATCATTATTAAGGATGAAACAGTCCAAAAATCACGATTCCGTAGGATTTCTGCTCACATCAATCAAGAGAAACAAATTAGGATGGATGGATGGATGGATGAATGGATGGATGAGTGGACAGAGCTGGATGGATGAACGGATGGATGGATGAATGGATGGATGGATGAGTGGACAGAGATGGATGGATGGATGGATGAACGGATGGATGGATGAATGGATGGATGAGTGGACAGAGATGGATGGATGGATGAACGGATGGATGGATGAATGGATGGATGGATGAGTGGACAGAGATGGATGGATGGATGGATGAATGGATGGATGGATGAATGGATGGATGGATGAGTGGACAGAGCTGGATGGATGGATGAACGGATGGATGGATGAATGGATGGATGGATGAGTGGACAGAGATGGATGGATGGATGGATGAATGGATGGATGAGTGGACAGAGATGGATGGATGGATGGATGAATGGATGGATGGATGAATGGATGGATGGATGAGTGGACAGAGATGGATGGATGGATGGATGAACGGATGGATGGATGAACGGATGAGTGGACAGAGATGGATGGATGGATGGATGAATGGATGGATGAGTGGACAGAGATGGATGGATGGATGGATGAATGGATGGATGAGTGGACAGAGCTGGATGGATGAACGGATGGATGGATGAATGGATGGATGGATGAGTGGACAGAGATGGATGGATGGATGGATGAACGGATGGATGGATGAATGGATGGATGAGTGGACAGAGATGGATGGATGGATGGATGAACGGATGGATGGATGAATGGATGGATGAGTGGACAGAGATGGATGGATGGATGGATGAACGGATGGATGGATGAATGGATGGATGAGTGGACAGAGATGGATGGATGGATGGATGAATGGATGGATGAGTGGACAGAGATGGATGGATGGATGGATGAATGGATGGATGGATGAATGGATGGATGGATGAGTGGACAGAGATGGATGGATGGATGGATGAACGGATGGATGAATGGATGAGTGGACAGAGATGGATGGATGGATGGATGAACGGATGGATGGATGAATGGATGGATGGATGAGTGGACAGAGATGGATGGATGGATGGATGAACGGATGGATGGATGAATGGATGGATGGATGAGTGGACAGAGATGGATGGATGGATGGATGAACGGATGGATGGATGAACGGATGGATGGATGAATGGATGGATGAGTGGACAGAGATGGATGGATGGATGGATGGATGAGTGGACAGAGATGGATGGATGGATGGATGAACGGATGGATGGATGAGTGGACAGAGATGGATGGATGGATGGATGAACGGATGGATGGATGAATGGATGGATGAGTGGACAGAGATGTGTTGGGACCACAGCCATGGTTACAACATTAAAACTCCGGTACAAACTTTTCTGGAACTTTCAAAATAAATTGCATTTAACCGACTTCCAGCACAACTTCAGAAGGGGGAAGGAGGGTAACAGCGGACTTCCCATGATGCCACTGCCCGTATAAAACCTCACCTTTCCAATGGTCCTTTCTCCACCATCCGGACTCTGTTTGAGGCTGGCCGGAGAGGAACAGCGCGCTAATGTCTCTTTGCAGGCAAACAGACATAAACGCTTCAACTGGATCCAAGAGTGTCATAAGATCCCGCGATCATATCCACAAGTTAAGTACGGATGAATCATGGTTTGTGTACCCAATATTTATTCATAAAAAGGGGAAATTAAGGTATTGTGGATGCTTAAAGCTTTGTTTGTTAGATTAAAAGTGTTATTATTGTTTTTACCATTATAAGATGAATACTATGAAGAATTGTTCACTCTGAGTAAACATGCAAGCTGTTTGGAAACAGATTACATTAGGGAAAAGTTCTTGGTGAGAGGAAAAAGTAATGGGCTTGTTATTGCAGTTCAGCCAGGAAATCTTGTGATACCCTGACTCTGTCAGGTCAAAGTGACATTAGAAGTTTTGCATCCAGATACGTAATGAGAATGCTGTTGTAAACATTCACGTAGGCCAATCCGATTTCTTCCAGATGTTGGGCTGAAGTTGGATTCCCAGAAAAGCGATAGAGAAGCAATGTTGTAGCTGCCAAGAAGTTTTACGTAAATGACTGATGATTTCAATTGGTCAAGAGGACCCCAATACACACCAATGCTTTGTATCTGTATAAAACTGACTTTCAAGGACTGAAAGGTTGGGATTCTTTGGGATTTTGAATGAAGATGTATGTGTTTCAAATAAAAGGTCCCCCGCGTCGGCTCTTGAGAGGAAACCAGTCAGTTGTCTCTTCATCATTTTTAAATTAGTGAACTTTCTTCTCCTAAAGTATAAGCATTGCCTGACTTTCTCTCTGAGGCCTGCAGAAGCAAACTGTGTCACAGAGAAGTCCCTGCAGAGACGCTGTCTCTACGAAGCCAAGTGGAGCGGTTTTCCCAGTCTGAAAGTAGGACAACAGGAGCCGCATCCCCGTGGTAACGTGCAGGGTGGTCGGCCCGACAGCGAGCCCCCCAACAGCTTCGGAGGTTAGCTGAAGCTAACCTTCCTTCAAAGTGGACGTTTCTTCAAACTTCGTTGTCACCTGGACAACTCCTCAGCACGGTTCATACGAGGTTAGGGTTTGGGCAGAGTAATAGAGAAAGATTTATGATCTGAACGTTTTTCATTTTATGAAGTTTGGTTTTGTTTGTGTTGAACTCAGCTATCTTGGTGCTAGCAGAATAATATCTGCAGCACACGTGTTCAGTTTTGTGTTCTTTGTCTGTATGTTTTAAAAGTTAAGACAAACTTTATTTAAAGGGTGATTTTGAACACAGAAGATTGATCATAACGCGCCGTCCGTGCTTGTGCATTTTAACCCTTTTATTGACGGTATTTTAAAGGTGTGGGTTGGATTCTGGTGCTAAGCTATTAGCTTCTTTGTTAGCTTTAACTGCTAACAGCTAAGAACACGTGCTTGTTGCTAAATAATATTTACCCAGAAAGGTTTAGTTTTCAATCCAGTAAATAATATTTCCCTAAAATTATTTTACTAAACTTGATAACTAAGTAACACAATTAAGCCCCATTTCTTTAGAAAGATTTGGCTCTTTTCCAAAAATATTTCCTTAAATATTTTACCATTTCCTTTAATAATATTTCTTTAAATATTATTTTAATAAATAAAGGCAGCTAATTAGACACTGTTGAGAATTAGTCATCCAGAAGGTTGGTTTTATTCAGCAGATCATTATTTAAAACATTATTTTATCAAAATAATATTTTATCTGATCTTGCATCACTCTTTCAATCAACTTGTTTATATTGTACATAGTCCATTAGTCTTCATTATTCTTTAATTCTGCTTGGTAGTTTAGTTGGATTGTTTTAGCAAAGTAAAGAGTTTATTGATTAAAATATGTTTGACTTTGAGTTGACTTATTTTTGTTAATAAATTCTTGTATTTTAAGAAATTGTGTGAATTCATTCCATATATGTGCAGAGTTTATGCTGTTCAATAATGTCAGAGCTCGTCTCACACCTTTCTATTTTGTCCTAAAACCATCACCTTACTGGGCTGGTATTCACAGGACAATCCTTAACAGACCGGAATATTATTTGGTAAAATATTAATATTAAATAATATTCTCAGATTCATAATCACAACAGATGAATGGATGAGTGAACAGAGATGGATGGATGAGTGGACAGAGATGGATGGATGAGTGGACAGAGATGGATGGATGAGTGGACAGAGATGGATGGATGAGTGGACAGAGATGGATGGATGAGTGGACAGAGATGGATGGATGGATGAGTGGACAGAGATGGATGGATGGATGGATGAGTGGACAGAGATGGATGGATGAGTGGACAGAGATGGATGGATGGATGGATGAGTGGACAGAGATGGATGGATGAGTGGACAGAGATGGATGGATGGATGGATGAGTGGACCGAGATGGATGGATGGATGGAAGGATGGATGAGTGGACAGAGATGGATGGATGAGTGGACAGAGATGGATGGATGAGTGGACAGAGATGGATGGATGGATGGATGAGTGGACAGAGATGGATGGATGAGTGGACAGAGATGGATGGATGGATGGATGAGTGGACAGAGATGGATGGATGAGTGGACAGAGATGGATGGATGGATGGATGAGTGGACCGAGATGGATGGATGGATGGAAGGATGGATGAGTGGACAGAGATGGATGGATGAGTGGACAGAGATGGATGGATGAGTGGACAGAGATGGATGGATGAGTGGACAGAGATGGATGGATGGATGGAAGGATGGATGAGTGGACAGAGATGGATGGATGAGTGGACAGAGATGGATGGATGGATGGATGAGTGGACAGAGATGGATGGATGAGTGGACAGAGATGGATGGATGGATGAGTGGACAGAGATGGATGGATGGATGGATGGATGGATGGATGAGTGGACAGAGATGGATGGATGAGTGGACAGAGATGGATGGATGGATGGATGGATGGATGAGTGGACAGAGATGGATGGATGAGTGGACAGAGATGGATGGATGAGTGGACAGAGATGGATGGATGAGTGGACAGAGATGGATGGATGGATGGATGGATGGATGAGTGGACAGAGATGAATGAATGAGTGGACAGAGATGGATGGATGGATGGATGAGTGGACAGAGATGGATGGCATAGAGAATAAAGTCTGGATTTATAATTTTTTTTCCTTGCTTTATTTCCTTTTCTATTCTTATCCAGACCTGGACATTCCTTGAAATAACGGTTTAGGAATCTTGAAAATAAAAAAAATATTAACCATAAATGTAGTAAATAACAATGCGCCATAAAGCCATCAATAGTTGAACTTTTACAAAAACTATTTGATTTAAATGTTTAAGCATGTAAATAACTATCATTTAACTAATATACAGCAACAGGCCGGTCTGAAGAAGGCCAAATATATCGCTTAAGAAAGCTTTGATGATTAATAAATCGTTGGAATCATTTTTAGGGTTTTTCTGTTTTACGAGCTGACTCGAACGCACCGTGAGTTTATACGCGGTCGTAAAACGCGGTGCAGAGGCGCAAATGGTGGGAAACATCCCAACACACCGCCGGCAACCCACTGGAGGATTCACCTGCCCTCATTTTACCTGAACCGGACCAAGTGAACTGACCCAGAACTCTCCCACCTGCAGCTCCTCACCTGTCCTGTCCAGGTGGACCTACGGTTTCCAGGTGACATCCAGCAGTCTGCGCTGACGGTCCATCTCTTCTTCGTACTGGACGATGGTTCTCTCAAACACTCCGAAGATCTCCTCAGCAGCAGCAGTTAGCCGCTCGCTGATGAAGTCTCTCAGATGCTGAACTGAAGACATGCTGGAAACAAACACGGTCTGATAGCGGAGCTGCAGCGCAACAATGGAGGTTCAGACTTCTTCTTAAACTACAGTTAGAGATATTTACACTACCGCCCCCTCCTGGTAGACCAGCGATCTGCTGCTCCTACTCTGCTGAAGTCCTCACAGGCTGAGATGATTCAGCTGCCTTGAAGAACCTGAAAGATGGTTCATCGTGTTCACATGAGCTTAACGCAATGAAGCTCATGAGACAAACAATCTCCTTCTTTTTTAGGTTTCATGCAAAGTTTCAATATATTTGAACTCAAAAATACTTTATTAATCCCAAAGGGAAATTAAATGTAGCTGTTACTCATTTCTTCAAAGTTTCTTCAGAGAGTTGTCGTAGATGCTGATGGCTGTGGGCAGGAGGGATCTCCTGTAGAGGTCAGTATTACAGCAGATCTGAAGAAACCTCTGACTGAAAACACTGTTGTATGACAGATGAAAAAGGATGCTCAGGGTTCTCCATAATGTTCTTCATTTTACAAATAATCCTCATCTCCGGAGGTTCCAGAGCAGTCTTCAGAACAGACTAGCCTTCTTTATCAGCTTGTTGAACTTCTGATGCTGCTACCCCAGCAGATGATGGCAGGAAAGATCACACTCTCCACAGCAGATTATAGAAGATCTGTGGCATTTTACTGAAAACACTGAAGGACCTACATAGACGAACCCCAACCCTTCCAAGGGTGGGACAACCAGTTACATCAAGCGCGGTGGAGAAGGGTTGATGATTTGGGCTTGTTTTGCAGCCACATAACCTAGACACCTTGTAGTCATTGAGTGGACCATGACTTCCTCTTATTACAAAGTATTCTATGGTCAAATGTGAGTCCATCTGTCCAACAGCTGCTGCTTGGTCTAACCTGGGTCACCAACAGGACAACAATCCCAAACACAGCAGGAGATCTACAACAGGGTGGCTGAAAAAAATCAAAGTTCTGCAATGGCCTACTCAAAGTCCAGACCTCAACTCGGTGGAAATTCTGTGGAGAACAGTGTTTGTCTAAGTATGCTTCCAGTTCTTGTTGAGTACAGAAAAACATCACAAACTTTAGGCGGCAGCATTTATTAATGCACCTGTTGCTACTTTCACAGGAGTTTACAGGCATGCAAGCTGAACTCCAGAGATCCACAGGTCGGAGTTCAAATAAATCACATGTACCTCATGAATGAGTCTCAGTCACAGCAAGAAGTTTTAGTCTGAGTTCAGAGGAGCTCGACATTCATCTGCTGCAGCGCTCAGAGCTGCCGAGTCCGTTAGTTTCACACATTCCAACGTTTCATCATATATGAAGCGTTGATATTCAGAACCACAGGAATGTTGGATTAATAGCAGGCGGAGATGAGACTAACAACAATCAGAAAACGTCCTAATGATGCCATCCATCCATCCATCAATCCATCCCCACTGGTCCGTCCCGGGGGCGGGGGACTATCTGGACAAACAACCATGCACACACACAGACCTAAAGACAATTTAGAGAGAGCAATTAACCTAACAGTCATGTTTTTGGGCTGTCTGAGGAAGCTGGAGTACCCAGAGAGAACCCATAGATGCACAGAGAGAACTCCATACAGAAAGATCCCAGGCCTGAATTTGAACCCAGGACCTTCTGGCTGCACGGCAACAGTGCTACTTTCTATGCTTCTGGCACAGAAACAGGGTCTGGATGGACTTTTATTCACTCTCTGACATTAGTGAAACACATAATCCAGCATTATCTCCATCCTAACATCACATAGGAATAAGACACCAAGACATTTAAAGTGCTCTATCTGAAGCAGAGACCCACATAACTTGGATTGGAACTAGTTTCTAAAGTGCTGACTGGTCGGGAAAATCTCTGAAGATGCCCACAACATCTGCAACAAAGCAGAGAATCTCAAACAAGACACCCAACACCATCCACAAGACGACAACTTCAGATCTTGTCCATGAACAAAGAGGCTGGACAGCCCAAGAGGAGTTCAACCAGCTCTGGGAACCAGGACGCAGCTCTTGCTTTGGTTACTAAAGAAGCAGATAGCCTGCAACAGTGACCCTGGGAAAACCCCCCACCACAAACTCCCTGAGGGACACCATCAGAAGGTGCATAAAACACAGGAGGCCCAGACAGTGAAACTCACAGATCTGATTGGTCATTTGTCCTGAGAGTAACTCAGAGAAACCCCAACACTGGTTTCCACTGGCTCCATTTGGCCCAGCTCCACTCCACTCGGCCACACTTTGCGAGCGTTTCCATTACTGTTTTTTCCAAACCGATACCTACTGTTCTGGTCCCTGCTCCTGAGCAGGTCCGATTGGGGCTGAGTAGGGACTACATGTGACATGAACAGACTTCTGTTCACCGATTGGCTGCGGGAGCAGGAAAAATGAGAAAGATTTCCAAGAGGCGGTGCAGGGAGAACTTAATAAAACTCAAGAGCGACTACAGTAACATCAAACAAAAGTCTGCAGTTTTGCGCTTTAAAGTCCCGGTCCTCATCATTGCCATGGCTGAAGCAGAAACGTCTATATAAAGCCTAAAATGTTAACGTCTTCAGGCCAACTTTGGAGCTTCACCATCCAGACCGGAGCTTCTCCTCTGTGCTTCTCCTGCCACCCCCACCCCCCTCATTTCAGATCCGAAAACCAAACCGACACCCTTTCCAGAATTTGATTTCACTTCCAAAAAAAGAATAATGAATGAACGCAGACTTACGCGGACCACATCAGAAACCCAGACCCTTATTTTATAAGTTCTGACTGGGCTGTGGTCCAGAAAATTATCCCAGCGGTTCATTATATAAATTAATAAGAAATTCTTGCATATACAATAATGAAACGTTATTTGTATTTTATTTATGTTTTTATTTTCTATTTATTATTTTTATGGTTCCATGGAGATTACTTTAAGGTGACAATGTCACACAGTAACGTTAATAGCTGGAGGCGGGGCTTCAAACCGTATCCAGCCATTGGTGGGTCCATGGAGAAGCATCAGGTTCTGTCGGTTTCTGTAGGAGTAGTGTTAGACCGAGTTGAGTGGAGCCGTGAAACCTGATGGAGCCAGTGGAAAAGGGGCAATAGTTACTGGTCTCAGGAGGTTCTGGGTGCCCACATCATAGCTGGGTTCACAGCGGGTCCCCCAGGACAACTGTAACTAAATCTGAGTTAGGCAGGAGAGGGTGTCCCAAGTCCAAGTGTCTCCTGGAGTAAAGATACAGGATGAAAAGACACTGGCTAAGAAAAAAAGGATTTTCCTTCACTACTTTTACTTTTATTTAAGTGTTAAAGCAACACACACACACAGAGCTCTGAAAGCTATAAATGATTAAATTAAATGCAGAAACCCAGTCAGAGCCAGGCTGTGGTAGACCCAGTAAGCAGAGCAGGCAGTAGCTCTGCAGGTTCTGATATCTCTGATAATTTAGTTCTAACTGCTTTCACTAAAGTGCGAGTCAACCAGCTGGTTTAATAGACAGACTTTACATACCCGCCCATTGGACAAATGTACGTACATGATCATCAGCACCTGATGTTCGTGTTTGTTCTAGTGGTGGAGCCTAAGCTGAACATCCAGGAGCTCCTGAAGCTCCAACTGTGAGCTCAACTCCTTGGTGAGACTCGGGTACTGAACAGTCACAGCTCAAACTGCAGACCTTATGGTTATTTATGATACATCTGAATGGAAACACTTCTTTAATCCTTCAGATCTCTGCCAGTGATGAGTCTGAGACTAACGACATAAGAAAGACACGCTGCCTGACCTGGACGTCACTGAATCATATATGTTCTATCTTTCAATACAGTTTCTGGCCGTTTAAACAACACTTTTAAAAGGAATGTGAAAAACTTGATATCGTAACAGAAAAGATCTGAAGCTGAAAAACTGATTTTGATTGTTTTACAGCCAGCAGGACTGAGTCCAATTCCCACTGAGCAGAAAGTGGTTTCCTGGACTGTCAGAGGAAACAGGAATGTACTATCTTCATCCTCCAACCACAAGGTGGTCACACCACTGCTTCACACAGAAAAACCTGCAGAGGAAAACCAAACCCATCCAGCTTCCTGAGGACTCAACATGGAACAGAAAACGCCATTACGCTGATGATATCTTACTATTCCTATAGAATCCCAAATATTCCTGCCAGAAGACATTAAAATCCATCAGTGCTTCCTCTAGACTAATAATTTTTAAAATCGTTCAGATTATACCAGAAACTTACGTCATTCATGTAAAAGTCAAAGCTAATCACCATTCATATCTGCTCACAGTGAACCGGAAACAAACCAAAAGGTTTTTAACTCTCACCCAGGGAGGACCTGTACCACCCTGGATTATTAGATCAACGTGTACTTTTTTTTTTGGTTTTCTTTGGCTTATTAGTTTGTCTCTTTACAATTTATTATTAATTATCTATATTATTATTATGATGATTCTGAGTAGGTGTAATACTGGTTCTGCATTAGCTGTGCAGCTCTCACACACAAGGAAAAACTTTCACATCTACAGACATGAAAATTAGTTTTCATTCCATGTTTGTACTTGTCTGATGGTCAAGTTTTCAGTTTTTAAAAGAGAAATCTAGAAAACAGATTTCAGAAAATGAAAAAGAAAACTAGAACATGCTAGGATAAAAAAAATCTATTTGTTGTGGTTTGAATGCATCTAGGAAAAAAGCTTTTGTACATTTAAAAAAAACTTTATTGTCTGTGTGGTTCTGTTTATTTGTCCAGACAGAACAACACGTACCGACACGAACCCAACGAGGATGATGTGAGGGAGCAACCCACCAGCTAACCTTCTTGGGTGTGGATTTCAGGATTGCACGGTGCCGTCTGCGTGGATCTTCATGTGCTTCAGCAGCGTGCATTTGTGACTGAAACACCTGCCGCAGAGTTCGCAGGAGTACGGCTTCTCGCCTGAGTGGCTCCTCATGTGTTTGAGCAGAGTGCAGCTGTGGCTGTAGCTCTTGTCGCAGATCCCGCAGGGATACGGCCTCTCGCCCGTGTGGGTGCGGATGTGCTGCATCAGGTTGCTGCTCTGGCTGAAGCTCTTGCCGCAGATCTCGCAGGAATACGGCTTCTCGCCCGTGTGCGTCCTCATGTGCCGTAGCAGGTTGCTGTTGTCGCTGAAGCATTTTCCGCAGGTCTGGCAGGAATAGGACCTCTCGCCCGTGTGGGTCATTGTGTGCTTCCTGAGTGTGGACGGGTCAGAAAAGGTTCTTCCGCAGGTTTTACAGAAGTATGGCCGCTCATCTGTATGTGTTCTCATGTGGACCATGAGATGGACGCTGTATCTAAAGGCTTTGTTGCAGGTTTTGCAGACGTAAGGCCTCTCGCCCGTGTGGATGGTCATGTGCCTTTTAAAGCCTGACTGGTCGGAAAACCTCTTTCCACAGGTTTTGCAGAGATATGGCTTCTCACCTGTGTGTGTCCTCATGTGGACGTTCAGATTGACCTTCTGACTGAAGCCTTTACCGCAGATTTCACAAGAAAAAGGCTTCTCCCCCGTGTGCGTTCTCATGTGGATCAGTAACTTGATGTTATATTTGAAAGCTTTTCCACACACATTGCAGGAAAATGGCTTCTCCACGATGTGGATTTTAAAATGTTCCTTTAAGTCTGCATTGATCCCAAAGGTTTTCCCACAGAGCTGACATCCAATGGATCCATCACTGGTCCTGGCGTTAATCGGACTCTCTCTGCTCGTGTCATTACTGTAACTCATGTGTTTATAACGTGGCATCGGGTCGGCTTTGCTTGTTGGTCCCGAGTCTCTCTGCCAGCTTCCTTCCTGGTCTCGGTTGGCAGCCTTCAGGTAGCTGTGGAAGATGTTCCGCTTGGAGTTGCCTTCTGCTTCGCTTTCGTCACTTTCCTCATAAGCAGAAGTCACCGTGACGGAATCGATTTCCTCCTTCAGCACAAGATGACCGTCCTGCTCCTCTTTAATTTGCAGAGGCTCTGGTTCCTGCTGATCCACAATGGAGTTCCCCTCCAGTTCACAGAACGTCTGGTCTGCAGGAGGCTCTTTCTCCGGGGAGACACAATGCTGTGGAACATCTGAAGGGAGAAAAGCGCACAACCAAAGACATGACTGATGAAGGATGCATAAATCTAACTTAAACCAGTTCTTCAGACCATCAGAACATCTTGATGATAGTACAAGTGATGGAAATCTGGGAAGCAGTTTCATCATCGCATCACAAAAACATAAAATAATGATTTCCTGTGTCACTGAGTTCCTGCATCCCTGTTGCCATGGAAACTACAGTTTATCTGTTTCAGGACCTCTTATTCAGCAACATAATGATCTGTTCTGCCGAACCTCTCACTCTGAGCTTTGTGAAGCCAATGCAGGAGATCAACAGCCTCTCCTATTGGATCCGCTCCATCTGAACACCTGCAGGTGTTCCACAGGCACACCTTGTCACTGAAGTGGAGCTACAGATTTAAGCTTCTCACCTGTTTGGATGCAGAGACTGATTTCAGCGTGCTGGTGGACGGTTTGTTCTGCAGCACCACATTTCACAGGTGCTTTGCTGATCTCTGGTTGGTCTCGGCTCGCCAACTTGGAGCAGCTCTCAGAGCTGCTAACAGGGTTCCTGTTTCTGGTCACCTTCAGCTCTCTTCCAACTAAGTCCGACTCCTCGTACCAGCTTCCTTCCCGATCCCGGCTCCCAATTAAAGGAAAGTTGCGAGGGAAGACCTGCTCCCGCTTTGGTTCTGGTGCACTGTGGCCTCTTTCTGTATAATTCACCATGAAGCTGTCAACCTCATGCTTCAGCACCAGCTGCTGGTCCTCCTGGCTGCTGCAGACTTTCACCTGTTCCGCTTTAATATGCAAAGTTTCTGCCTTGACGTGTTCTTTAAGCTCTGATGCTTCTGGCTGCTGCAGGCTCATTGTGGAGGCCCCCTGCTGGTTAAAGAGCTGTGGTGCAGCAGGGATCTCTGGCTTCTTACTCAGGTACTGCCGCAGGAGGTCTGATGAAAGAAACAGAGTTTTAATGCAATGGAAACATGAAATATGACCCAGATTAATGGTTACTAGTGTTCCACACACACACACACAGCTCTGGTTCTGACACTTTAGAGATGGCTGCATAGAGTGACAAGTTATCAGAACCGGGGAGATTCAGCTTCATTCAGTTTTAAAAAACTGAAGGACGCCCATCAAATATTCAGCTCCTTGTTAAAAATGTTCAGATATCAAAGTTTTAATCTCTTTATTTATATGTAGAAAAGAAATTGGTTTAATTCCAGATAAAAACAAAGAAGATATCAATAAAAAATGTTTTCTGAGGGAAAAAGTTAGGACACCCTACCCCTAATATCCAGTCTTAACTTCGGGGAGATTCCTCGTGTCTCCATCTTTGACATCAGTCCTCACCTCCAGCTGTGAGATGTTTGAGGGGTTCCTTGTATTTTCACCTCATTTCAACTTCTCATCTTAAGTATATCAATACCTGGGCTTTGACTAGGCTCATGACTTAGTTCTCATCCAGTTCTTGTTGGAGTTACTGGTATGTTTTGGGTCATTGTCATGTTTCAGGGTCCAGTTCTGCTTCAGCTTTAATCGTTTTACAGACGGCCTCAGATTTTCCTCCAACTCCCTCTGATACTCAGCCCAGTTCATGTTGGACTCTATGATGGTGAGCTGGACATGTTCACAGATCATGACACTTCCACCTTCATGCTTCACAGTTGGTATGGGGTTCTTCTCCTGGGTTGCTCTATTTGGATTATGTTAACACGTTTCTCTTTTCTGGTGTCCAAATATTTCACTTTCAGGCATGTTGACCGTTGTTTTGAATCTCCTCCACTTGACCATTTTTCTTACAGTGGAACTACTTCTGATTCTTCTGAGACCTCCTTAAATTCCCACCAGAATCTCCTCTCTGAAGACCTCAGATAGATCTTTGGATCTCACCTTGGTGTTTACCTTCAGTTCAACAGTCAGGAGCACCAAGGTTTAAACCTCCTTCTTGGCAACAATAAATCATCCAAAAATCCGAAGAAACCTGGAGAAAGCTGCTTGGTGATCCGAAGAAGGCTTTGATGCCAATAGAGATTTCTCCACTTGGAAATGAGAATAATTTAATTAAAATGTAAACAGATTATTGTATTATTAAAAATGTGTTTGCTTTATTGTTGTTAGAGATGACTGTCTCATTTCATATTAGGTTTAATTATTTTAAACCTTAATATATGTGTGTGTAAACCTTTGCTCATGACACCATGGGCAATAAAATACGTTACAGTTAATAGCAGTTCCTTTGGTAAATTTAAACTTTTTGTTGCAGTTTTTAACATTTTGTTTAACTGTGTTTTTAATGTTTTATTATTTTGCTATAAATTGTTTTATTATTATTATTATAAACATGTTTTTTATGACTAATACACAATGAGGCTGTGCTAAACAAGGACAGTGAAGTTCCTCTCTTCTCCTGAATCTGCTGGTTTTAACTCGGAGTCCTTCATGCATGTTCTGGCACCATGCAGCAGCAGCAGCTAACATCAGGTTAATAATGATGCACCGCCATCGTTAAGGAAACATGGGATTCAGGTTAACCTGAGCTGTGTCGATGGTAGAGAGCAGCTGAATTTATGATTGATTTTACTGAAACAGCAACAGGCCTGCTGAGGTTTGCTGATCGTGATAGAGAAGCTGAGACCTGGTCACTCAGAGACCTTTAGGAGAACTATTGATCAGGACCACGTTGCAAGATTAGAGGACATTCTGGATCCTTGGAAGGAAGCAGGACTGCCTGCAGAGTTTTAGACATTCTGATACAGCTGAAACCAGATATTTCCATCCGCTGTTTAGAGAGATAAAAACATTTTATGAATAATTCAATTAGACTAAACTTTCCCTGTTTCAGGTCAGTTAAATTTAAGAAAATATGTTCAATTTGTTAAATGTCAGAATAATTAGAGATCATTTTTGTATTTACTTTCTGTAAATCCAGAATCTTACATAAACAAAGGTTCCTATCTCTTTAAACGAGACGATGATGTCATGGAGTAAAGTAAACTTCTGATTCACAACATCTGAGTTGAATGGAGGAACACCAGAACCATGGACCTCCACCAGTCTGGTTGATCCTTGGGTCCAGATTCCACATCCCTGAAGATGCCACGTTCCTTTGTTCAAATGACCATACTCTTCAGGAAGGAGAAACAGGTTCTGTGTCACACAGATGGACGGGTTCTGGGGAGAATTGTGTGAATCAACCCCAGAACAAAAGTTAAAGACCTTGTGAAGATGCTGCTGAAGCTGTGGTCAGAGTCTCCAACAAGGGCTTAAGGCTACTCAGAGAAGAAGCCATCACTCTAAAAGTGACGTGAAGAGACAGATTACAGTTTGTAAATGAACTCAGGGATAAGTCTTTAATTTTGGAGACGTGTCCTGCAGTCTGATGATGCCAACATTAGAAAAGAGGGAAGTTGCCAATCTTGAGAGAACCATCCCAACTGTGAAGCATGGGAGTGGCTGCATCATGCTGGTAGGTTGGGTTTGATTGCAGGAGAGACTGGTGCACTTCACAAAATACCTAGCATCACAAGAAAAGAACTTTATATGGAAATCCTGAAGCAACATCTCACGACATCAGTCAGAATGTCTTGAGATGGTTGGACCCAAATGGGTCTCCCAGATGAACAATGTCCTTCAGCATACCACCAGATTAGTTCAAATGTGGCTGAAGGACAAAGAGTTCTGATCTCAGTCCCAAGAACAATCTGAAACAGTATCTGTGAGCAAGGTGGCCTACAAACCTGATCCAGTTACACTGGTTCTGTCAGGATGAATGGACCAAAATTCCAGCAAACTGTTTTGAGATGATTGTGGAAGGAAACCAAAATGTTTGACCCATATTATGCAGGTTAGACTACAATTCTACTAACTACTGAGAAAATTCATGCAAACTACTGAGAAAAACCCTCAATGTTCTGAGATATAGAACACAAAAATATTAACTAGCCCAAAACGGGAAGGTTCTGGTTTAATGCCAGGGAGGATTGAAAGGTTCTGTGTGTTTGTGGTTCCGACACAGACCGGAGAGCAGCTGTAATTGGAACTAATAGTTTCTAGCAGATCATTGTGAGACACTGAGCCTCTGGTGAGCATCTGAGGGGAGCTGGTGTTGTAGGTTAACTGGTGACCCCCTGATTCTGCGGTCAGTCTGAGTAAAGATGGAGGCTGGATTCAGGCCTGCTGTGGTCACACATTCAGAGGAACTGTCTTCCTGTTAGCCGGACAGATGTGACCGCAGCTGTAACGTGAAGCTCAGATCAGAACCTCCAGAACCCAGAACCAGCTCTGCAGACCTCCTGACCTGTTCTCTGGAAGCTGCTGTCCGGTCTCCAGGTGACATCCAGCAGTCTGCGCTGACGGTCCATCTCTTCTTCGTACTGGACGATGGTTCTCTCAAACACTCCGAAGATCTCCTCAGCAGCAGCAGTTAGCCGCTCGCTGATGAAGTCTCTCAGATGCTGAACTGAAGACATGCTGGAAACAAACACGGTCTGATAGCGGAGCTGCAGCGCGGAGCGAGCCGCTGTTTACATCCGCCTGTCACATGAGGGCGGGGCCGCCAACACCGCCCCCTTCCGGGAACTGCGGGAAGTGCACCCGCAGATTTAAAACGTCACCATGAAAGCTTAAGAGATAAATTAGATTTATCTAATCAATAAATGATATCAACGAAATTCCAAATGCGAACAAAATTACAACGGAACAATGATCAAATTATGTCCATGTTATGGCCTCTAAGACTGATGACTTGGCAGGGAGGTCATTGCTAAAGAAACTGGTTGTTCAGAGTGCTGGATCCAAACATATTAATAGAAAGTTAGGTCGAAGGAAAAACTATGGAAGGACTAGGTGTGTTAAAATAAATTGTGTTAGGACCTATGCCATTTAATGAGATAGCATAGAATCCCTTCTAGGAAATTATATCTAAATAGAAATAAAATATTTGCTGCTTATTGTTGAGGAGATGGATCAGATTAGCACTTATAAATATTAGTCAAGTCACTCCACCCCACCATGCTTTTATTTATGACACTATCATGACTCTCCTAAAATTGAATTGTGCTTAATGATTTTGGTGTAACCACAGGATGATCAGTGGCCCCCCATCTTCTGAAAGTACTAATAGATAATAATACTATGTGTTTGCAGGACAAAAATACAGTCTGGGGCTTTTAAAAATATATATTTAAAGATATGTTAATATTAAAAAAATCAAACATAAACATAAATCTGACCAGCTTCCATGTCCCCGCCGATGAAAAGCATTCCCACAGCATGATGCTGCCACCACCATGTTTCACAGTGGGGATGGTGTCTTCAGGGTGACTTGCAGTGTTCATTTATTTCCACACAGTGTTTTGCTTGAAGGCCTGAAAGCTCTGCTCTGGGCTCCTCAGATCAGAGCACCTTCTTTCTCATTTACTGTCTCTTGACTAGTAGCTAAACTGCCAACAGGTGATTTTATCAAGTGGTTTATGGTACAAGATGTACCTCCTGATGAAAGCTCCTCCTTGAACATCACACCCGACCCCGTTACAGATCATCCAGAACTCCTGCTTTGGGCCGGCCTGAGCTTTCATGTCCTGCCTCATGGCGTGACTGCGAGTGATCCGTTTCTCACAAACCTTGCGTGAATACCTCTCTCCTGTGTGGGTAGTTCCCGTCCTATCCATGAAGCTCGAAGGGTCATCATGTGCGGCACCAAGCCGTGAGTCCATCTGTAGGTTCCCAGAAGTAATCTGCAGGAAAACAACTTCTCACCTGTGTGGACTCTGACGGTCCTCCACCATGTTAGATGTCGTTCTACAACAGAGACACTGACTTCAGAACAGCTCTCTTCCTGATTGCATTAAAGGGCCATTGAAATACCTTCAGAAAGGCTTCCCACACTGATCCAGAAGCAAACAAAGACACAGCAGAAAGTTCAGGTTTATTCCAGAACCATGAAACAGGTACATGAATCTGCAGGAGAAGCAGCAGTTTGCCTTTAATTTCCATCTGGAGTCCTTGAGTTAAATACAAAATGTAGAAAATATAAAACTACAACTTGTAACATGCACTTCCTCATCCTAACTCAGTGTTTAATTATTACACTGCACATTTTAAAGAAGATAAAATGCAGAACATTAAGTACAGAAACAGATCCCAGCTCCTCTCCTCAGATTCAGACTTTTACTGCATTATTTCAACGGTTCTGATGATAAAACATACAGGTGCAGAGATTTTTACCAGCAACTGGATTCAGAAACTTGTTGATCAATACAAGTTCAAATATATTCATACACCTCCACTGATATTTGGTGTTCGTTGAGCCGCCGCTTCCGGTAGTGTTAATTAAAATTTGTTGGTTTCCTGCACCGACCGGGCTTAATGCTGGTCCATAAATATCCATTGAGACTGAGGTGGAACCTTTGGGAAGACCATTCTAGAACCTTAATGTTAGCCTGCTTTATCCACTCCAGAACCAGTTGGATCTGTGTTTGGGATCATTATCCTGTTGGAGAATTTGGACATAGACCTCCTTCCTCTTTGTGCAACTCTCTGCTACCACTGGCAGTGAACCAGCCCCACAGTATGATGGCGCCACCACCGTACTTGACAGTTGCCACAGTGTCCTCTGGTCTGAAAGCCTCACCATGACTCCATTAAACATCCTTCTTGCCACTGCGTCCAAACAGCTCAACCTTTGTGTCGTCCCTGTGGACAGCTGCAGATTTTAAATCAACTTGAAGATGTTGATTCTGGACCAGGAGCATCTTTCTGTCCATGTCGATGGTTAACTTGCTTCACGATGGACAGTCACACTGGTTATCCAACATTTTAGCCTCGGTTGTTTCTGAACCTCCCGACCAATTTCTTTTCATTTAAAGGAGATGGTTTGTGTCAAGATGCTTGAAAGTTGGACCAAGTTGGGTGTTCTGAAAGGACATTGATCGCAAAACACATTTAAACTGGTTCTGGAATGGATGGAGCAGGCCAACATTATATTTCTGGAGTTGTCTTCACAAACCTTCAACCTCAGGACAATCTGATGCACTATGATTACATCTGGGTCCAGGAAACCAACCAGTTTAGATGAAGTGCACCAGTTCATCCCAGCAGAGTGGTCCGATGTCAGCCAGAATCTACCTAATGGAGGCAGAAAGTCTGTGGCAACTTTCCTTTAACTGAAGACGACGGGTTGTATGTAAATATCTGAGCCTGGATGTATAATCTGCAGAAATCCAAACTTGTGCACCAAGTTGTTGTGAAAAATCAATGCAGCTGTTTGCAGCTTCCTCATTCCTTCCTGGTGCTAATAAATCATCCAAAGACTGGAATGACTGCGACCTCCATGCAGATCCGGAGTGGAGGAAACTTTTAACTGACATCTGTTCTAAAATCTGTCATTTTTCCTCAAAACTTTCAGGAAGTTGGCTGGTTTCCTTAATTAGTTCAAATGTTTCTGTTGCTTTTTAGGAAATAAAGTCCAGTCCAGCCAACCCTTGTTAAATCAATTTCTCAAAAACCTAGAAAACATTTGTTAAAAATAAATGTTCTGGTAGAATGGTGGGGATAAAATGATTGGACCGTGATTGAGCTGCTTTCCTCAGAGCAACGAGCATCAACCGAGAAGAACTTTCTGATGGGTCCAGGCCACCTCCAGGCCTTTCAGGACGACTGCGTCTCTGTGGCGTGCAGCCTGACGTGCCGCCACCTGTGGCTGCTGCGACTGAAGCGTTTGCCGCACACGGCGCAGGAGTACGGCCTCTCGCCCGTGTGAACGTAGATGTGCTTTCTGAGCGAGGAATGATCGGAGAACCTTTTTTCACAGATCTTACAGGAGTAGGGCTTCTCACCCGTGTGAGTCCTCATGTGGACGGACATGTTCACCTTGAAGCTGAACGCTCTCTGACAGATTTCACAGGAAAAGGGCTTCTCTCCTGTGTGGACGCGGTAGTGGACCCTCATGTCTGAATTACACCTGAAGGCTTTTCCACAGATGTCACATGAAACTGGTCTGAGACATTCACTTTCAACCACACGGTTACTGCTGGTTCTCCTTCTGATCCGTCTCTCCTTGGGCTTCAGCTCCTTAGTTCCAAAGCCTTTTTTCCAGCTTTCATCCTGATCTCGAATTTCAGCTGCAGGAAAGCTGAGTGGGATGAGCGGGTTGTTCTTTGGGTCTCTGTCCTCATGACCTGAAGCCATAAAATAACTCGTTTCATTCGTCAGGGCGGACTGATCTTCGTCCTGACTGCTCCAGAACCCAGCCTGCCTCCTGTTTCTGCTCAGTCTCTTCTTCGGCTTTAGCTCTGGATTTCTTGTTGATTCTGAGTTTTCATTGCAGTTTCCCACCGGGTCTTGCCTCTCTGACTCAGAGAGGTTCCCAAGGTGGAGGTGGTTCCCGTTTGGTTCTGCTTCATGTTTGGAAATGAGTTGATAAGCAGAAGTTGCCATTGAGGTATTAGCGTCCTGCTGCTCTTCAGCTTGGATGAAGCAGAGATCCTCGTGTTCCTCTTTAATCCGTGGAGGATCTGGTTCCTCCTGGTCCAAATCAGACTTCCGCTCCTGGTTCCAAAGCTGCTGGTCTGCAGGAATATCCTCTTCTTCCTTTCTGAGGAAATGGTGCAGAAGTTCTGAATGAAGAAAAGGACACAAACACAGCTGAGAAGATTCTGTTATATGTCTCTGGGGCAGAATAATTCTGTCCAAGTTTGACCCGTCCAGGTGGTGTTGGTTCTAAACCGGGCCGAATGTAAGTTGATAAAGATACAAAAATGGCTTAAAATGAAAATGTTTTCAGTGTTCACAAACTGAATAAATGTTTCACAGACTTTATTTTACAGAAACCATAACCAGTTAGTACCCCCATTTCATACCAGTAAACCAACCAGTTCTGACCCATGTACCCAACAGCGCAGCAGCCTGTAGACTGTTTACGGGATTTAGAAGTCTGTTTCCAGACCAGTGGTGATTTTAGGCTTTTTATGAACCCCAACAAAAT
The DNA here is from genome assembly GCF_021462225.1 of Girardinichthys multiradiatus. Lineage (NCBI taxonomy): Eukaryota > Metazoa > Chordata > Actinopteri > Cyprinodontiformes > Goodeidae > Girardinichthys > Girardinichthys multiradiatus. The sequence continues at coordinate 49,005,024 of NC_061797.1, read as the reverse complement.
AAATGATCACCATGGTTTTCTGCAGTTGTCAGAAATAGATGGAACAAATGAGAACAAGCCTAAAGGAAGCAGTAAAACTAGGAGTCACATCCTCCTCTAATTAGATTTGGAAGAAAAATCCTCATTTGCAGCTTTGACTTTGGAAGCAGATTCATCTTGGCTGTGGTTTTCCTGTTGGGGGACTAAGAGTTTATCTCTGTGGCAGAAAGTTAACCGTTCCAATTAAGTGTGAATATAAAATTTCACTGTCAGCTTTGTGGGTTGCACATGTTGGCTGCAATGCTTACTTCACCAGCAGTTATTCATTCTTTATTATCAAATGTATTTTTGGGATAATTTAGCACCCTCTTGGTCCGGCTCTCATTAACATTAACTGCCCACCTCTGTAGCTAGCCTGGTCCATGTTGGATGATCACGTTGCAGAATTACTACCAGTGCTTCATGCTTTAACAATATCATTGTAAAAGTTGGCCGACATTATGTTTCTCAGCCTACTGATGAAAAGATGCACCATGACACCTCCTGGACAGTGAAGTGAAACCTGACCAACAAATGCTGGTGTCTCCATGGATGGACCTACTGTAGATTGTTTACTCTGAGAGAATCTAGCAGGGTGGATGATAGGTCGATAGGCCTCGAAGTGAGGCTTAGTTCTCCTGAAGCAGAGCAGAAGATTTGATTTTAATGGAGTAAAACAGAAAAAACCAAAGTTAAGTTTTGGTTTCAGATCATCTGGAACGCAAACAGATTTTCATCCAGTTTTTATTTAGGAAGTTATCTGGCTTTTATTATCTATGTGTAATTACTCAGGGGCGGTTTAAAAGTGTCACTTGAGAAGAAAAGGTTGACAAGTTTGCCTCAAAGTTCTCCTAAATGGTAAGGAAATTTCAGATCTTCAGCAGATCTTTATTTATCATGTCTTTACTGTTTACTATAATCTACTCTGATTATGGAAATAAACAAGGAGGAAAAGTCTGAAACCCATCTGGTTCTCACTAATTATTGTTAGATGTTCTTAGTTGAACCAATCCAGAGTATCTCACCAACTACAACCAAGGAGGAGGAGGTCAGATGTTGTTAGCTTGCTCTAAACGTGGAAGCCCCCATTGTTCCGACGGACCCGCTTTGTTTGCTGCTCACAGAGAAGAACCCGAAACCTAGACTCTGTCCTGGTTCTTGCACCCTGAGCTCCGTCACAGTTTGTTCCCACCTGCAGCTCCTCACCTGTCCTGTCCAGGTGGACCTGCGGTTTCCAGGTGACATCCAGCAGTCTGCGCTGACGGTCCATCTCTTCTTCGTACTGGACGATGGTTCTCTCAAACACTCCGAAGATCTCCTCAGCAGCAGCAGTTAGCCGCTCGCTGATGAAGTCTCTCAGATGCTGAACTGAAGACATGCTGGAAATATATGGAGCTAACAATGTCTGTTAATCGTTAACTGTTTACATCCGCTCCGGGACAACTTCCGGTCTTTAGTCTGGATGTGCGGCAGCGCCCTCTAGCGGAAGCCTCCAGATATGGCGTTAAAACGGTCTTAACAGAGTAAACTGTTTTAAAATAATCTTGATCCAACAATCAAATGTCTGTCACACAAGTTCATGAACACAAATGTGGAAATGTTCTCCAGCTTGAAACATCTTGACACCTCTAACATCATTTAAAAGATCAACCAGTGCCTCCAACAGTGAACTTCCCCACAGAGTAAATCTTTCGTGGCCATGCGGATGGGTGGATGGATGGGTGAATGGATGGGTGGATGGAGGGAGGGAGGGAGAGGTGGACTGTCATGCAGGAAATTATTTTTCTTGCTCCGTTTTGAACCAGAACAAGAGTCAAAAGTCAATTTGTCAATAAAAACTATACCTACTAGAAGATATAAGTGACTTTTTTAATGAGTCAAAAAGGAACTGACACTTATTCAGACTGAGTTTACCAGATGAGTCAAGACAAGTCTGTACCAGAGACTAACAGAATAAATAACCAATCCAACCCAGCCCATTTCTGTAAATCAATAAGTCAACTGGTTCATTCATGGAGGTCAGGTTGCAGAGGTAAAAGGTCCAGGAGAATGAAGCGTAGAGCTGCCACCCAAGCAAAAGAAAAGGTGAGCGTTATCACCAAGTAACGTGAAAATGTTATTGTTCTAACAAAGTACTTTTAATGTTAATATTGTTCATGTTAATGTTATATTATTTATTATAATAAATGACGTTTTACATTCATGCAATATAAATATTATGTTGCATGAATGTGATAAGGTATTGTACAAATATGAAAAAATATAGTTTGAACAACAAAGTTTTTGTTAAAACATACCTTTCATTGTTAGAATAATATGTTTACCTTGTAACATAATGAAGTTGATGAAGGAGCAGATCAGCGACTGAGAAAATGTCTCGTCTGCAGGAGCCGTGGAGATTTTGTTGTTATTCAGCAGCTTGGACAGTATTATGATAATTATGGATGTTCAGAAAACACGTGGTTCTTTAAAGGAGGTGCCAGAAGTTCTCAGTTATCAACTGGAGGGGCAGGAGAAGCTCCATGGTGGGTCGCGTTGTCACGCAGACCTTTATGAAAATATCTGGACCCATACAGGGTTGAGCAAAGACCAAACCAGCCACAAATGACCCCAAATTACTGACATGTTGATGACAAACTGAAGCCTTTCAAATGTAGATGGAGCAATTGATGCCGTTTTCCGACAAGAAAACATCTGGTTCTTGTTGACATTTTCCCAATGATCACGTTCATACATCTTCAGAACGTGAAACGTTTCGTTATATGATTAATATGTAGATTTTGTAACATGAAATTATATTGTTAGAACAATGAAGTGTTCATTTTATAATGTGACATTCTTCAATAAGCCTCTTACTTAGAAGCAACCTTTGTCCAAAGTTTGAGGAGGTGGTCACAGAAGCTGAAGATACTCTTCAGGGATGATGTCCCATGAAGATGACATCAGTGACATGACTAACCTCCTGTGTGGATAACACAATCCCCATTTAACTGAATGTGAGCAAGATGATGGAGATTGTGGATTTTAGGACAAGTAGGAATATGTCAAACAGCGGTTCCATCATGGGAGAAGAAGTGGAGGAACATAAATACCTTACTGTCAACATGGACAACAGACTGGACATTAAATGCAGTGGTTGTTTAAGGCACAAAGCAGACTTTACTCCGCTAGGAAGCTTAGGTTCTTTAGTATTTTCAGGAAGATGCTGCAGATCTTCTAGAAGTCCGTTGTGGTTGGTTCTGTTCTGGAGACTGCTCTGGACCCTATGGAGAAGATTGTGCTTCATAAAACAAAGAAAATACGGACAACTCTGAGAATCTTCTTCGTCAGACTGACTTCAATCAGTGGCTTCTTCATATCAGCCGTAGCCCTGACCTCTGCAAGAGATGTTTCCTGCAGCAAGCTCCATCTGGAATGGCAATAACATCCCTTTGGGATTATTAAAGTATTTTTGAATTGGATCACATTGGCTTGAGGAACAGGTGAAGATCAGGTCTGCAGCTGAAGGTAATTACAGGTCATTTAAATAGATAAATGAATTTAATGTCACATTCAAAGCAGATCTGAGGATATAAAACAACTGAAGACTCGTCATTCAGGACGGTTTCAGAGCACAGGTTGGTCTGATTATCTGGGTTCTGTTGTAAAAATCAGAATTAAAGAAGAAACGAACAGAACCACACTTTGGTCACGATTTAATTGCTGCCATTTCATTCAGATATTTACAATCTTGTGTTTATTGTCACATCAGTATGGCATAATCACAATCCAACAGTCCTCATCTATAATAACCAATCAGCTGGAGGTACAGCTCACTGATCCAGTTGAGGTTGACCTGGAAGCAAAGGAGCAGAAGATGCTTTCTGCTGCAGAGGGTCATAGAATCACCTCTCAGGCCGGTGATGCATTCTACCAGAGTCCTTAAAGGTTCCTCAGCCGACAGAGGCTCTTTTAGGATCACGTAGACCTCCGTGGGTCCACACTGCACCCAACAAAGACCAGCAGGTCTACCCAAACTTCAAAGCATGGGTGGCAGAGAGTTAAAGGGTCTACTAACAGAGACCAGGATGTCCACAGGACAGAGAGACAAACACAGGAAGAGATCTATGAGGTTTATGTCCCAGGTCAGGAACATTGGACCAGGGGAGCACGGGTTGCTATGAAGAGGATGAAACAAAAACCCCTTGTACGGTGGCCCAGACAGTTCAATGAAATACTAACACCACAGTGGAAGTAAATTATAAAATAGAAGAAAAAAAAAAGTACATAAAATGGAAGTTGTGGTAAGCAGGATGATACCTTAATTATAACTAAAACATAATTAAATGAGAGACAACATATTTTGGGTCCTGATCATTAGACTCACAACACCACTGTTGCATTATTTCTTCCTGGCTTTTGTATTTTGCTAAACCGTCTAGGCCACCGTACCCTTCAATATGAAGACAAACACATCATCATCCTAATGAATTATCAGTAAAGACAGTTTTCAGTGGACCTGCTGCTTCTACACATCTAAATGAGTCATCTGAGGTGTTTTGGGCATCTGATCGGGATAGCTCCTCCATCTGGAGGTTTCCCAGCACGTCCCACTGGGAGGAGACCTGGGGAAGACCCAGAACTCCCAGTTTTTTTAACATTACATCACTGAGGAGTGCCTGTGCTGCTGAACAGCACACATTAACTGTATTAGATCACATCTTCAAATATGTTATTTATGGATGTAGAACATGACAGTTTATCACAACACCTCTGAACTGTTCCCACATTGGCTCAAACAGAACCACCACCAGCACCAAAACCAGTAGGAGCGTCGTAGGTTCTACCAACAGCCCATTGGCACAGCAGATCCTGCAGACATCATGCAGTAAAATCCAGCTGTGGTTGATCCACTGAAGGGAAACAACACAGAGTCCAGATATGAAGCTGATCCCATCCAGGACCAACGTCCTGGTTCCTGGTGAGGCTCCAGGAACCAGTAAAAATCCGTGGAGTGTGGTGAAACACTGCAAGAGAACCTGGTTTCAAGTTGGATCAGAAGTTAACCTGGAGATGAATCAGGGAAAAAATAAATGTCCAGTTTTCATTTTGAATACAGTTTTTTAATTTAACCAAAGATTTATTTTTTATTTTTGTAGATATGAAGTTTTCACTTGTATGTCTTTATTTATTTTTTTCTTCTTTCATTTTGAATTTTACATTTTCACATTCTGTGTTTTTATTTCTAATTTTTAATTTTCCCTTTGGGACCTTTGTACCCTGTCAGATTAAAAATGAAAAGGGAACATTTTCTGGTTGATGTTTTCTTCCTTGTACAGTAAGATTTGTGTCGACTACAGATTTTAATCTTAAATAGTGAAGATCTGTCTGCAATTTCACTTAACAAGTAAAAACAATCGCGGAAAGTTCCAACGATTCCTGAAGGCAAAATGATGGGGAAGACCCTTTAACCAAGTTAGAAAAGAAAAATATTAAAAGGTGGAACCTCTAAATCCAGACCCCTCCATTGGACCACAGCTCTAGAGTCCACTGACAGCAGACTTTACACCATCTGATGCTTTGCACTTGGATGCAGCTGCTAAGCCAAGGAAATTCATTGCATTAAGCTTTCTACATAATGTTCCTGGTCACATGATGTTTGGAGGTCAGAAAGTTGGTGACCTCTGTGCACCTCGGAATCCTCTGACCCACTCTGGGATTTTATGTGACCTACCACTTTGTGGCTGAGTTGCTGTTGTTCCCTATCCTTTCTAATTCATTATAATCCCATGAACAGATGACTGTTATATCATTATATAATGAACAAAAAAGTGTGAAACAACTGAAAATATGTCTTATATTCTAGGTTCTTCAAAGTAGTCACCTTTTGCTTTGATTACTGCTCCTCACACTCTTGGTATTCTGTTGATGAGCTTCAAGAGGTAGTCACCTGAAATGGTTTTCCAACAGTCTTGAAGGAGTTCCCAGAGATGCTTACCACTTGTTGGCCCTTTTGCCTTCACTCTGCGGTCCAGCTCACCCCAAACCATCTCGATTGGGTTCAGGTCTGGTGACTGTGGAGACCAGGTCATCTGGAGCAGCAACCATCACTCTCCTTCTTGGTCAAATAGCCCTTACACAACCTGGAGGTGTGTTTGGGGTCATTGTCCTGTTGAAAAATAAATGATGGTCCAACTAAACGCAAACCGGATGGAATAGCATGCCGCTGCAAGATGCTGTGGTAGCCATGCTGGTTCAGTATGCCTTCAATTTTGAATAAATCCCCAACAGTGTCACCAGCAAAGATCCCCCACACCATCACACCTCCTCCTCCATGCTTCACGGTGGGAACCAGGCATGTAGAGTCCATCCGTTCACCTCTTCTGTGCTGCACAAAGACACGGTGGTTGGAACCAAAGATCTCAAACTTGGACTCATCAGACCAAAGCACAGATTTCCACTGGTCTAATGTCCATTCCTTGTGTTCTTTAGCCCAAACAAGTCTCTTCTGCTTGTTGCCTGTCCTCAGCAGTGGTTTCCTAGCAGCTATTTTACCATAAAGGCCTGATTCACACAGTCTCCTCTTAACAGTTGTTCTAGAGATGTGTCTGCTGCTAGAACTCTGTATGGCATTGACCTGTTCTCTAATCTGAGCTGCTGTAAACCTGCGATTTCTGAGGCTGGTGACTCGGATTAACTTATCGTCCGCAGTAGAGGTGACTCTTGGTCTTCCTTTCCTGGGGTGGTCCTCATGTGAGCCAGTTTCTTTGTAGCGCTTGATGGTTTTTGCGACTGCACTTGGGGACACTTTCAAAGTTTTCCCAATTGTTCAGACTGACTGACCTTCATTTCTTAAAGTAATGATGGTCACTCGTTTTTCTTTACTTAGCTGCTTTTTTCTTGCCATAATACAAAGTCTAGCAGTCTATTCAGTAGGACTATCAGCTGTGTACTGTATCCACCTACTGCACAACACAGCTGATGGTCCCAACCCCATTAATAAGGCTTGAAATCCCACTTATTAAACCTGACAGGGCACACCTGTGAAGTGAAAACCATTTCAGGTGACTACCTATTGAAGCTCATCAACAGAATACCAAGAGTGCGGAGCAGTAATCAAAGCAAAAGGTGGCTACTTTGAAGAACCTAGAATATAAGACATATTTTCAGTTGTTTCACACTTTTTTGTTCAGGATATAATTCCACATGTGTTAATTCATAGTATTGATGCCTTCAGTGTAAAGCTACAATATTTATAGTCATGAAAATAAAGAAAACTCTTTGAATCTTTTGGTCTGTACTAGATAGATAGATAGATAGATAGATAGATAGATAGATAGATAGATAGATAGATAGATAGATAGATAGATAGATAGATAGATAGATAGATAGATAGATAGATAGATAGATAGATAGATAGATAGATAGATAGATAGTTTTTCATGCCAACAGACTCCTAATCAAAATCCTGCCCAGTGTAGCTAGCAGGTTCAAATGTTACAACCACATATGGTTTGTAAGAGCAAGCAAACATTTCTGTAAGGGGAGCATTTTGATTATTTGTCCTTAGAAGGATTAGAGGTAGCAGAATGAAGATCGCCGGTCAGTCGGAGCAGCGTTGACTCTGACTGACTGGAGTGCTGCCATCTTCCAGGATGATTTCCACTTCAGGACTACAGCCTTTCCTGTGAGTCTTCATGTGTCGCGACAGATGAGTGCTGCTTTTGAACCTTTTCGCACACGTCTGGCAGGAATATGGCCGCTCGCCGGTGTGCGTTCTCATGTGCCGCACCAGGTTACTGCCGTGACTGAAGCGCTTGCTGCACATGGTGCAGGAATATAACTTCTCCCGGGTGTGGGTCGTCATGTGGACGGTTAGATGGCTGCTGCTGTTGAAACATTTCCCACAGGTGGCGCAGGAATACGGCCGTTCCCCTGTGTGGCTCCTGGTGTGGCGCAGCAGGGTCGTGCTGTGGCTGAAGCAGCGACCGCACGTCGTGCACTGATACGACTTCTCTCCTGTGTGGATCCTCATGTGGGAAATTAGGCTGCTGTTGTGGCTGAAGCATTTCCCACAGGTTTTACACACAAAAGGTTTCTCCCCAGTGTGGATTTTCAGGTGAGCAGACAGGCTGCTGCTGTACCGCAATATTTTTCCACAAATATGGCAGGAAAAAGGCTTTTCTCCTGTGTGGGTGAGCATGTGGTTTCTGAGAGCCGATGCTTCTGCAAATCTCCTCCCACAGGTGCTGCAGGGGTGTGGCTTCTCACCTGTATGAGTTCTCTTGTGGGAACTGAGATGGCTGTTTTGACTGAAACTTTTCCCGCAGGTTTCGCATGAATACGGCTTTTCCCCCGTGTGAGTTCTCATGTGAACAGACAGATATTTGCTCTCTCGGAAAGCTTTTCTGCAGATTTTACAGGAATAAGGTTTCTCACCCGTGTGGATTCTGTAATGTTTCCGCATTTTGAAATTGCTGCTAAAAGTTTTCCCACAGACGGCACATTTCAACGATTTACTACTCGAGTCCGAATTACAGAGAGTATCTAACGAAGGGACGTTGTCTACGATGTTACTTTGACTTATCTGATTCCTAGTTAATCCAGAGTCTTCATCCCAGCTTCCTTTCAGATCCTGATGCTGACTGTCAGTTGCAGGAGATACATTAGGAAGGAGTTGGTTCCTGTTTGGTTCTGACTCACTGTGGTCAGTTTCCTCATAATCAGAAGTCACCATGAAACTATCGATTTCCTGCTTCACCACCAGCTGATCTTCATCACAACTGAAGCAGAGGTCCTCCTGCTCCTCTTTAACCTCAGGAGGTTCTGGCTGCTCCTGGTCTGCAGGAATCTTAGCATCCTTCCAGAGGAAATGCTTGGGGAAGTCTGGAGAGACAAACAAGAGCCAGCAAACTGTTTCAGATATGGCAAAGAACATCTTTATTCCTGTTTTAACCAACAGATCAACATTAATGTAGAGGACAATTATGGTGGTTTACACATATTTCATCATAATTATATCTTTCTGCTCCATAACAGTTTAATAATCTTTCTGTTTAAACAGCTATTTCAAAAAATAAAAATGTAAAACCAGATAATTTTATCAAAAGGAATTATTTGATAGATATAACGTAGTTACAGAAGAAGGTACATCATGATGCATGAAATAATGAATACTCCATGTAATCCATACAACCACCCCACCCCCACCTTGGCCCATGCGCAAACTTAAAGAGCAGAGGCAGAAAACCTATGAATATTCAGAGTATGAAGAACACTCCACAGCTCATGATGGATCCAGACCCAGCGAGCAGTAAAGCGGGCCACGAGGAGACCACAGCTGTTGTTTGTGAGCCTAAGGTTGCTCTGCCATGGTGTAGGTGCCATGAGGTGTCACCTCATGGCACAATGACAGAAAGTATCATGATGACAGAGATTCTGGAAGTAACCTGCTAATGTCTGCTTGTGCAGATTGGAGCAATAATGCTGGTCAGAACTGGAGCAGAAATCAAAGTCTAATATCCATACCGGTACTAAGAAAAATACCCCAAACCTAATCCTATTTTGGTACCGTTGCAACGTCTTTTGAAAGCACAAGGTACTTTCAAACAAAGTTCAGAAAAATCAAACCAATTATATTTTATTAATGATAACACCTCTGCAATGTTCTCCCAGGTCTTCTCATCATCACCCAGCCTGCCCTCAGCTTCTGCTGATGACCTTGTAGGTAACTTTAGTGTGAATATTGTGACACATATCGATGAAATCGACCTGATAAAGACCAAAGTCCTGTCAAAGTTCTGTTCCCACAGCTGGAGCTCAGAAGACTAAGAGAGGTAAAGCTGAACTCCTGTGGAGAAAATCAAACTGGTTCACTCTGACATTTAGAAAGAAAGTCTTCATAAATATAGTCAATAGCTAAAAGAGGCAGGCCATTATATTTTTCTGATATCATCAATAAAAACAATAATAACTTTATTTCCTGTTGTTGGAAGGCCACCACAACCACCACCACCACCACCTGTCCCTCAGTGCTGCATTTGACACAGTTGATCAGAACTTTCTGATTTGTAGGCTGGAAAAGCGGGTGGAGTAATCCAGTTCTGTGCTAAACTGGCTTGGATCTTATTTAGCAGACAGACTTTGGGTCCTTAAAGTATAAATTTGGATTAACAAACATAATTGGGAGGTTCCCGAAGGGTTCATTCTTGGGCCCCTTTTATTTAACACCTATATGATTCCCCTTCCTCAGATTGTAGAGTACTACAGCATCTCCTATCATATGTATGCTGATGACAGAGTACAATTTCCATGCCACCGCAGGACCCAGTAGACTACACAACCTGGACAGGTCACCGCCATGCAAACACACACTGCTCAGAGAAATTCAGCGCTATCAATTAACCTAACAAGCATCTTTTTACACTGTTGAAGTAGGCAGGGACACCCTGAGAAAACCCGCACAAACATGGGGAGAACAACCACTGCACCACCATGCAGCCTCCAGTTGATGCACATTTCTGTTTTCCTATAAGGTCTGATGTACAGATTTTCATTCTGTGGACTATGAAACATAAAGGAGTGAGTCCTGAAAAGTGCTGCAGGTTCCTTAATAAAGTTTTTAGTTTTGAATCCAACAAGAAATGAAGGAATTAGAAAATGATTCCCATTTAGGCATTAAAACACCTGTTTCCAACCGTTCTCTTCTATCTATTTAAATAAAAAAAAGTTCATGCAGCTGGTTGATGCATTTATGGACCATAAATTGTAGAAAATCGTAGTTTTCATAAAATATATTTCAGTATTAGATTAGTCAGAGATTATTGATTGCACGTAAATCATGTTGCCAGAAACATTTCCCATGTTTCACATAAAAATAAGAGTTTTGTGTTTTCGTTTAGAAAGGTTCTGACCTGTGTGGATTCTGTAGAGTGTCGGTCTTCCTGAGATATTCTTCAAGACTTTTCCACCAACTTCACATTGCAGAGAACCGTCTCTTCTGTCTTTATTATACTCTGACACAGGACAGTTGTCCATCAATTTTCTGTCCAGTCTCTCTTTCTGCTTCAGCTCCGCGTTCCTCGCTGGTCCAGAGTCTTCAGGCCAGTTTCCCTCCTGATCTAGTCTCTCAGAGTGGACCGGGTCCCTGTGTGATCCTGGTTCACTGTGGTCTCCTTCCTCAAACAATGGTGTCACCATTTGGACATCAGCCTCCTGCTTCAATACTATCTGCTCTTCTGCCTGACTGGTCCACAGTTCCTCTTGTTCCTCTTTAATCTCTGGAGGTTCTGCTTCCAGCTGGTCCACACTGGAGTTCTCCTGCTGGTTGCTGAGCTGCTTGTCGGCAGAAATCTCCTTCTTGAGAAAACACTGTGGGGCATCTGGAAACACAAAAAAAACCTTCAGTGTACTGAGAGAAAACCCCACTGGAGCTGCAGCAACCTGGCTGCATTAGTGTGCAAACCTTTAAATTAATGTTCTGTTGAAGATTTTTTTTATTTGAATTCCTCATATTTGCATCATTTAGGTAGAGCCACAACTTACAGAGAGGCTCAAAAGGACCAACATAATCTCATGATTCAAAGATATCAGTGAGGAGAAGCACTGTTTAAGTTCTCTAACACAGTTAAGACAGCGGGACGCCTGCGGGTACCGTGAGGCCAAGCGTGGCGCGGCCCGGGCTGTGGCAGAGGCAAAAACTTGGACCTGGGAGGAGTTTGGTGAGGCCATGGAGAAGGACTATAGGTTGGCCTCGAAGCAATTTTGATACTCTCTCCGGCGCCTCAGGAGGGGGAAGCAGTGCTTCACCAACACTGTTTACAGTGGGGGTGGAGAGCTGCTGACCTCGACTGGGGACATTATCGGCCGGTGGAAGGAGTACTTCGAGGATCTCCTCAATCCTGCCATCACGCATTCCGTGGTGGAAACAGAGGCTGGGGACTCGGGGTTGGACTCTTTCATCACCCAGGCTGAAGTCACCGAGGTGGTTAAAAAGCTCCACGGTGGATGAGATCTGCCCTGAGTACCTCAAGTCTTTGGATGTTGTAGGGCTGTCATGGTTGACACGCCTCTTCAACATTGCGTGGCGGACGGGGACAGTGCCTCTGGATTGGCAGACTGGGGTGGTGGTCCCCCTTCATAAGAAGGGTGACTGGAGGGTGTGTTCCAACTACAGGGGGATCACACTCCTCAGCCTCCCTGGTAAGGCCTACGCCAGGGTATTGGAGAGGAGAGTCCGACCGATAGTCGAACCTCGGCTTCAGGAGGAACAGTGTGGTTTTCGTCCCGGCCGTGGAACACTGGACCAGCACTATACCCTCTACAGGGTGCTCGAGGGTTCATGGGAGTTTGCCCAACCGGTTCACATGTGTTTTGTGGACCTGGAGAAAGCATTCGACTGTGTCCCTCGTGATGCCCTGTGGGGGGTGCTCCAGGAGTATGGAATCGGGGGCCCTTTACTAGGGGCCATCCGGTCCCTGTACGAGCGGAGCAGGAGTTTGGTCCGCATTGCCGGCACTAAGTCGGACCTGTTCCCGGTGCATGTTGGACTTCGGCAGGGCTGCCCTTTGTCACCGGTCCTGTTCATAACTTTTATGGACAGGATTTCTAGACGCAGCCAAGGGCCGGAGTGGGTCGGGTTTGGGGACCAGTGGATTTTGTCTCTTCTTTTTGCGGATGACATGGTCCTGCTGGCCCCCTCTAGCCAAGACCTACAGCATGCGCTGTGGCGGTTTGCAGCCAAGTGTGAAGTGGCTGGGAGGAAGATCAGCTCCTCCAAGTCCGAGGCCATGGTACTCGACCGGAAAAGGGTGGCTTGTCCTCTTCAGGTTGGAGGGGAGTTCCTGCTTCAAGTGGAGGAGTTTAAGTATCTCGGGGTCTTGTTCACGAGTGAGGGAAGAATGGAGCGGGAGATCGACAGACGGATCGGTGCAGCTGCCACAGTAATGGGGGCACTGTGCCGGTCCGTTGTGGTGAAGAGAGAGCTGAACCGAAAAGCAAAGCTCTCAATTTACCGGTCGGTCTACGTTCCTACCCTCACCTATGGCCATGAACTTTGGGTCATGACCGAAAGAACGAGATACAAGCGGCTGAAATTAGCTTCCTCCATAGGGTGGCCGGGCACTCCCTTAGAGATAGGGTGAGGAGCTCGGCCATCCGGGAGGAGCTCGGAGTAGAACCGCTGCTCCTCCACATCGAGAGGAGCCAGTTGAGGTGGCTCGGGCATCTATACCGGATGCCTCCTGGACGCCTTCCTCGGGAGGTGTTCCAGGCACGTCCCACCGGGAGGAGGCCCAGGGGACGGCCCAGGACACGCTGGAGGGACTATGTCTCTCAGCTGGCCTGGGAACACCTTGGGCTCCCCCCGGAGGAACTGGAGGAGGTGTCTGGGGAGAGGGAGGTCCGGGCGTCTCTGCTAAGTCTGCTGTTCCTGGGACCCGGTCCCAAATAAAGAGGAAGACGAGTACAAGTTAAGATAGTCTGGAAACAATAGGGGACAAAAATTGAACATTTCTCTAAAACTAATTTCAAGATGAGAATGAACCTGGTAAGGGAGGCTGTCCAAAGTCAGAGAGCAACACTGCAGGAGCTGCTGTTCCCTATGTGTACTGGTTGGGTTCTACAGGTGACAACAATCTGCTGTATTCTCTATATGCTTGGACTGGGAAGTAGGGTCCAAAGACAGAAGCATTTTCTTTCAAGGAAAGACTTTAGTCCTCACTACAATCCTCCAAAACCCTAAAGTAGGACGTGTCATGGCCTCGTAAAATACCATACTCACAGTGAAACACAGTGTTGGTAGCATTATGCTGTAGGCTTAGATTTCTTGAGATGGACCTATGTTATTCTCAAAGTTATGCAAAGTCTGACCCAGAACCTGTGGGTGTCTGCTACACAACTGAACATAAGGACTGATTTTTTCTTCAGCATCACAGTGAGTCCGAGCAGATCAGTCCACCTTCATGACAGGAAAATTATATCTTTGGAGCAACCGAGCCAGAGTCCAGAACTTCAAACTTTGGGTGACCTGAAGACGGCTTTGGACAATCTGTGAGTCAAGATGTGAGACGCTTATGGAGTCCTACCAAGAAGGCTGAATGTTGAGATTAAATGAAAAAGAGCTTCAACAAACTTTCTTTGCCTTACTCATTTGGTCTCTACTAGTTTTTACCTCCTAATGGTTTAGGTTGTTTTATAGTTTAACTATTCAGGATCTATGTCACATTAAAGATGGAAAAGGTCTAGAAATAGTTGACCATGAACATAATCATAAAAACCAACAGGACAACCACCCTAAACATAAAGCCAGAAATACAATGGCATGGCTCAAACTATATTTGTCTTAGAACGGCCTAGTCAAAGGCCAGACCTCAATCCAACTAAGATTCTCTGGCAAGACTTAAAACCAATGTTCTCTATACTGACTGAGCTTTAGCTGTTTAGCAAAACATATTAACAAAGGTGTTTCTACAAAGTACTGACTCAATGGGGTCTGAATGAATAGGCACGCCACACCTTTCAGATTTCACCGTCAGGCACTAGTTCGTGTTGGTCTGTGGCATAAAACCGAATAAAGCTCAGGTTTAACAGCAGGCCTGTTGAGGCTGAGTTGGTGTTTCTGCCAGATTCTCCGTTTTTCTGCATTGTTTTGTTCATCTGAGCTCAGATCAGAACCTCCAGAACCCAGAACCAGCTCTGCAGACCTCCTGACCTGTTCTCTGGAAGCCGCTGTCCGGTCTCCAGGTGACATCCAGCAGTCTGCGCTGACGGTCCATCTCTTCTTCGTACTGGACGATGGTTCTCTCAAACACTCCGAAGATCTCCTCAGCAGCAGCAGTTAGCCGCTCGCTGATGAAGTCTCTCAGATGCTGAACTGAAGACATGGCTGTTGCAGCTGCTCAAATATTTAGCTCTTATCAAACACAGCCTGTTAACTGAGCAGCAACACGACAAAAGGACTGCAGACTTCCGGTTTCACGGGTTTGTATCGTTACCGCCCCCTAGTGGTGCCAAATACATACTGCAGGCTCCACATGATCTTGAAATAACTTCCGGTATGTAGCAACTCCAAAACCGAGGATATGTGGTGTCTCAAAGTATAAATGGTTCTGTTAGAGTCCAAAGTTAAAAGAAAAGTACAATTAAATAATAAAAAAAGATAAATAAAGAAATATAATACAATACAATACAATAAGGAAATGGGTCAAAATGCAGTTCATGCCAGTTTATTATGTATGGGATGGGGGTAGTTGCTGCTTCTAATAGAAACGTCACAAAAAAAAAAAATATATATATATATATATATATAAAAGAATGAAAAACTAAATAGTCAGAATGCAGTTAATCACAGTTTACGGGACATAGGCTCAGGCTGCTTTTCATAAAAAGTTGCCAAAAAAAATACAGGATAAATTAAAAAAATATATATTATCAAAAAAAACCAAACTTGATAACAGAAGAAAGTTAGAATATGCTGTTTATCTGGGTATGTTGGTGACGGGGCTGCAGAGCCACAGACCAGTGCCTCTGTGGAGGGAGGGAGGGCCGCAGCACAGGACAGAGCAAGAGGGAGAGACCTGTAAGGTCTGCATGGAGTTTGCATGTTACTCTGTGCATGCATGGGTTCTCTCTGGGTACTCCGGCTTCATCTCACAGTCCAAAGACACACCTGTTTGGTTAACTGGTCTCTCTAAATTGCAGTTAGATGTGTGAATGAGTGTGTGTGTGTGTGTGTGTGTGTGTATTGTAAATTGTAAATTGTAAATTTGTATATTCTGTAATGCAAAAACAGAACAAAAGAGCAAAGTGTACCGGAGTCAAATTCCTTGTTTGTATGCACGAACTTGGCAATAAAGCTGATTCTGATTCTGATATAACAAGACTGAGATATTTTGGCTCCATCATTTTTTTTCATGCATTATTTTGGACGCTTGTCAGCTGACTTTAAAGCACAAATCTCACAGGAATGCTTATTTTTATTTTATTCAGAAAGCTGACATGGTGTCGTTTTTCTTTTCTTCCATGGTGTTCAGGAGGAATGGAACTGCCAACATTTTTAAAAGTTTTTATAGACTGCCTTGGATTTTTACCTATTTTGTTACATTCCAACCTCAAGGATCTGCACAACATAGTCTAGGTTGGTGAAGAGAAATGAGATATATAGGTATTATTAATTAAAAAAGGAAAGAACTGAAAATTGGAATGTACATATTTATGCACCCTCTTTGCCATGAAGCCCCTAAAAAAGTTCTGGTGCAACAGATTCCCAGTTCACCTGTGTGTAATCCAAGGGTCACATGATGTGTCAGCAGAGCTGGACTGGCTTTCGGGCCCGGTGGGACAGCAGCCCTGCTGTTTGTAAAAACATTTATTAATATTTAAATAATAGAAAAGTTAAAGACTGCGGATTCAGAGGAAGAAGAAGAGGAGGAGGAGAAGTAGAAGAAGTTAGTTTGCCCTAAACTTGTTGTTTTTATCATTGTGATGCAGAGGTGGGTAGAATACCCAAAATTTGTACTAATGAAAGAGTACCACTACCTTAACATAAAAAAGTATTTGGTACTGAGTAACTGTTTGATCATAACATCTGATTTAATATTTATAATTATGTAATCAGATGGACAAAAATATAAAGTTATTTGCAAATTAAAAAAAATAATACAAATGAATAACAGGATTTCAAAATAACAAATTCAGGCAATTGGTACTATATACACTCCTTATGAAAATCTTAAGACCAGTGAAAATGTTTCATTTTGCACCGTATCAGATAAATCCGTCTGACCTCACCTCTGTCTCGTTCAGAGCACCAAGGTCCATGCAGCCTTTTGTCAGGATGTGTAAGTACAAAATAAGCTATTATCTCTCTGTTCACCTAAAGCTCACTTAAACTATACTTTAACTGATCTCTTCTATTCTTTCTAAGTATAGAACAGTCAGAGGCAACTTTAAACAAAATGGTTTTTAACCTTGATTTAGAACTCAGAGCTTCAGCACTTTTAGTCTTCTGGAAATTTCAATTCAGTTTATTCGTATAGCGCCCAATCACAACATTTTGTCTCAAGGCACTTTATAAAGTCTTTCTTTCAGCCATCAGGCATGGTTTATGATTTGTAAATAGTAAAATTGTATTTTGGTTTGAACTGCTCCAGCCATTGTGAAGTTCTGAGGAAAGGGTAGATTTCAAAGTTTGAACAAGCACTCCTTACATAACTTATGTAAAGTTTAAACATTTTTCATATGATAGAATCTAAGTTTTTGAACCAAGTCTGGGATGGTTTAATTGATAATGTAGAGAATATGAAGTTTATTTTAGGGGGGATCATCATTTATTTGCAGAGATGTTTCTCAGGAGAGACAAAGGGAGAGTTCTCCACCGTGTGAGGTTGAAATAATTTAATTATGTCAGCTCATTTAGTCAGAATTATTGAGGTACATTATGTTTCCTGTCTGATCAGGAATGACCCTGTACACTTTCTTTTCATCAGGAGGGTAAAATTGTTCTTTTTTATCTTTCACTAATTGATATAATGAACTGAATTTGACTACATTGTCGAACAACAAGGTAAAAATGAGTGTCTCTGAATTATTGAATAGATTCAGGGGTGCTTAGCTTCAGTCCTGGAGAGCTACTATCCTGCATTGTTTAGATGCATCCCTTCTCCAACACACCTAAACCAAATGAGTGACTGGTTACCATTTCTCTGCAGAACTGAATGCTGAGGAGGAAATTCAACTATTTCATTCAGGTGTGTTGGAGAAGAGACACATCTAAAAGTTGGAGGATGGTAGATCTGGAGGACTGGAGTTGGAGAGCCCTTGAATGTAAATCAAATGTCTTGTAAAGTGCCTTCAGATGACTAATCCTATGAATTAGCTGTTTTATTCCACGTATTCCTTGCAGGAGGATATCCAGACATTTATAGCTAAATATGTGAAATAATAATTTACTTTTATAAAAAGGTAACAGTCTCCTCATAATAACTTAGTGATCAGAAAGTTGATGAAACTGAAGATGTAATTTACAATCAGGGTCCGACACTGTTTGAGTTCATGAAATGTGTGGCAAACGATGAATTTTAATAACATGAACCAAAAACCAACAGCTAATCATAAATTTAATGAGCTTTTTAACAAAGCATTTGTGAAACCTAAAACTTATGTTAGCTTTACAGATCGCTGTTACAGAAATGTAAAGCAAAAAATGGACAGAGAACATGTTCTGTACAATCCTGAGTGAAGAAAGCATGAACCTCACGTTGCTTCAGGTCCGAGTAAAAGAAAAAATATTACATATGAGTTCATCAGCGGCTTACTGATGGAAACTTGTCACATTGTCACTAACAGATAACAGCAATAAGATGTTTAATGTGTTATCAGATATAAATCTGAAGGTAAAACACTTTAAATACTTCTCTAGAAAGCAAACATCATTTCCAGCTGAGACGTTCAAACTGTCCATCGTTTTCAAATATGCAGGAAGTATCATGTGTTAATAAAAAGGGTGAATATAGTGAATATTTCTGATGCATCATCAGGTCACAGCTTAAACCAAACGGCACAAATGTCAAACCAGCTCCTTTAAAAGTTTCTCATCCATCCGCCTGAATTCTCCTACATGTTACACTTATGTCCCAATAGCATATGCCCAGCAGAAAGCTGCTAATGTAGCCATTGCATGTACATGGCTTGGTAGTGTTAGTTGAATTGTTCTAGCCTGTTAGAGAGTTTGTTAAGAGAGTTAAGAGAGTTGAATAATTTTTGTTCATAAATTCTTATATTTTAAGTTGTTCCATGTGTGTGCAGAGTTTAGCTGTTCAGTAATGCCAGTGCTCAATTCACTCTTTCATCTATTGTCTTAATTGCACTGCCATTCACAGGACAATACTTGACAGACCAAGTGATTATTTAATGAAATATTAAATAATATAAGCATCCTGATTGCACAACACGTTCATTGCTGCCAAAAGGTAACTACACCATGCAGCCTGCTGGGTTTCCCCAGGTAGGAAAGCTTCTACTACTTGCAGTGAAATAACTGAACTTGACTGCATTTTATTAATAACTGAGATCATATTTGAATGGATACAACTGACTTTGAATCTGTCTGAATGTTTTTGCAGTGCATGCATGTGTTCTCTCCAGCTTTTCTGGCTTCCTCCCATAGGTCATGAATATGACTGTTTGGTTAATTGGTCTCTGTCAGTTAGGTAGTGTATGAGTGTGGGTCTGTGTGCACCCTGCCTCTCATTAAATGACTGTAGGTATGATTCCATTTTTGTCCAGTCTCTTTTTCTTATTGTTGCATCATGACCTCTGACCTTAACTGAGGCTGGGAGGCCTGTAGAGCTTTAGATGTTCTGGGTTCTTCTGTGACCTCCTGGAAGAGTCGCTGATGAGCTCTTGGATCAATTTTGGTAGTTCTGCTTCTCCTGAGAAGATTCTCCACTATTCCATGTTTGTAGATAATGGTTCTCATTGTGGTTCTCTGGAGTCCCAAAGCCTTGGAAATGGCTAGGCAACTCTTTCCAGACTTACAGACGTCAGCGACTTTGTTCCTTATCTGTTATTGAATTTCTTTAGATCAGGACATGATCAGCTGCTCTTTGAGATCTTATAGCCTACTTCATGCTGTCAGACAGGTTCTGTTTACAGGATTATTTGATTCTACAGATCTGGCAGTAATCAGAACCAAGTGTGCTCAGGGAAACTGAATCAAGGAAATGTGGCTAATCACAATTAATTCATTATTTACCCGAGGTGTCATTACTTTTTCACATAGGGACAGGCGGTTTTAGGGAGCTGCTTTTAAAACAGATTTCTGTATTTAATAATCTTTGATAATAAAATGTTTCATTCTGTGAAACGTTTAAAATGACACAAAAAGGCAAAAAGCACAAGAACTCTGTGAGGGGGTGAATAATGTTCCCAGCACTGTATACATCACAATACAGAACTTTGAGAAGAGTCTTTCTTCATGTTTTCCTGTGATAAAGACTTCCTCTGGTCTTTTAAAAGGGGTCTTCAGAAGTTCTTCAGACTTTCTGAAGATCTGTCAGAGTGTGTCTTTCGGTTCTGGCTGCTTTGTCTGGTGTCAGTCCAGTGCAAGCCATAATGTGGTCATAAGATCTCCAGAACATGTCTGATCTTCATGTCTTTAAGAAACAGGAACAAATCCAGCCAAGATCTGACACAGAACCTGAGAGATTCTTCATCCCTCAGCTGAGCACCTGCTGCTTGCAGAGTTTTCTAACTGAAAATGGTGAAGATCCATGACTAGAAGGGGATGGGACCAAAGTATAAAGGACACCAACTCCTGAGAAATCCTCTCAGAACACCTGGAGAACTGTTCTGCAAGAACATGTACACAGATTACATGAAAGTCTGGACGTCAGGGAGGAACATCTGAAGAAATGAGTGTGGGTCAGGAGAACTATCAGACATCTAGTTGTTCAGCAGTTATAACCAGTGACAGTTTTCTTCATGCCGTAAACCTCTGAATTAACTGAATCGAGATGTTCTGTAAGTTGTGCTGCACCCGGCAGCTGAAAACACCAGCAGGAAGGACGACTGGATCTCTGTCCTGAAACAGCACAACCTGGTGAATATCACATCACTGATCCCAGAACATGTGCACTATTCATAACACGAGTGCATTAAAAGACATGGCAATATTTGATATTTCACCATATCCCATTCATGTCATCGTGTTTGGACCCACAGAACCATTGTTTTTTATATGTCATCATACAGGGATAGGAGGGGTTCGTGCTGTGTTTTAATGTGAATATAACTGGCATCATGAGGGAGCATTTTGGAAAATGAATAGAAATATTGTTAATCTTAAATAAAGCCTTTGAAAGGCCGAAGGGAAAAAAATAATGAGTTTTCTTGTTTTTATTGTCTTATTGAAACCGTTTCTGACAAAGTTCATGGACTTTGTTGGACTGGGAGTCTAAATGGAGCCCAAGAGATCCTGGTTGGACTGAAAGAGGGTCAGTTAGCAGGAAACATGAACCTGAATTTGTTCCTGTTTATGATTGTTTTTATTTGGTTGTATTCTGTATAAAGATAATAAGGTGATGTTCAGGCTGTAGATCAGGCATGGTCATAATGGTTGTCACGTGGCAACCTGGGTTTGTGTTTGGAGGAGTTGTACTGATCTACTACTCTTCTGCAGTACGTGGCAGTGCATTAACATGTGAAGACAACAATATTTCATAAACACTTCTGCATCCAAACATTTTAGCAAATATAATTTCAAACATAAATCAGATCATCAGTCCAAGTTCTCCTGTGGTTTCTGCTCCACTAACGTAAAAATCCTAAGATCTGAATGAGTCCACAGCTCTGTAGCTCCACCTTCTGGACAACCTTCCCATTTTCAATTCAGATTCTGGATATTAACGGTGTTTGACAGGGCAATATAACATTATTATAATGTTTGCTTGGCTTTTGGCTGTCAAGATCTGCACTCAGCAGGGAAAACTCTGGATTCATCTTACTCTTCACCACAGAAGTTGGTATCCTACAGCTTGGCTTCAGAGGTGTTTGGGTCAGATCATGTGACGATTTGAGATCTGCTGATTGGACAGAACACAAACACAAATAAAATCCCCTCCTGCTGCATGTTGTTTGTGGAGAATGGAGACAAATATCAAGCCGGGAGGGTCATGGGAATTCTTAGGCTTCCTCGGCTTTGAATCACACCTGACTGAGAAGGTCAAATCATGTTCGCTGCTCCTGTGGGATTGTCCTAAATCCAGGCAGCTGCTCCCCTTGCAGCTCCAGGTGTTCTTAGACACATGAATGTTCACAGGTCTTCATACAGCAGCATGCCGTTGAAGATGGTGAGGGGCTCTACAGAGTGGGGTAATTTCCCCCTCACCAGGTCAATGCACACCGTGTCCCCACGCTGCAGAGACAGGATGATGCTGAAGACAGCCAGAGAGCCTGTACTGATTTTAGATTCAGCCACAGGCTTGGCCTCCAGATCTTCAGGCTGATAGCCTCCTGAGTCCATGCGGGTCATGCTGTAGTTGGACTTGGCCAGGACGGCTTCGATCTTTTCATTCTTATGTCCCGTCAAGACGGCGCTGAAGTGGTAGTGTCCATCTACAGGGGCGGTGAAAATACCTGAAGAGAAACGATTTCTCTGTTAAAGCTCAAACCAGATCTTCCCACAAGCTGGACTCAGCAAAGGACACATCAGTGTGTGAACAGGAGCCACAGGTAACCAAAACCCTTCATCCTGAAACCAGCTCACCTGTTGCTGGGTTGTAGAAGTTGCCCTTGTTAACAAAGACTTTGTTGAAGACAATGGTTCCTGTTGTTTCCTTGGGAGCAGTAAGGCCAGCAGAGAACGACAGCCTGGGTCTATGAGCATCAACTCCAGGAAGACCTGAAGACACAGAGAAACAAGCAGAGAAATATGATGAAGGCTGTCTGAACATACTGGAACAGTTCACAGTCCAGGAAAACATACCTGGTTCACCTTTTGGACCTGAAAAAAAAACAACAGAAAAAGCTGTTAGAGTTTTTTATTCAAAAAATCAGAAGCAGATTCATCATGCCAGTTTTTTTTTTTTCTTTTGCGCAAAAATGTTTTTGTTCATTAAATCAAATTCATTTCAAAAATACTTTTTTTTAATTAGACCCAAAGGTAAATTAAATGTTGTTATAGCTCATATTATGAAGGTTTCTTCAAAGAGTCGTTGTAGATGCTGATGTCTGTGGGCAGGAAGGATCTCCTGTAGCGGTCTGCCTTACAGCAGATCTGAAGAAGCCTCTGACTGAAGACACTCTGTTGTTGTAGGACAGTCTGATGAAGAGGATGCTCAGGGTTCTCCATAATGTTCTTCATTTTATGAAGAATCCATCTTTCCACAATGATCTCCAGAGGTTCCAGAGGAGTCCCCAGAACAGAGCCAGCCTTCTTTATCAGCTTGTTGAGCTTGTTTAGGTCCCTGGCTCTGATGCAGCTACACCAGCAGATGATGGCAGAAGAGATCACACTCTCCACAACAGACTTATAGAAGATCTGCAGCATCTTGCTGGAAACACTGAAGGACCTAAGCTTTCTCAAGAAGTACAGTCTGCTCTGTCCCTTCTTGTAGATGGCTTCACAGTTGCATCTCCACACCATTCTGTTTTCCAGGTGAACACCGAGGTATTTACACTCCTCCACCACCTCCACCTTTTCTCCCATGATGGAAATAGTGTTTGACTTATTCCTGTTCCTCTTAAAATCTACAATCATCTCCTTTGTTTTATATTCATTAATAGATCAGTGCTGATAGCACTGAATAAAAAAAACTGTATAACAAGACGTCTGCCAGTCCAGAGGCACTGTCCCCAACCGCCACGCAATGTTGAAGAGGCGTGTCAACCATGACAGCCCCACAACATCCAGAGACTTGAGGTACTCAGGACGGATCTCATCCACCCCTAAAGCCCTGCCATTGCAGAGCTTTTTAACCACCTCGGTGACTTCAGCCTGGGTGATGAAAGAGTCCAACCCTGAGTCCCCAGCCTCTGCTTCCACCAGGGAATGCGACATCCTCAAAATACTCCTTCCACCGCCCGATAATGTCCCCTTTTGAGGTCAGCGGCTTCCCACCCCCACTGTAAACAGTGTTGATGAAGCACTGCTTCCCCCTCCTGAATTGTCAGAATCGCTTTGAGGCCAACCGGTAGTCCTTCTTCATGGCTTCACCGAACTCCTCCCAGGCCCGGGTTTTTGCCTCTGCCACAGCCCGGGCCGCGGCACACTTGGCCCCACGGTACCCGTCAGCTGCCTCAGGAGTCCCACAAGCCAACCACAGCCGATAGGACTCCTTCAGCTTAACAGCATCCCTTACTGCCGGTGTCCACCACCGGGTTCTGGGATTGCCGCCGCGACAGGCACAGCAGACCTTACGGCCGCAGCTACGGGCAGCAGCATCGACAATAGATGCGGAGAACATGGTCCACTCGGACTCTATGTCTAAAAACATCCCCCGGGATCTGGTCGAAGCTCTCCCGGAGGTGGGAGTTGAATACATCCCTGGCCGAGGGCTCCGCCAGGCGTTCCCAGCAGACCCTCACTATGTGCTTGGGCCTGCAAAGTCTGTCCGGCTTTCTCCTCCTCCAGCGGATCCAACTCACCACCAGGTGATGATCAGTGGACAGCTCAGCCCCTCTCTTCACCCGAGTGTCCAAAACATGCAGCCGAAGGTCTGATGATACGACAACAAAGTCGATCATTGACCTCCTGCCTAGGGTGTCCTGGTGCCAAGTCCACTGATGGACACCCTTACACTTGAACATGGTGTTCATTATGGACAACCTGTGACTAGCACAGAAGTCCAATAACAAAACATCGCTTGGATTCAGATCGGGGAGGCCATTCCTCCTGATCACGCCTCTCCAGGTGTCACTGTCGTTTCCCACGTGGGCGTTGAAGTCCCCCAGCAGAATAATGGAGTCCCCGGGAGGGGCACTATCCAGCGCCCCCGACTGGGACGCCAAGAAGGCCAGGTACTCCGCACTACCACTCGGCCCGTGCTGCCACTCCAGAGTAGAAGAGAGTCCAGCCCCTCTCGAGGAGATGGGTTCCAGAGCCCACACTGTGCGAGGAGGTAAGCCCAACTTTCTAGTTGATATCTCTTGACCTCCCGCACAAGCTCAGGCTCCTTCCCCCCCAGTGAGGTGACATTCCACGTCACTATAGCCAGCCTAAGCATCTGGGGATCGGGCTGCCAAGGTATCCACCTTTGTCCACCGGCCAATCCTCTTTGCAATGGTCCCTCATGGTTCCCCCTGCAGGTGGTGGGCACACTGGGGATGGCCTCGTGTCTCTCATTTGGGCTTGGCTTGGGCGGGTTCCACAAGGAGCAACCCAGCCACCAGGCGCTCTCCAACGAGTCCCGACCCCAGGCCTGGCTCCAGGGTGGGACCTCGGCTCCGCCGTACCGGGCGACGTCACGTGCGTCGATATAATGGTCCTCATGAGGGTGTCTTGAACTGCTCTTTGTCTGAACTGTCACCTAAAGTGGAAGATGACGAGTACGAGTACGAGTATTTAACAAGAAGGGGCTAAAGACTGATCCCTGAGGATCCTGGGTAAAAAACCTCACTGAGATTAAAAAGCCTTTTCTAAAGAGTCAGAGAAAATAATTAAGAATAATAACAAATTATTTTAGAGCGATAAAAATGTCTGAGCAGATTCAGCAGAAACAACTATTGCCTACCTGGAAGACCTCGGGAGCCAGTGTCTCCTTTTTGTCCAGAAGGTCCAGGGAGTCCCCGGGGGCCCGGGACCCCAGGGAGGCCCTTCTCTCCTTGAGCTCCTTGGAGGCCTGTGGGATGATAATGATGATTCACAAATGAACAGGAAGATGGAAACAGCTTCAGTTTAAAGATAATTAAAACCATTCCAGATAAAGCAACATATCCAGCCAAAGAATCAGAAATAAATCTGGTTGTTTGACAAAAAGGTACGTTATTTATAAGTTAAGATCATAAATAAAACCAAAGCTTGCTTTTTCTACTGTTGCTAACCAGGCAGTATGGCAAACTCTGGGTAAAAGAGGAGTCAAATAGCTGGGAGGCTAGAGAAAGCCAATTTATCATACAATAGGAAAGGATGTTTACAGCAGATATCCAAAGTTTTTTACTATTTCTTTTTAAAAGTAAATGATTTCTTATATCTGTAATGAACATCTCAAACATCTCATATGTCGCTATTTTTTATTCCTGTGAGCTGAGCTCTCACCTTTCCACAGTAGACGTATGTGGCTCTACCTTTAATACATGTCCTAAGAGATCACTAAAAATGTGTTTCAGATAAAGAATAACTTGAAAAAAATAAAATTTTAAAATATCCGTAGTATTTATGTTGTCACAATTTTCTTAAAGCTACAGACTTCTTGTAACTAAAATAATGAACAAGCAAATGTCTCCTTAAATATTTTACAGATCTCTGCATAAATTGATAGGCTTCCATTTAGCTACAAAAACAACTTAAATAGGAGCATTAATAACCTTAAGCCTGACGTAGATATATTAAATATGTCTAATATTCTTTGGCTATCTGGTGCTAAAGGTCCGAACCTCATGTGTAAGTCACAAAATCAAGTTTAAATGTTAAAGCAGACAAACCTTTTACAGAGTTTTACATATCTATACACCAAAGTTCTAAAATCTAATTTTGCATAGAAGGAAGATTATTTTAAATGTTTTTAATTCTGGTCTGTAAAACTGACATTTTGATGTCCTATCAGTTCTGCAAAAAAAAAAATAAAACAAAACTAGGACACCCTATCATAGTCTGCAGGTTATTGTAACATATTTGGACATACAGATAATACTGAAAATGTAAAGTTATATAATATAACAATGAAACCTAAAAACACATTTTAAATCTTTCTGCAAAATGAAATAAACAATGCAGCTTTTTATGGAAATGACCTGGAAAGCAGCCCTGAGGGAGGACAGCCCTCCTTTCCTGCATCAGCCAGCGCCATATGAATGAAAGCTCAGCCTTTCAACTAAAAACGGCCCTTAAAGGTTAAAGGAACCTGAAGCTAGTTTATGATCTGTCACTTGTCATGAGGTCTGTACGAGTTAAATGTTCCATTGGATTATTTTACACAGTTTGTAGCTGCTTAAGGTCATCATGGTAACCTTAGCTGCAGCTGCCACTGTCTATTACTAGGTACTGAAGTTTAGCCACACCAGCACCTTACACAGGACATCCAGCAGAGGGCAGCACCTTACTGAATACAGGATAAACAGCTCAAACCACAGTCCTCACCTTTCATTAGTTCAAGGAGAGTTTACACATCTTGGCATTTCCATTAACTGTTAAAGAATCAAACCTCAGCAAATGGAATAAAAATGTCTTTTAAAGTGAGATTTTGTTCTGGATGAGAATCAGAGCATTGCTGTGGCAGACATCTGGAGGACGGCTGGACGATCTGAACCAAAAACCAGCAAAGAATAGGAGCAGAGAAGGGGCTCACCAGTCTGATCAGAGAAACTCTGCAGGACCTGGTTTAGGCTGGAGTTCAAGTTCTTCATCCTGCTGTGGATGTTGTTCTGGCTCTTCTGAATAAGATCCAGGATTCCTCCATGCTGGATGACAGACTGGTTCAGACCAGAGATGTGTGTCTGCAAACCCGACACGTGATGATTCAGCCCTGTATTAAACAACCCAGAAAACACACTGAAGTCAGACATTGCATAACATAATTTCTCAGCCTCATGGTGAACATGGATTTCTCCTGCTTTGCTCCAAACATCGACGGGTTCCGCTCTGCTCACGTCTCTCCCGCTGAGCTTCAGCTGAGACGGTCACATGACTCAGACAGACCAGGAGCTGCAGAGACCAAAACAGTCTCCCTGCAACACAGCTGCAAAGGTTGCTTTCACACTGCATGGGAAGAGTTATATGGTAGAATCATTTCAATAATATTGCTTTTCTTATCGTTTGGGGATGGAATTTAAATTGAACTAAAAGTTGTATTAAATGCACAGCTGCCCATCAGATCCCTGGAGAAAATCTGATTGTTTTAAAAGGCTGGATGACAGAAATGTAGACATCCAGTAAACCAGTAAACCCACGGACTCAACTGGGTTTTTATTATTGTGCCTTATTTGATCCAAAGAGCTCTGAAACAGCTGGAGTTCCATCAGAAAAAATAAAATTGAAACTGGCTGGACACCAGAACTATTCATTCAGAACCAGGTCATCAGATGGACTTGTTCTGTTAGCTTTAAGCTTTCCTTCCTGCTGGTAGGACATGGCTGATGTTTGGTCTGAGCAGATGGTGAAACATAAGACATTGGTCGGGTTTTAATGCAACTGTATGAATTCATTCTGCTGTTCAGGCTTAGAAAGATTCCTGGGATCAGGGAAATCCAGGATTTCAGTGTGTCGGAACCAGCTTCATACAGATTACTTCACCAGCTGGGAGATATTTGCTTTACATAAATTAATAATGAATAGATTATAATCAAAGAGCCTCATCAGAGTCAAACACACCTTCTTTAACCTTATAGATGGAGTCAAATACGCTGTCCAGCCTGCCCCAGACTCCTTCCAGCTTGGAAAGTCTCTTCTCCAGACCATCTCCAGACCTCCTACAGTCCCCCACCTCCACCACCACCATGCTCTCAAAGCGGCGGATATCCTGATCCATCCTCTCCAGACGCTCCTGGCTCTCCTGGATGTGCTCCGTCACTTCTTGCTGCATTTTGTCCAGCTCAGAGATGATCTTATCCTTGGTGTTTCCTACCAGAGTTCAGAGAGGGAGAAAGATGAAGTAGGCACGGAAGCTGCAGGATGAAAGCAGGTGAACGGCGTTCCTGAGCTCACCCAGGTCGGTTATGACGCTGCCGTGTTTTTGCACCGTGTGTTCCAGGCCCTTCAGGGTGTCATTGATGGAGCTGAAGGTGAAGATGATCTCGGTGAGCTCGCCTTGCAGTGTCTTCAGCTGCATGTTGTTGAAGGATCCTCCAATTACGCTGTGACCATCTAAAGGCTTCTCTGCTTCCAAGCTGGAACCATATCCGGTACCAGGGACACCAGTACTGCTGGAGCCATCACCTGCTGGGCACAGATACTTCCCCTCAGGTTTAAACAAGTTCCCATCAGACACCAGCATTTCTTTACATGCCATCAGAGTCAGAGACCTTTAAGTAGAATAAACTCAAAAGAAGCTGATTGGCTAAAAAGTGAATAACTTAAAACATTTGACCTGTTTCTCTGTATCCGTGCTCTTCATTTTATTTGTGAACTTTGAGGTTTACGAGGAAACTGGAACTGAGGACGAATGATTAAATAATAAACCTTCTCCTCTGAGACATTTAGAACGGACGCCAAAGACTTTATGCAGAAGACATATTTCTCCTGGAGGGCGCTATGTTCTGCATTCATCTTCTGTTGAGCTGTTTTAGTCCTACTTACATATTTTAGATCGTCAAACAAACATCAAAGTCAATCTGAGTAAGAATAAGAAATAATCTTTCCAAACTAACCTCACCCTGTGTGAAACAGTAATTACCATCACTCACTATGCCCAGGCCTGATTACCATAAGACCTTTAGAATGAAGAAATCACTTAAACGGAACCTGTCTGACAACATGAAGTAGGCCAAAAGATGCCCTGATCTAAAGCAATTCAAGAACAGAGAGAGAACAAAGTCACTGACATCTATCAGTCTGTAAAGGGTTACCGGGCCATTTCTAAGGTTTTTGGGCTCCTGAGAACCACAGTGAGAACCATCATCCACACATGGAGAAAACATGGAACAGTGGAGAACCTTCCCAGGAGTGGCTGAGCTACCAAAATTACTCCGAGAGCTCATCAATGACTCATAGGAGGTCACAGGAGAAGAAAAGCCCCCACTGGAACGTTCCAAGGCCAAAACCACTGCTGACCTGAAAAGAACAGACAGGCCCGCCTCACATTTACCAAAAAAACATCTGATCCCTAAAACGGGGAAAATATTCTGTGGCTTGACAAAAGTTAACACTTCTGGAAGCTGTGCTTACATCTGGTCTGAACTAACAGCATTTCAGAAACAGAACATCATGCCTACACTCAAACATGGTGGTGGTGGTATGATGGTCTGCGTCTGCTTTGCTGCTTCAGAACCTGGAGAACTTGCTGTAACTGATGGAACCATGACTTCTGCTCTCTAGCAGAAAATCCACTTGAGTTCTGGAGCAGGATGATGATCCAAAGCACAGCAGCAAGTCCACCTCTGGATGGCTCCAAAAAACTAAATAAAGCTTTTGGAGTGGCCTAATCAAAGTCTGGACTTAAATCAAACTCAGGTGAATCTGATTGAGATGGCATGACCCTAAACAGGCCATTAATTCTAGAAAACCCTCCAATGTGTCTGAATTAAATCATTTCAGCAACAGGAAACTGTTTCCAACGTCTCTCTGAAACAACAGGAGTGGATGTGAAACCAGGATGTGGGCCTTGGTCTACAGAAGGTTCTGGTAGATAATCTCTTGGCAGACTTTTAGCTCTTCTAATATTTATACGAAATGCTTCATAGTAAAGTCCTGACTTTAAAACTGAATTTCTCCTCTGACAGAAACAAGGAGAGTTTCATGTTAAGCTGAATATTATTCGTTACAATGTTCAGTTCAGAAGGTCCAAATGATGTTTAATAAAAGCTCCATGCTTCTGTTTCTGTCGGTGAAACCTGAAACAGAACTAATCAGTGTAACCTGGAGATGACAAATGAACAAGTTGAAAAGATGAAGGTGTATCTGACCTGTAAACGTGTCAGAACTCGTCCTACATCGCTCCGTGCACCTTGTAACGTTGTCTCGCAGTGAATGAACTTCGTCTTGCAGGAGCAAGCAGATACGATTGCAGCCACCTCCTTCTGAGTCCAGTCTGGTCTGGATTAGGCTGATCTGGTTCTGCATGTTCTGCAGAACCTCCTGGATCCTGCTCAGATCCTGGGACTGATTCTTCAACCTTCGGAACTCTTCCTCAACCTTCCCACAGAGCTCGCAGTCCTGCCCCAGCATATCCACCTCCTTCACGATCCGTTCGAAGTGCTCCCCGTGGTCCGAGGTCAGAGACTTGATCGCCCGGACGTCGTGGCTCAGGTCCAAAACCTGGATAGTCATTTGGATGTTATCATCCATGAAGCCAGGCAGTTACCGGTTCTTCACATCAGCCAATCACAGTTCAGTACTTTATATGAAATATAAACAGAATCAGATCAAATCAGGCCATCAGCAGTGAACATCCAGCTGAAACCACATATTTACATCCACCGCATAAAAACATACAACTTTTATTTCCTCCTGTTTTTCCACATTTACCTTTAACAACATTATTGCTAAATGTTACTTCTCCTGACAGAACCGGTGTTAGTGGGTCTGGTTTGTGGACTCTCTCAGCTCCGCATTGGACTGAGATCGGGACTTTGTGACAGCCGCTGGGGAGGAAGAATGATCGGCATTCATGGTAAATTTGCTGCTGTTAGTAAAAGCATTTTAAAGTGAAACATGTCTGTTAAACTGCCTCAGATGCTCCACTGAGGAGCACCAAGTGTTAAATCGGCAACACTTTAGAAGGACGTCTTTTAGAAGATGTTTTTGTCTTCTCTGCAAGCAGAAGAAAGCATGAATGTTGGAAAGGAAGCTAATGTTTAGCTGCAAGTTAGCAAGGATTTCTTTCTCTTTTACTTGTTCCAAACTTTTCAGACTTCATGGAAACCAAAATTGTAGCCCAGGTTCTGCTGGGCCACAGCAACATGAGTTCTGGAGCAGAGAACCTCCTTTGCACCCTTACAAGCCCAAATGTATTCATACCCCTGGCACATTTAGGTACCTTTACCAACATGTTTATTCTAATTGGAAGTAATAACTTTGTGGAGTGACCCAACCAGAGTACAGAGTTAGATTAGGTTGATGGGAGGGAGGCCTTCCAACCTCAAAGACTCGGAGCTCAACATAAATCATCCAAATACCAGAGAAAACATGATGAAAGTTGCTTGGCTGCTGGAAGGTTCCGACTGCTGGAATGACAACAGAGATTATTTCCAATGATCGTTGGGAAGAATATAAATAATTACTGACATGCCAATTTTAATAACATGAATTTTTACAATAAATTAAATCTGACAGGGCCATGGATGGTTTTAGGCTAGACTTACTGCTACTATAAATGATAATAATAATAATAATAATAATAATAATAATAAATTTTTGCTTTTAGCCCTTAGTAAATTACCTACTGCTTGTAATAAATTTTTTTTGCTTATTTTTAAGACATTTTAACAAAAACGTACTAATATTAATTCTAGTGATGAATTCGTACTCTCAGTTTTTAGACCATTACATTTTCTCTAAATCATGGACTTAGTTGTCTTTACACCACTGAGTAGCTGCTGAAGGACACTGTCCATCTGGGAGACCCATGTATGCCCAATCTTCCTTGAGATGTTGCTTCAGCATTTTCACATAATGTTCTTTCTTCATCATGCCACCAATTTTATAAAGTGCATCATTTACTTTTGAAGCAAAACGCCCCAGCAGCATGATGCTGCCACCACCGTACGTCACAGATGGGATGGTGCGTTCAGGCTTACAAGATTTCCTTAAAGTGTAACAACGGTCATTATGACCCAAGACTTTAAGTTTCATCAGACCATGGTGCATGTCTCCAGTTATGGAGGTCTTTATACGGGTTGATGGCTGGACATTCCTACTGTTTGAACAGATGAACCTGAAACCTTCAGACAACTGGAAACTGAACCCAAGGATCAACCAGATTGGTGGTGGTTCACCATACATGAAGGAGATCTTTGCGTGATTGCCCAGGGCCAACACAACGGCTGGCTGCAAGACCGCCCAGCACAGAGCCACCATTTAACTCCACCATCCTAAATTATCCTGTCAAAAGCTTACAAAGCCATGACATCATCATAATCTGGGCTTTCCCAAAACAGCAAACTATTCTTACTGTGTTTAAACATCTAACTATTCTGGCCTTTGACAAAGAGAAGGATTTTGGTGATTCTTAGGGACCCAAAACAGAAAAAGTTTGACCTAAACTTTAGTCTTTTTTAACGCAGTAAACGAGTAAAACCAGGTTCTGTGTGTTTATGTTTAGTGTCTCTAAGGTTCTGGTCTCAGCTGAAAATGTCCTGATGCTGGTAAAACTAGGTGAAGGTGGTCTGGACTCACCCGGTCATGCAGAGAGTCTCCTGACACCGAGAGGTCTTTCAGTCGAGTGTTGAAATGTCGAATCTGACCCTCGTTGGCGATCACTCTCCACTCCAGAGATTTCTTGGTCGTATTTTCTCTCCCTCCAGATAATTCTCCTTCTCTACTTCCTTCTCCCCCACCTGTTCCGAAGATACCTCGCCCATCTTCTCCTGCTCCTCCTTTACCTCCACTTGTTCCAACAACACCTCCCTCAGCTTCTCCTGCTCCACCCACTCCGCCTCCACCACCTTCATGACCTCTGCAACCACACTCCTCCATCCTGCGACTCATTTCAAAGGTGCTGTTCTCCATCTCTGAGAGCCTCTTGTCATGGTCAACCAACTCTCTCTTCACTTGCTCCACCTCCAACTCCACATCTTCGATCCTGAAGGTCCGGTCGTCGAACCGGTCAGACAACACAGTCCTCAGGTCGTCCAGCTCTTTGTGGACGTAGTCTTTCAGGTCTTTTTCCAGGTAAGAGCAGATCTGCTCAGTTCGATGAACACTGCTGTTGATGTGAAGCTCTAGGTCCTCCAGCAGATTCCTCAGTCCGTCACCTGTCACCCCACCATCTTTGCTTCCCTCTCCACCAGCCAGACCTCCTCCTTTGGATTCTCCACCGTTATTGGTTCCACCTGTTCTGCTGGGCTCCAGACGTTTGAGCAGAATGTTGATGTTCTCAGAGGCCGAGCTGATCTTGTTTTCGGCATCACCAATGCGACTTTGGAGGTCACCGATGGAGTCACAACATCTCTGGGAGCGCTGAACTTCCTGTTGAAGCCTCTCTATGTCCTGTTGGTACCGAACATCAGCGGCATTCAGCTGCTTCTCCAGAGCTCGTATCCTCTCCTGGTCTTCCCGCTGCTGTCGCCGCAGATCCTCCACACCAGCCTGAGAACATCAGGACAAACGATATTGTTTCTCAAACTGTGGATTGAGATAAACTCACAGTGCTGAACATGAGATTTGTTGAGGAGAAGACGTGGAATGATTAACAGAAAAGGAGCCTGGAAATGTCCAGGTTGGGATGAAACTAATTTACCTCAAAGACAGATTCTCTGCACACAACTGAAACGAGGTTGGTTCAAACATCTGAACACCTCTCATTATGTTCGTGTGGTGATGTGAAACACTTCAGAGGACCATTGGAGGATTTACCTGACAGGACGAGCAGGACAGCAACACTCTGCTCTCTAGCTCCTTCAGGATGTTGTCCTTCAGTGAGTTCAGCTTCTCTCCACTCAGTCCTCCACCTGAAACATCTCCATCCAGCTCATTTCCTTTCCCGTTAACCAGGTGGTTGTTGATGCTGACCAGAGTTTTATCATGAGCCTGTTGGAGACATGATGAGGAAATAAGCTACAGGTATAAAATCTCTGAGATTTTTCAGCAATCTGAGTTCCTTTATCATCCATCCATCCATCCATCCATCCATCCATCCATCCATCCATCCATCCATCCATACATACGTTTTTTTGCACTGCACAACCCTGTTCACGGTTACTGTTTTCAGCTACATCTATAAACTCTGTGATTCTGTTTATAAACACTGATCATAATGAATTATAATGTTCGGGACTGATTGGCTGGTCTGTCATTTGTGTGAAACAGAGTTTATACAGTTAAATAGTTCTACAGTTAAGCCTAAATTAATCATACTGCTGGCAAACTTAGTTTCAAATTTATCTTTGGACAGTGCTGGTTTGTGAATTCATTTTTAGAGGAGGGGTCACAGTTGGGGGCAAGCTAGTTTTAAGAAATCCTTCAGCTTCTAATCTAGGTGGTCAGGTTTTAGGGTAAGAATTTTGGGGGAGAGATTAAATTTATAGGTTGATCATAAATCTAACATTATTATTAGAATTAAGCCAAAAATGTTTTGGGAGTGTAGATTTTGGAGAAAGATGATTTGTGCCGGCTTTGGTAAGGAGGCTTTAAATCAGTCAAGATAACAACCAAGTCTTTACCACTATGTGGTAAAGGATGCCAATAAACACATTTCCAATTATTTCTGAGAAGGATATTCATGAATTTTGAAAACTAACTTTTCAATAAAATGAATACTCCTTTTACATTATTTTATTATCTCTTGAGATGTAGTTTGCTAATATTCATCTGTAACAACAGATTCAAAGTGATATAATTCAGACAATTATTCCTGCAGAACTCTGACTCACCTTGGTGCGGTTGTCTAGCTGGTCCAGTTTGGTCTGAATGCTGTGGATCGTCTCTTTTATCTCCGGCGGAGCTGCATCTGCTGGGTTTTTTCCTGGTTTGACGGGTTCATGACGGAAATGTTCGTTCATAGTGGACTGGAAATCCTGCAGTTTCTCCGTCAGCCTTTGGATCTTTTCCTCCAACTTCCTTATTTCCTCACGGTCCTGTCGCCCTGAAAGGAAAGATAATTCCAAGTTTTTAGGTTTTATGTTGAGCTGAGACAGCTTGAAAGACAAATAGGAAAAAAATCAACTTTAAAGAAATCAAAATGATGAGCAAGTTCCAGCCTTTCTAAGAGAATATTATGGTCGACTGGATCAAATGCAGCACTGAGATCTAACAGAACCAGAACAGACACAAGTCCATTATCTGAGGCCATAAGAATATCATTAGTGACTTTCAGCAGAGCTGTTTCAGTGCTATGATGAGCTCTGAAGCCTGACTGAAACTCTTTAAACAGGTCATTGCTGTATAAATGTTCACACATTTGATTAGCAACTATTTTCTCAAGAATTTTAGATAAAAACAGAAGATTGGATATAGGTCTGTAATTTATTAAGTCATCTTTAGTCATTTTACCTCCATTCTGTCCAGTTCCCAGAGCACTTCCAGTCCCTACTCCATTGGACACATGAGTTCCTGCTCCACCAGTTGGGCCAATGGTACAGTCCGTTCCACTGTAACCGTGGCAACACTTCCACTCCATCTCCGTCACTGTTTTGTAGTCCACTTTGTAGCGTGGCCTCATGTAGGTCCGATACCTGCGGAAACACCAAACATGAAGGCTCAGCCTGCTGGTTTTGGGAGGGTCGTTGGCTGAAATGGGTCACTGTTTACTCACACCACGACACGGCTGCACTGTGCACTGCCCCAGCTACATGGATGGTAGTCAGGCTTCACGTAGGTTTCGACCCCATCTTCGACCACACAGCTCACTGTCTTTGTGAGCACAAATGCACACCAGTTCCTTCAAGATAGACAAACATGAAAAAGGTTAAACTTTATCTGGGTTTCAGATGTGGTTCTGTTCCTACTTTAGGACACCTGCACAGTAAAGTATTCTGGTACTTAAAGGTCACGGTTGATATCAATTCAGTAAAACAGGAGCAAGAAAAAAATAACAGAAAGACAAGAGAAGAAATCCTTCTGAGGCCAGGGGGTTCTGAGATGGGGTTCTGAGACGGGGTTCTGAGACAGGGTTCTGAGACGCAATTCTGAGACAGGGTGTTCTGAGACGGGGTTCTGAGATGGGGTTCTGAGACAAGGTTCTGAGACGTGGGGTTCTGAGATGGGGTTCTGAGACAAGGTTCTGAGACGGGGTTTGGAGACAGGGTTCTGGAACAAGATTCTGAGACGGGGGGTTCTGAGATGGGGCTCGAAGACGAGATTCTGAGACGGGGTTCTGAGACGTGGGGTTCTGAGGTGGGGTTCTGAGACAAGGTTCTGAGAGGGGGTTCTGAGACAGGGTTCTGAGACAAGATTCTGAGACGGGGTTCTGAGATGGGGGTCCTGAGATGGGGTTCTGAGACAAGGTTCTGAGAGGGGGTTCTGAGACAGGGTTATGGAACAAGATTCTGAGACGGGGTTCTGAGATGGGGGGTTCAGAGACGGGGTTCTGAGACAGGGCGTTCTGAGACGGGGTTCTGAGACGGGGTTCTGAGATGGGGTTCTGAGATGGGGTTCTGAGACAAGGTTCTGAGAGGGGGTTCTGAGACAGGGTTCTGAGACAAGATTCTGAGATGGGGTTCTGAGATGGGGGTCCTGAGATGGGGTTTTGAGACAAGGTTCTGAGAGGGGGTTCTGAGATGGGGTTCTGAGACGGGGTTCTGAGATGGGGTTTCTGAGATGGGGTTCTGAGACGGGGTTCTGAGACGGGGTTCTGAGACAAGATTCTGAGATGGGGTTCTGAGATGGGGGTTCTGAGATGGGGTTCTGAGACAAGGTTCTGAGACGGGGTTTGGAGACAGGGTTCTGGAACAAGATTCTGAGATGGGGTTCTGAGATGGGGTTGTGAGACAAGATTCTGAGATGGGGGTTCTGAGACAAGGTTCTGAGACGGGGTTTGGAGACAGGGTTCTGAGAGGGGGTTCTGAGACAGGGTTCTGAGACAAGATTCTGAGACGGGGTTCTGAGATGGGGGTTCTGAGATGGGGTTTTCAGACAAGGTTCTGAGAGGGGGTTCTGAGACAAGATTCTGAGACAGGGTTCTGAGATGGGGGTTCTGAGATGGGGTTCTGAGACAAGGGGTTCTGAGACAGGGTTCTGAGACGAGATTCTGAGACAGGAGGTTCTGAAACAACTGGTTCTGAAACAGCAGGCTGTAAGACAGCAGGTTCTGAGGCAGGGGGGTTCTCAGGCATCAGGTTCTGAGACAGCAGGTTCTGAAACACCTGGTTCTGAGACAGCAGGATCTGAGACAGCACATGCTGAACCACGGGGTTTTGAAACAGCAAAAAACCCACAGAACCTTTATTGTCAGTGTGACATTCAATCGGACCAAACTTCTCCTGGTTCAGCTCGGTTAGAATTAACAACAGAATAACAAATGCCAGAATAATGAGAGATTTTTGGATTAATTTCTATAAAGTCAGAAGTTTACATACACTACGGCTGTGTCCAAATTCAGGGGCTGCATTCTTGGAAGGACCCGGCCCAGGTAGGCCGTTACGCATTCAGTACGCACGTGTACCAAATGAATACAGCCCTGTTTTAGACCAGAACTCCTGCAGAATGTTTACATGGATCTAAGAGCTCAGGGCAACATACTGTAGGGCAACTTTAAAAAGTGACACCAGAACAAAACAGAAGACTCCCACCTGCCACTAAAATCTGTTATTTGGGAACATTAAGGGTTCTCATGCAGCTACAGTGGAGAAAGAAAGGTGGACCGAACCAGAACTTAGGTTCACTGAATTTAATTTTTCATCTGAACATCAAGCTGAATGGAAACATCACTGGTTCTGGGGAAAAATCAGCTAAACTCCAAATCCAGCTGCCTGCAGCATTCAACTGGTCCAAAACGCTGCATAGTACACTGGCACAAACCTAATGAGTCATTCTGACCCGGAAGGGATTTACCAACAGTTGCTTTTTTGGTGCATCCAGTTACATTCATCTATCAGTCCGTCCTGTCGGTCCGCTCCATCCATCCCTCAGTTCTATAGAACCCCTTTTTATTTGTATCTTTTGATTGAAGGGAACCGGAAACGTATCCAACAGTGACCTCAAACACAGCTTGACATCATAACAGCATGAGATCATAGAAAAATTATAACAAACCAGCCAAGATAACAGGATGAGTGAGCAGCTACAGGCAAGTATGAAGAGCATGGGAATGTCCAGCCATCATACTGCTGGACAGGAGACAGGTTCTGTACCAAGGAGGGCTGAAAGGCCACTCAGAGAGGAAAATGTCATTATTCAAAAGGCAACATCAAGAGCCAGATTACAGTTTGCATTCAGAGACAAAGACCTATTCAAAGTAGACCAAGGTACAAGGATGGCAGCATCATGCGGTGGAGTTGTGTTTGCTGCATGAGGGACTGGTGCACTACACAAAATAAATGGCATCATGAGACATAAATGACTCTCCCAAATGGACAATGTTCCTCAGCATGCCGCCAAATTAGTCACACGATGGCTTAAGGTCAACAGTGTCCATGTTTTGGAGTCTCCATCACAGTCCTGATCTCACTCCCCGAGAAAACATGTAGATAAAGCCAAGAAGGTGCGTTTGAGATAGGTGGCCCACAAACCTCACCCAATTATACCGGTTCTGTCAGGGGGAATGGGCCAAAGTTCCAGCAAGCTGTTTTTAGAAGCTTGACGGCTGGTCTCTGCCTGTTTAGGCTCTAGTTGGTGTTCTAAGGCAGCATCCTGCAGGTCTGTAGGAGATACACGCTCATTGTTCCTGTGAGTTATTGTGTTAAAGGTCACATGAAACTCAGCTGATGTCATCAGGGCAGTGATGAATGTGTCTGTGTGTGAGCGTGATGAGTAACCTTCTCGACGCAGCTGCTGGTCACAACTATCTCTGTTTCTATGAGGACGGAGTAGAAACTTCTGGATGAGGAGAACATGACTGGGCAGCTGGTGGAGAAGCTTAGCTTTCTATTCAGGGTCAGAAAACAGAAGCTAACAGTCATCTAAAGCTAAAGGACTGTATGGTACAACCTGAACACACTGACATAAAACCTAGCGGCAGTGCAAGCAGAAATTATTCACACCCTTCCCTTTTTCCTCATTCTGCAACATTACAGGCTGATTTTAAAACAGATCTGAGTTCAGTTTCCCTTAAAAACATGTCCTACCGTGTTCACAAGTATTCAGAACCATGGCTGAATCCAGCTTTGGCCGCGCACACAGTCTGATTTCTTGTCGATTTTCACACCTGTTTTAGGTAAGTTCTCTCATTCTGCTCTGCAGATGCTGTCAGACTCAGTCGGGGTAGATGGGCCATGTCAGCAGCAACACGTTTTTAGGTCTCTCATCTTCAGCAGGATTTAGGTCCAGACTCTGGCTGGGCCACTCAGTCTGCTCCTGAAGCCACTCCTGGCAGGGTGCTTCAGCTCATTGTTGTGCTGGAAGATGAATAGCTGCCTCAGTCTGAGATCCAAAGCACCCTGGAGAAGGTTTTCTTGAAGAATCTCCGTATTTGGCTGCTGTCATCTCACCCTCTATGCACTTGTCGTTCAGTTCCTGCTGTTACAGAAAAGCATTCCCACAGCATGGTGCTGACTCCACTATGCTTCGTAATAGAGATGTTGTTGGCCAGGTGATGACTCCAGACATGATGCTTGGAGTTCATACCAAAAATATTTATGTTAGTTTAATGAGACTAGAGAATTTAGTTTTTCCTGGTCTGAAGATCTCTGAGGTTCATTTATGCCAAATTATAGCAGGCTGACATGTTGATTTGGCCACTTGGATGAAGTGTATTAGTAATGCTGTCCTTCTGGATACTTATCTTATCTCCACAAGAGAAGCTCTGCCTTTGGAACCATTGGGTTCTTGGTGACCTTTCAGTCCAAGTCCCTTCTCTACAGAAGGTCCTGGTGGGTCCACACTTCTTCTGTTTCCATAATGGAGACCATAGAGCTTTCTGAGACATTTGCTGCTGCTGATATTTGTTCTATCCTGCTCCAGATTTTGTTTCAACACAATCTGGTCTCAGACGGGTTCTCGGAGCTTAGTTCTTGGTTTCTGCTCTGTTGCTGTGAGACCTTATAGACGGCTGTTTTCCATTCCAGATCATGTCCAGCCAGCAGAATTTACCTCTGGAGGGTCCAGGTCGAGCTGCAGAAACATCTGAAAGCTCAGATGCACCTGCGTGCTATTTTAAACCTCCTACCAGGGGGTGTGAAAACATATAGTTGTGAAAAGTCAGGACACCCTATGGCAGCCTATGTACTTTTTTCTATTGTAACTGGAAATATGAATAACTAATATGGAGAGAAAGAGGCAGAAAACTGGGGAACCCAGGATCCTGAATCTCCAGATGATGACACGACTGATGTTTAAAACAAAACCAGACAGAACCTCCAGGAAATCACTGAGAGTCGGTGGACCCACGGGACAACGGGCAGATTTAAACCCAAATCAGATTCTGTACGAACAATTCTGCTGTAGAGGAGAAGACGTCATGTTGCTTCCTGACACCAAAACAACAGGGTGGGACAGATTAGTTTCTACTATGAAACACTGATCATGATTTTCCTGCTTGTCACAGAAGACTAAAGGATGGTTCCGTCATTTTGCAGAGTTGTGGTCAGAAGAATTTCTTCTGAGTGTGACTGAAAAGGTTAGAATAATGCTGGAACTGAGCAGCGGTTTGGACTCACTCTGGGTGAACATGTGGACTATATTTCCCAGCGGAGGGATACATGTTTGATAATCGTGGTCACCAAAAAAAAAATTCCTGACATATTTGACTAAATGAAAACCCAGCAGCTGTTCGTTCTCATCAACATCTCCTCTGGATCATCTCCTCTGCTTCCTTTTTGGATCCTTTGACCCGGCCTTAAATCATATTGGCACACACAGTGCACTGGTTCTGGTGCAGGTTCTACGACGTGGGGTCAGGAAACTGACCCAAACGTCTACTAGGTCAGATGGATGAACAGGGGACTAAAATCTCTCAGTAGATTCCTAATATCCAAAGGCAAGACCCAGAAATACTGAGACAGGAACCAGACATGAGAAAACAAAGATATCAATTGGATCAGACTCGGTTTGGAGTGAAAGTTAAAGTGTCATTTGGTAACATTTTTCACTGTCTCTGGATCAGAATTGGACAACAATTTTGGATCGGGTCTATTGTGGCATTCAAATATATTCCTGGACTTCCCTGGACTTCCAAATTCTGGTTCTATCTGGGGCGACATGATGTAATAAAGTTGGTAAATGTCCAAATGAAGAACAAAATATATTTAACTAAATAGTCTTACCGTCTTCCTGCTTTGGGTTCAGTACCAACAGAACTATGTTGATGGATTTTATAGGAAAAGTCTCAGTTTGTTTTGCCTCTTAAACTAATTAGTTGTTGGTTCTTAATGACCAGAACATCTTTATGTTCTGCTGCATTCAGCAACAACAGCAGTCACATGACTAGCATAGAGTAGCTTGGGATTTATGGAGATAGCTGATATCTGTTATTGATCCAAACACCTGTTGAGAGTTCTATCAAACATCCAACAGGGGTACCAGACAAACCAGTAGGGCCAGACTCAGTCTGCTGACTGGGTTCTGGTCCTGTGGTCCTGGACTGCAGTGAGAGCTTCATTCACATAATCAGCAGTGGATCAGAATCTAGTGGACTTCACCACAGCTGCTCTCTGTCACCGATTCTGTTCAGAACTCAGTTCAGCAGCTTAAGGTTTCACTGCTTCTTTCTGGAGATAGGTTCATAGAGTAGGGACTTCCAGCTGGTTCTGGAATGGCTGGGGGTTCTGAGACGGGAATTCCTGTGGGAATCTATACCTTTTGAGTTAATCTGAA
The DNA here is from genome assembly GCF_021462225.1 of Girardinichthys multiradiatus. Lineage (NCBI taxonomy): Eukaryota > Metazoa > Chordata > Actinopteri > Cyprinodontiformes > Goodeidae > Girardinichthys > Girardinichthys multiradiatus. The sequence continues at coordinate 48,963,092 of NC_061797.1, read as the reverse complement.
AAGTTCAGCAATTTGCAGGAGCAAATAGCAGATTGATGCTCCTCTGATCATCAAGCCTTATTTATGCCATCTGGAAGGCTCTTTGAGAAGGTGCTTCAGATATCACCAGGACCTTTGGGTGGACCCTGGACTCTATGACTTGGGATGACCTTGCATTGTTTCAAGGGCAGCTTGAGGAGGTTAGTGAGGAGTAGAAGGTCTGGGCGTGACTCCTTAGCCTGCAGGCCCCGTGATCCAGTTCAGATGAAGAACATAATATGAACCAGCAGAGACCCAGAGTTTCCAGGTTGGATGGGGTTCAGGTAGAGAGTAGCTGCAGGTATCAACAGAGAGGACAGGTAAACAGGTGAGGAGACGCGAGGACAGACTGGGACAGGTAAGACAGAGGACAGTTGAATACAGCTTTAACTGGTATTGGGCAGGTTCTACCAAAGACTGATAACGTGATGAAAACTTCAGAACTGGAAGAAAATCATCAAAGATTTTTCCTTATTCAGAAATATAGCAAATAAAAGTAATTTCAGTAATTTGAAAGATTTCAGTTCAGTTTCAGTTCAGTTCAGTTCAGTTCAGTTCAGTTCAGTTCAGTTTAGTTTAGTTTAGTTTAGTTTAGTTTAGTTTAGTTTAGTTTAGTTTAGTTTAGTTTAGTTTAGTTTAGTTTAGTTCAGATCAGATCAGATCAGATCAGTTCAGTTTAGTTTAGTTTAGTTTAGTTTAGTTTAGTTTAGCTCAGATCAGATCAGATCAGATCAGTTCAGTTCAGTTCAGTTCAGTTTAGTTTAGTTTAGTTCAGATCAGATCAGATCAGATCAGATCAGATCAGTTCAGTTTAGTTTGGTTTGGTTTAGTTTAGTTTAGTTTAGTTTAGTTTAGTTTAGTTCAGATCAGATCAGATTCAGTTCAGTTCAGTTCAGTTCAGTTCAGTTTAGTTCAGTTTAGTTTAGTTTAGTTTAGTTTAGTTCAGATCAGATCAGATCAGATCAGATCAGATCAGTTCAGTTCAGTTTAGTTTAGTTTGGTTTGGTTTAGTTTAGTTTAGTTTAGTTTAGTTTAGTTTAGTTCAGATCAGATCAGTTCAGTTCAGTTCAGTTTAGTTTAGTTTAGTTTAGTTTAGTTTAGCTCAGATCAGATCAGATCAGATCAGATCAGTTCAGTTCAGTTTAGTTTAGTTTAGTTTAGTTTAGTTTAGCTCAGACAGATCAGATTCAGTTCAGTTCAGTTCAGTTTAGTTTAGTTTAGTTTAGTTCAGATCAGATCAGATCAGATCAGTTCAGTTCAGTTTAGTTTAGTTTAGTTTAGTTTAGTTTAGCTCAGACAGATCAGATTCAGTTCAGTTCAGTTCAGTTTAGCTTAGTTTAGTTTAGTTTAGTTTAGTTTAGTTTAGTTTAGTTTAGTTTAGTTTAGTTTAGTTTAGTTCAGATCAGATCAGATCAGATCAGTTCAGTTTAGTTTAGTTTAGTTTAGCTCAGACAGATCAGATTCAGTTCAGTTCAGTTCAGTTTAGTTCAGTTTAGTTTAGTTTAGTTTAGTTTAGTTTAGTTTAGTTTAGTTTAGTTCAGATCAGATCAGATCAGATCAGTTCAGTTCAGTTTAGTTTAGTTTAGTTTAGCTCAGACAGATCAGATTCAGTTCAGTTCAGTTTAGCTTAGTTTAGTTTAGTTTAGTTTAGTTTAGTTTAGTTCAGATCAGATCAGATCAGATCAGTTCAGTTCAGTTTAGTTTAGTTTAGTTTAGCTCAGACAGATCAGATTCAGTTCAGTTCAGTTCAGTTTAGTTCAGTTTAGTTTAGTTTAGTTTAGTTTAGTTTAGTTTAGTTCAGATCAGATCAGATCAGTTCAGTTCAGTTTAGTTTAGTTTAGTTTAGCCCAGACAGATCAGATTCAGTTCAGTTCAGTTCAGTTTAGCTTAGTTTAGTTTAGTTTAGTTTAGCTCAGACAGATCAGATTCAGTTCAGTTCAGTTCAGTTTAGTTTAGTTTAGTTTAGTTTAGTTTAGTTTAGTTTAGTTTAGTTTAGTTTAGTTTAGTTTAGTTTAGTTCAGATCAGTTCAGGTACAGATTCAGATTCAGTTCTGTTTAGTTCAGGTTCAGTTCAAATTCAGTCCAGTTCAGTTCAGTTCAGTTCAGTTCAGTTCAATTCGGGTTCGGGTTCAGGTTCAGGTTCAGGTTCAGTTTAGTTCAGGTTCAGTTTAGTTCAGGTTCAGTTCAAATTCATTTAAATTCAGTTTAGGTTCAGTTCAGTACAGGTTCAGTTCTGTTTAATTCAGATTCAGTTCAGAACCAGTCCAGATTCAGTTCAGGTTCATATGGTCTCAAGGAACTTTCCAAAAAAAGATCTTGTTTAGATGCAGAAATATGAATCCGACCCAACCCAGTTTTAACAAACCCTGAACCAGAGAAAGTTTTATCTGATTCAAAACTTCTGTGTTTTATCCAGTTGATGGTCTAGACTTTATTTGTATTCAGAACCAAAGGCCCAGTATGGCTTTCTGTGCCCCGGCATTAGTGTGATGTTTAAAGACAGCAGAACACTATGTTTTATTCTAGGCTGGTTCTAAGCTTCTCGGTACTCACAGAGATCCAGATTTGGAAAAGACAAGAAGGAAAAAACATTTTCATGATTGCTTTTCAGTGTTTGTGCAGAGAAAAACTGTGAAAGCGGTTCCGTCCCAGTCCCAGCAGAACCATGGAATAATGTTTCAGGAATGAGTGACATCAGAAACACAAACCTAACCCAAACGACATAATTCCTGCTGATCAGCTCCACTACATGGAGAGAAGAACGTCCCTGCTCTCCATCACAGCACCAGGTTCTGGCTTCATAGAGCTGAAGGTTCTGCCCTAAGCCTGGGAACAGCCAGGTCCAACACCTTACTCAGTGGCTGACCCCAACCGCAGTCAGAACCCAGACCTGAGGCCCATCAGCAGCAGTAGTTAGTGTTTCATAGTTTCTATCAGAACCCTGATGTCAGAACCACATCAGCAGATCCACTCCCAGACTGAACCAGAGCAGGATTCAAACCAGCAACCCTGTTTCATCCACAGCCAAACCTAAAAGAAAGGTTCTGGTTCTGGTTAATCAGCAGCTCGTGTTTTAAATTAATCTTCATACAAATAAACAGATATCTACACATACACACGCGTGGGCGCACACGCTCGGTGATGTCATCGCCCCTGCATCTTCATCACCATCATTCTTTCCGTGCACGTGTCATCTCACCTGTGTCTGCTGGCTGCGCGGGCTCCGTGCGTGTGCGTGTGCCCGCCGGTATACAGGCTGTAGGAGGCCCGCATCGGGAACGTGCTCCTGGCGTGCTCACAAATCCAGAGCACGAGCAAAAACAACGGGAGCGCGCCCATCACGATCAATACGTTACCGATATAGATGATTGATCCCTGATCAGATCGTGATCAACTGCTTAGATGGCGGGAAAATATGTCATCTCCATGGAGACGGCAGAAAGTTCCGAGAATTTAATCCTAATGACTCATGATCCGGGTTCTGGTCCAAACAGGGTCCATCGGGGCCTGGGCTGTCCTGATCCCGGTCCAACCCGCCTCTAACCTGCCTTTAACCCGCTTTGGCCCGGTTCTGAAAGCTGCCGTAGGTCCATTAGAATCTTAGAAACAAAGAGAAGAAAAAGTTGCGACAGACTGAACCGAGACCACTGCTCCTCCTCTTCATCACTGACCCCGCCCCTGCCGGAGGAGAAATCGGAGCCGGGTGGTTGCAGCCACACCTGGACCGGGACCGAGTTCAGAGAGGAGGTTCGGCCCGTTTAATATTCCAATTAGCTGCAGGGGCAACGTATTATCTAACAGCATTTTCATTTAAAGTCAGGTTTGATCTGGCAGTTTCTTTGTTTAACAAAATAACTAACTAACTAACTAACTAACTAACTAACTAACTAACTAACCATAACTGATAACTGAGCTCCTGGTTCTTGTTTTCACAGTAAGTCATCATTTAGTCCAAATTCTTTTTATTATTAAGAAACAAAATCTTAACACCAATTGTCAGGAATGCAACCCCAACCCGGTTCTGAACCCTCACCCTGGTTCTTATCTCTGCCCAGGTTGCAAGTAAGGTGAGACCACGCCCACTGTGAAGGGAAACACCTGAGCAGAAATCACCCAGTTTGGGTCTAACATGAAGAACTAAAGAATCATTTTCATATGAACCAGGACCAGAACCGACAGGGCCAGAATCAGAGAATCAAAGTCTTACTGAAACAATACCAGTCAGACTAATTAGACAGATGGAACAGTGATCAGGTTAAGTGATTTTGCTGAGAAGGTCCAGTTCTGTCCAGCCCGATTGACTAATTACCGTCTGACTGATAAACCAGAACCCTGAAGGACTGACATTCTCACTGCCTCCATTAGCTACATTACATTGTACCTTTAACGAGTCCTCTTTCATGTGTTACAATGGTAGGAGGAACAGAACTGAGACTCATTGGGTCATAATCAGAACACAGAATTCTTCAATATGACCCATCTGAAGTTCTGTCCGCCCATTCAACACCTCCAATAAACTTTAGAAACTCTACAGGGACACCCCGACTTAAACCATCAGAACCTGAAGCAGGACTCAGCCAGACAGGTTCCCGAGTCAGGTTCGGTCCTCAGACTGTGGTACTGCTGAACTCATCGTCCTTCACAATTACTATCGATCATCAGGAGATTTGGACCTGAGGCCACTTCAGGCGTGTTCTGGTAATGAAAGCTGCAGAAAGTGATGTCCCTTGGTCCTAATGGAAACTTCCCTCCAGCACAGAGTCCATCAATGTTTAGAACCAACACAGAGGTTCATAAGGAGCTCAGTTATGTCTCTCCTGTCGGGTTCACTGATCAGAACCATCTCAGAGGTTTAGAGAGAGATTAGATTAAACAGATCCAGTTAGATCATCTCTGTCTTTAAACGCGATGGGAGGTTAGTTAAATCTGTCTGAAGATAAAATGCATCATCAGGAGCAGGTTAGAAACCGACCGTTTCTTAAACTGGAGCTGTAGGTTATCTGACCTTCTGCCCATCACATGACCAGACACATGCCCCGCCCTCTCACCTGTTCAGCCTGCAGGTACTCACCTGGCAGTCAGCTCAGGTCAAAATAATAAACCAGCCAATTTTCTCTTGCATCGACTTTGCTGCAGCAACAACCAGAACCGAGAAAGTCCTGCAGACAATACAGACCTAATAAGTTTATTAAAATTGAATAAAGTCCGAGGCCATGGTACTCGACCGGAAAAGGGTGGTTTGTCCTCTTCAGGTTGGAGGGGAGTTCCTGCCTGAAGTGGAGGAGTTCAAGTATCTCGGGGTCTTGTTCACGAGTGAGGGAAGAATGGAGCGGGAGATTGACAGACGGATCGGTGCGGCTGTCGCAGTAATGGGGGCACTGTGCCGGGCCGTTGCTCCTCCACATCGACAGGAGCCAGTTGAGGTGGCTCGGGCATTTTAACCGGATGCCTCCTGGACGCCTTCCTCGGGAGGTGTTCCAGGCATGTCCCACCGGGAGGTGGCCCAGGGGACGGCCCAGGACACGCTGGAGGGACTATGTCTCTCGACTGGCCTGGGAACGCCTTGGGCTCCCCCTGGAGGAGCTGGAGGAGGTGTCTGGGGAGAGGGACGTCTGGGTGTCTGTGCTGTGCTGAGTCTGTTGCCCCCGCGACCTGGTCCCGAAAAAAGCGGAAGACGACGAGTACGAGTACGAGTACGAATTAAACAAAGTTTCAGGTTGAAGGCAATAAAAGCATCTCTTTTTGTCTTTGCTTCATCTGGAGGGAACAATCACCTGAAGTCTCACCTGGTCTGCTTAAAGTGTAGCCATAAAACCAGAGAGGTCCTCAGGTTTCTCAGGCCAAAGGTTGCAGAGAGAAGAATGTGTGTTTAGAATAAAACACTAAAATGTGTCCAGACTCTTCCCTGAATACGGCAACTCTTCCCTGGAATATTCTGAGGATCAATGCTTCCATATTAAACTGCAGCTGATCCATCCACAGAAGAAGAATTATGAACATCAGAAAGCATCAGTGAGTTTGAAGAGAAGAAACATTAACAGGGTAATGATCCGAGGATACAGAAGGAGCTATTGGGAGCTCAGTTTGGTGTTTGAAGCGTCAACATGTTCAATTTTGTTCTGAATTTCCCACCAAAAACAAAAATAAAAGGTAAATTTGGAGTCAGACAGCATGAATCTGCCTCCTTCTTGCAGCTGGTTCATCCTCCTGCTGCTGATCTGTAAGAGGAAGAGGAAATGTATCTTCTGCTTGTTTTCGTTTTAAAGAAAAGATGAACAGTCATCTGACTCCTTCTACGTCTGTGAATTCTGAGAAGATTTTAGTTTTACACAGCACTATTGCATGGTAAACATCTCCTCTGCTTCACATGGACGGCTGCCTGATCATTCATCATGGCTTTTAGGAATGCTAGAGAATGTTGGGGGATGTTTGGGAATGTGCGGCTGCCAAAAGTGGGTCAAGAATCTTAGGCTTCTCTGCTTTACTAGAAACACAGCCGCACAGATTTACCAAATTTTAGCAGCAGAGGTGGAAACATTTCTGTTTGTCTGACAGAAGGGGAGGAGCAGTGACCGAAGAGGAAGGAGAGGGAAGCAGGAGAGTCATGATCAAAGTTAAGACTGAAAGTTTTAAAGCATAAAATTCTGTTTCTGTCCACAGGTGATGTTTGGGTGCTTATAAACCTGTACACATGATGTTCAGGTGTTTATTGATAAGTATAGGTGATGTTCAGGTGTTTATTGATATGTATAGGTGATGTTCAGGTGTTTATTGATATGTATAGGTGATGTTCAGGTGTTTATTGATATGTATAGGTGATGTTCAGGTGTTTATAAATATGTATAGGTGATGTTCAGGTATTTATAAATATGTATAGGTGATGTTCAGGTGTTTATAAATATGTATAGGTGATGTTCAGGTGTTTATTGATATGTATAGGTGATGTTCAGGTGTTTATAAATATGTATAGGTGATGTTCAGGTGTTTATAAATATGAATAGGTGATGTTCAGGTATTTATTGATATGTATAGGTGATGTTCAGGTGTTTATAAATATGTATAGGTGATGTTCAGGTATTTATTGATATGTATAGGTGATGTTCATGTGTTTATTGATATGTATAGGTGATGTTCAGGTGTTTATTGATATGTATAGGTGATGTTCAGGTGTTTATTGATATGTATAGGTGATGTTCAGGTGTTTATTGATATGTATAGGTGATGTTCAGGTATTTATTGATATGTATAGGTGATGTTCAGGTGTTTATAAATATGTATAGGTGATGTTCAGGTATTTATTGATATGTATAGGTGATGTTCAGGTGTTTATTGATATGTATAGGTGATGTTCAGGTATTTATTGATATGTATAGGTGATGTTCAGGTATTTATTGATATGTATAGGTGATGTTCAGGTGTTTATTGATATGTATAGGTGATGTTCAGGTGTTTATTGATATGTATAGGTGATGTTCAGGTGTTTATAAATATGTATAGGTGATGTTCAGGTATTTATTGATATGTATAGGTGATGTTCAGGTGTTTATAAATATGTATAGGTGATGTTCAGGTATTTATTGATATGTATAGGTGATGTTCAGGTGTTTATAAATATGTATAGGTGATGTTCAGGTATTTATTGATATGTATAGGTGATGTTCAGGTGTTTATAAATATGTATAGGTGATGTTCAGGTATTTATTGATATGTATAGGTGATGTTCAGGTGTTTATAAATATGTATAGGTGATGTTCAGGTGTTTATTGATATGTATAGGTGATGTTCAGGTGTTTATTGATATGTATAGGTGATGTTCAGGTGTTTATTGATATGTATAGGTGATGTTCAGGTGTTTATAAATATGTATAGGTGATGTTCAGGTATTTATTGATATGTATAGGTGATGTTCAGGTGTTTATAAATATGTATAGGTGATGTTCAGGTGTTTATAAATATGTATAGGTGATGTTCAGGTATTTATTGATATGTATAGGTGATGTTCAGGTGTTTATTGATATGTATAGGTGATGTTCAGGTGTTTATTGATATGTATAGGTGATGTTCAGGTGTTTATAAATATGTATAGGTGATGTTCAGGTGTTTATAAATATGTATAGGTGATGTTCAGGTATTTATTGATATGTATAGGTGATGTTCAGGTGTTTATAAATATGTATAGGTGATGTTCAGGTGTTTATTGATATGTATAGGTGATGTTCATGTGTTTATTGATATGTATAGGTGATGTTCAGGTGTTTATTGATATGTATAGGTGATGTTCAGGTGTTTATAAATATGTATAGGTGATGTTCAGGTATTTATTTATATGTATAGGTGATGTTCAGGTGTTTATAAATATGTATAGGTGATGTTCAGGTATTTATTGATATGTATAGGTGATGTTCAGGTGTTTATAAATATGTATAGGTGATGTTCAGGTGTTTATTGATATGTATAGGTGATGTTCAGGTGTTTATAAATATGTATAGGTGATGTTCAGGTGTTTATTAATAAGTATAGGTGATGTTCAGGTGTTTATTGATATGTATAGGTGATGTTCAGGTATTTATTGATATGTATAGGTGATGTTCAGGTGTTTATAAATATGTATAGGTGATGTTCAGGTGTTTATTGATATGTATAGGTGATGTTCAGGTGTTTATAAATATGTATAGGTGATGTTCAGGTGTTTAGAAACCTGCACAGGTGATCAAAACATTACCCAAACATTCAGTTTTCACCTTTTTTCCAAGGTTTCTTTCGGGATATCTTGTGGTCTGGCACAGCTGGGACTTGCCAGAATTTTCAGGTGTTGTGATTTGGTTCCAGAGAGGTTGACCAAGTATGTGCTGCTCGTCTTTAAACAGAAACAGCTTCTTATTTAGTCTTGAGTGTGCTGGAGAAGGGTTAATCTAAACCAAGCTAACAGAAGTGGGAGTTGAAAACATACCTGGGGCCCACTCTGCTGTTTCCTCTCAGCTCCCAGCCCCCAGCCTCCTCTTCCTCAGTGTTTATTTAAATTCTCCTGTGAGCAGCCGCAGAGGTCCAGGTGGAGAAAAGTCAGAGCTGCAGAGTTTGAATGCAGCTGAGTTTCGTCATCATCAGGGCAGAAAACTTAGGTGAGTTTTAGGTCAGGAAAAGTTGTGTTATGGAAGTTCAAACCTCAGCCACGCCCTCAAAGCCAACAGCAGAAAACCAAACCATGAAACCAACCATTAACACCACGACACCAAACTGGGTTCAGAACGCCCAAAGTGTCAGCGGAGAGTTCAAACACAGAGTCAGAGCTCAGGAGGTTGTCAAATAATATGTAATTACAGCTGAACTCAAATAGAACCATGAATGTGACCAGAGCCAAGCAGAACCACACAAACCAGGATCCAATAAAGGACAAAGAAATCCTGTAAAGGCGATGAGTAACACATGACTAAAGTGGTTAGGAACAAACTCAGACCAGAACCCAAAAAAGGATGAGGAGAACCTCAAAAACTGCTGAACATGAAGTGAAACAGAACCAGAGTGAGGTCCAGAATACTTGGAGCTGCTGCTTGTTTCTGAACCTAATAACTTAATTTGGATTGTGAGTAGAAACTCAGCTCTCTAGAATGAAACTGTCTCCAAACTCCGATTAGTGCAGAAAAAGGCTTAACTGGCCTTCCAGGAAACCAAAGTCTGGTTTCCGGGACCCTTTAGCCCTGAGCTGCAAACTGGACCTTTAAACTGGAGCTGCATTGAGAGCTGTGTTTATGACAGCATGAAGTTTTCCTAAAACAGCAGAGACTCTAAACCTGAATCCTGCCTGAACATCTGCACGTTCTGCTGCTGAGGCTCCTCACAGGGAAAACCTCCTGGAAACAGATCAAATTCATCCTCTGTGAGAACATCTGACTCCAACGTTAGGAAGAACGCTTCATGTTCAGGTAGGAGCATGTTTGTAAATGTGTAGAAATCAAGCATCCTCCTGTGTTCGGCTCCAGGCAGCTGGAAGTCATTACTCCCCCACCCTCACTCAGCCAGCTGTGTTCCTGGCACATCAGAAATCCCACTCTGCAGACTTGGAGCTGGCTGGAACAGTGACGCTCCGCTAGGAAAAAAACACTGAAACAAACAGAAATGAAGATGTCCTGAGAAACGTTTGTGCATGTAGAGGTAAATTCTGATCCATCTGGAGGAGAGTCACACATGAAGCTGCTGGTGGTTTCAGATAAGGGCAACATGGCTCACTGCCCCCAGGCAGCATCCTTCCAGGGCAGAAACTGTAGAAAATATGGCTGTACAGCTAAATGACTAATGATGCTGTTGTCAGAATCTGATTTGAAGCGTCCAATATGGTGGTGAAGGGCAACTTTAGAGTTTTTTTATTAACCTGGCCCTCAGTTGATCATCTCTAGATGAAAAACCGTTCCGTTCCAGTGTTTGTTGTGTTCCAGCACAAGCACCCATCATTCAACGTAATGTTCACCACATTCTGCAAAGGAAACATAAAGTAAAAAATTTAGAATGCCTCCTGGTCCAGTTGGATTGGACACCACTGACACCTTTGGTCCGAAACCTTTAACACATTTTAAGGTTTGTTTTATTAAAGACTAATGATAGTTTTTCTGGATTTCATAGCGTTGCCTCTTAATTAGCGCCTGTTGGAACAAGAACATCACTGAAGGCCTCAGACCGTTAGAACGGTACCTGGACCAACACTAGGAGAATGGTAGAGTTCCGTTGAGGCTTTTAACTGTGAGCAGAACCTGAGCTGCCCACCCTAAGAATATCTGATCTGATCCAGTTTGTGTTTTTGATCCAACCTCCAGCAGAGAACAAACACTGACACACAGCTTCTGCTTTCAACTTTATGCACCAGTAAAACCAAGAACAGCAGGAAACTGCAGCTGGTGCATAACTGTCAAACCCGTTTAAGACCAGTTTAAGCTGCAAATATAAAAGAAGTGGCTGAACACAGGAATCAGACCACATTATAATCAGAGCCAGGTTATTTCTGGAGGTTTTATCCTGATTTGATCCTGTTTCAGGAAACCTGATATTTTGTGTCCCTGACTGTCGGATGGGTTTCAGGTTTCCTGTTGGTCCTGAAGGTTCTACACAGGAACAATCTGAGAAAACAACAATGTTATCACATGAAAAATGGATCAAATGTATTAATGTAAAGCCCACTCAGACATGTGATATGTCCTGACCCATTGTCACTGAACTCACCGTCAGATTGATGAACAATTTAAAGTAAAGTGCAGCTCTGAGTCATGATGAGCTGCTGTTGAGATGCTCAGACCCAATCTGTGAAAGGACCAAAGGAAAGCCTGACTCAGGACCAGAAGAGTCCAAAAAAAAAAGACACTGTCGAAGGTTTAAATAAACAGGAAGCTCTTCGTCATCGTTTGATTATCTGAACCTCACTGTGCTGTAAACACACCAAGGGGCGAGGCGGGCGGGCAGCGAACGCCTCAGAGTTTTATCAAGTTTCCAGAAACAAAGTCCACCAGTTTCACTCACTTTATGGTAAACTGTCTCCATGGAAACATGCAAAAAACAGCTGCTGCACAGTCCAAAGAACCATGCTAGAGGTTGACATGATGAAGTGAAGTTCAGAAACAAGCTGAACAAATTCTTGCGCTGCTAAGAGATGTTCAGATGGGTGACTGCTGCAAAGAGTCTATTTGGACAGAACCAGTTCAGCTGGTTCTAACCTTGGAATAAAATCTGGTGCTGATGATGTACTTTTAAATCTGCAGTGTGGACGATCCGGTTTCAGTGTGATTGATCAGGTTTCAGAATCAGAATCAGAATCAGCTTTATTGCCAAGTTCTTACAAACAAACAAGGAATTTGACTCCGGTACACTTTGCTCTTTGGTTTTGTTTTTGCATTACAGAATATACAAATTTACAATATACACATATATAATAAAAAGGTGCATTTGCAACATCTGTATGGTGTTGTTTGGTACTCTATTAAATGTTCATCAGAGAAACATCCTGGGGGAAGAAACTGTCTCTGTGGCGGCTGGTTTTAGTGAACAGTGCTCTGTAGCGCCACCTGAAGGTAAAGCTCTGAACAGTTTATGTGCAGGGTGTGTGGGGTCTACAGAGATTTTAGCAGCTCTTTTCCTGACCCTTGACCTGTATAAGTCCTGGATGGAGGGAAGGTCAGCCCTGATTATTCTCTCTGCAGTCCTGATTATTCGTTGCAGTCTGGACCTGTCCTGTTTTGTGGATGAGCCAAACCACACTGAGATGGATGAAGACAGGACAGATTGAATGATGGCAGTGGAGAAGATGACCAGCAGCTCCTGTGGAAGGTTGAACTTCTTGAATTGCCTCAGGAAGTACAGTCTCTGCTGGGCCTTCTTTCAAACAGTGTCTATGTGTGAAGACCATCTCAGGTCCTCAGAGATGGTGGTTCCTAAGAACCTGAAGTGGTCCACGGCCGATATAGTGTTGTTGAGGATGGTGAGGGGGGTGTATGGGGGTGGTGTTCTCCGAAAGTCCACCACCATTTCCACAGTCTTGAGTGGGTTGAGTTCAAGGTAGTTCTGACTGCACCAGTGTACCAGCCGATCCACCTGCTGTCTGTATGCAGACTCATCACCGTCCTGGATCAGTCCAATGACAGTGGTGTCGTCTGCAAACTTAAGGAGTTTCACGGACGAGTCCGATGAGATGCAGTCATTTGTGTACAGAGAGAAGAGAAGTGGGGATAGAACACACCCCTGGGGGGCACCAGTACTTATTGATCTGGATCGGGAGAAGATGCTCCCCAGTCTCACCTGCTGCTGTCGGTCCATCAGGAAGCTGTTGATCCACTGACAGGTGGAGGCTGGGACGTTGAGCTGGGTGAGCTTCTGGTGGAGGATGTCTGGTATGATGGTGTTGAAGGCCGAGCTGAAGTCTACAAACAGGATCCTGGCGTACGTCCCTGGGTGGTTGAGGTGTTGCAGGATAAAGTGTAGACCTAAGTTAACAGCATCATCTGCCGACCTGTTTGCTCGGTAAGCAAATTGCAGGAGGTCCAGCAGGGGGCCTGTGATGTCTTTCAGGTGCTTCAACACCAGCCGCTCAAAGGATTTCATGACCACAGACGTCAGGGCTACAGGCCTGTAGTCATTTAATCCTAGGATGGTGGGTTTCTTGGGATCCGGGATGATGGTGGATCGTTTGAGGCAGGAGGGGACCTCACATTTCTCCAGTGATTTGTTGAAGATCCTTGTGAAGATCGGAGGGAGTTGATGTGCACAGGCTTTCAGACATAATGGGGAGACGTTATCAGGTCCTCCAGCTTTCTTTGTTTTCATGCGCTGAAAGAGCCTGTTTACATCTTCCTCTGAGATCTTTAGTGCAGGCAGAGGATCTGAAGGTAGGGGGTTGGTACCTTTGTGTGAAGAACTTGTTCCTGAATGGGATGTGGAGGAGATGATTTGAGGTGTGAATGGCTTCTTGTCATGTCTGCAGTAGAAGCCATTCAGACGGTTGGCCAGGAGACGACTCTGCTCAGGATGGGTGGAGGGGCTCTTGTAGGCAGTCAGGTTTCTCAGACCGGTCCATACAGCTGAAGTGTCACCAGTAGAAAGGATGTTCTTCAGCTTCTCACTGTAGCTTCTCTTAGCTGCTTTGATCTCCTTTGTTAGTTTGTTCCTGGTGTAGAATATAAACTATCTATGTGTGTAACTGGAAGGTGCAGATAGAGGAGAGGGGAGTGAAGCATAGAAAGTGCAAAGTCATAAATTGGTGAAGGACAAGGGATTATCGGATGGGGGGAAGAAGGTAAGATAAGATAAGTTTGCAAGAAGAGAATAACCAGAAGCACTCCTTATTTGGACCTAAGGAACTGTTATGCTATATACATGAGTGACATGATATATGTATATGTTGAACACACCCTTGAGACTGAATAAAACGAGATGAAAAGCGGAGAGAGATCAGAGTTGGGCTCGCAGGTGTTTGGCTGGGATCTATTTCTCACTCTGCGCAGAGGCGAACATAAGCTGATTGTACTTTGTGTTTATTTCACTCTTTTGAAACCTGTACCCAAATCAATGGACCCGGAGAAGCAGAAACGGCTTCGACACTGGCCTGCCTGTACCGCGCCCAATCTCCACTGGTGTGAGCTTCTTCCTTATCCCTGCGCAGATTCTTGAGGTGTGGAGTAAACCATGGCTTGTTGTTCCCAAAGGTGCAGAAGGTCTTGGTCTGCTCACACATGTACTCACAGAAACTGATGTATGATGTCACCACATCAGTTAGTTGGTTTAAGTCAGTGGCTGAAGTTTCAAAAACAGTCCAGTCTGTGCATTCAAAGCAGGCCTGTAGCATCTGCTTTGATTCCTCAGTCCACTTCTTAACAGTGTGAACCTTGGGTTTGGAAGCTCTTAGTCTCTGTCTGTAGGTTGGGATGAGGTGGATAAGAGAATGATCTGAAAAACCCAGAGCAGCCCTGGTAACAGCATGATATGAGTCCTTTAAAGCTGTGTAACAATGGTCCCGTGTGTTTTTATCTCTGGTGGGACACTTAATATGCTGTCTGTATTTGGGGAGTTCATTGGAGAGGTTTGCTCTGTTAAAATCTCCCAGTATTATGATGAAAGAGTCCGTGTATTTTTTCTCCACGTCTGTAATCAGCTCAGCGAGATGTTTTTCAGCAGCAGAAGTGCAGCCATGCGGTGGAAAATATGAGCCAATTATTATAAACGAGGAAAACTCTCTCGGTGAATAAAACGGTTTACAGTTTATGGAAAATGACTCCAGATCAGGACTACATGTTTCTCCAGCACTTTTACGTCTCTGCACCAACCTTCATTTATATAAAAGCAGATTCCGCCTCCTCGCTTCTTCCCCGATAGCTCCGCGATGCAATCCGCTCTGAACAGCTGGAAGTCCGGCATCAGCAGTGCGCGGTCCGGGATGTTTTCACTCAGCCATGTCTCGGTGAAGCTGAGAACCGCTGATCCGCGGAGGTCCGTGTTTTTACCGGTGAGGAGAAGCAGCTCGTCCATCTTGTTGTTTAGAGAGCGGACATTTGCCAGATGGACTGAAGGCAGTGGTGTTCACAGTCCTCTTTGGCGGAGCTTTACCAGCGCGCCAGCACGCTTTTCTCTTCTACGCTTTCGGCGCAGTATCCCGTAGAGTGCCGCAGCTCCGCTTGCCAGGAGCTCAGTGAACCTCGAATCAATGAAAGATGGTGAAAAAATCCCAAGAAAGGACTCTCTGATGTTGAGAAGTTCCTCTCTACTGAATGAGACCACAGTATTGTGGCTGGAAAAACATAAAAACACACAAAATACAAAAACAAAGAGAGAGCGAAGCTCCGAGGCTGCCATCGTCGGCGCCATCTTGCTCACAGAAGTGTGATTAATCAGGTTTTAGTGTGATTGATGAGGTTTTTAGTGTGATTGATCTGGTTTCAGTGTGATTAATCAGGTTTCAGTGTGATTGATCTGGTTTCAGTGTGATTAATCAGGTTTCAGTGTGATTGATCTGGTTTCAGTGTGATTAATCAGGTTTCAGTGTGATTGATCAGGTTTCAGTGTAATTAATCAGGTTTCAGTGTGATTGATCTGGTTTCAGTGTGATTAATCAGGTTTCAGTTTGATTGATCTGGTTTCAGTGTGATTAATCAGGTTTCAGTTTGATTGATCAGATATTCAGTGTAATTGATCAGGTTTGAGTGTGATTGACCCAGTTTGAGTGTGATTGATTCGGTTTCGGTGTGATTGATCAGATATTCAGTGTGATTGATTAGGTTTTTAGTGTGATTGATCCAGTTTCAGTGTGATTATTCAGGTTTCAGTGTAATTGATCAGGTTTGAGTGTGATTGATCCGGTTTGAGTGTGATTGATCCGGTTTCAGTGTGATTATTCAGGTTTCAGTGTAATTGATCAGGTTTGAGTGTGATTGATCCGGTTTGAGTGTGATTGATCCGGTTTCAGTGTGATTGATCAGGTTTCAGTTGGATTGATCAGATATTCAGTGTGATTGATCAGGTTTTTAGTGTGATTGATCCAGTTTCAGTGTGATTAATCAGGTTTCAGTGTGATTGATCCGGTTTCAGTGTGATTAATCAGGTTTCAGTGTGATTGATCACGTTTCAGTTTGATTGATCAGATATTCAGTGTGATTGATCAGGTTTTTAGTGTGATTGATCTGGTTTCAGTGTGATTAATCAGGTTTCAGTGTGATTGATCCGGTTTCAGTGTGATTATTCAGGTTTCAGTGTAATTGATCAGGTTTGAGTGTGATTGATCCGGTTTCAGTGTGATTGATCAGGTTTCAGTTGGATTGATCAGATATTCAGTGTGATTGATCAGGTTTTTAGTGTGATTGATCTGGTTTCAGTGTGATTAATCAGGTTTCAGTGTGATTGATCCGGTTTCAGTGTGATTATTCAGGTTTCAGTGTAATTGATCAGGTTTGAGTGTGATTGATCCGGTTTCAGTGTGATTGATCAGGTTTCAGTTTGATTGATCAGATATTCAGTGTGATTGATCAGGTTTTTAGTGTGATTGATCCGGTTTCAGTGTGATTGATCAGGTTTCAGTTTGATCAGATATTCAGTGTGATTGATCAGGTTTTTAGTGTGATTGATCTGGTTTCAGTGTGATTAATCAGGTTTCAGTGTGATTGATCTGGTTTCAGTGTGATTAATCAGGTTTCAGTGTGATTGATCAGATTTTCAGTGTAATTGATCAGGTTTGAGTGTGATTGATCCGGTTTGAGTGTGATTGATCCGGTTTCAGTGTAATTGATCAGATTTTCACTGTGATTGATCAGATTTTCAGTGTAATTGATCAGGTTTTTAGTGTGATTGATCAGGTTTCAGTTTGAATAATCAGGTTTGAGTGTGATTGATCAGGTTTCAGTGTAATTAATCAGGTTTCAGTGTGATTGATTCGGTTTCAGTGTGATTGATTAAGTTTCAGTGTAATTGATGAGGTTTTTAGTCTGATTAATCAGGTTTGAGTGTGATTGATCAGATATTCAGTGTAATTGATCAGGATTTTAGTGTGATTGATCTGGTTTCAGTGTGAATTATCAGGTTTCAGTGTGATTGATCTGGTTTTGAGTGTGATTGATCAGGGTGATGTAGACAGAAATCTTCTGGTTGTTTTGCAGTAAAACAGTGAGTGTGGAACGAGGTTCCTCTCTGATGACCTATTCTAACTCTGATCAGTGTTTCCAGGTGTTTCTGTCATCTTTCAGGTTGAGAACAGAAATGCTTGTAATCTTAATGTCACTTTTTTTAGTGTTTGTTTTTCTGTTCATCTTCAGATCTTCACATTCATCTTTGTTAGATGGTTGTGTCTTTATTTCCCTCTGAGTTTGTTTCCTCTCCCAGGTTTGTCCTGCTGCTATTTTTGATCTTTTCCTTCATCATCAGCACCGTGAGAATAAAATTGAGCCCATTGTCTTTGTAACAAAGGAAACTGATAAAACAGGAGGGTCATCACATGGCAAGGACTTTTTACATCCTGTTTCAGCTATGCAGGAACTGAAAGTCATCAATCTGTTGTCATGGAAACCAGGTATCAGCGAGTGTTTCCGCAGAGGTAGGATGGCCTGCAGATGATCTGCTGAGAGACATCCTGAACTCACGTCAGCTCATCGCCCTTCAGGCTGGTTTCTAATCAGCAGCTGGACAACAGGCGATCCATCAGAGACTGCAGCTGCTTCAGCTTCTAGATTTTATCCTGTCCTCCTGATCGCTCCTTGGATCTGTTGAAAAGATATTCCTAAACGTAGACTGTTTAAGAGGCTGAAATGCTGACAGTCAGACAATTAGGTGTCAAACATCACTCCTCGAAGAACCTCACAGAGTATCTATGGAGTTCTGTCATGAGGAAGATGAGAAACACCAGAACCAACAATGCAGATGACATGAAGGCCACTATCAAAGCAACCTGGGCTTCCTGAACACCTCAGCAGAATCACAGGCTGATCTCCTCCACACCACGATGCATTGATGCAATAATTCATGCAAAAGGAGCCCAGAGCAAATATTGACTGAATGAAAATTAACATACTTTTCAGAAGCCTGACATTTCTCTTAAAATATCCTTGTTGTTGATATTATGCAATATTCTGGTGTTCTGAGAATTTGGGGTTTTCATTCTCTGTAAGACAGAATCAAGTTACTCCAAACAAAGACTTGAAATATTTCACTCTATGTGTGATGAATTGAGGTAGAAAATATAGAATTTTTTATGGTGTTTTATTTTTTTGACATGTACCCGTACATTTATTTTATCTATTTATTTATTACAGGGACAGTGCATATTAATAACATTTCTGTCAATATGCCAGAGTTAGCCAGAAGGCTGTTCTTCACCTTCAGTCTCTAGACAGATGGTAAAAGTCACCCTAAAAGAATAAGAGTAAAATTGCATATTTACATTAACTTACATTAACATTAAATTACATTTAATAAAAGTACTATAAAAGCTAAACTACATTAGTAACACACAAACCAAACCAACTATCTAATAAAAAAACATCAGACAAAGATAATAAAGACATACACAGGACAAGTTGATAGCTTGGTGGGGTGGTTGGGAACAAGAGCAGGTCTAATTATAAGCTAATGTTGCCAGCTCTGATTACCAGTTAGCTTTTTCTTTAGCTGTTTCCTGAATGCGTTGTAGTCATTTAATCATTTGTAGTCATTTGGGATACAGTTGAGTTCAGCATTCAGATCACATGGTTGCCAAACTGAAATAGCTGTACCAATAATCATCAGATACAATTGATGTACTGTTGCAGCCCTACTGACTGACGGCAGCATGATGACTGGTTCTAACTGGTTCTAGCGTCATCCGTTTGTGTTCAGGTCTTCTTTCTGGGACATCACAAAGAAAAATCTATCAGAGGAGAGAGCAAGGTTAAACACTGAACGTAACCTGTTTATGTGGAGAGGAGGTCAGTTACTATGGTAACCAGGATGGTCTCTCACATCCAGTTATATTGCAGCCTCATCCTGTTCAGAGGTGGAGCTGATCCCATCAGAGAGGCAGGACTACACCTGGACAGGTACCAGTCTGAAGAGCGTGGTTCATCCATTGAGTACACTGAGGTTCACACCTCACGATTAACACCCATATAAACCCCTGAACCTTGTGCAAAGACTCTCTTTATAATTGCTTTTAAACTGAAAATGAAAATAAAAAATTAATATTTTACCAGTTTGACAAATCAGTAAGAAACGAGCTACAATGCATGAAGCTGATAAAATAAGGAAAGAAAATGCCTAAAAAATGTTACAGAAATATTTAAATTAGTCAGACGGGTAATCCAGAACGTCCTGACCAACACCAGGAACATGGATCAGATCCCAGCAACCTTTAGATGTCTGCACTGGTTCCCAGTTTGGTAGAACTGTCAGGTATGAACCATTTAGAACCCTCCGGTCATCAGTGTTCCCAGAACATGAACCAGAACTCCTCACCGACATGTAGGTTCCTTTAGATATTTTGTTGCTTCTTTAATATCTATTTGGATTTTGCTGGTTATTTATTTCGTATGATGTTTACATTTTAACGTACATTTATTATGTTTCTTGATGTCCGGTTTCTTGCTGTATTGTCGCTGCAGAGATCAGCGCGCTTTGGCGCCCTCTGCTGGCAGAAGCAGCTAATCGCGCACTGTTTTACGGCATATCCTGCTTGTTGGCGGCTACCCGTTGTCATAGAACCCACCAACATGGAGGCAGCGGCACAGTCGGATTCACCAGAGAACCCAGGCAGTTCGGCACCGGGAGCGGAGGGAGGTTCGGCTGCGGTTCCGGACTCCCCGGTCTGTCTCATCGTGCTGGGCATGGCGGGTTCCGGAAAGACCACCTTCGTCCAGGTGAGGCAGCGTGTGCTGTGGACAGCGTGACTGCTTCACATCCACGCGTGAATTATCAGCAACTCAGATCGCTTAAACAAACACTGGTTTTAATCTGTCCCTGGTTCTGATTGGTTCCGCCTGGGAACTGATCCAGAGAACATCTCTTAACGCATTTGGGTTCTAGTCTAACCTGTTCAAGATCCTATTGGACCCGGTGATGGTCTTCCGGTTTTGAGATTCAGTTCGGTTCTGGTGTTTCTGGCCAGAGTGGAGTCAGGGATGATCCACAGCCGGAACATGAATGATCATTCAGTTCTGCTGAACGTTGTTTCCTGAACCATCAGAATCTAAAAAACATATCACCTGGTCCTCAGCCGGTTCTACATTCTACTCATTTACACAACTGGTTCTGATCCAAACTTCTCAACCTACCAGCTGCTGATCAATGCATTGATTATCTGCTTCGTTAACTGATTACCTGGTTGCCTGGTTACCAGTCTGCAGGTCTCAGGTGTGTGTTTGTTTCTGCAGAGGCTGACGGCTCATCTCCACTCCCAGAATTCTGCTCCATATGTGATCAACCTGGACCCTGCCGTGCACGAGGTTCCATTTCCTGCCAACATCGGTGAGGTTCTGCCTGGATCTGGTTCTGTCTCTGCTGAGAGTCAAACTGGTCAGAGAGGGCTAAGCTGAATTTCAGAATAAAAGCAGGAGGAACTGATTTGGTTTTATTGTGGCTTCCTGCTGATGTTGGGTCAGTTGAAGAACCATGCAGACAGAAAGCTGCAGCAGGTTCTCCGGTTGGTTCCGGATGCTCAGAGCCAACAGAAACCAGGTTTCAGCCACAGTTTTGTCCATGCTGTTCTCAATAGTCCTCAGCCAGTCCTCTTCTCTCCTCCACAGACATCAGGGACACGGTGAACTACAAGGAGGTCATGAAGCAGTACAGCCTGGGGCCCAATGGCGGCATCGTGACCTCGCTCAACCTGTTCGCCACCCGCTTTGATCAGGTGACTTTCTGCGGACCAGATCCTGGAGCGGGTTCATCCTCAGACCGATGGACCCGCTCCAGAATCAGAATGAGAAGTTCCTGCTGCGGACCAGATCCTGGAGCGGGTTCTTCCTCAGGCTGATGGACCAGATCCTGGAGCGGGTTAATTCCTAGACTGATGGACCCGCTCCAGGGTCAGACGTTCCTGCTGCGGACCAGATCCTGGAGCGGGTTTATCCTCAGACCGATGGACCCGCTCCAGAATCAGAAGTTCCTGTAGATGGAAGTTAGTTAAACCCACTAACTAATCTAGAAAATCTTGTTTTTTCATCCCCTTTGCCCACAGAGCTGTCAGTACAGTGGATCAGAACCCCAGAGCTTAAGGTACACTGGGTCAGAACCATCCTCTGTAGCTCTTAAAACAAGTTATAAGCGCGTTATCAGACGGAGTCATTGTTAAACTAAAGCTGAGTCCACCATCTTCCTCTGGAATCAGAATCAGTGCCACCTGCTGCTGATAAAGATAACTGCAGTGGAACAACCATGAAGAAGTTCAGACCCAGTTCTAAGCCAGATCTAACAGGTGTCTTGGCTGATCCGATCACCACGAGACGGTGATTCATCCAGAAAGGGATTTGTTGTTGATTGATGTTCTGATCCCTCAGAACATCTTCAGAGGGGATCTGGGACTCTTCAACCTACCTGGGTTTGGAAATCTGAAGGTTCTGGTACTGAGGTTCTGTCTGAGGTCCTGAAAGTGATTTAAAGTTTAAATGTTTAAAGTCAATTCAACAGCTGGAATGATAAATGATCCTCGCTGGAATATGTTGATTCCCAGCAGGGTTCTGGATGGGTTTTGTCCATTGCTGGGTTTTTTGGAGCAGCTTGGATCTGCAGGAGAAACTCCTCGGAGTTCTGATGTTCTCAGTGATGTTCTGCAGTAACCAGCTGCAGGTTTCTGGGTTCAAACCTTCAGTCTCTTCTCTTTTAGTTTTCCTGTTCAATTCAATTCAGTTTTATTTATATAGCGCCAATTCACAACACATGTTGTCTCAAGGTTCTTCACAACAGTCAGGTTCATACATTCCAATTAATCGTAACCATTGAACAGTTCAGTCAGATTCAGTTATTTATTCAAATTGGATAAAAAGTTTTTCTATCTAAGGAAACCCAGCAGATTGCATCCAGTCAGTGACTTGCAGCATTCACTCCTCCTGGATGAGCATGTAGAGACAGTGGACAGTCACTGGTGTTGACTTTGCAGTAATCCCTCATACTGAGCATGCATGTAGCAACAGTGGAGAGGAAAAACTCCCTTTTAACAGGAAGAAACCTCCAGCAGAAACAGAACCAGGCTCAGTGTGAGCGGCCATCTGCCACGACCGACTGGGGGTTTGAGAGAACAGAGCAGAGACACAAAGAGAACAAAGAAGCACTGATCCAGGAGTACTTTCTATGGGAAGGAAAAGTAAATGTTAATGGATGTAGCTCCTTTAGTCGTTTCATCTAGAAAGAAAGAACAGATAAACTCTGATCCAGTTTTCAAGGTTAGAGTCTGAAAGAGAGAACATAGAGTTAGTTACAGTAGAAGCTCAGTCAGTAGTTATGTCTAGGAGAGAGAAAGGGTTAAACACTGAAATACAGGGCTATGTGGATCATCTGTAGAAGGTGAGCATTAAGTTGTTACCAGCAGAAGCTCGGACGATTCCCCTCTCCAGAAAGGTATCACAGGTAGACACAGAGCCAGGCCAGGTGTAGCTTCTAGGAAGAGAAAAGAGAGAACAAAGTTAAAAGCTGAAATAACAGCAAATAATGCAAAATTGGAGAGTAGTGTGAGAATGTAGCGAAGAGGGTGAAAGTGGTCATTATGTCCTCCAGCAGCCTAAGCCTATAGCAGCATAACTACACAGATAGTTTCAGTTCAGATTATTTAGTTAAACGGCGCTTATTTGCAACAATGTCGTCTCAAGGAACCTCACAAAGGGTCCCACTGATGGTCATTGTTCTACTAAAAACCACAAGGATTGGGATACCTCTCTCTGTCAGACTGATTATAACCATTGGAAAAGAGAAGGGGTCATACAGGTAGCAGAAATGGAGGGTGTGTTTGCACCTCAACCAGACTGTTGGATTTGCTGTAAATCCTTCCAGGACGATGAGACCCGGGCGGATCCAATATCTGATCCCGTCAGGATGGGTTTTACTCCCTACTGTTGTGATCAGATCAGCTGGGAATCTTGCTGGTGCTGTTTTGTATGGCTTTAGATTTTTTTCAGCGAACTCTGATTTTGACGCCACCAACATCTGGCAACATGTGCAGAGCAGCAGCACAGGCCACGCTGTAATGATGAGCAGTGCCAGAACTTCTGATCGGATGTGGTTCTGCTGAGCCTTCCTGCTCCGTTGTTTCACCAGCACACTGTGGCTGCAGGTAAATGATTCTGTATTCTTGTGTTGTTCAGGTGATGCAGTTCATCGAGAAGAAGCGTCAGAATCACCGGTCAGTACCAGCAGCTCCTATGTACTGGTTATGAAGTGTTAAGATCCAGAATGGACCCAGAGAGAAATGAGCTGTTCAGGCCCTGATGTTCTGTTCCAAAATATTTGTCTAGGTACGTCCTGATCGACACGCCGGGTCAGATTGAAGTCTTCACCTGGTCGGCGTCAGGAACCATCATCACGGAGGCTCTGGTGGGTCTCCGGCTTGGCGCGGCTCGCTCTCTGTCGTGTGCAGTGTTTGTCCTGAGGTGGTTCTGTTTGTGTTTTTCAGGCGTCATCATTTCCCTGCGTGGTGATCTACGTGATGGACACATCTCGCAGCGTCAACCCGGTCACCTTCATGTCCAACATGCTGTACGCCTGCAGGTACCAACTGGATTTTAGTGTTGGTTCTTAGCGGGAAGAGATCTGAGATCAGTTTCCAGCACACGGCTGTGGTTCTGATTGGATTTTCCTAATCCAGTGATCTACAGGCATCTGTTTCTAGAAAACATTCAGAGCTTTTAGAGTTTGAACATCAGTAACGTTTGGTGCCATTTGGTCTGGTTTGATAGCTTTAGCGTTAGCTTTCAGAGAAGACCAGAACCAGACATTCAAAATATTTTGAATCATAGAGGATTCTTGATCAGGTGGGTCTAGAACTGATGGCTGTGGATAAGATGGTTCTGGAAGAAATGGTTCTGAAGGCGGTGGTTTTAAAGCAGTTTCCTCGGTGAGATTATGTTAGAACTTTATGGTTCTGGAGCAAATAGTTGTAGAACAGATTGATCTCTGGATCAGACACTCAGTATCAAAACATTGTAGAGTGAATTCTTTTAGAGCAGATGGTTCTAGCACTGATTTTTCTGGGTCAGGTGGTTCTGAATCAGACAGCTTTTGAACAGATCATTCTGGATTAGATGGTCCTGCAGCAGATGATTATGGATAAAATCTTTCTTGAAGTGACTGTTCTGGATCGGGTTGTTTTAGAACTGGTGATTTTGGGTCAAGCTGCGATGATACAGTTGCCTAGCTGCTGTCTCCAGGGAACAACTGAGGCGCAATTGAAGCGCCGCAGTTCTTGTTTTTAAACAGCAGATGGTGCCGCAGATCTGCCTTCAGTTACTAGCTGGTAGCAGAAGAAGGGTGTCTGGAGGAAGTACATCCGGATACAGCTTAAACAGACGGTCTCGGTAGCAGAATTCAGGATACCTGCTGTGACATCACACCAGGGGTCCAATCAGTGACTGGGAATGTGTGATGTTATGTTTGTTAACCTCAGCTGATGGTTGTGTGTTCCAGCATCCTCTATAAGACCAAGCTACCCTTCATCGTGGCCATGAACAAGGTCAGCTGCTTCCTGCTTGTTTTGGTGTTTGTTTTTTTTTGATGTTTGTTTGTGTTGACGTGACTTTCTGTTGACGTCTGGTGGTTGCAGACTGACATCATCGATCACAGCTTCGCCGTGGAATGGATGCAGGACTTTGAGGCCTTCCAGGATGCTCTAAACCAAGAGACATCGTATGTGAGCAACCTGACCCGCTCCATGAGCCTGGTTCTGGACGAATTCTACACCAACCTGAGGGTACGGTTCAGTCTGAGAATCCTGTTCCTACTGAGGAGTTCGGTAGGAACAGGAGAAATGTTCTGTTCGGATATCCTGACTGCTGACAGGTGAGCTGTTTGTCGGCAGGTGGTGGGTGTGTCCGCAGTAACCGGAAGAGGCCTGGATGAGCTGTTTGTTCAGGTGGAAGATGCAGCCAAAGAATACGACAGGTGAGTCAGAACCTGCATTGGTCCAGGTGGTTCTAATCCGGGTTAGACACCAGGAACTGAACTCCTTGTGTCTGCAGGGACTATCGGCCAGAATATGAGCGACTCCGCAGGCAGCTGGTGAGTCCGTTTGTCCTCTGTCAATTTGTTCCCCGGTTCCTGTGTGTCTGAACAGTCTTACTATCCACCAGGTGGAGACACAGAGCAGGAAGCAGCAGGAGCACCTGGAGCGCCTCAGGAAAGACCTGGGAGCTGTGGACATTGCCTCTGCTGCGTCCACAGGTAGAAGACAGAACCGTCCCGCTGCAGTAAGAGCCTGGTTCTGGTGTGGTATGGTTGTAACCATCTCACTCACTTCCTCTCACAGAGGAAGCTGACCTCGCAGGACCCAGTGACCTTATCATGACCCGTGGTGTCCCGGACGACAGCGAGGAGGAGGCGGATAGCGACACGGACGACATCGACCACACTGGTGAGAAAACAAACACAGTTATCCTGATGCTGACTCTGAGGCTCTGGCTGCTACAGGGTTCTGATTCACCAAAGACCCTGAAATATGAAAAGTTCTGATCCAGTAACTGCTGATTTCCAGCTGCTGATCAAAGATCAGCTGATCAGGAGTGTGGAGCGTTCACAAGCACTGCTGGTTGTTAAGAAACTACGGTGCTGATCTTAGAGCAGATGTTTGCAGAGATCCTGGAGAATGTCATGAAGTTGTCTCCATGCTCTGCAATCCTTCATAAAAACACAGAATAAAACGGTTGTCGGATCAAACGTGACCTGGATGACATGTTTAGAATGAGTGCAGCTCTGGAAGAATCCTGGAGCTCCTGGAATATGAATTTTGTGTCTTACTGAATTTTAACGTCTACCTCCATGATTGTGTCTGAGTTCAGGTGGACCTAAGATGTTCCTTCAGTTTGTTGCTAAACGTTCCGTGTTCCTGTCTGTCTGCAGCGACCGAGGAGAGCAAAGAGGGCGACTCCTTCGGAAACTTCCTGAAGGAGAGGAAGGAAGTGGTTCAGGTGCGGAACACGAAGTGCACCATGCCTGATGTGCCCTGACCAATGAAACGGACAGATACGCAGGAGCTTCCTCCTGATTGGCTGCTTCCTCACTGAGAGAAAAAGAAAAGTCTTTATTTTTATATGAAATCTTTGTTTGTGAAGGAACTGAAATAAAGTTCAGAGCTGTGTGTGACCAGCATGAGGTTAATAAAGTAACCCGACCCCCGTTGTTCTGGATTCTGGCTCGCCCTGTTTCAGAACCTTAATCTCCCTCTCATTGAGTTGTTCTTCAGTTGATTTGGACTCTGTGGAGCTGAGGTATAAAATCCTTCTTCAGCTTTTGAGCGCCAGAAGGTTTAAAGGTTTGAACCAATGCCTCAGGTTCATCTGAAGAAACGTTCAGCCCTCGTCTTGTTTCCCTGTGGGGGTGGCGTCGGTGTGGGACTGTAGCCCAAACTTTTTGGAGATTATACCTAGCCTGTTTCCATCTTTTAACCGCACTCTCTAATCCAGAAACATGGAGAAAAGAACAGATCAGAATCCGCTTGTTTGTTCAGGCAAACAAGGAATTTGACTCCTATACACTTTGCTCTCAATAATAAATATATTTTTTAAATGTACATATAAACACAATTGACTTTACAATAGAATATAACGTAAGATCAGTCCAAGTATGCATGGTGTTGTTCTGGAGCTCTGACTGTCAAGAGTCCATCAGAGAAACAGCCTGGAGGAAGAAACTGTCTCTGTGGAGGCTGGGTTTAGCAGACATTGCTCTGTAGCGTCACCTGAAGGTAAAAGCCTAAACAGTTTGTGTCCAGGATGTGTGGGGTCTGCAGAGATGTTAGCTGTCCCTTCTCCTAACCCTAGACCTGTATAAGTCCTGGATGGAGGGAAGGTCCGCCCTGATGATTCTCTCTGCAGACCTGATTGTTGGTTGCAGTCTGGACCTGTCCTGTTTGGTGGATGAACCAAACCACACTGAGATGGATGAAGACAGGACAGACTGAGTGATGGCAGCATAGATCGCTAACATGCAGGGTTCCTACGCTGCTTGGAATTTGCTATTTTGCTTGTATGGTTTGTCAGGTCTGGAAAAGGTTTTTTATTTTCTGAAGGAAAAACAGAATAATGTTTAATAAATGCTGAGGTTTTGTATTTCAATCAGAAGTTTTCTGTTTGATTCCTGAATTTATTTTACTATTTCACCAATCAGTTCTCTGCTTTCACTACTTTTCTGCACTCTAGATGATGTTAAATGGCTGCTGAACTGGAGCTGTGCTTCTTTAACTAGGTCTTTTTAAAATGCCAAACGAAGCAAAAAAAATTTTATTTTTCACCATCTGCTTTGAAGACTGTGCGATTAGCATAGGATACTCCAGTCCAGTGTTGTAGATTGTTCTAGAAACAAAGAAGTGGTCCAAAACTCTGGAAGAATCAAAGGCCAGTTTCCTGGAACCTGTTGATCATTAATGTTTTACACTCAAATGTCTGGAATGTTATTAAAAACAGCAGGAAAGCATATCTGAAAATCTAGGTCTGGAATTCGTACTCGTACTCGTCGTCTTCCGCTTATCCGGGACCGGGTCGCGGGGGCAGCACACTCAGCAGAGATGCCCAGACGTCCCTCTCACCAGACACCTCCTCCAGTTCCTCCAGGGGGAGCCCAAGGCGTTCCCAGGCCAGCCGAGACACATAGTCCCTCCAGCGTGTCCTGGGCCTCCTCCCGGTGGGACGTGCCTGGAACACCTCCCGAGGAAGGCATCCAGGAGGCATCCGGTATAGATGCCCGAGCCACCTCAACTGGCTCCTCTCGATGTGGAGGAGCAGCAGCTCTACTCCGAGCCCCTCCCGGATGGCCGAGCTCCTCACCCTATCTCTAAGGGAGTGCCCAGCCACCCTACGGAGGAAGCTCATTTCAGCCGCTTGTATCTCGTTCTTTCATCATCAAAGTTCATGGCCATAGGTGAAGGTAGGAACGTAGACCGACCGGTAAATTGAGAGCTTTGCTTTTCGGTTCAGCTCTCTCTTCACCACAACGGACCGGCACAGTGCCCCCATTACTGTGGCAGCCGCACCGATCCGTCTGTCGATCTCCCGCTCCATTCTTCTCTCACTCGTGAACAAGACCCCGAGATACTTGAACTCCTTCTCTTGAGGCAGGAACTCCCCTCCAACCTGAAGAGGACAAGCCACCCTTTTCCGGTATAGTACCATGACCTCGGACTTGGAGGAGCTGATCCTCATCCCAGCCGCTTCACACTTTGCTGCGAACCACCCCAGCGCATGCTGTAGGTCTTGGCTAGAGGGGGCCAGCAGGACCATGTCATCCGCAAAAAGAAGAGACGAAATCCACTGGTCCCCAAACCAGACCCCCTTTGGTCCTTGGCTGCGTCTAGAAATCCTGTCCATAAAAGTTATGAACAGGACCGGTGACAAAGGGCAGCCCTGCCGGAGTCCAACATGCACCGGGAACAGGTCCGACTTAGTGCCGGCAATGCGGACCAAACTCCTGCTGTGCTTGTACAGGGACCGGATGGCCCCTAATAAAGGGCCCCCGATTCCATACTCCTGGAGCACCCCCACAGAGCATCACGAGGGACACAGTCGAATGCTTTCTCCAGGTCCACAAAACAACTGTGGACCAGTTGGGCAAACTCCCGTGAACCCTCGAGTATCCTGTAGAGGGTATAGAGCTGGTCCAGTGTTCCACGGCCGGGACGAAAACCACACTGCTCCTCCTGAAGCCGAGGTTCGACTATCGGTTGGACTCTCTTCTCCAATACCCTGGCGTAGGCCTTACCAGGGAGGCTGAGGAGTGTGATCCCCCTGTAGTTGGAACACACCCTCCGGTCACCCTTCTTATGAAGGGGGACCACCACCCCAGTCTGCCAGTCCAGAGGCACTGTCGCCGACCGCCACGCAATGTTGAAGAGGCGTGTCAACCATGATAGCCCTACAACATCCAGAGACTTGAGGTACTCAGGGCAGATCTCATCTACCCCCGAAGCCTTGCCACCGCGGAGCTTTTTAACCACCTCGGTGACTTCAGTCTGGGTGATGAAAGAGTCCAACCCCGAGTCCCCAGCCTCTGTTTCCACCACGGAATGCGTGATGGCAGGATGCACCGCAGACCTTACGGCCGCAGCTACGGGCAGCAGCATCGACAATAGATGCGGAGAACATGGTCCACTCGGACTCTATGTCTCCAACATCCCCCGGGATCTGGTCGAAGCTCTCCCGGAGGTGGGAGTTGAATACATCCCTGGCCAAGGGCTCCGCCAGGCGTTCCCAGCAGACCCTCACTATGCGCTTGGGCCTGCCAAGTCTGTTCGGCTTTCTCCTCCTCCAGCGAATCCAACTCACCACCAGGTGGTGATCAGTGGACAGCTCAGCCCCTCTCTTCACCCGAGTGTCCAAACATGCGGCCGAACGTCTGATGATACGACAACAAAGTCGATCATCGACCTCCTGCCTAGGGTGTCCTGGTGCCAAGTGCACTGATGGACACCCTTATGTTTGAACATGGTGTTCATTATGGACAATCCGTGACTAGCACAGAAGTCCAATAACGAAACACCACTCGGATTCAGATCGGGGAGGCCATTCCTCCCGATCACGCCTCTCCAGGTGTCACTGTCGTTCCCCACGTGGGCGTTGAAGTCCCCCAGCTGAATAATGGAGTCCCCGGGAGGGGCACTATCCAGCACCCCCGACAGGGACACCAAGAAGGCCGGGTACTCTGCACTACCACTCGGCCCATAGGCTGAAATGATAGTCAGAGACCTCTCCCCAAACCGAAGGCGCAGGAATACGACCCTCTCATCCACTGGGGTAAACCCCAACACGTGACGGCTGAGCTGGGGGGCGACAAGCAAACCCACACCAGCCCGCCGCCTCTCCCCGTGGGCCACTCCAGAGTAGAAGAGAGTCCAACCCCTCTCAAGGAGATAGGTTCCAGAGCCCACGCTGTGCGTGGAGGCGAGCCCGACTATTTCTAGTCGATATCTCTCAACCTCCCGCATCAGCTCAGGCTCCTTTCCCCCCCCCCAGCGAGGTGACAATCCACGTCCCTAGAGCCAGCCTAAGCATCCGGGGATTGGGCCACTGAGGTCTCCACATTCGTCCGCCACCCAATCCTCTTTGCACTGGTCCCTCACGGTTCCCCCAGCAGGTGGTGGGCCCACTGGGGGATGGCCTCGCGTCTCTCGTTTGGGCTTGGCCCGGCCGGGTCCCGTGAGGAGCAACCCGGCCACCAGGCGCTCTCCGACGAGTCCCGACCCCAGGCCTGGCTCCAGGGTGGGACCCCGGCTCCGCCGTACCGGGCGACGTCACGTGCCTCGATATTTTGGTCCTCATGAGGGATTCTTGAACCACTCTTTGTCTGACCCGTCACCTAGAGCCTGTTTGCCATGGAAGACCCTACCAGGGGCATTTAGGCCCCAGACAACATAGCCTCTAGGATCATTCGAGCACTCAAACCCCTCCACCACGTTAAGGTGGCGGTTTAAGGAGGGGTTAAGGTGGCGGTTCAAGGTCTGGAATTTCCAAGTGAAAAATGTGTAGGAACCCTGCACAGGTGGAACAGAACCAGAACTTATTGGACATTCCTGCAGCTACTTCGGTGATGCTGTCAGCCTCTCTGATCGTATTTTCATCGAGTTTGGACGAACATCCAGGAAGGTCTCGGTTGTCCTATATTTGTCCAGTTCTTCAGACTGTCCTGTCTGTTCCAGGAAGTGAAGTAAAGCTGATGCCTTTGTTCAATGACCTCTAGTCCAGGTAAACTGGTGCCAGGTAGACCCGATGCTGCATTAAGATAAACGTTTCCACGTTTCTGGAACCAGGTTAGAGCAGGATTTGGATTAGTTGTGTTTTTTCCATCCAACTGATGTTTTGATTTGAACAGAAAAAACGTATTATTTACACCATTAATTTATTCAAACAGGAGTGGAAACGTTTTCTATCTGTTGGATGTAACATGTTTACTCTGACTTTGATTCCCTGTTGTCCTGGTTTATTCCCATCAGCTTCACCTTATCCAGTCCTGGAGTTCAGGTTGAACCCATTCCAGGAACTGTTTCCCAGTGTTGCCATACCTCGTCCAAACTCTGTCCGGCTTAGGATTCCTCTCTGGAATTCCTCCTGTTTTCCTGAATTACTTCAGGATGTTCTGCTCGGCAGACGAGGGAAATATGGAAATGTTATCAGTAGATGTCCTCACACAGCAGGCATCAAACTGGAGATCTTCTGAACATCTCTGATCCTCAGAGTCTCATGCTGTTGCTTTAGGACCAAGTCAGGAACACAACCACAACTATTTAGATAATTATTGGTTCCATGAGCTGCCTCTGTTCCAGCTTTTATGGGAATGTTCTGCAGGACGAGAAGATCTGATGAAGCTTCATCCTTTCAGAGTTAAGATAAATAAAAACTCTGTATTTGAATGTTTTGTTCTTCATGCGGTCTGGATACTCTCTGGTATTAAAGCGTTTCATCCTCAGAAGAACAACTTCTCTCCATGTTGCAGCGTAGGAGCGTGCACGTTGCACGCACAGTTTGTTCGGTGAAGTGAGTCAGCAGCTCGCCTCAACCACTCAGCCGGATCTCAACGAGCTTGTGGGCGACAGCAGGATGGCAGATGGTCGCGGGCGGACGAGCTGCTCTCATTCAGAGTTTCAACATGAATGAAGACCAGAACAGAAGAAAAGCTGCAGAGAGGAGCTACTGAAGGTTTCTAGGACTTCATTTGTTTCTCTGGATCAGAGTTCAGGATCAGAACCAAAACCTGAGCCTGATTCCTGCAGGAACATCATGAATGTTAAACTTCACAATTAAATATCATGAACACATTCTTCTTTTTATCTCCACTGCTGCTCAGGAACCAGAACATCTTTTTGAGAACACTACAAATTGTTTGGACCCGAACCCTTACAAGTTAAACCAGAACCTCAGACTGTTTCTGGACCAGAACATGTTCTTTATTCATTTTTTTTATAGCAGGGATCTGAAACCATAATCCTCATGGGACAGTGGTTTGCAACTTTTAGATGGTCCACAATACCTGCATCCAGTGGCTGAATGACCTCCTCAGGATCCAAACATCTTCTCCAGAGTTCTGCTGGTGATATAATGATTTGATTCAGGTGAAACATCTTAGGTTGCAGGACACTGGCCTTGAGGACTGGAGTTTCAGACCCCAGCTTGATGCTGATTGGCCTGCATGAAGAATATTCTGTCTGAATATTTCCATGTTTTACACCGTTAGGGGGCGCTGTTCTTTTTTCTCTGATGCAGCATTGACTGACCAACCAATCCATGGCTAATCCCATAAAACAGGCTGAGTTAACCCTCCTGCAGCCCTTTTAGTTTTGCCTGATGGTGTTGATGGAAATAGCACATTTGGAAGGTGGATTATATTAGTGTGAATTTTAGGGTTTCGTATTTACTAAAGTCTTTTTTGCACCTTTTAGATGAAATAATCTTCCACTGATTCCCATTCAACGTGGTTTTTTCTTTACAATTTTGCAATATTTAGATTTTTCTTCATTCCCTGCTGTTGGAAACCTTTGAAAATTTAATGTTTTACTGTGTATCTACAACATTTTTTCACAAAGTAAAAATGTGATCAAAGTTAATCAAATTTGCCCATGATTCAAGAAACTTTTTCTATTAACAAAACTAGCAAAGAATCTAATCACCAAACTAGCATTTATAGACTTATAAAGAAACGAATGAGTATTTGTTATGTATGGTTAAGATTGAGGTTAATAATGGTGTTCAGAAATAAAAAATAAACTCAGTAGGTACCTGAACGGTCTGAAACAGATGTGTTCACCTCAGCAAGCACAGGTCCAGATCCCTATGAAGGCGATCAAGCAGAGACTCTTGTAAAGCATGCAGCACCTGAGGACCACCTCTGTTAGAACAGGATGGTCTGCCTATTTAGCTGCTTCTTATCATGATTCAGGGTTTTATTTTGCACCATTTTGTTGTTTTCATGATTTTTCCCAAAGAAAGGATCCGAGTTTTTAAAATCAAACCTGCAGCAGCTCCACTGAAAAGAGGACCTCAGCCTTTCTGAGCAGCTTCATGTGCTGGCCAGCAGATTGGGCTGTGGAGAAAGGTCAGTGTGAGATCTGTTATTTGTGGAAGCATCAGTGAGTCACCAGGCTGCCTTACAGCCCACTCGGCTGTCTATTGCCTCTGCTCGCACTTAGTGGGCTGCAGACACGAGCAGAACCACAAACAGTCACGACGCGAAGCGGTACCTCCCTCACACTGGAGTTGAGTGGGCCAGCTACAACAGTTCATTGCTGTCAGCTACAGTTGCAGAGCTGGTTCAGGAATGGTTGGATCAGAACTGGTGCCCCCCCCCCCAGACATACGCACAGTAAAGGAGGGGGGTGGTTAATCAGTGGTCGGCTGTTATGATCAGAACCTCTAACCTTACTGATCCAGCATCTGTCTGATCGATCAACCAGTCAGTGACATCACTGCTCAGTGCAGTAAGGTGACCTCATACACAGTGACATCACCTTACCAACTGAGAGATGATGTCAACTTTCCCAGATGTTCTGTCCTGCACAGAACCCTCCCTCTTCTGCTCTGTTCTGCAGCAGGAACATCTCTGCTTCCAATAAAACGTGTGTGTGTGTGTGTGTTAATGCTGCATCCTGAACCTCATTTAACTCTCAGCTCACACACAGGGGGTGTGGCTTTGAAAGCTCTCGCCTGATTGGCTGAAGGTGACATCATCATTTGGGACGCGGAGGTTTCTCCTTGTTGCTGCAGCTTCTGACTGCTGGCAGAAAAACCCTCAGAGCAGCTCCATTACATTATTTGGCTGATTGCTGCAGTGCATCTTGGGAGCTGCAGTTCTGCCTATAGGTGTCTATTATGTTCCTCTGCAGGATTGTTCAGTTTAAGAGTAAATAAATTAATCAGCAGATCAGTTTATCTCCAGCAAATTCAGCCCAACTTTAGAGAAAACCCAAGAGCTCCACCTGAGACCTGCAGGCCTCAGTTAGCATGTTAAAGGTTAAAGGTCATGACAGCTCAGATAGAAACGAACTGGTTAAAGGAGAAATCCTCTCCTGTCTGCGAAATCTTAACAATCACAAAACATATCTTAGGTATTTTAACCCAATAACACAATAGCAATATTTTCATTTTAATTCCCTAAAGAAAAAGCCCGTTTCAAAGACAGAACTCATTCAGTCTGCAGAGAATGATGAAGTTCAGCATCTAACAAAGTCCAGAGCTGATTGAAATGCTGAGCAGAAACCTCAGTGAAAGTTGAAGAGAAGAGTGGAGCAAAGTTTCTCCACGAAGATGAAAGAGAAGGAAAAAGTCAGAGACCGCTGCTGGGACTTGTTGTTCAGGCTGCTAAAGGAGGTTCTACAGGTTACTGAAGGAAGTTCTACAGGCTGCTAAAGGAGGTTCTACAGGCTGCTAAAGGAGGTTCTACAGGTTACTGAAGGAAGTTCTACAGGCTGCTAAGGGAAGTTCTATAGGGCTGCTAAAGGAGGTTCTACAGGTTACTGAAGGAAGTTCTACAGGCTGCTAAAGGAAGTTCTATAGGGCTGCTAAAGGAGGTTCTACAGGTTACTGAAGGAAGTTCTACAGGCTGCTAAAGGAAGTTCTATAGGGCTGCTAAAGGAGGTTCTACAGGCTGCTAAAGGACGTTCTACAGATTACTGAAGGAAGTTCTACAGGCTGCTAAAGGAGGTTCTACAGGCTGCTAAAGGAGGTTCTACAGGCTGCTAAAGGACGTTCTACAGATTACTGAAGGAAGTTCTACAGGCTGCTAAAGGAGGTTCTACAGGCTGCTAAAGGAGGTTCTACAGGCTGCTAAAGGACGTTCTACAGATTACTGAAGAAAGTTCTACAGGCTGCTAAAGGAGGTTCTACAGGCTGCTAAAGGACGTTCTACAGATTACTGAAGGAAGTTCTACAGGCTGCTAAAGGAGGTTCTACAGGCTGCTAAAGGACGTTCTACAGATTACTGAAGGAAGTTCTACAGGCTGCTAAAGGAGGTTCTACAGGCTGCTAAAGGACGTTCTACAGATTACTGAAGGAGGTTCTACAGGCTGCTAAAGGAAGTTCTATAGGGCTGCTAAAGGAGGTTCTACAGGCTGCTAAAGGACGTTCTACAGATTACTGAAGGAAGTTCTACAGGCTGCTAAAGGAGGTTCTACAGGCTGCTAAAGGAGGTTCTACAGGCTGCTAAAGGACGTTCTACAGATTACTGAAGGAAGTTCTACAGGCTGCTAAAGGAGGTTCTACAGGCTGCTAAAGGATGTTCTACAGATTACTGAAGGAAGTTCTACAGGCTGCTAAAGGAGGTTCTACAGGCTGCTAAAGGACGTTCTACAGGTTACTGAAGGAAGTTCTACAGGCTGCTAAAGGAAGTTCTATAGGGCTGCTAAAGGAGGTTCTACAGGCTGCTAAAGGACGTTCTACAGATTACTGAAGGAAGTTCTACAGGCTGCTAAAGGAGGTTCTACAGGCTGCTAAAGGAGGTTCTACAGGCTGCTAAAGGAGGTTCTACAGATTACTGAAGGAAGTTCTACAGGCTGCTAAAGGAGGTTCTACAGGCTGCTAAAGGAGGTTCTACAGATTTCTGAAGGAAGTTCTACAGGCTGCTAAAGGACGTTCTACAGGTTACTGAAGGAAGTTCTACAGGCTGCTAAAGGAGGTTCTACAGGCTGCTAAAGGACGTTCTACAGATTACTGAAGGAAGTTCTACAGGCTGCTAAAGGAGGTTCTACAGGCTGCTAAAGGACGTTCTACAGGTTACTGAAGGAAGTTCTACAGGCTGCTAAAGGAAGTTCTATAGGGCTGCTAAAGGATGTTCTACAGGTTACTGAAGGAAGTTCTACAGGCTGCTAAAGGACGTTCTACAGATTACTGAAGGAAGTTCTACAGGCTGCTAAAGGAGGTTCTACAGGCTGCTAAAGGACGTTCTACAGATTACTGAAGGAAGTTCTACAGGCTGCTAAAGGAGGTTCTACAGGCTGCTAAAGGACGTTCTACAGATTACTGAAGGAAGTTCTACAGGCTGCTAAAGGAGGTTCTACAGGCTGCTAAAGGACGTTCTACAGGTTACTGAAGGAAGTTCTACAGGCTGCTAAGGGAAGTTCTATAGGGCTGCTAAAGGAGGTTCTACAGGTTACTGAAGGAAGTTCTACAGGCTGCTAAAGGAAGTTCTATAGGGCTGCTAAAGGAGGTTCTACAGGCTGCTAAAGGACGTTCTACAGATTACTGAAGGAAGTTCTACAGGCTGCTAAAGGAGGTTCTACAGGCTGCTAAAGGAGGTTCTACAGGCTGCTAAAGGACGTTCTACAGATTACTGAAGGAAGTTCTACAGGCTGCTAAAGGAGGTTCTACAGGCTGCTAAAGGAGGTTCTACAGGCTGCTAAAGGACGTTCTACAGATTACTGAAGAAAGTTCTACAGGCTGCTAAAGGAGGTTCTACAGGCTGCTAAAGGACGTTCTACAGATTACTGAAGGAAGTTCTACAGGCTGCTAAAGGAGGTTCTACAGGCTGCTAAAGGACGTTCTACAGATTACTGAAGGAAGTTCTACAGGCTGCTAAAGGAGGTTCTACAGGCTGCTAAAGGACGTTCTACAGATTACTGAAGGAGGTTCTACAGGCTGCTAAAGGAAGTTCTATAGGGCTGCTAAAGGAGGTTCTACAGGCTGCTAAAGGACGTTCTACAGATTACTGAAGGAAGTTCTACAGGCTGCTAAAGGAGGTTCTACAGGCTGCTAAAGGAGGTTCTACAGGCTGCTAAAGGACGTTCTACAGATTACTGAAGGAAGTTCTACAGGCTGCTAAAGGAGGTTCTACAGGCTGCTAAAGGATGTTCTACAGATTACTGAAGGAAGTTCTACAGGCTGCTAAAGGAGGTTCTACAGGCTGCTAAAGGACGTTCTACAGGTTACTGAAGGAAGTTCTACAGGCTGCTAAAGGAAGTTCTATAGGGCTGCTAAAGGAGGTTCTACAGGCTGCTAAAGGACGTTCTACAGATTACTGAAGGAAGTTCTACAGGCTGCTAAAGGAGGTTCTACAGGCTGCTAAAGGAGGTTCTACAGGCTGCTAAAGGAGGTTCTACAGATTACTGAAGGAAGTTCTACAGGCTGCTAAAGGAGGTTCTACAGGCTGCTAAAGGAGGTTCTACAGATTTCTGAAGGAAGTTCTACAGGCTGCTAAAGGACGTTCTACAGGTTACTGAAGGAAGTTCTACAGGCTGCTAAAGGAGGTTCTACAGGCTGCTAAAGGACGTTCTACAGATTACTGAAGGAAGTTCTACAGGCTGCTAAAGGAGGTTCTACAGGCTGCTAAAGGACGTTCTACAGGTTACTGAAGGAAGTTCTACAGGCTGCTAAAGGAAGTTCTATAGGGCTGCTAAAGGATGTTCTACAGGTTACTGAAGGAAGTTCTACAGGCTGCTAAAGGACGTTCTACAGATTACTGAAGGAAGTTCTACAGGCTGCTAAAGGAGGTTCTACAGGCTGCTAAAGGACGTTCTACAGATTACTGAAGGAAGTTCTACAGGCTGCTAAAGGAGGTTCTACAGGCTGCTAAAGGACGTTCTACAGATTACTGAAGGAAGTTCTACAGGCTGCTAAAGGAGGTTCTACAGGCTGCTAAAGGACGTTCTACAGGTTACTGAAGGAAGTTCTACAGGCTGCTAAGGGAAGTTCTATAGGGCTGCTAAAGGAGGTTCTACAGGTTACTGAAGGAAGTTCTACAGGCTGCTAAAGGAAGTTCTATAGGGCTGCTAAAGGAGGTTCTACAGGCTGCTAAAGGACGTTCTACAGATTACTGAAGGAAGTTCTACAGGCTGCTAAAGGAGGTTCTACAGGCTGCTAAAGGACGTTCTACAGATTACTGAAGGAAGTTCTACAGGCTGCTAAAGGAGGTTCTACAGGCTGCTAAAGGAGGTTCTACAGGCTGCTAAAGGAGGTTCTACAGGTTACTGAAGGAAGTTCTACAGGCTGCTAAAGGAGGTTCTACAGGCTGCTAAAGGACGTTCTACAGGTTACTGAAGGAAGTTCTACAGGCTGCTAAAGGAGGTTCTACAGGCTGCTAAAGGACGTTCTACAGGTTACTGAAGGAAGTTCTACAGGCTGCTAAAGGAAGTTCTATAGGGCTGCTAAAGGAGGTTCTACAGGTTACTGAAGGAAGTTCTACAGGCTGCTAAAGGAAGTTCTATAGGGCTGCTAAAGGAGGTTCTACAGGCTGCTAAAGGACGTTCTACAGATTACTGAAGGAAGTTCTACAGGCTGCTAAAGGAGGTTCTACAGGCTGCTAAAGGACGTTCTACAGATTACTGAAGGAAGTTCTACAGGCTGCTAAAGGAGGTTCTACAGGCTGCTAAAGGAGGTTCTACAGGCTGCTAAAGGAGGTTCTACAGGCTGCTAAAGGACGTTCTACAGGTTACTGAAGGAAGTTCTACAGGCTGCTAAAGGAGGTTGTACAGGCTGCTAAAGGAGGTTCTACAGATTACTGAAGGAAGTTCTACAGGCTGCTAAAGGACGTTCTACAGGTTACTGAAGGAAGTTCTACAGGCTGCTAAAGGACGTTCTACAGGTTACTGAAGGAAGTTCTACAGGCTGCTAAAGGACGTTTTACAGGTTACTGAAGGAAGTTCTACAGGCTGCTAAAGGAGGTTCTACAGGCTGCTAAAGGACATTCTACAGGTTACTGAAGGAAGTTCTACAGGCTGCTAAAGGAGGTTCTACAGGCTGCTAAAGGACGTTCTACAGATTACTGAAGGAAGTTCTACAGGCAGCTAAAGGAGGTTCTACAGGTTACTGAAGGAAGTTCTACAGGCTGCTAAAGGAGGTTCTACAGGCTGCTAAAGGACGTTCTACAGATTACTGAAGGAAGTTCTACAGGCTGCTAAAGGAAGTTTTACAGATTACTGAAGGAAGTTTTACAGGCTCCTGAAGGAGGTTCTACAGGCTGCTGAAGGAGGTTCTACAGGCTGCTGAAGGAAGTTTTACAGATTACTGAAGGAAGTTTTACAGGCTCCTGAAGGAGGTTCTACAGGCTGCTGAAGGAGGTTCTACAGGCTGCTGAAGGAGGTTCTACAGGCTGCTAAAGGAGGTTCTACAGGCTGCTAAAGGAGGTTCTACAGGCTGCTAAAGGACGTTCTACAGATTACTGAAGGAAGTTCTACAGGCTGCTAAAGGAGGTTCTACAGGCTGCTAAAGGAGGCTCTACAGGCTGCTAAAGGACGTTCTACAGATTACTGAAGGAAGTTCTACAGGCTGCTAAAGGAGGTTCTACAGGCTGCTAAAGGAGGCTCTACAGGCTGCTAAAGGACGTTCTACAGATTACTGAAGGAAGTTCTACAGGCTGCTAAAGGAGGTTCTACAGGCTGCTGGATGATGAGGTGGACTACAAATTTCACTCACCACGCACACTCCCTCTCTGGAATCTGTCGAGGGGAAACTTGAAGTTAGATGTTTATCATTTCAGAACCTGGTGAAGGCCCAACCAGTTTATTTTGCCCATGGAACTGTGTGAGGGTGTACTTTCTTTGTCTCCTGACTGTTTGTTTACCAGGATGTTGGTTTTGTGTGGCCCAGCAGAAGATGGAGGCGTACTGGTTCGGTTTGTCATGTTTCTGATTGTGTCGGGTTGTGGTGTGTTAATCCTGAGAGGAATTGGGTTGTTGATAGTGTGTGTGTGTGTGTGTGTGTGGCAGCAGATGGAGGCGTCCTCTCTTTATGTGTCTTCCAGTAAGGATGAGTAATGCTTCATTGTCAGCTTGTAAGTTTTAGCGCTGACATTTCCTCAGAAGCACATGGGGGCAACAAACTGGATCAACCCGGATAAAAGAAGAACTTTAGGTTCCCCTCGTGTCTAAGGTTGGACTTTTCTGAGATAATTTCTTGTATAATTAATGTAGCTTTTATATTCTCCCTCAGTACCTGTTTCTCTGTTTGGGTCGGTTAAAAGGGAAATGTCCTGTTTGTAGAGTTCAGCTGAATCCTTTTTTGGTTTCAAAGGTTTTGGACTGAATCCAGACAGAACCTCAGCAGCTGTTTCCTTACCCAGTTCATTGAAGGCTGTAATGGATGACCATGTAGATAAACATCAGGATGTCTCCTGTTCTCTCTCTGGCTCAGACATCCTGTTTTTATTCTGATTCTGGTGAGATGATCTGGATTCTGTTTGCTTCAACCAGAACTTTGCTCCTCTGCTCCCAATTTCTGATAAAGAGTTTTTATGAAGAAGAGTCCTCTGAAATAAACCCACAACTTCTCCTCCTCCACCCTGTGCCTCTCTGGACCAATCACAGCCCAGCATCCATGCTGTCCAATCAGAGTGCTGCATAGTGATGTCATGCAGCAGCTGTGGTGTGGTGCTGATGCTGCTGAGCTGCAGATCTTCAGAGAACAGAGACAAGAGTGGCGAGGCTGCAGGGTGAGTTTATGCACATGAGAACAAAGCAGGTTTCCCTCTTCTCACTCTCTTTCACTCATCCTTTATTCCTTTCACTCTTCCATCTTTTCACTCTTCAATCTCCTCA
The DNA here is from genome assembly GCF_021462225.1 of Girardinichthys multiradiatus. Taxonomy (NCBI): domain Eukaryota; kingdom Metazoa; phylum Chordata; class Actinopteri; order Cyprinodontiformes; family Goodeidae; genus Girardinichthys; species Girardinichthys multiradiatus. The sequence continues at coordinate 48,922,450 of NC_061797.1, read as the reverse complement.
CTCTTTCATCAGCACATTTGCTTCATTCTTGCTGCACCACTTTGTGCACCTCTGCATCTTTCTCTTGGTTCGTTGTGTTTTCCTCTCTGAGCTCCGCTGTCTCTGCAGGTACTGCGCTCATTGAAAACAATGACATCATTACCCGGTGCATGCTCACATGCACACACACTGGCACTTAGGACTCTATTTGCTTTTATTAGAACACATTTTCTAAGTTTAATTGTATTTTTGTGCAGTTTTCCGGTCGGAATTGGTTTCTGTGTCCGTCCTGAGGCTCTGCCAACTGAAAATGAAGGAGAGACATTTTGCAGCAGTGTTTGTTCTGGTGTTATTTACTGTGGATCTGGACGGTTTTCAGTGAACCGAAGCTGCAGCTGCAGTTGCTGCAACATGTCTTGACGTGATAAAGATCTGATGCGTGCCTCAAACATTATTAAGCAGTTTCCTGTTCGCTGCACAAAAAGTTTTTGTTCTCTGCTTTAGTTCTGGGGATTTCAGAGTAGATGTTTCTGCAGCATTCCACCTCCTTCTGTTTGTTTCTGGCTTAATTCAGCAGCTTTGAGTCTGACCTCCCACAGAAGATCATGACTGTCAAGAAGATACACTCTGTGATGCGTTAGTTGGCAGTAGTCAGCAGCTCCTGGAGCTCAGAATGACAGATGAGCTAAAAAAGCTTCAGAGTGAGAAAAACTAGAGTTATTCCCAGAGCTGCTGCAGGACTCTGTTCCGTGCAATGTTCTGATCCAATCTGAACCAAGTAAATAACTTCAGGCTTCAGATGTGATTTGTAGATAAAACAAGAACATGTAAAACCTCAGATGGACTGTGGAGATTTCTGTTAGGACCCAGAGTTCTGTTTTTGTTTCTGATTTGTCTCTGCTGCAGCAGTGAGCCTTTTGGAGTTCCTAACGTGGTTCTGATCCGTTTGTCTCTGTTCTCAGGAACAGATTCTACCTCACCACAGTGTCTTTGACGGAGAGCAGCAGGAACATGACCCTCACAGGTGAATTGGTTCTCTGACCCATCGGCTCGGTCTGATCCTTTCATCGCCTTCTTGCAGATTTAATCAGTTTTCTTTTCTCCTGAATGTTCCAGCATACAGAGAGAAGATGCGACAGCTCCCCCTGGTGTCCATTTTCTGCTCCTGCATCCTTCCTGACCCCAGGGAGCAAACAGCTGACAAGAAGGAAGGTCAGCAGCCGCCCTCAGATCTGTTCAGGTGGAATCACAGGGTTAGGATTAGCAACCAATCAGATCACCAGGATCTGGGTCTGGTTTTCAGTTATCTTACTTTCAGGTTTTCACAGCTGTGGCTCAATCTGAACAGTACAGTTTTATTTGGTGATTTTATTTTATTTAAATTGATCTGATTAAAGTTCATGATTAGGTCCAGGTCATATCCAGTTGTACAGAATGCAAATAGGTCCAAATTCACTTCCAATCAATCAAAATAATTCCAGTACAGCTTGGTCCAGTCATATAAAGTCACGTTCAAATCCAGTAACATCCGGGTCAGTTCTTTCATCCCAATTAAAGTGCAGTGCAATAAAAGTCAGCTGATCATATCATATATTTAGGTTTCCACCTAAGGAATCGCTGCTGATTGCCTCAAGTCTCTTTCCTCCTGTAGCTGACGCTTCTTAAAAGCAGAAAAGAACTCTTGGTAGGTTCAGATAATTCTTCGGGTCAGAATAAAACTCCTCATGTTCTGATAGCTGCTCAGGTTTAGATAACTCCTTAAATTGGGATGATAGCAAGTTGCTGCAGATCTCCCCTGTTATTGAATGAAACAACTCTTAGTGTCAGGAAGCACGCTCAGCAACTTTTGGACCTCTGGGGTCCGGTTTCAAGTTTAAGAGTTCAAAGAACAAATAATTATCCAGACCCCCTGGTATGATGGGCACCTTTCTTTCAGGGTGAGGGTCTGAATGCCGTTTCTGGCAGCACTGTGAGGGTTGGCAGACTCCTTAAGGAGCTTGACCAGGGTTCTGCAAGTCGCTTTTTGGACCTTTTAAATGACTCTTGAGATGGCCTAATAACTGCTGTATTTACCATTCATTTTGCCATTTTTTCATGGAATAATTGTAGTGAATTTCCAAAACAGAACAGAACAATAATAAACCAGTAATATTTTATTAATCTATTTCCTTTTTTATGTAATTTTCCATAAATATTAACCACCCGTTAACAGAAAATGTATCTATGATCCTTTTGCAAAGGTTTATGTTTTCTTTATTTAAAAACCTTAAAAATAGAAATAAAATGATGTTTCTCTGAAAATGAAAACAAATCTATAAAAAATATTTCTATAACATCATAAGTTGTCTTTTTTCAAAGGGTCATGTGACATTAGCGGCTCTAAAAAAGTTTTATTCAGCTGTACTCAGGGCAGGAAAAGCGCTTTGGATTTTAAAGGTTGCAGACCAAGGAGGTTCTGGACTTTAAAGATTGTGGTCTTTGTGCAGGCGTAGTGGACTTGAATCTGTGCAACATCCGGGACATGGAGGTCATAGAGCTGAGCAAGCGAGCGAGCGGCCAGGCCTTTGAGGTCATCCTGAAGCCGCCCACCTTTGATGGTGCCCCGGAGCTGAGGGCCACCACGCCTCCTCGTCAGAAACCATCGCTGGAGGAGATCCAGAAGAAGCTGGACGCTGCTCAGGAAAGGAGGAAGGTAGGAGGACAGCTGTGTTCAGTACAGCATCCATAGTGGGTCTTTGAAAGATTTGAAGGTCAGAACATATGGGCAGATGTTTAAATGGTCCAAACAGTTTTGAACATGTTGTGATGACATAAATAGATGACATATCAGTTATCCAAGAGGATTGAAATCTTCAGAAAGTCTACAGCAAACCTTTGTTTGGATTTTATAAAGTTTACCTTGCATTCAGGCTGACCAATCACATTGCAGCACTGTGGTCTACTGATGTGATGTCACTAAAACAGCTGGACATTGAGTCCCGAATTACACTCATGTTAAACAGTCCTTTTAAAAGACTTGAGTTAAAACAGCTTTAGACCCGAGCTTACCTGCTCTCTGGCTCTCTCTAGTGTCAGGAGGCGGAGCTGCTGAAGCACTTAGCTGAGAGGAGGGAGCACGAGCGAGAAGTTGCTCAGAAAGCTTTGACCAAAGAGCGCCAGGAGCATCGCATCGACGCAAACCAGCTAAAGATGCACCTGAATGCCTCGCAGGAAGAGGTGAGGACCAGCATCTACCTACCCCACCCACCAACTTCATACCTTACCCACATACCTAACTCACAGACCTCCCCGAGTGACCTCCCTCATAGCGTTCCTCCTTAGACCTCCCCCACAGTCACCGAATCCTGTCAGATAGACATGAATCTCTAATGAAAATCGGTCTTTGTCTCTCTGTCTTACAGGACAAACACAGTGTGGAGGTGAGGATGAGGAGGCTGAGATGACAAAGGAGGAATTCAAACACAATCATAATGTGAACAAACCAAAATAGTACCAAGTCCTCTGACCCAAACCACCTTACAGAGTGTTTGTTTATGGCTTTTGAAGAAAGTTCTTAGACCAGTGCCTCCAGGGACCCTGTTTGGGCCCATTTATGATACATCAGGAATTAGGATACAATCTTTATGGATGGTAGAAAACGGAGAATAAAGAAGAAACCCATCTGATATTTACTGGTTTGGACTTTCTTGACCAGTTCTGATTAAATACATCCAAATTGGTATCTGCTCTGAGATCTGGAGTTGGATCAGACAAACTGTTCAGGTTCTGCTGACTGAGAACAGGCGATGTGGTCAACAGTAGAGGACCAATCAGAAGACAATGTCTGAGTTGTGATTAGTTGTTTGTATGTGGTTTATTAACAGTAAACACTTTTCTTACCAGGTTGTATAAGCTGCTAATTAACTTAGAAAAACAGTAGATAGAGGATGTTTGAGACAGGGTCAGCGTCAGGGTCTGGGTCAGGGTGTTGGTCAGGGTCTGGGTCTGGATTGGGCTCAGGGTCAGGGTCAGGGTCTGGTTCTGGGTCAGGGTCTGGGTCTCTGGGCATGGTTTTATCTTCTTGTGTGTTTTGTTGTTTTTGTGCATATTTGATGCTCACCTCTTCACTCTGCTCTCTGTTTCAGGTGTCTTGATGGCCTGATCACAACACAAGCTGAACCTTATTCAGAAGCCAATTTTGAGGGCTGTTTACCTGATTGACGAGCTGGGAAACTGGCGCTGCTCTGACTGGGAGCGTGACTGGAAGGTACCCAGAGCAGAACAAGAGAAAGTGAAGGACTGAGGGACGTTTGACTGCTCCACCAGGACTCTTTAAAGCAACAAACTCCTCGTTTTGAGAAACGCTGCAGATCCAGTCATCACTGGATGGTTTCCTGTGGCTTTACTGTGCTTTGTTGACATGCCAACAGTGCCATTGCCTTCATGTGTGAGTGTGACTGTACATACACCAACAAGACCCAACACAGCTCAAAGGAATCAGCAGTGTTGTTTGAAACTCTCCAGAGAGCAACTGAAGCTGGACCACATCGACCCGACACAGCTGGAGTCTTTGACACGTCAGTTCAGATATTCTGACTAAAACTGCACCATCTCCTGGACAATTTGAACTACTAGTGGCACCTGTGAGTACTGCTGAAACTCATGAAACTTACTGTCAGAGTTTCCAAAGTCCAATCTATAAAAAGCCTGACGTGATCTATCAGTTTGACTGATTGAAGATCATCTTGAAACAGATTCAGTTAAAATCAAACTGTTAGGGTTTATATCAGCCTTGGATACTGAGGTGAAGGTCTGATTTAAAAGGTTAATACAGGTCCAATTCTGGTTATGAAAGAAAAAGCCAAAAAGAAAAACTCTTAGCATGTAGGCCAGGATGAATCTGAAATTAACCAATACCTCCAGGAGAAAGTCAATGCAGTCAAAAAAGGATGGAGGTCCAAGTAGCTTAGAGACCAGAACAACCTCACACAGTTTCTGAAAGTGAAAGTCCAGACTAGTCCCAAAAACCTTAGAGACTGAGATGAGGAACAGGACAGAGACCTGAGCCAGTGCTGTCCAGCAACTGAAGACCCGACAGGAGACCCGAGTCAGTGCTGTCCACCGACTAGAGACCTGACAGGAGACCCGAGTCATTGCTGTCCACCGATTAGAGACCTGACAGGAGACCCGAGTCAGTGTTGTCCAGCAACTGAAGACCCGACAGAAGACCCGAGTCAGTGCTGTCCACCGACTAGAGACCTGACAGGAGACCCGAGTCAGTGCTGTCCACCGATTAGAGACCTGACAGGAGACCCGAGTCAGTGTTGTCCACCAACTGGGGACCCGACAGGTGACCTGAGTCACTACTGTCTAGCAACTGAAGACCCGACAGGAAACCTGAGTCAGTGCTGTCCAGCAACTAGGGACCCGACAGGAGACCCGAGTCAATGCCATCCAATTTTACTTCGTCACAGTCTGTTGAAATTGTCTAATCAACATTATCACATCACCATAAAAACACAGTGATCCTAATGAATGAACGAATTAATAAACGAATGAATCAATGAACGAATGACTCAATGACTCAATGAATCAATGAAGTGTGTTGCAGTGCTTTCCCCTGCTTTCCACTCCATCATTGTAAAGTTACCTGATATGTTTGAGATATGCAGAAATCCCATTATATTTTAAAGAATAAACCAAGAACACTTTATCTGTTTGCTCCGTTTAACTTTATTGACTCGGCACATTTAGACAATAAATACATCAACTTACAAATAATAAATAGCTGCTGCAGTCCAGAAAGCACTTAAATAAAACTTAAATAAGCATAAATAAGAAATGAAACGTCTTCTGTTTAACTTAGTGGTGTAGTTTCTCCAGTCTGATGTAAAATAATCTGTACAGAAAAACAGAAGGTAGGTGTCAGAGGGACATAAATCAGCTCGACCCAACTTCATCTAAACTATCAGTTATCATATTTATGATAAATTCTCAAATAAATCACTGCAGTTTTGGGGACTTTTCTTCGCCATCTTCAGTCTTCCAGCAGGTCTTCACTCCTGGACGTGGACCACGTGTCGGACGCAGGTGCAGCCCACTGCGATGAGGCGGGACTCCAGCCGGTAATGGTAGTTGTGCCCCGGCCCCTCTCTCTTGATCCGCCGCAGCACCAGCACTTGGTGCATGATGGGTCGGGACCTCAAGTTCAGGTCTTCCTTCCCGTACAGGTCCAGGCAGCCCAGCAGCAAGCACTGGGCCTCTGACATCACTGGTGGGAACAGCGAGTCATCGCTGGTTGTGCTGAGGACAGACACAGGAAAGGGTCAAAAATCCATCTCAGACTTCTCTAATTAACAAGAACTTGGCAATCTGAGACTCACTTGTAGGTCCACGGTGAGATGGACGCATTCTCCAGCGGACGGAGGTTTCTGCTGGGTACCAGAGCATCGGGATCCAGAAGGAGGGACACGGTTTCTTCTGCAGAATTATCTGAATGCTTCTTGTTGTGCTTCGGTGCCGCCTCTGTCATGGTCACCATCATTATCATCATCATCATTACTAGGGGGACAAGACTGATGGCCTGAGGAAGAGGAGACAGAGTTGACCCTTATTTACCGTACCACTGTTATTTAAAACAAACCACAACCTTCTGTACACATACAAACACCTTAAATAATTAAATAAAAACCAAAACAGGTTAAAATAGGAAACAAAAGTTAAAAATCAAGTCAACCTCTCAGTATGTGCAAAACGCTTTGGCAAATAAATGTGTTTTAAGGAGAAGGTTGAACTCAGAAAGAGAGGAAGCCAGTCTGGCCTGCATGGACAGATTGTTCCAGAACTCTAGAGCAGCGAAAGATCCGGTCGCCTCTGAGTTTATGTGTAGATGTAGGCACATCAAGTAGCTGCTGGATGGCGGACCTAAGGGAGCACTTTGCACACCCTGCATTTAGAGCAACTCCTGAGATTTTCCAAACAGAGGAGGAAATAATAATCCCAGAATCTTAAAAATTAATCCAAAACATTAAGCTTTCCATTTTCCTAGTTAGAACAGTTCACAGGACTACATACAATAGAAATGAGCTAAATTAGCTCCAGGAACAACTTTTACACTTTACCAGGTAAAACGCTTGAGAACCAGACGTCATTTAAAACCAGGACCTGGCCCAGAGGTCCAGCAAGAAAATACAATAAAACACATAAATACAGATAAACATGTAAAATATAATCCTGAGAACTGAATAAAACAGCAGGAACATGAAGAAGGTTAAGGCCAGGAGATGAGTGTGTGTGTGTGTTTGATCTATAAATCATCTACACATTTTCAGAAGGTTTCACTAAGTTTGATTATTTTTCTCTGCAGTTGGTCAGTAAATGAGCAGCCAATCAGAACCATCTATCACATCCCCTCATAAGTAAAAACAGAAAACTTTCTAAAGTTGATTAAAGGTGACCTGTTCTAAGTCCATACATCTCTGAGCTTCTTCTGAAAAGAACTGAACTGATCAGGACTTCTGCGGGTTTTCTCACCGTAACCTTGGAGTTGTTTGATGCTGGAAACATGCTGGTTCTGGTCGGATGTCAGTCGGGTCAGGTTTCTCTCGTGTCTGCAGCTCAGTCAGGTTCTTTAAACCTTAAAAGTTCCAAAGGCTCAGCTGGAGGTCAGGTGTGAAGCTGCTGATGTTTTTCTTCTTCTTCTTCCTCTTGACTGGTGTTCTGATGGACCCCAGTGTAAACAGCTCGGTTTTTTATATGGGTTGGCGCTAGGGCCCTATTTGGTATGGTGATGTCAACACCTGAGTGTGTTTGATCCTCCTCTGTAAACCACAACGACCTTGCTGACGATGTTTGAATACCGACCCACTTTCACAATTTACTTTGAGGATTAAATATTTTGCATCAAACCCTGACAACAGATTTTCTAGGTCACATCATGGGCTGCAGAATCCTGTGTTACCATGAAATGTGATGATTCTGTCAGCTTTGGTCCCGTGTTTTCCACAGAGCATACAGATTATTTCAACTTTACACTTTAACCCTTTTATTGTTTAGTTTCACAGGAAAACAGCAGCTGCAGACAGATTCGGTTGTGGGCTGCAGGCTGCGGTTTTAACCAGTAACTCAATAAATGTAATCAGCTGCTTCTCAGAATGATAGATTAAACTTCGATTATGTTATTTTGTCCCCCACGTTCATGTGGGAACTATTCTTCAGATGCTCCAGTTTGATGCATTGCTGGGTTAACTGGCATAGTAAAATCACAGACCTGCTATAAAGTCTTTTAATTCACAGATTTTGTCCGTTTTTGTTTTTTCTGTCAAACTTAAATGCTTCGGATCATCAAATTAATGCTAATTTTAGCTATAGATAACCTGAGAAAATACAAAAAGCTGTTTAAAATTAATGATTTTATACTTTGTTTGCAGCACTAGTGGACTTAATTTAACCATTTTTTTTCTAAAATTAATTTCAATTCAATTCAAGGACCTAAGCTTCCTCAAGAAGTACAGTCTGCTCTGTCCCTTCTTGAAAATGGCTTCACAGTTGCATCTCCACTCCAGTCTGTTGTCCAGGTGAACACCGAGGTATTTATACTCCTCCACCACCTTCACCTTTTCTCCCATGATGGAAATAGTGTTTGATCTATTCTTGTTTCTCCTAAAATCTACAATCATCTCCTTTGTTTCATTCACGTTCAAGATGAGATGATTGTTTCCACACCATGCCACAAAGCGGACCCTGTACTCAGCTTCTTGTCCATCTCTAATCCACTACACGACTGCAGATTCATCTGAGTTTTTGTGCAGATAACAGGAGTCTGTCTTGTACTGGAAGTCTGAGGTGTACAGAGTGAAAAGGAATGGCGAGAGTACAGTCCCCTGTGGTGCTCCTGTGCTGCTGACCACCTGGTTAGACTCACAACCCTTCAATCTCACAAACTGTGGTCTGTTTGTCAAGTAGTCTTTGATCCAGGAGATTGTTGAGGCCTCCACCTGAGTCTTCTGGAGTTTCTGACAAAGAAAATCAGGTTCAACTGTATTAAATGCAAGGGAGAAATCGAAGAACATGATCCTCACATATGCATGGTTGTTTGTCCTGTGTGTCTCTAGGTTGCCCTGCGATGGACTGGCAACCTGTCCTAGGTGTCCCCCTTCCAGTTCAGTCTCTCCAGTTTTCTCTTCACCTGACTTCTTGAGACACACAGGTGGGAGGGGGAGGCAAATAGAGCATCAGCATCTTCTGATTTGGTGGAAGGTAAACAAATGGAAGCCAAAGGGAGATGTATGAGTCCTTTACATTTGCATAAAACAAATCCAACGTTGTGTTTTCTCTGGTAGAGCAGCTGACAAACTGTTGAAACGTTGGAAGTGTAGCAGAGAGTGAAGCATGGTTAATATCACCAGATATTGTCTTCAGCTTAGCAACAACTGAGCTGATGGCATCACATGCAGTGTCGGCAACAGCTAGAAGTGGAATGTAATGTAATGGAAAATTCTTTTAAAGTGCTCTGATATTCCCTTCACCTCTCTCCTCTGACCTCTGTGTTTTATTAGTGTTCTGTTATTTAGAGCAGATGGACTCTAAATTCAAATGCTGGAGAGTTTTATGGTTAACACTTCCTGAAGTGTATATTTCAAGGGAAGGTAGATGGGTGCCCTCATAAATAACTTTGTTAACTCTGACCCGGGGAGGGTCTAGGGGCCATATTTCTAAAACTCTTTGCAGTTGAGATAACACTGTCATGTTCTGGTATAAATACTGTGTGTAAATGTTGATCGGGGCTCTGTTTCACTGACTAACCTCAGTGTCAGGGTCTTCAAACGCTGAATGCCTTTGAATAAAACTTATAAGACAAAGTCCGGATTTTCTCTTGTTATGAGTCAACTTCTACCCACTTTGATAAGAAAATTCCACAACAGTAAACTGTTGCCAAAATAACATTGACGAACTCTCTGGGTAAATAATATGGACGAAAACTTATTGGTAACAGTTCAATATCTGTACTGCAGAGACGACACTTTACAGTAATATGTCCTGGATTACACCATTTGTTGTTCACAAATACTGCCAGTCCACTTCCTTTGCGTTTGCTGCTCCTCTTTTAATCTCTGCTTGTATGGTCAGAAAGCCTGGCAGAGAGACGCTGGAGTCAGGGAAGGGATCCTGTAGCCATGTCTCAGTGAAACACATAATACTGCATTCCCGATACTCTGGCTGGGTCCTTGGAGTTCATCCAACTTGTTTCCCAACGATCTCACATTACCCATCATAATCGATGGAAGAGATGGTTTGAACTTCCTCCTTCTCTCTCTTCTCATAGCTCCTGCATCTATGGAACCTCCTTTTTGGGGTTGTAGTTGAAGAATTATTTGAGTTTCTGGGATATTAATCAGCTGGTCCTGATTGTAAAAAACAAAATTGTTGCTATGGTGACACATAACCTATGTCCAAAAGTAAAAAAAAAAAAGTAGCAACGAAAATCTTTCCCCCTGCACAGCATCCAATACCGGAGCTCCTGCTAGAGCAGCCTATGAACAGACATTGGTCATGAAATGGACTATTGAGTGTTTACAGGGGGGCCTTTGCCTTCACAGCTCTGGGAAAGAAACCGTTTTTAAGTTTGTTTTGGATTTAATGCAGCTGAACCGCCGACCCGATGGAAGTGGGACAAACAGCTCATAGCCTGGGTGGGTGGGATCTATGGCAATGCATCTGGCCTTCTTCTGGACTTGTGTAACATAAACCACGTCCAGGTCAGGCAGACGGCAACTTGCAATCCTCTGTGGTTTTCACCACCACTGCTAAGTCTTTCCTGTACCATGCTGAGGCACAGGATGCTTTCCACCGTAGCTCTGTAAAAGTTTGTTAGTAGCTGAGGAGAGATCGTCTAGATTCCTTTAACTTCCTGAGAATGAAGAGCCATTTTTGGGCCTTCTTCACCAGGTGGGAGGTGTTCTCAGTCCAGGAGAGGTCAGTGGAAATGTGAATGCTCAGGAACTTAATGCTGTCCACACGTTCCACCACCTCCCTCTGTATGCAGAGAGGAGCATGTTCAGTCCTCCAGGACCTCCTGTAATCCACTAAGAGCTCCTTGTGTCTGTAAGAACTGCAAATGAGTCTTTTACATCACTGCGGAGGAATTTGGACCCACTCTGCTTTGCTGAATTGTTTTAATTCAGACTCACTGGAGGGTTTTCCAGCATGAAGGACGTGTTTGAGGTCATGGCACTGTCATAATGGCATTTTCTTAGACTCTGAGATACACAACCACGAGGACAAAGACAGTGTTTTAACAGTTTATTTAGAAACACAGATAAAGGTTGGACCAGAACCAGGACTGTAGCTGGTGGACAAACGCCGGGTCTCGCTGAAGGAGAAAGACAGAAGCCGGTAAACACTCTGGGTGGAAACAGAGAAAATGTGAATGTGTTCTTTAGATGCTGACTTACAGGGGTGGGGTTCTTGGCAAGACCAGGGGAAATAAATCCTTCTCCACGGTGGCTTGAGGCTGTGAAGAGTTTTTGGAGGATGAAGCGCTTAGTTTCTTCTCTTCCAGGAAACACCACTATGGTTGGAGAGTTTTAATGCTGGAGGGTGGACAGGCAGGTTGATGGGTGGTTCTCAGGTGGCTCCTGAGAAGCTGGGCTTGGAGTTGGAAGCAGAGAGGAGGCTCAGAGCTGAGGTGTCAAGGCTGGAGTTCACAAACTCCTCTAAACATGACACGAGTGAAAACGAAGACCAGAAAGGTTCCACAACTTCCTTCAGCGAAGGGTAATCTGCAAGGCAGGGGGAGAAAAAAAAAGGAGATCAGAGAAACTGCTTGGAAGCAGGACTGCAAAGAAGCAGAGGTCTAGCTGTTACTACCCAAGTGAGAAAACAAGCTGACACCTCCCTCTGGGTTCCACTCCATAAGTAGCCCAGCTGATTGCTCTTAGATTAGCAACACCTGTGCAGCAGCACCTGCCAGTCACATCCTGCATAGAGAGAACACAGCACACAAACACAACCTGCAAACACCCTGCACATAAACCACCGTTGATATGACATCCACAGCATATCAATTAGGTTTAAGTTCAGACTTTGAATAAGGCACTGTTCAGATATGGACTTGCTGGTGTGCTTTGGATCATTATTCTACCGAAGAGCCCATGTTCTCTTGAACCACCAACTGATTGTGGGACATTCTCCCTTAGGATTTTCCACGAAAAAAAAAAAGAATTCATGGATCCATCAATCACAGCAAGTCCAGGTCCTGAAGCAGCAAAGTAGCCCCAGAGCTACAGTTTATCTTTAGCTGAAATTAACATTAGTGTGATGATCAGCATTTAAGAGTTTCTTAAACCAGGATGCATACCTTCCTAAAAGATTCACTTTTGTTTCATTAGTCCACTGAATATTTTCCCAGGAGTATTGGAGATCTTTCAGATGATGTGTTTTGGTAAATGTGAGACGGGCCTTTGTGTTCTTTTGGGCAGCAGAGTTTCTGGCCTTGGAACTCTCCCATGGAGATTACTTTGCCCAGTCTCCTTTTCTTATTGTTGAAGTGAGGCCTTCAGAACTTCAGGTTCTTCTCTGACTTCTTGGATGAGTCGTCAATGGTCTTTTGGAGTAATTTTGGTAGGTCAGCTTGTCCTGGGAGGGTTCTCCACGCTTCCATGATTTCTTCATCTGTGGATAATGGTTCTTACTGTGGTTTTCCAGAGTCTCTGATTGATGTCCATTGCTTTGTTTCTCATTTGTTCTTGAATTTCATTAGGTCAGTACATGATGTGTTGCTGTTTGGGATCTTTTATCCTACTTCACATTCTCAGGTTCTGTTTGAGTACTTGATCAGTATCCAGTAATGTATTGATCCGCTGTGGGACATCAGTAGATACAGCTGTAAGCTAGGCCATGCACCTGGACAAATTATCCATCTATGCAAATCTGCTCCTGACCTGCGATTTTGGACAAGGAGAAGACGCTGGAGTACCCAGAATAAACAGCCACAAAAGCATGAGGAGAACATGCAAACTCCACACAGAAAGGTTCAGGTTGGGATTTAAATTCTAGAACCTTCTTTCTGCAAAGCAGCAGTGCTAACTAAGCTCAGTCTGGTACATCTTGTTCGTACAGTACCAATTTACAGCAATGTCCTCTGAAGGCACTTTGAAGAACAAGTAGGTTTAAGTCAAACCTAATTATGTAAAATCCAGTCAGTCCAGAATTGGCTGAAATCAATCTAGTGTATTCCATTGGAGTCCAAATATAGTTAAATTCAGATGGATTTACGGATATTTGGAAATTATTTAATACCAAGCGAGGTCATTTCTGCTCCATGCTGTTAGAGTAGAACTGGATGTTTTGTATTTTTGATTTATCATATTACGTACATGTCAAAATATCTGCTGTTCCTCATGTTCCTCCTCTGGTTCTGCCTGATCCAGGTCCAGTCCCTGATGCTGATTGTTCCTCAGTCTAGGTAGCAACAGCTGTTGAAGGACGTTTCTCACTGCTTGGTGTCTCTCAGGGTATCTTGAAGGTGGTTTCATGTAAACAGTGCAGAAGATATCAGATAAAGATAACCTCAAAAGAGATGTGAAGGTTTCAGTTCTGATTCCCATCATGATCTCACTTCATGTCAGAGATTGCATCTTTGTCGAAGCCCTGATCTATGTGTAGTCTATTTGTTGGCTATCATTGGGCCACTGAGGGGCTCCGACTCTGTGGGGTCTCTGGGGGCCACTCAGTGTCTCTCTGAAGCCAGAGGAGAATCCCTGACTGATTGCTAAGTGCCCCTGCTTTCAGTTGGATTTCTGCAGTGGGGTCCTTGCTGACTGGAGTCTCTGCAAGGCAAAATCTCTGCGGGGCCCCTCGGTGGTGCCGGATGCGGCCTGCTGACTCTCTGACCTGGTTTCCAGTTATGTTGTGACTCAGGTCCCTCAGAATGCTGAGTTATCATTTGCATACTGCGCGTGTGCTTTCTGTTTCTGCAGCCCACGCTGGCGGCTCCACTCTGACCTGCTTCCCTTCAGACCTTGCCGTTATCTCTGATCTCAATGACTTCCTGCTTGTTGCATCAGGCTGCAGCCGTCAGACGCTTTCATGCTGTTGGATGGATCATTATTGAAAACCTGCAGTACCTTTTAAGGACATTAAAGGGCTTTTGGACTCAAGAATGTGTTTATGTGCAGGATAAATCAGCTTCATATTAACCCATTAACCAACAAAAGCAGGTTATTCTTCTGTCATGACAGGAACATTTACATTTAAAAAAGCTACTCAATAGCTCATAATCACACAGTTGAAATATGTTTTCAGACATTTTTACAATAAAAAAAACCATAAATGTATTCACACCCTTTCATACGACACTTAGAATAGCGCTCAGGTGCATCTGAGCCTTCAGATGTTTCTGCAGCTTGACCTGGGCCTGTCAACGTTTTACGGATAGTTCTGACCAAACGCTCAAAAGAAACCAGGAGGTGTTTAACAGATTTATTGAAAGCACAGAAGTAAGTACAGTCTTGGCACAGTAGGCAAAGCTGTAAGGAAGAAAGCATAGGTAAGTTAAGACGGTAAATAAGATGGGAAACTAATGGTGTTCTGTTTCTTACTAGTTGGTTGTTGACAAACCGCCAGGAGGAGAGGGAGTCGGGCCGGAGGAAACCGCGTGGGACTACGGAAGTGAGTTCTGCCAAGATACTTAGTCCCTTGGACGTTAACGGTGTTTGGAGGATTGTATGGTGGGCACGAGTGGAGCGGTGGAGTGTGGACAGGTTTCATGGAGGCAGGGTCGGAGGTCGAATCCAGGAAAAAATCAGCAGGAGGAAATCGAGCGGCACAGCGTTAGCGAGACACCAGTTTGTAGATCCATCCGTGGGAAACTTGGAACGAGGTCTTATAAGCAAAATCCATTGGTGGCCAGCCTGGGTAACATCCAGGTGGTCACCAACATGGTATACACTGAAGGTTAACACTCGAGCGCTGACATGCTGGCTGCCTCCTGCTTAAATACTCTAGGAGCCTCATCACTGGTGAATGGAGAACACCTGTCTCACTGCTCCTGCTCTCCAACGCCCTCCAGAAAACCAAACACAAACAATACAAAAAAAACACAGATCTCCAAACCCGACAGGGCCATCCTGAGGTACATTCTGCTGACTGGACATGATCTGGAATGGAAAGGGTTGTCTTTAAGGTCTCACAACAGCAGAGCAGAAACCAAGTACAAAGGTCAGAGGAACTGGCTGTAGACCTCTGAAACCAGATTGTGTTGAAGGAAAATCTGGAGTGAGATAAAACAAATATCATGAACAGCAAATGTCTCCATTATCTGGAAACAGAAGACGTTTAGAACCACCAGGAGCTTCTGTAGATCTGCCCAACAGAACTGAGTAATCAGGGAAAACTTGGACAGAGAGGGGACCAAGAACCTTGTTGTACCAAAGGCAGAGGTTCCCCTGTGGAGATAAGAAAAGCATCGAGAAGGTCAGCCGTTACAGCCATTAGATCATCAGACCAGGAGAAAGAAAATTCTATGGTCTCATTAAATCAAAATAAATCTGTTTGGTCTGAACTCCGACATTATGTGTGGAGTCATCAGCTGACTAACAACATCTCTACTATGAAACATGGCGGAGGTAGCATCAGGCTGTGGGAATGTTTTCTGTAGCAGCAGGGACTAGATGAGTAGTCTGATAAAGGGTGAAATGAAACCAGGGGTGTGAATACTTTCTGGTGGAACTTTAAAAACCAGGACCATCTGATTGATCTATATTAGAACCTTAATGAATGCGAATGAAGCGGCAGGTCACTCTTCACTCTGTGGACGATGTGCTGAAGAATTTTCCTGGACCTCAGCTCCTCTGAACCTTTGATACTGTTGTTAAGTTCTTGTTGGCGACCCAGAACCTTCTCTGAGATGATGAGTCAGGAACAGAAATGTGTTACATTAAAGCTTTAAAATGTTGTACATGGTAAGTTTGGATTCACAGTTAATAAAGTGGAAGGATTAAATGAACACATCATAAAGACGTTAGGTCAGACAAAACTGAAATATGTGGAATCAGGCCTGTAGAATTAGGAAAATATAAATATGATGTCATCCACCCAGAACATCCTTCACAAACCAGGTCAGAGTACCTCAGAGTTTCCGTGCAATGTGTTTGATGGAGCTAATCTTTCTAGGACTGCATCTGCTGACTGGAAATGCTTTCACAACCAGAAGAGGGGCTTTCTAATCTCACCACAGGTTCTGCTGCGGTGGTGGCAGATGACCACAAACTACAGCCGATATCCAGGAACTGAACATCTGCCTCACACACCATCCAGCACCCCCATCTTCTTCTGCCAGCACACCTCACCCATCCCTGCTGTCAGGAAATACAGCTGCCGAACAGAACCACTTCATCCCTTCAGCCGCCAGGTCTTCCCCACTGAGCCCACTAAGGAGAGTCTGAGTGCTGCCGCTGATAGGTCTGTGTGTTTATTATGGGATGTATTTATACGGCATGTCTGGAGGCTGTAAACTGGATGACCCCTAAAGGGATAAAGTTGTCTGAATCTAATGGAAGAGTGGATCTGAACTTTTTAAGAACTGGATGGGTCACCAGAGACAGAACAAACAGCACAAACCATACGAAAGGCCTCTACTTGTAGACACAGCCAATTTCTTCTGAGACCCCCTAAATCCCTCACAAGCGCAGCTCCAATCTTCTCCCTGAAGGCCTCAGAAAGATCTTTGGGTCTTACCATGATGTTCACTTTCACCTGAACAGTCAGGAGCACCAGGTTAGATGTCTGAGGTTTAAACCTCGTTCTAAATGCTGAGCATAGATATTCCCGTCATGTGGGATGGGGTTATGGTGACATAGTTGATAGCACTACTGTCTTGCAGCAAGAAGGTCCTGGGTTTGAAACCCGGCCTGGGGTCCTTCTGCATAGTTTGCTTGTGCTCTCCATGTCAATATAGGTTTTCTCTGGGTACTCCCAGAATCTCTGTGATGGACTGCTATCCTGACCAGGATTGGGCACAGGTACCACCCCCTCCCCCCACCCTGACCCTGCGAAGGCAAGCAGATGTAGACAGAAAATGGATGGATGAATATGATTTATTTCTTTTTGAAATTACTTATGCAGAACATTTTAAATGTCTGCATAATGTCAGGACTGTTAAACTGATATTAAATTCCATATGTCCAAATAAGGACATTTAACACACAGGGTGTCATGGGGTGTCCTAACTTTTTGCCACGAGTGTATTTTCTTTATGCTTTAAATGAAAACCATGAAGAAGCAATGATTTCATGATGAACTCTGTGTGAAGCAGAACAGAGACGCTTCAGAAGGATTGATGGAACATCTGGCTGGATGCTGGGATCTACAGCCAGATCTTCAGTAGGCAACCAATCAGCAGCCAGTGCCCTAGTGACAGCCAACCACAGAGGGACCAGAGGAACCGAAGATCCTTTGCTTCACTTGGATCTGAAAACAAAGACAAACAAACCAGAACCAAAACAGTACAGTTCGATCCATAACACTGCTCATCTATCTTCAGGTGTTCTGTTGTTCTCTTTCAGGCAGATTTCTTTGACCTTCTGATGTCTTCATGGTCCACATGAATGTTTCCCCAGTATGTTCAGAACTTTCGGTTTGGAAACAACTGACTGAGAACATTCACACCATCTTTCCCTGCAGACGTGGTAGTTCCCTTCGCCGCCTCCAGAGGCCGATATTTCTATAGTTCATGGCTCTGACCCGTCTGAACCTGAAGTTCCACCCAAGGCCATGAACATCCAGTCGACAATCTTAGAGCCGAGCTCTGCTGCCTGGTTCTGGAAACCCACCCTGAAGAACCCTTTGTCTGCAGATCCACATGTGGCTTGTAATCATTTTGACCCTGCTTTCTGAATGTGGACTTCTTTAAGTCTCTGCTAGCAAACTGAAGGATCAGCACTTTTTAGAACTTTAGGGAACCTCAGGCGGTCAGACTCATTGAGATACTGGTCCAGAAATCAGAATCTTCTTGCAACAGATACACATGATACATGCTTTGTTGCTAGACCACGGGATTGTGGAGGAAGTTTGTGTAATCACTGAATAAATGTGATATGTGCTGATAAAACGATGATGGATCATACAGGGAGATTTTTTTTGCTCTGTTTCTCTCAAAGGATCCAGGGTCTAGTGGCTTTAGGAACATCTGGTAACTTCTCAGGACATGTGTTCCTGCCTGCTTTGGGTCAGCAGTTGGGGTTCTGCCTCTTTCTGTTTGCACAGAAACCATCAGGGAAGCATGTCACCTGCTCTGCAGCAGAAATAGGTCAGCAAGGCCACTGCAGTGCTTCTTCACTCTCATTACAGAGTCCAGATGCTCGAGGCCACAGATGTTCTCCTGACCTTTGGTTGAAACATTTGAGCAGCTTTGATTCATAACATGTTCTACCATCAATGAACTGCAGAACCCCTTCCATCACTGCCTCAGAGCGTCAGGTGGACAACATCTCCTCTAACATGAGGACCATCATCACATCTCAAAGATGGTCCTTGTCATCTGTAGTGTTCCTGTCTACTACATCTTCCTGGCCTTTTTAGATCACTTGCCTGTTTCATGTTACATTTCTACCCAAGGTTGCATGATTTCTGCTCACACCAGCAGATGCTAGAGATAAGATCAGATGAACTTTCATGATCTTCAACCACCTGATAGCAGCCATCAGTCATTTTCCTCGTGTAACAGTTGGACAATGATCCTCAGTTTTCATAAAAAATAACTTTATGAGGAAGGTAAGAATTATTATTTTGAGTGATTTTATCTGTTCATATTTAGATAAGTAAATAAAATCTTGGACATCTAAAATACAACATAAGAACTATGTTTTGAAGGGAGAGATTAAACTCCATTGATCCTTAGTTTAGATGTTTCCTATGGAAGTCATTAGATGTGCTGTTATGATGTATTTTGACCTTTAATGTGTGTTTTCAATCTGGAGTTAAGATAAAATACTCAGCTTCAGAGAATAGAGTTAAATACGGACAGTTTTTCCCAATGTGACACAGAAATAATCAATTCTTTAATTGTGAACAGAAAACATTAGTTTTAGTTATATCACTTATATCAGGTGTTCTGTTTTATACTAAACCTGGCAGCAGAATAAAGCAGGGGCATCTAAAGAAATGAGAATATTAAAGAAAAGTTCATTTATTCTAGGAACTGTATCACTGTGTGAAACACATTATACAGATTTATGACCCAGACTGATGTTTTCAAGCCTTTTTATTCTGTTGATTATGACAATTTTCTGCTTCCAGCCAATGAAAACACCACATTTAAGATAATTTTTTCAATTACTTCAGACCAATAAAAAATATTTTAATACAGAAATGTGGACTAAATGAGAAGTATGTTTAGTATCTGCTTAAAGGCTATTTTCTAAAGGTACTTTTAAAGATATTTTTTGGCACTAGTGGCCTTTATTTATTTTTTGACAGTAGGACAGGAAAGAGGGGGAGACATTTGGCAAATGTTGCCAGGTCTGAGACTTGAACCTGGGATGGCTGCTTTGAGGACTGTAGCCTCTGTATATGGTTGCGCGCTTAACCCCTACACCATCAGCGCCGTGCCTCTAAAGGTACTTTTAATGTGACAAACGAACCGTATTGGAACCCAGATTCTGATTTACTGAGCGGTACCTGCATGGCTCAAAGGCTACTTTTATCTGTACTGTTGTCTTTTGTTGTTTGACTGAAAGCTCCGGCCTTTTTCTTTATAAGTTCTACCAGTTCTACCTTTTTTCAATAAGGTATTTGTTCCCAATAATAACCAAATAAAGTCCACATTGTGTAAAAATACAGATGCATAATCTTGTTCCTGAGGCTCGAGCAGGTTTTGTGGCTCTGGACAAAAACCCGCTTTAGCTAGTTGGATTGTAAAAGCTAATAACTCCTGTCCTGCAGGATGTTCTGTCATTCTGCACATCTAAGCTTCTGCTTTGGTGAAACAAACCTCACATAAACTAAATGTCTTTGATGCATCTTCTCGGACGGCTTGAACTGATGAAAACCAGCTCCAATGTTCTTGAGCAGCAGCTAAAACATCAGAATTATTACAGTCAGTTTCCTTATTTTAAATCTGTTTATACTGTATCCATCCACATGAAGGTTTGGAGTTTTAGTCCAGCCTTTTAATTAGTTTCTGTGTATTTTTGGTGTAATGTGCCCTGCTCATGTGTTCATGGCCTGTCTTCTGTTTACAACAAATCTGCCTATGCACCAGTTCCTCCAGTTCCTCCTGTTTCTAACATGAATCAGTAGCTGAACTGCTTTTAGTAATGCTCAGGCCCAATTACACCTACAGCTAAACTGTCATCACAATGTTTTATTACACTTCAGATTTACTGAGATGGTGTAACTCGGGAAAGACAGGTCCATCTGAAGCAGTGAACTCCACGCCTCATCTGATGAATCAGGCCCTCCCCTGATTGGTTGGTACCATTGACTGTTTTAATTGAAGTGGTCATCTGAGCAGGACATGAGAGCCAGTTTTTCATTGAGGCTTTGCTGAACCAGCAGCTGCTCTGTTCTCCAAAGGAAGAGGAACGTTAATCAATAATCTCTACAGCTGGATGTTGTTTCCTGGTCGACGTGCAGAATGCTGACACTTGTTCCTGTAAACGGCCTCAGATTCATACTGATGATTTATCAGATAATTCCTCCTCCTCCATTAAACCAGGTCAGAGAAAAGATGCTGAAATCATCTCTGCTCCAACCTCAGAGTCGACCACATCACAGCGGTGATGTCACAGAGAGGTGTGCAGCCAAAGCAGTAACCTAAGTTCAGATTCAGAGGCAGATGGAGATAAGATCAGATAAACTTTCCTGATCTCATTCAGACGGACCAAAGTGCTGCAGCAGCAGATCAACGAGTAGATGTGTAGTACAGATAAGAAGCTCCGCATGAAGCAGAAAGAACCTGCAGGAACTCTGAGAACACACAGCAGGAGTTTCTGGTGTTGTCTGAGCTGACAGGAAACACAGCAGATCTCACCAACACTCAGACTCTGCTGAATTTCTGCAGGTTTAAAAAAACCTTTTTTTATTTTTCGGAAACTCAGACTACAGTTTGTTGATGTTCTTCATGTGCGGCAAGAACAGTCTGCATGTGACAGTATAGTCCTGGGAAATGTTCACCCCTGGATCCAGAACCTTTTGAAACCTCCTTCAGAAGCAACAACTCATTTCCTGTCTGACTTCACCATTCTTCCTGTTGAGGAACTTTGTTATACTCTTGTTTCCAACGCTGCTTCAGTTCATTGAGGTTCCTGCTGGGCTCTCGAAGGTCCTACCTTAGTCTTTTAGTCAGGTTTAGGTCTGGACTTTGACTAGACCACTGCAGCACCTTGATTCTTTTCTTTTTTCAGCCATTCCATTGTAAATCAGCTGCTGTGTTTGGGATCATTGTTGTAGTCCCAGTTTGGACCAAGCTGACTCTAGACTCCTGAATGCTTTGGTCCACAGGAGACATCAAAGTCCACGCAATAACCTGAGGTTCTGTGAAAGTAAAACCATCCCAAATCATCACTCCTCCTCTACTGTTCTTGTCAGTTGGTATGAGGTGTTTGTGCTGATCTGCTGGTTTTGGTTTTCTCTAAATATGGTTCTGTGCATTATGACCAAACTATTCAATTTAGGTTCAATTCAGTTTTATTTATATAGCGCCAATTCACAACACATGTCATCTCAAGGTACTTTCCAAAGTCAGTACAATCAAATAATATAGATTTCAAGTTAAATACATACATTCCATTCAATCCTTGTTATCAAACAATTCAATAAAATTCTGTTTAAGTTTTCAAATTGGTTAAAACTTATTTCTATCTAAGGAAACCCAGCAGATTATATCGAGTCAGTGACTTGTAGCATTCACTCCTCCTGGATGAGCATGTAGAGACAGTGGACAGTCACTGGCGTTGACTTTGCAGCAATCCCTCATACTGAGCATGCATGTAGCGACAGTGGAGAGGAAAAACTCCCTTTTAACAGGAAGAAACCTCCAGCAGAACCAGAACCAGGCTCAGTGTGAGCGGCCATCTGCCACGACCGACTGGGGGTTTGAGAGAACAGAGCAGAGACACAAAGAGAACAAAGAAGCACTGATCCAGGACTACTTTCTATGGGAAGGAAAAGTAAATGTTAATGGATGTAGTTCCTTCAGTGGCTTCATGTAGCAGAGACAGACTGCTAAGCAGATTAACTCTGAGCCAGTTTTCAAGTCTAGAGTCTGAAAGAGAGCACATAGAGTTAGTCACAGTAGAAGCTCAGCCAGTAGCCATGTCTAGGAGAGAGAAAGGATTAAACACTGAAAGACAGGGCTATGTGGATCATCTGTAGAAGGTGAGCATTAAGTTGTTACCAGCAGCAGCTCAGCCAATGCTCCCCTCCAGGAAGGTGCTGTCAAAATAAGGTGAGATCTTTCCATGTAATCCATGCAACATTTAGTAACTGCTCACAGTTAACTCCATAAAAGTTACAATAAATATCCTTATGTCCTTATGTGTAATCCATGCAATAATGATTAAAACACACAGTTGAAGCAGTGAGGAGTGAAACAAGCATGTTCTCATATTTTGGAGCTGAGAGACTGGAGAGGCCTGTGTGGAGCCACATATTATCTGCCACATTTTATCTGTCTTATCTTTTGCAAAAAATATAAACAAGTATATCCAAAGAAATGATGTATGATTCTTTCACATGTATTGAATAGAATTAGTAATCTTTGATTAACAAGTTAAAAGATGTATGATTGAAATGTGGTTAAGAACTGAGAATTAGAGGAAAAACATTAAGGTTTGACATTCTCAATCAGCTATATATGAGAGAAATATAAAATTAATCATTTGTGAAGCATGAATAAAAAGAATGAAGTGATGGTTTTGCAACTGTGTTTTAAAGTAAATGCTGAAAGCTGAAGATTGAAATGTGTAATACTGTGTAAAGTTTAAAACTGAGCAGATTAGGGAAAAAACTGGAGGATGACAAGGAGTGACGAGAGCCGGCTGCATGCTGACAGCGACGGGAGGATGCAACTACAGACCAGAGTGGCTATTATTGGCATCTCCAAGGCTGAGAAACAGAATCAGTAGGTCACAATGACCATGACTAAAGGATTGAGCAATAATCAAGAAGCTGAGCTGAATAGGTTGCGCAATAACTAAGAAGCCTAATAAGGGCCTGACCGGTGAAGGCATCAAGCGCTATAAAAACAATGATGAGAGCAGAAACAATTGACTGACATTTTACTGTGACTAACTCTATGTTCTCTCTTTCAGACCCTAACCTTGAAAACTGGCTCAGAGTTTATCTGTTCTTTCTTTCTAGATGAAACAACTAAAGGAGCTACATCCATTAACATTTACTTTTCCTTCCCATAGAAAGGACTCCTGGATCAGTGCTTCTTTGTTCTCTTTGTGTCTCTGCTCTGTTCTCTCAAACCCCCAGTCGGTCGTGGCAGATGGCCGCTCACACTGAGCCTGGTTCTGGTTCTGCTGGAGGTTTCTTCCTGTTAAAAGGGAGTTTTTCCTCTCCACTGTCGCTACATGCATACTCAGTATGAGGGATTGCTGCAAAGTCAACACCAGTGACTGTCCACTGTCTCTACATGCTCATCCAGGAGGAGTGAATGCTGCAAGTCACTGACTGGATGCAATCTGCTGGGTTTCCTTAGATAGAAAAACTTTTTATCCAATTTGAATAAATAACTGAATCTGACTGCACTGTTCAATGGTTACGATTAATGGGAATGTATGAACCTGACTTTATGAAGTGCCTTGAGACGACATGTGTTGTGAATTGGCGCTATATAAATAGACTGAATTGAATTAAGTTTATCCTCCTTCTTTCTCTGGCGGTCTCATTACATAAAATCTGTAATTTACACCAGCCAAACTTCTTCCAGGGAATCAAACAAGACAAACATGAAGGATTATCCTCTGTATTTGAAGCACAACACAAAGACCAATAATTTTATCATTCGTCTCTTTTTGGTAAATTCTGCTCCTTTCCTTCTTTATTTTTTAAAATAACCACAACAGCAGGCAAACTAAAAGCAACCCACTTGTTTTGCTCCAGATATTATGACCTTTTCAAGATATGAGATTATTTTTTCTGATACTGGAGAAGAGGGTGTTGATGTCAGCAGAGATCAAACCAGAAAAACTCCACAATTTAAAACAACAAAGGCCAGGAAGTTTTATTTATTCATTCACATCCAGAGGGATTCAGAGTGCTTTATAGGAGATAAGACACAGTAAAAACGCATGAAAGGCTACGGCATGATAGATATTGTCAAAATAAGGTGAGATCTTTCCATGTAATCCATGCAACATTTAGTAACTGCTCACAGTTAACTCCATAAAAGGTACAATAAATATCCTTATGTCCTTATGTGTAATCCATGCAATAATGATTAAAATACACAGTTGAAGCAGTGAGGAGTGAAACAAGCATGTTTTCATATTCTGGATTATCTGCCACATATTATCTGTCTTATCTTTTGCAGAAGTATAAACAACAAGTATCCAATGATGTATGATAATCTTTTCTATTCTTTTACAAGTATTAAATGCAATCAGTAATCTCTGATCATTAAGTAAATAGATGTATGATTGAAATGTGGTTAAGAACTGAGAATTAGAGTAAAAAACATTAAGGTTTGAAATTCTCAATCAGCTATATATGAAAGAGATATATCGTTAATCAATTGTGAAGCATGAATAAAAAGAATGAAGTGATGGTTTTGTAACTGTGTTTTAAAGTGAATGCTGAAAGCTGAAGAATGAAATGTGTAATACTGTGTAAAGTTTAAAACTGAGCAGATTAAGGAAAGAACTGTAGAAGGACTAGGAGTGATGAGAGCCAGTTGTATGCTGACAGCGAACCTTTTGAAGGATAATGGGAGGAAGGGAGGATGCGACTACAGCCAGCTGCGTGGCTATTACCGGCATCTCCAAGGCCGAAAAAACAGCATCAGAAAATCACGATGACCATGACTAAAGTATTGAGCAATAACCAAGGAGCTGAGCAAAGTAGGTTGCGCAATAACTAAGAAGCCTAACAAGGGGCTGACTGGTGAGCATCTGCACTATAAAGGCAATGCTGAGGGAGGGAACGGGGTTTTTTCCTCGCAGAAGACCAGCGAACAAGATCGGACGGAGAAAAGATGCTTGGATGGAAAAGGAACAGAGACACAGCCCCACTGATCAACTGCATTAAAAAAGAGGATCAACCCGTGAGCCCAGAAACGACTGTGCCTCAAGATTAAGAATCTGATTTCATCTAAAGCCTTTTTATCCAGTCAACAGAAGTGAACTTGATCGGTGAACAGCTGATTGCTCTAAATTTCAGGCTTCTGGAAGTCCTGAATCAACCTCATTTATGTCTCCAGGTTTCCTTCAACTCTTCAGCCTCTGGAAACTACTGTCTTCTGAGACATATAACAACAAAGATCCTGTTTAACCATCAAAGCCTGGAGCATCAGTGTCTGCCACTTAAAGGAAGAAAACTGAAGATTAAGTCGTATTCCCTTCAAGAAACCACTCGTTGTTACCAGAAGAAACATCTCCATCAGGTGCATGGATGAGCCTCCATCTTCAAAGCCTCTCCAAACTCATTAGTTTCAGCATCAGAGAAAGACAGGTTGAGTTGATTGATTCATTTCTATTATTGAAATTATTTTGTGTTGCCGTATTTAAGCTGTTACTGACCCCTGCAAAAGCATTACTAATTAAAGAAAGCATATAAAATTCTAGTTAAATCGTGGACATTCAGTTATTTGAGTCACTGTATTGTTGGTTTTTCATTGTTGGTAAAAAGTCTTGTTGCCTAGTTCTAAGATATTTTAGGAGGTTTTTATAGGTTGCCTTAGTCAAGTTTGTTAAAACAGCGCCCTTGGGGCTCATGCCGAGCTACTAAAATTAACCTAGCCCATATACCAAGAGCCAGTTATAAATTAGGGAATGATTAGCCGTGAATAAAAGTGACTGTCGAAGGTGTGGATGACTGCGATAGGCTACTCAGTCGTCCAGACCTCCAGTTGAAGAAGGGCGAGACGTTTCCCGACACCAGCTTAAACATAACTTTCAGTAAACCTGCTAAGATCTTTCAGGTTTATGGAAGTCCGGACCCGTTAGATGGAGAGCTGGATTGAGCAATCCCTTTAGACATGGGGAAGTAGGAGGGAGGGGTTAGCTCATCGGACAATGAAAGTGCCACTGCTAAACACAGCGCCAGGCCAGGTGTAGCTTCTACAACGAGAAAAAACAGAGAGAGCTTAGAGTTAAAAGCTGAAATAACAGCAAATAACACAAGAGTAGTTGAAGAGTAGTATGAGAATGTGGTAGGTAGGTAATTATAACAACATAGATAGCTCAGGATAACCTAAGCCACTCTAACTATAAGCTTTATCAAAAAGGAAAGTTTTAAGTATAGCCTTAAAAGTAGACAGGGTGTCTGCCTCACGGACTAAAACTGGGAGCTGGTTCCACAGGAGAGGAGCCTGATAACTAACTTCTGCTCAGCCAGGTGCTTTTCTGTTCATTCAGGTTTATTTAGATTATTTCTGTTTAGTTTTGTTCCTGGATTATTGTGTTAGATGTGTTTTCTTTATATTTCCTTATAGATCTTGTTTCACCCTGGTTTTGTCCCCTAGTTTAGTTTCATTGTTGACCTTTTCTGTTCAGTAGACATGTCCCTGTTCTCTTCCTGCACTCCTGGCTTTTTCAGGTTAATTAGGCACTCTCCCTCAGTCTTCCTGCAGCCCTTCTTCTGATTAGCTCCTCTCCGAGTTCATTGGTCCAAACTCCAATTCCCTCAGTATTTCAGCTCTGTGGTTTTCTTTGTTTGTGACTGGTTCCTCCTGTTTGTTACCTTGACGGCTACCTGAGTCCATGCTCCTGTGATGGTCCTGTTTGTGATTCACCTGCCTGAGTTCCTGTACCTGGTCAAACTGTAAGTTTGTCACTCATTAAATCCTTCTCATCATATCCACTACTCTGCATTTGGGTCCTACCTCAACACTCATTATGACAGCTTTGGACTGTTTAGGGCTTCCTTTTCACAGCCTGGATCTCAGATCCTTTCTGATGTTTTAGAACCTGGCCTCTACTGTTCTGTACTGAGAACCTGTTCCTGTGCACCCCTGTCCTGTTGTTCAGTGCAGCGCTCTCTAGTCATTGGTAAGACTTGTCGGTACACTCCATGCAGAAGTTTGTCTCTCCACTAGGGTTCCTTCTGTTCATCTTGTTGCACTCTGGGTTTCTGCTGCTTGAGACATTTCACCAGAACCTTTGCTGTTTCATCCTCGATGGTGACATTTATGCTTACTTGACTTGGAACTAATTCTTTACAGCCTCAGGATGCTGGACCTTGGATGCACTGGGAGGAACTTTCATGCCTTGTTATCAATGGCTTCTTTTCCTTCACCCAGTCTATTTTACCTATAGGGTGTATACATTGATTTGGACTTTGTTTGAATCATTCAGAACCTACCTTACTGACTGTAGGTACCTGGTTGTGGCTGACTTCCTTGCAGCCTCACTGAGGTTGCTGTGTCCCATGGTATTTGTAGCTGTCTTTAACAGCAGCGTTGCCTTCAGGTATCTTAACCCCTTCAGCTATGATCAGTGTACTGCTCTTCATACTGTTGGGCTGAAAGTATCGGATCTGAATGAGATCCAGTGTCCTTACTGTATATAGTTTAGGCAGCACCAGTCAGCTTGATTTCCTTCGACATGTCGTCCTGTTAACTGAGTCAGATACATCAAGTTTCTCCTCATTTTCAGATCAAAGTTGTTAATTAAAACGATAATTTGAACTCAGAGATAAATAACTCCAACGATGGGATGATAAACATCACGGACAGGCTTTAAATCGATTTTCCACCTCCAGATGGTTTCTCTTAATCAGTTCCTCTCCAGCTCAGTTTCTAAAGAACAGAATTATCCAGTTTCAGTGAATTTAATTCATTTCAAAAATGATTTATTAATCAAAAAGGGAAACTAATTGTTGCTTTAACTCATATCTCCATCTCCAGAGGTTCTAGAGGAGTCCCCAAAACAGAACCAGCCTTCTTTATCAGCTTGTTGGGCATCTTTAATTCACGGGTTCTGATACTTCTACTCCAATAGATAATGACCGAAGAGATTACACTCTCCACAGCAGAATTATGGAAGAGCTACAGCATCTTGCTGCAAACACTGAAGGACCTAAACTTCCTCAAGAAGTACAGTCTGCTCCATTCCTTCTAGTAGATGGCTTCACTGCTGCTTCTCCGGTTTAGTGTGTGTATATAACACTTCATTAAGGATCCAATTTTTACTGGAAATACTTTACAGATTCAAATGACAAGAGAAAATTTTAGAAAGACAGAAGTTTCATTACCATAGAGATTAGAGGCATCGGATGATTAAAAACAGGATCTGGGTCATTCCAGATTATCAGAACCATCAGAGATCAAAGCCTCAAAGAAACTTACACACGTGAGTAGAGATTCTGCCTGATAAGTCATGGATGGATGAATGATGGATGGATGATCAGATGGTTGGATGTATCGTGTGCATTGCTGTAAGTCAGAGCCTCAGACTGTAGGAGTTTCTCATGTTTTTCTGTCTTTTGTGCTTTTCTCTCAGATTTTATCAGCAATGAAACTGCTGAAGGGACTTTAATCACCTCTGCAGTAGATGGAGTACACTGATAAGAGGATTCTCCCCCATCACTTCCTCTGCTGGTTATATGACCGCAGATCAAATTTGATGGTCACATAGCTCCTTAAATACAGCTGATCTGAGAGCAGAGAGGTTCAGGAGCTGGACCGGACCACACCACAGTGAAGACGATATGAAGCTGCTGAGATGCACAATCAAGATACTGATGGTGAGTCGGTCTTAATAACTCTAATTCTAGGTTTCAGTAACTCACTTTCACAGGAACAGAAAGCATTTATATTTTTAAATTACTGATTCTAAAGATTTTATTTTATCATCATTGTTTGCTTCTTTTAACTGAATATCTGTTCTGAAGCTTAGATTCAGGAATAAAACTGAGCAGAACATTTAAACCGATTCTCTGATGCGATGTTTAAACCTTAGAATAAAATCAGGATGATCTTAAAATTATTATATTGCCTAATATTTAAAATGTCCGGACCGTCAGTAACCGACAGCTGGATGGTCAGGAATGTTACACAAACCCAGTATAGTCCGACTGATCATATGATCAATCTAGTCTACTGAGTCAGTGATGAAAAATAAAGTGACTATTTCATCACTAAATCAATATGAAACCAGTTAAATAAATCAGTTATTACTACTTTAATGATAAACATTTCCTGCGATGGGCTGGTGACCAGTCCAGGGTGTACCCTGCCTCTCGCCCATAGACTGCTGGAGATGGGCACCATCTCCCTCGTGACCCACTATGGAAGAAGTGGTATAAAAGATGAATGAATGAATACCTATTTGATCTGATCACTTCATCAGTCAGTCAGTCAGTCATTTTCTACCGCTTATTCCATAGTGGGTCGCGAGGAAGCTGGTGCCTATCTCCAGCAGTCTATGGGCGAGAGGCGGGGTACACCCTGGACAAGTCACTTCATCAGTTATAAATGAATTAATCACATAATTTCATCAATAAGACTGTGATGAATGTATTTCATATTCACTGAAGCAGTCCAGATCACTTTGTTTATTTCAGTAAAGTTTTGATTTTGGATTTTTGACATTTTTATTTCATTTTGTTTTTGGTTTACAGTTAAAATTAACAATTTTTCTGTTAATGTTGACTATTTATTACATCACCTGTTTTAACCCTGCTGTTAAGTAAAACCTTATTTCATGTCCTACATGGGAACCAGCCATTACCGTTTTTATTTAGAAAAGGAATGTACACCCACCATAGGTCTGTTCATGACTATTTGTGCACATCAAATATTTTGCTCGGAGTGTGTTTTCAAACACAGCTTTTTTTTATTTTTTAAATATTGTCTGGGTTGAATTTGTCTCGATGCGCTAAACCCTCAAACTGAAGGAGGGTGTACTTTCATTTTTTTACCATGGGTGTCCTTCCATTTCATTACCAGGTATTTACAATTGCTTATCTACTTATGATACTCCATGATCTGTGAAGATAAATGTTCATAAAAGGGTAAAATCTCATTATTTAAAATATTTGACTTTGCCAAAAGAGTTCAGTTGTGGTTCTGATCTCTGTCAGAAATAAATCAAAACCATCTCTCTCTAAGAAAAAGACCCAAAGGCTTGGAAGAGCAGTTCTGTGACAAAACCAAAAATGGAGTAAAAACCCAGCAGCCATTAATATTTACCCGTCCATCTTCAGTTATGTATTTGTGTTCCAGTCTCTTACTTACCTGATAGACCGGGTCAGACTCAGCCGCACTCTGTTGGACTGGGTCAAACCCAGACTGACAGCCTTGATCATTTTCAGTCAGACCTGACTGGATCTTGTCACAATGAGTTGGACTCAATCAGACCTGAGAGAACTTAGTTAGCCTTAGTTGGACCTACTCAGACCAGATAAGACTCAGTTGGGCCCAGCTGGACCGGTTGGATACAATCGGTCTGACTACGGCGGTCATTTGAATAGAAACGGTCAAAAATTATTTGAAGCAATTAATGCCATCCACATCAGGTCCAGGTTCTGATTCTGGTCCAGCTCACCTTTTAATCTGTGGTCCTCAGGTATTCTGCAGTGCATTGTGGGTTACCTGCTCAGGGAAACGGGTTCTTCCTCCTTCGTGTAACTCCACGCTGGCGTTCTCCAATGAGATCTCCTCCCTATCAGAAGGAAGTGGGAACATCAACCTCAAGTCTCTGTCTCCATGGACCTGGAGGTCAGTCCTGTAGAACTGGTTCTGGTTCTGTTGTGTGCTCCTGTAACAATGTTCCTAATTCTGACCTCTGTTTCTCCAGGACCACTACAGTGCAGAACCAAATTCCCTCCACCATCTGGGAAGCCAACTGCAGCAGCGAGTTCTGTTCCCCTCTGAAACCGGGACAGCTGGGACATCACAATCTTAACTCAGTGCCCGTCTACCAAAACATACTGGTTCTGACCCGGATTGAGGGCAGCCACTGCTACACTGCCTCATACCGCTCAGTGGCAGTCGGCTGTACCTGCGTCAGAGCCAACGCTGGCCAGAACTAAATCAGCAGAAAACAGACCCAGAATCTCCAACAGGACAAAATGAAAAGCTTAATAACACCAGATGTTGAATTTATACCAGAACCGGAACTTGAACCACACCATGAACATAAACCAGAATCTAACCTTGAACTTAGACTGGGATCTGAAACTGAGCCTGACCCTGAAATGAGACCAGCACCAGAACCAGGATGCAAAATCTGAGGACGAGCAAAAAACCCGAAAAAAACCAACTGAGATTTTGTTCTTGAGTTTGATTTTGTTTGATTTACTCGTCTTAGTTGATTGCCTCCATAACATCTGGGTCTGAACAGTTTTATTGACTGGGTGGAAAACGGACTCTGACAGAACCTGCCTCCTCTAACATGTTAACCCGGTTCTGGATCTCTTCTGAATTTGAAGCTAATTAGTTGTAAAGTTTTGGCTCTACTTATTAAAGCAGAGATCATTGACATCCTGAAACAAACTGAATGTTTATTTACAGTAAAAGTGAACGTCGCTGCAGAAGAACAGCAAATATTGTCCATCGTAGTTAACTGGACTGAACCCAGTCCAGTTTGGGTCTTGATTTATCTTTTTATCTGTTTGATTATAAAAAAAACAGAACATTTTATATAGTTCAGATTTATTTATAACAGAAATCAATTCACTTTTAATAAAATTGATTAAAAGATTAAACCTTCCTTTAGACTTTTTTTTTTAATATAAATACCTGAAGATTCTAAGATAATAAAAATATTCTTTGTTTCACAGTGCATGAATGCCATCATCAGGCTGGGGCGGGGGGTAACAATTATGATTATTGATTAATGAATATCAAAAATTAAAAATCATAATTCAGAAAAATAATTTTCTTAACCAAAATCATTACTTACAAACAGAAATCAGAGATGTCCTCTGGTGTTATGATTATGGTCTCAAAGCACTTAATAATTACAATTAGCAAATTATCATTAATAATTGATCATCATTAATCAAACCACGCTAAATGTCACCGTTTAATCAACCAAGTCATCGAAGGTGGGGGAACTTTGACCGTCTCTTAATTATATATATGTGAAAATGATTTGAAACCATGTAGCCCTGATATCCCACCATTCTGGTCCAAAAACCTTTGCCTAACTAACAAGCACTATTTTACACAAAGGGAATAAAAATGACAACCTAAAATATATGCACATTGAATATCTATGAAGATAAAACCAGCAGTTTTATGGACAAAATGTGCAATGTGGGTTAAATGGAAAGAGAAGCCCTCCTGGTGCTGATGTCTTGATTTTCAGCGATCAGCGGGTAGTCGGTGAGCTGCGCCTTTAGCCACTAACAGCTGATTGCCCCCAATCTTGAACAAAGGGTCATAAAACTCTGAGGCAGGAACTCAGCGGAAAAACTCCAGTAATGAAACTGGGAGAAAGGAGGGGTCAGGCGAGGCCCAGACCGCAGCTGCTTTGAATGGAAAAGTCCAACTTCTAACTCCTGGCTGATTTGGGATCAGCCAGACAAAAACATGAACACACACCTTGCTGATCGCATCCGCGCTCCGTGATTCAGCACCACTTGCACAGCAAATCAAACACTCAGCATAAAACGCTTCAATCAGTATTGCATGC
This sequence comes from Girardinichthys multiradiatus, assembly GCF_021462225.1. Taxonomy (NCBI): domain Eukaryota; kingdom Metazoa; phylum Chordata; class Actinopteri; order Cyprinodontiformes; family Goodeidae; genus Girardinichthys; species Girardinichthys multiradiatus. The sequence continues at coordinate 48,889,685 of NC_061797.1, read as the reverse complement.
AACAAGTTGATACCTTGGATTAACTACTGGTGATTCTAAATCACCTTAACTATGCCTCATCCTGCCCAGACATCTAAATGCACCTATCCAATTTAATATAAAAAGAACGAAATTACTTTGGCCTTGATTTCTTCTCTCCACCGGTTTGAGGATGGGTCAGGTCTGAAGAAAAGCTGATCTTCAAATAATCTGTTTAATCCACCCTATCAATAAGCATGCAGTCAGTGGTGTGACAAAGCAGGCATTAACCCAGTATGATTAACCCAGGATTACTGGTTCTGGATTGGTGTTTGGTTATGTAAAACCATTGGTCGCAGAGCAGATCGCAGGTGGAGAAGCTGCAGGTGTCTCTCCAGATTTTCAAAGACTGTTGTCACAGTTTCCAGGACACAGTTAAAGAGGCTAAAAAGAAACACTTTTCTAACTGAAATTTGTCTGACAGCCACAGCCCTCATGTGCTTTTTAGTAGCACTGGCTCTTCTCTTAATGCTCCACAGACTGCTGGTTTTAAAGCCTCGACTTTACTGTGCAATAATTTTATGCAGTTTTTTATTGATAAGGTAACCTCCATAAGTGCTCTCATTTTACACTTAGACTCTGACCCCTCTGTGTGTGTTCCAGGAACAGTTCCAGGATCAGTTCCAGGATTAGTTTGAGCCTGTGACTGTGTCATTTTCAGAGGATGGTTGCCCAGATTAGGCCCTCTGGTTCTCCATGTGATGCTCTTCCGCCACGTTTTTTTTGAGAGGTTTTCCTTTGTTTGGAGCACTTGGTTGTTGCCCTTTTTAACAAAATTCTGTTATCCGCCGTAGTTCTTGCTAATTTTAAACATCCTGTGGTGCAGCCCCTGTTAAAAAAACCTGGCCTTGATCTGAATGTGTTGGGGAATTTTAGGCCCATCTCTAAACTTCCCCTACTATCAAAAATCTTGGAGGAAACGGTTTATTCATGGTTAAAATCCTTCCAGGATGAATAAAACATCCTGAATGTGTTTCCGTCTGGTGTTAAAACTCTTCACAGCACAGAGTCAGCCCTGCTGAGGGTTTTATAATGACATTCTCCTGACATGTGACTCTGGTGACTCTGTGTCCTGCTTGACCAAACAGCTGCTTTCGATACTGTGGATCATAGCATTTTATTGTCCCGCTTACAGCACCAAGTAGTCATTGGTGGCAGACAGAACATTTTCCATAAAGGTTGAAGGGTTTGAATCATCTTCTGCTCCTCTGTCATGCGGGGTCCCCCAGGGCTCAATTTTAGGGCCTTTGCTCTTTTCTTTGTACTTCCTTCCCCTGGGGTCTATTTTTATAAAATCTCCTTCCATTGTTATCCTGATGATTGCAATATCTATGTGCCTTTAAGGCGAGGTGATGCCTGGTCCATCAAACCTCTTGTCTTGAGGATATTAAAGCTTGGATGGCATTAAAATTCCTTCATTTCAATGGAAAAAAAGACTGCGGTACTTGTCTTTGGACCTAGTGGAGTATTTTAGAGCCCTCCTGTTGATTTAGACATCCTGGCAATGTATGTGAAGTCCACAGTTACTAACCTTGGTTTTAAGATGGACAGTGATTTTTATCTTGATAGTCAAATAAAGGTCACAGTTAAGTCTAGTTTTTACAATTTAAGAAAAATAGCATAAATTTTTTCAAGGCAACAGCTGGAAACCATGTCTTTCATGTCCTCATTTCATTGCAGCTGGATTACTGTAATTCACTGTACCTTGGATTGAGCCAGTCCTCACTTACATGCCGGCAGCTGGTTCAAAACGGCGCTGCGCCTTTCAACAGGAGCCCATAGAAGGGAGCACATTACCCCTGTTATGTCTTCCCTCCACTGGCTGCCTGTGTACTTTAGAGTCCACTTTAAGGTCCTTCTGTTTGTTTTTAAGGTTTCACACAGCCTTTAACCAAGCTTCTTCACCACTACACTCCTGCTCGGTCACTTAGGTCCGCTGACCAGCTGCTCCTGGTCATTCCCAGTTCCAAGCGAAGCTTAGTGGGGACAGGGTCTTCACTATGTGGGCCCCTAGGTTATGGAATGCTTTACCTTTCCACATTCGACAGATCCCTTCAATTTCTATTTTTAAAACCTGTCTAAAAACTTATTATTACTCATTGGCCTTCAACCCAACTGAGACTTGAGATTACTCAACTTTTATAGGTTTAATTTTAGGTTTTATTGTTTGGTTTTTACAATATTTGTTTTGAGTTTTTAGGTTAGTTGTTGTGTGTTTAGCTTGGTATTTTATTTGATGTTTTTTCTTATCCTATTTATCCCCAATGTTCGGCAATTTGCTGCAGCTGTGGCTGCTGTTAAAGCGCTTTGGAAATAAAGTTCATGATGATGATGGTCCACCAAGCTGAGCTGCAGCCACAGTCTACGAGATATGATCTTGAAGAACATCAGAACATGTGGTCTCTCTGTGATGTTTTGGCTCAGCTGGTTTGGTTTGTGTATTTCTTCATCAGTCTCCATGTTTATGCTCCTTAATTACCAGATGTTCTGGCCCTTCTGGAAAGCTGCATGAAGCTTGGATTTCTGGAGTTAGGATGACGTGTGCATGTTGCTGTGGGTCAGTCCAGACCTGTTAGCTCAGCCCAGTTTTTCTGCTCAGTCTCATGATGTCTGAAACATCCTGCAGAGAATGTCAATTAAGGAAAATTGAGCTGAATTCCTCTGGTAACAAGGACACTGTGTGGAGAGCTGGAGTCATGTGAGCTGACACAGACTGGGACAGAAGGAGCTCCAGGAGAACCGCTCACAGCAGATCCAACTCAGGTAGGACTGTTTTCAGACAGGATTTTAGTCTTCCGAACAAATCTGCTCTGTACTCAGCCAATGAGAGAACTCCTGACTGAAGCTCCACGAGTCCAGTTTCATCTGCAGGTGGATCTGATCCAGAACAGACTTAATGTTTTTATCCTGACAGATTAGAAGATCTTCGAACTGGAAGTTAACTCTGCTGTTGGCTGCTGAGGTTCATCAAAGTCAAAGATACTCAGATCTCAGGAGAGCTCAGCAGATGTTTAAACAGAACACTAGGATGGCTTCATCCACTGGAAAATACTGGATCAAGAATATTTATTGTGTTCAAGGAAATTAATTTCATGTGACTTTAGTTTAGAATGATTTTTTTGTTAATACATAATCTATAAATCAGTCCGGACAATTCATAAAATGTCTCTTTGTGATGACCTCTGTGAATCTGGACCTTTAATAATCAATAATTCAATCTAAAGTATCAATAACCAGTATCATGTCAGGGTTCAGGACAGAGCTTCTATTTTTACACAGTAAGGGGCGCTGCTGCTGATGCAATATATTTGATGACAGATGAATTTATTTAGCTTATGACTGAAAACAGAATCTTTAAGTTTCAGACTGTTTCAGACTGAACGGTTTCAGGTTCCTGATCCCATTCTCTGCAGGAACCTTTTTTTAGGAACCAAACACATGTTCATTTCACCATAAAAATTCCCTCTTTTATGTCACATAAAGTTACCCTATACTCATACAGCCTCCATTTCCCATGAGTCACAGCTGTTGTGTTTATCCCCCAATTCCTGCACATATAAACATCTGTCTTACCTCTCTGACCCCTCCCATACCTGTGTGACCCTGCAGCAGATCTCTGGACCATTTCCCATAATGCCGAGTTTGTCCTTTGCCCCCCCTTCCATGTGCTCCCCCATCCTCCTCCTCTCCCTCCCCCCCACTGTCAGAGACCTGGAAGTCCCACCTCTGTTTCGGAGACGCTTCATCCTGGGAGGGTACCGCTCTGTGGGGCAGCCATGGCAGCATTACATGCTCAGCCTCTTCCAGATGCATAATGAAACCCTGAACGTGTGGAGCCCCCTTCTGGCTGCTGTGGTAGTGGCACTGAGGTTCATGATGTTCACCTTGCTGGGAGGAGGGGTATGACACTGATGGACCTTATGATGCCCAGCTATCTGTACATCCTAACATCTCCTGCTGTCTGTACTTCCCTAGGGGGTTTTGGGTTTTCGCCTGCAAGGTCCAGAAGGTCAGGGACTTTCAATAGATGTCTCCTCAATGCCTCTGGTCCTCTACATGTTCTCTGCCCTCACATACCTGAGCAGCAGGTGAGTTCTTCAGAACCTATAAAAATGTAGCTCCATCCATCTTCCCATCAGGTCTGATCAGCTTCAGTGTATCTGCTGGACAAAAGCATCCCTACAGAATATTTTGATTATGAATATATCATTTCATATTTAATATTAATATTTTTATATTTTATTAAATAATAATTTGGTCTGTTAAGTGTTGTCTGGTGAATACCAGCCCAGTAAGGCAGTGGTATTAGGACAATAGAGAAAGGGATGATCCAAGCTCTGGTATTACTGAACAGCAAAGCTCTGCACACAGAGAATAAATTCACTAACTTAGACAATAATTGGCATACCTAACATTGGGTATGCATACCTTCAAACCACCATTCACAATGCAAGATCAGATAAAACATTATTTAAATGAAATAATATTTAAAAGAATGATTTGCTGAATAAAACCAAGCTTCTGGATGCTTAATTCTCATTGGTGTTTAATTAGCTTCCTTTATTTAATACAATAATATTTAGGGAAATATTAAGGAAATATTAAAATGATATTTAAGGAAATATTTTGAATAAGAACCAAACCTTTCTGGATAAATGAGTCTTAATGGTGCTTAATTAGCTATGACATTTAGTAAAATAATATTTAGCTAAATATAGTTTTTCTAGATTGGAAACTAACAACCTTTCTGGATAAATGATTCTTAACTTGGTGACGACAAAGCCTGCGGGCTCATAAGATGGCGGTGATGGCGCTAACAGCGCTTTCAGCTAACAAAAAGGGAAGGCTATAACTTGTTACCACTCCTTTAAAATCAAATATGTATCTTTAAAAAACCATAAATAAAAGGATCAAAATTCATAAGCGCTGATGGCGCATTATGACCGATCTGTGTTTAAAATCCACCTTTAAATAATTTCGTCTTAACTTTAAAAACATAACACAGAACACATCGTTAGCTGAGCAGCTAGTCTGCTAGCATTTAGTTGAGTTTTCTCAACACAAACAGAAACCATAGCACATGGAATAAACATTATATAGATTATTTCATTCTTAACTAATCTTCTCTGCCCATCTGCGATTTCCATATTCTTACGCAAAACATCGAATTGCATAGTTTTTACCACAGTCTTTAATTTATAAGCTAACATGTCACCCACTTTACATACTTAACAAATTACAAATAAATACAAAAATCTGAAAAACAATATAAATACCCTTACAAGAAAATAAATAAAAATACTGTAAATAAGTGAATAAATAAAAAATACTAATAGATTATAAATAGATCAGTCAACATCAAACATCAAATTTAGATAACCACAAAGTTTCACACAAAATAAATTACAAAAGCTACATTTTAACCATGCAATAACTGTGTAAAATACCTAAAAACTATGTACAAAAAGACATTTTACAGACCTCCAGTGGTGGTTTTTATTACTGCATCCACCAGACTGATCCTACTCAACCTCACCTCTCCTGCTAAAGCTGCACTTTCAAATTCAAATGAATTTAAAAAATACTTTATTCATCCCAAAGCGAAGTTAAATGTTGTTGTAGCTCATATTATGAAGGTTTCTTCAAAGAGCCGTTGTAGATGCTGATGGCTGTGGGCAGGAAGGATCTCCTGTAGCGGTCTGCCTTACAGCAGATCTGAAGAAGCCTCTGACTGAAGACACTCTGTTGTTGTAGGACAGTCTCATGAAGAGGATGCTCAGGGTTCTCCATATTGTTCCTCACTTGAAGAATCCTTCTTTGCACAATGATCTCCAGAGGTTCCAGAGGAGTCCCCAGAACAGAACCATCCTTCTTTATTAGCTTGTTGAACTTGTTCATGTCCCTGGCTCTGATGCTGCTTCCCCAGCAGATGATGGCAGAAGAGATCAGACTCTCCACAACAGACTTATAGAAGATATGCAGCATCTTGCTGCAAACACTGAAGGTCCTAAGCTTCCTCAAGAAGTACAGTCTGCTCTGTCCCTTCTTGTAGATGGCTTCACAGTTGCATCTCCACTCTAGTCTGTTGTCCAGGTGAACACCGAGGTATTTATACTCCTCCACCTTTTCTCCCATGATGGAAATAGTGTTTTACTTATTCTTGTTTCTCCTAAAATCTACAATCATCTCCTTTGTTTTATTCGCGTTCAAGATGAGATGATTGTTTCCACACCATGCCACAAAGCGGACCCTGTACTCAGCTTCTTCTCCATCTCTGATCCACTACATGACTGCAGATTCATCTGAGTCTTTCTGCAGATGACAGGAGTCTGTCTTGTACTGGAAGTCTGAGGTGTACAGAGTGAAGAGGATTGGTGAGAGTACCGTCCCCTGTGGTGCTCCTGTGCTGCTGACTACCTGGTTAGACTCATAACCCTTCAGTCTCACAGACTGTGGTCTGTTTGTCAGGTAGTCTTTGATCCAGGAGATTGTTGAGGCCTCCACCTGAGTCTTCTGGAATATATGACAAAGCAAATCAGGTTGAATTGTGTTAAATGCACTGGAGAAATCAAAGAATATGATCCTCACAGGTGTGTGCATTGTTGTTTGTCCTGTGTGTCTCTGGGTTGCCCTGCGATGGACTGGCAACCTGTCCAGGGTGTCCCCCGTCCAGTTCAGTCTGTCCAGCTGTCTCTACACCTGACTTCTTGGGACACACGGGTGGAAGGGGGAGGCTAATGGAGCATCAGCATCTTCTGATTTGGTTGAAGGCAAACATGATCAAAGAACATGATCCTCACAGTGCTGCTGGCTTTCCCCCCTAGATTTTCTCTAGTAATAATTAACATTTGAATCTATGTTAGCTTTTCCATTTTTTCTCAGTATGTGCCTGTATTGCCTAATGGGTGAGCTGGCTCTGCATTCAGTAATTGCTTTCTTCTTGCCTCTCTTTCACAAAGGCTTGATTTGTAGAGTTAATCTCTGCAGCTCCTCCAGAGTTACCATGGGTCTCATGGCTGCTTCTCTGATTAATGCTCTCCTTGCCCAACCTGTCAGATTAGGTGGACGTCCATGTCTTCTCTCCATGTCTAGATGATGGAGTGAACAGAGCTCTGGGAAATGGTCAAAGCTTGGGATGTTGTAAAACCTAATGATGCTTTAAACAGAACCAGAACTTTGTCCCTGACCTGTCTGCTGTTTGTTCTCTAATGTTCTCCAACAAACCTCTAAGGCCAGCTGCAGCCAGACTAAATTACACACACCTGGACTCTGGTACTGATTATTGATTGTTGTTTGATGCTGATTGACCTTTAACTGACTCTGTGTTAATACGTTGCAGTGCTGCTGCTCACCTGTTGCAGCCCCACTCGGAGCACGCTCATTACTCGCTCTTCTTCCTCAACAATGTGGGCGGAGCTATCTACCTGTACTGCTGTGCTTTGGCACTATACCTGTACTGTGCGGACCCTGCCTGGACACAAAGCATGCTGGGAAAGGTTAGGCTGTTTAATCACTCAGTAGGAAATATGGTGGATAAATGTTGGACAGCTGCATCTTCATCCTGCTGATTGTCTGATAGAGCTCTGAAAGGGAGGACAGATTCAGCCTAATTGGATGAATGTTGGTTGGATGTTCGGTGGAAAGGTGACGGATGCTTTAGGATCAGTTGGATGAACCCAAATTCTGCTAGAAAAGCTGTGTTCTGGTTAATTCAGAGGTGCTGATTAGGTTTCTGGTTCCAGATCTTCCTCCCGGCTGCAGCGTTTCTTTCGTGGACCTCATGCTCTGTTTCCTGTTACGTTAAAGTCCATTCTCGCTGGATGTACACGTTCCACAGGAAGCTCTACAGCCTGACAGTAATAACTGTTATCAGCCCTATCGCCCACCTCCTCGCCATCTGCAGCTGGACAAGCACCCAAGTAATGCCGCTGCATCTCCTCCAGGTGGCACTTACCATGAATTCATTAATCTAATTACTGCTTAATTAAAAAGATAATTTGCCAAAGTCTAAAAAAAACCTATCATCTGTAATCTGTCCACCAGGTGGTGCTGTCCCTGCTGTCAGCCTACTTCTTCTCCTGCTCTTCACCTGAGTGTTTTTCCCCTGGTAGCTTTGATGTCCTCGGTCACAGCTGTCAGCTCTTTCATGTCCTGCTGTCGCTCTGCATGGTGGTCCAGCAGGAGGCGCTGTTCCGCGACTTCCTGTGGAGTCGCCCAGCACTGCCCAGACTCTTCGGGGAGGAGCACCTCCTGCTGGCCTGTGCCTCCATCCTCTGGGTGACCTTCAGCTGTAGCTTGACAGCGCTCGCACTGAGGAGGCGGGTTCAGACTCGGCTCACCACAGAAGAAGCGTAATGTACAGGGGTTGGACAATGAAACTGAAACACCTGGTTTTAGACCACAATAATTTATTAGTATGGTGTAGGGCCTCCTTTTGCGGCCAATACAGCGTCAATTCTTCTTGGGAATGACATATACAAGTCCTGCACAGTGGTCAGAGGGATTTTAAGCCATTCTTCTTGCAGGATAGTGGCCAGGTCACTACATGATACTGGTGGAGGAAACCGTTTCCTGACTCGCTCCTCCAAAACACCCCAAAGTGGCTCAATAATATTTAGATCTGGTGACTGTGCAGGCCATGGGAGATGTTCAACTTCACTTTCATGTTCATCAAACCAATCTTTCACCAGTCTTGCTGTGTGTATTGGTGCATTGTCATCCTGATGCACGGCACCACCTTCAGGATACAATGTTTGAACCATTGGATGCACATGGTCCTCAAGAATGGTTCGGTAGTCCTTGGCAGTGACGCGCCCATCTAGCACAAGTATTGGGCCAAGGGAATGCCATGATATGGCAGCCCAAACCATCACTGATCCACCCCCATGCTTCACTCTGGGCATGCAACAGTCTGGGTGGTACGCTTCTTTGGGGCTTCTCCACACCGTAACTCTCCCAGATGTGGGGAAAACAGTAAAGGTGGACTCATCAGAGAACAATACATGTTTCACATTGTCCACAGCCCAAGATTTGCGCTCCTTGCACCATTGAAACCGACGTTTGACATTGGCATGAGTGACCAAAGGTTTGGCTAAAGCAGCCCGGCCGTGTATATTGACCCTGTGGAGCTCCCGACGGACCCTTTTGGTTTCATGTTTTTTGGATACAATCCGGGTTAGCACCCGAACATCCCTTTCAGACAGCTTCCTCTTGCGTCCACAGTTAATCCTGTTAGATGTGGTTGGTCCTTCTTGGTGGTATGCTGACATTACCCTGGATACCGTGGCTCTTGATACATCACAAAGACTTGCTGTCTTGGTCACAGATGTGCCAGCAAGACGTGCACCAACAATTTGTCCTCTTTTGAACTCTGGTATGTCACCCATAATGTTGTGTACATTTCAATATTTTGAGCAAAACTGTGCTCTTACCCTGCTAATTGAACCTTCACACTCTGCTCTTACTGGTGCAATGTGCAATCAATGAAGACTGGCTACCAGGCTGGTCCAATTTAGCCATGAAACCTCCCACACTCAAATGACAGGTGTTTCAGTTTCATTGTCCAACCCCTGTAGCATTCTAGTCACCCTGACAACTCATCCAGGCTAGCTGTGTTCCTATGACTACCGGCAGGTGATGATGATGCATTCAGCATAGGTTGGACAGAAGTGTGTTTGACTGATTTTAAAAGGCAAATAAACAGGTTGTGATGGGAGATTTCCTTGCAGTTCACACACGTCAGGGTTAGAGAGAGACCTTGACATGTTCAAACAAATATTAGAGCACAATTAGAATAAACGCTCCAATTGAACTACAAGGGGACATTTTTGTCCATTTCAACGTGTTTCATCATGTTTCAGCACATTTCTCTGAAATGTTCCTTTACAGATAGGGAAAACTAAATAAAATTAAATAAAAACTTAACTTCAACTGCATCTAAATATGGATTTATTAAAAAAAATATGTGTCATTAAAAGTATGAATGTTTGAGCTGCTGATCTGTCCCATTTAGACCTGCTAAACAAAATTTCATCACATGATAAAAATAAATTTGACTGAGCTCATGGTTCTCTTCCTCCAGTTCTCCCGTCATGCACAATGAGACCCCAACAAATGGACCAGAACATGACACAACATGCTGCGTTTTAGATCATCAAACAAACAATAATATTAGACAAAGATCACTTGAATAAATATGATCAGCAGTTTTCAAAAACGGTTTAATTTATTAAGAGAAAAAAATCCATCCAAACCAGTCTCAGTCTGCGTGAAAAAGTATTTACCCCCTAAATCTAATAACTGCTTGTTTCTCCCTCTGCAGCAGCACCAGACATCAAGTGTTAATGATAACTGCTAATAAGTCTTTACCATCACTTTGGAGGAATACTGATCCACTCTGCTATGCAGAATTGATCTAATTCAGACAGATTAGACGGTTTTCCAGCATGAACGACCCAGTTAAGGTTATGCTATAGCAACTCAATCAGATTTAAGTCTGGGCTTTGACTAGACCACCCAAAACCTTCATTTTGTCTTTATGTTTTTTTTCCTTCGTTTCCATCATGTGAAGCACTTTGAATTGTTTTGTTGCTGAAGTGTTTTAAACTTGCCTTGTTTTATGAACCATCCAGGGATGGACTTGCTGGTGTGCTTTGGATCAATGTCCTGCAGCAGAACCCAAGTGTTCCTGAGCTTCAAGTCACTGTATTTAATCCTGTGTCTAAAATCAGGGCCTGGTTTCAGAAAGCAGGGTTAGTAAAAGCTTAGAGTAAGTTTGGGGTAAGTATGTGCATACTACGGTGGCCGTGGGGTGCAAAACACTTTTACAAGTACCGAAACAAATTTACATTTCAGAAAACAAATTTACATTTCAGAAAAAACTTTTACATTTCAGAAAACAAATTTACATTTCAGAAAACACTTTTACATTTCAGAAAACAAATTTGCATTTCAGAAAACACTTTTACATTTCAGAAAACAAATCTACATTTCAGAAAAAACTTTTACATTTCAGAAAACAAATTTACATTTCAGAAAACACTTTTACATTTCAGAAAACACTTTTACATTTCAGAAAACAAATTTGCATTTCAGAAAACACTTTTACATTTCAGAAAACAAATTTACACCGAGGCTGACCCGGAAGTCAGCCTCGGTGTTGGTAGGCCGATTACGTCACAGCGCGGCGACGAAGGCTGTCCCAATTCATGAATCATTCCGAGCAAATGCTGCCGACAAATGTGTCCTTATTTTGCCCGATTTGAAGGATGGGTCGTGAGTATCCTTCGCGGCTCATCATTTCCCATCATTCATTGCAGTTCGAAGCGGATTGGTCAAGCAGGGGAAGCCATGGCGGACCATAGCAACAAAAGCTGTGAGTAAATTGTGGAAAATTACACTTTCTGTGACACAAATTAACTTCTACAATGTTTTTAGTGCGGGAATATAACTATGTAGACGTGAAATATCTGCTTGATTTATCTAGACATCGCTTAATTTCAAATGTGCTCCGACATGTTCGGAGTTTTCCGTTCCCGGCATAGTAACCGGCTCGCCTTGCCAGCCCTACCGGCGGTGAGGTGAGCTAGCCCGGTAGAGATCTGACCGGACTATCGGGACTAAGCTCCCGCTGGCTGTCATCACAGTGAACGTTTAACACAAGTGATTTCTAACAGTTTATGTTATTATTTTAATTGTTATTGAAAATCGATTTAATATTTCAGGTGATATTAAGGTTAACCAGAATAAATGGTCAGTTTTATGTAATCCAACTGTATCGCTGGAGAGTGTGATTGAGAATAAATAAGCTTTACAATATGAATTTTTAATGAAATGTGCTATATGTTTTAAATATTTATTTATAATTCAGTTAGCATTATAATTTCTGATTCCAGGTAAACCCGACGAGGAATAAACCTCCAAATGTAAGTGAATCTCAGTAAAGAAGTGAAAAGTTTGAAAGAGCTTGTTTTAGACATTTGCATAGAAATATTTTCTTCAAATTAAGACAAATGTGAAATTAAAAAGGCTTTATTTTTGCTCTGATATTAAGCAAGATGTTTTTTTTTTTTTTTTGGTATTTTCATATTTTTTTTGTTTAGGGACAAAGGAGCAGACGGGCCAGTTTATGAAGCTCAGGAGTGAGAATCACCACCTTTTTACTGGAGCTAAAAACTCAGCCACCGTGGCTTGGAGGTACAATAACAACATTCTTTACAGTCAGTTTCTGTCCAGTTTCAATAACTCCTATCTTTCTAACTTTCATAAATATCCATCCAGTGATTAACATACTTCTTTCGCCAACAGGGGGGAAGGTCACCCCCTTTGCAGGACAAAACAATGTGGGACAATTTGAAAAAAAAAAAGAATTTAGATTATGTTCAGAAGTTCTCATGTCACACACAAATAAAAAAATATTTCTAAAAGTCTTGTTGGTTTCTCTGTTTAGTCAACTCTTTTTTTTTTTATTCCATCTAACTTTAGGATTGTAAGTATCCAGGGTCAGGAGAGGGAGTCAGTGAAAAGCCCACTGCTGCTACTTGGTCCTGGTTTGTCCTTATGGATGAGATGTTGGGACAGAGGTCTTCCACAACACCTCCTGTCCTAATTGCCTCCATCCCTGAGGACACTCCAGGGCCAAGCAGAGCGGTGGGCAACCAGATGGAGAAGGAAGACAGTGAGCCAGCAGGAAGGGGTCAGAAAAGAAAGAGGGACAGAGATGATGGAGTTGATCAGGGAGGACATGAGGGTACAGAGAATGGACAGACTGTTTTCCAAAGAATGGCACCAAAATAAGATGCTATAAAAGAAATAAATAAATGTGTTTTGTTCAGATTGTTTCTTAAAATTTTACGGTGTTCTAATAAATTTCAAAATTGTTTTTGTCACTAATGTTATTTCCATTTGATCCAACAATACATCAACTTCATTTAAAGTTATAAACAGAATTTATTATGAAAAATACAAACAGCATTTTAAACAGAATGGGGGAAGAAAACATTCAAACAGATCAAGATTACAAGACAAAAGGTATAAAATAAAACTATGTACAAGTATTTATAATGGAGACAGCAGGATCACCCTGAGTGACCAGTTCCTGGAAAAACCTCTTCAACAGAACAAAGAGGCAGATGTCTTTCTGGACAGAAAGTCTGGTGGTGTGGCTAAATCTCTCACAAGGTCAGAGACTTGGATGAGATGCTGCAACTGAGACCTGTGGTTAGTCTTTCTGGATGGTGAGCGAAGCATCACACAGGTGGTCTGCAGATGTTTGTGATGCCTCTCTCCACTGTCCACGTCATCGTCCATCAAGTGGGTTTAAAGGGCTGGCTGAATTGACGGCTGCCGCATCACTAAGAGGTAATCGGAAAAATGCAGAATTAGAAGATGGTGCTCACAAAATATTACAATTAGTTATACCCCTCAAACATTAATCACATCTATAATATTATACTTGGCTGCATACAGTAGTCATGTTGTGGTGGTACCTCCTCCAGGACAGACACCTCAGCTGAAAGCTGGTCCTGCCAGAGAGCAACGCTGACTGCCTCAGTCCAAACCTCACCCTCATCCTCTTTTACAGCCTCCTCTGGGTCATCCTCTGGGGCCATGACATCCCCAGCACCAAGGCAGATGTTGTGGACGATGGCGCATGCTGTTATGACCTGAAAACTATTTAAAAGAAGGTGCATATATGTGTATATATTATGTATAATGTATATATAAAATGGATCTAGGTCAAAACTTAGGTGAGGTACAAAGGTGTCATGCACCTCCAGCGCTTGCAGGAAGATGGCCCTGAATCTGGTTTTCATCATTCCAAAAACAGGCTCTATTATAGAGCCTGTTTTTGGAATGATGGCTGTTAAAGCGCTGGGCTCCCACACCTTGTATTGTCCTCTTATAGGGAGTGATGAGGGGGAGTGGATATTGGAGGCATGGGTACCCTCCATCAGCAAGGATAAAATGCCCTGGAGGAGGATAAACTGTTCAGTGGGCTGTGGCGGAGCACCGTAGAGTCATGCACTGACCCAGGCCAGCCCACATACGTGTCAATAAAATGGTTCTCAGAAACTGCTTGCAGGATTATGGAAGGGAAGAGTTTCCTGTTCCTGTAGCACTGACCATCAGGGCTGCTTGGACACCTGAAGTGGATATGGCAGCCATCAATTGCACCCACAGCTTTAAGAAAAGCTCTGTGGCGTGCCAGCCCTGCAAACTCACGGGACACTGCCTTAAATCCTCAGGGGTCTTTAGAAGGTAGATGACCTGGTGACGAATAGCCACGATCTCCTCTGTAACTCTGTGGACGATGCGATGGACAGTAGAGCGAGGCATCCCAAACACTCTGCAGACCACTCTGTAGGATGTGCCACTTGCCACCAAGAAAAGAAAAACCAAGGTCTCAATAGTAGCACCCATCCATGTCGCCTATCCTGGTGCAAAAGATTAAGCAGCACTGCCAGAGACTCCCTGCTCAGCTGAAAATCAGGCCTGGTGTCCTCCTGGTTGAAGAAACGTTTTAGGACTGGGACACTCAGGTTGATCCTACAGTAAAGAGGTCTGGTCTAGAAAAGGGAAGAATGGAGATGAAAAAACACATTATTTTTAAGGCATGCTTCTGGATATTTTAAGTGATCAAAGCAAGAAGATACTAATACACCGAAAACTCTGCATTATTATATAATTATCTAAGAACAGCCAGAGGGGATTAAATACTTTATAATTCCCATCTATCTTAAAATTTAAAGTTGTTGTTTATAATATATATATATATATATATATATATATAAAATATGTCAACATACATTAGCCATAAAGTTGCTATCTCTTTGTTTATTGGCTAGTTAAATCAAACATATTTTTTACCTGAACATGATTGTCTCTGGATTGTACCTGGAATCAGAAATTATAATGCTAACTGAATTATAAATAAACTTTTAAAACATATAGCACATTTCTTCATTAAAAATTAATATTGTAAAGCTTATTTATTCTCAATCACACTCTCCAGCGATACAGTTGGATTACATAAAACTGACCATTTATTCTGGTTAACCTTAATATCACCTGAAATATTAAATCGATTTTCAATAACAATTAAAATAATAACATAAACTATTAGAAATCACTTGTGTTAAACGTTCACTGTGATGACTGCCAGCGGGAGCTTAGTCCCGATAGTCCGGTCAGATCTCTACCGGGCTAGCTCACCTCACCGCCGGTAGGGCTGGCGAGGCGAGCCGGTTACTACGCCGGGAACGGAAAACTCCGAACACGTCGGAGCACGTTTGAAATTAAGCGATGTCTTGATAAATCAAGCAGATATTTCACGTCTACATAGTTATATTCCCGCACTAAAAACATTGTAGAAGTTAATTTGTGTCACAGAAAGTGTAATTTTCCACAATTTACTCACAGCTTTTGTTGCTATGGTCCGCCATAGCTTGACCAATCCGCTTCGACCCGCAATGAATGATGGGAAATGATGAGCCGCGAAGGATACTCACGACCCATCCTTCAAATCGGGCAAAATAAGGACACATTTGTCGGCAGCATTTGCTCGGAATGATTCATGAATTGGGACAGCCTTCGTCGCCGCGCTGTAACGTAATCGGCCTACAAATACGGCCCTCGAAGGATGCAGCCCTGAGGCTGACTTCCGGGTCAGCCTCGGCGTTGGTACATTCCCTTTCCGGTTGATTTTCTGAAATGTAAAAGTGTTTTCCGAAATGTAAATTTGTTTTCTGAAATGTAAATTTGTTTTCCGAAATGTAAATTTGTTTTCTGAAATGTAAATTTGTTTTCTCAAATGTAAATTTGTTTCGGTACTTGTAAAAGTGTTTTGCACCACCCGGCCACCGTTCCATACCCTGGGTTTTTGGTTTCAGAAAGCCAAGTAAATGAGTCAAGTTACCCCTACAACTTGCTCCATGAACCAACCCTGCTCGGTAGCAGGGTTTATTAAACTAACCCCAGATTTGTTCTAATTATTAGCTGAGATCTGGAACAAGGAAAGTGTCAGAAATGGTGCGATCTTCTCTGCAGGAGCTTGGAGTTGTTCGAGTGAAATACTCCCCAGAAATCTCCTTTATGAGAGGGTGACCAAACCGCGATTAGATGTCTTATCAGTTTAGATGTCTTATATTTTCAAGCATTACCGTTTTTCGACACAGTCAAGCACTAATTATCTATTCATTTACTTTAGGGTTTCCAGGCATGATTGGTTGCATAGATGGCACTCACATTCCTATCACTGCCCCCTCACTAAATGGAGATTATGTAAATAGGAAGTCTTTCCATAGCATCGATGTGCAGGTAGCCCTAAATACACTCAATAAATACAAATGTTGTTGACACAGCAGTAGTTTTGTACTGTGAAGATCATATTCTCTCAAACCCCCAGTCGGTCGTGGCAGATGGCCGCTCACACTGAGCCTGGTTCTGGTTCTGCTGGAGGTTTCTTCCTGTTAAAAGGGAGTTTTTCCTCTCCACTGTCGCTACATGCATGCTCAGTATGAGGGATTGCTGCAAAGTCAACACCAGTGACTGTCCACTGTCTCTACATGCTCATCTGGGAGGAGTGAATGCTGCAAGTCACTGACTGGATGCAATCTGCTGGGTTTCCTTAGATAGAAAAACTTTTCATCCAATTTGAATAAATAACTGAATCTGACTGAACTGTTCAATGGTTAGGATTAATTGGAATGTATGAACCTGACTGTTGTGAAGTGCCTCGAGACAACATGTGTTGTGAATTGGCGCTATATAAATAAACTGAATTGAATTGAATATGTGAGGCAGCCACATAATCACCAATGTGTCTGTGTAAGACTCTGTAACTTTTCAGAGTCCACACTGTTAGGCCTGAGCCTGGGCAGCAGCACCGATACAGTGTGGCTCACAGCAGGACACGAGCCAGGGTTGAGATGACCATAGGGATGCTGGAGGCCCGGTTCCAGTTCCTTTGCAGACTCAGGGTCTGCCCAGAAAGCGTGTGTGAAATCATTGTTGCTTGTGTGATTCAACACAACCATGTTTAGAGATGAAAACTGTCCAGTTCACAAAGAAATTGTTCCAGTTGAAGATGTGGACCGTAGGTTGACATGATGAACATGAGAGATGACCGAGCAGTTACAGATGCAGCATGTTATAACAATGTCTGATTTACCAATCACTCCCCAACTAAAGACAACAATCCTTTCATTTCATTAAATCTTATTTATTGTCTGTAAGTATAAATAAAGTAGTAATGAACATTTTGTTCAAACAAATAAAATCACCATGTCTGTGGACACCTGACCTCATTTACCTGATGCTCCAGCCGTTGGATTTCTGACTGTTTTCTGCAGCTGCATGTTTAGGTCTTCCTCTCTGATTAAAGATGTTTCCATGTTGTCTTTGTTGCTGTTTCACAGGGAGCTTTAGGGACCGAAACATATTTCAGTTTCACATGAAGTCATGAGCCAACCTTTAACTTCTTCCAGAGGCAAGCTGCCCTCCAGAGGTGGACAGACCCTCTTCACCTGAATGTCCATCATTGTTCTGTGGGAAACAAATGTCCAACTGTCATTCTGTTACACACTGAAAAGAATAATCAACTGTTAGGTTAAACGTCTAAGGAGCACACCTCAATAAGTGTCTGTGTCTGCTCCCTCTCTGTGGCAGAAGACAATGTCCTATGATAAAAGATACTAAATATACTCTGATCCATTATAACAAACATGTGAAGCATAGAGGCTACTTACAACTGCACGGAGAAGTTTTGGGACAGAAGTCAGAAGACCATCCACAACTGATCAGACAAAGATAAGAGTGTTAAATTACACATCTACCTCAGACAACTGAACTAGAATCTTTTCCACAGACCAGCCCGTGGACTCCCATTACAAGCAGGCAGAACCACACAGCACATTACTACCCAGAATGCATCATAAAAATCCTGAACAGAGCACAACAAAATAAATGGTCGCCTCAGCGGGACGGGTTTGACTGCAGGCATCAGGCTTTTACCAAAACAAGTCCTTCTGCACCTCGGTGTCCTTTATCTGCGTCCTGAGGGTAGTGGGGTGAGGTATTCCTGTAGTGGGTGAGTAGAGTCCTGTGGTAGTGAGATTGCCAAGCGTATGATAGCCTTAATGTTGAGTTCAGAAAGGTTGGATGTGGGCAGGCCTATGATTTTACCAGCAGTGCTGGTTAACCGTGTTATTTTATGTTATAAAAACAGGTGGAGCAGTACAGTAGGATGGATTGGATGATGCTTTGGTGCAGTGACAGAGGGAGACGTGGACCAACATAAAGTCCACTTACCATTTACTTTGTTTGTTTTTTGAGGGGGTTTTCCAACACTCTTGGGTCCACATCACATTTTTTAACTTGTATAGCTCCAGCTCTTACTTCATTTTACCAAGTAGATATAAATAATAATGTTAAAGTGACTGTAGTCACAAATTGTACACCTACAACAGAATCGGTGTCAACTACTGTTTAAGATGGACGCGTGGTGTCTTAGAGCCAACGCGGGGAAAAGGATGAATGTAGAGGTTAGTTATTTCAGTAACTAACCTTTAACGTTATGGTTTGCATCCTGAGGGATGTTTGGGTCAGATGACGACCCCCCAGAGAGGCCCTCGGCAACAGGCCGTCCACTGTTGTGACCGAGGGCCATCTCTTCTGCCTCAGACAGTGGTGGTGGTGGTGGTGGACCCACACCTGTTCTTCTGGCTTCTGCCTTTTTCACATTCACTATAATGGAGGTCAAATTGAATCATATTTAGGAAGCACAAAATTACCCACTTTTATCCGTGTTGTTTAAATAGATATATTAAGAATCGGCAGTGTGAAGATGGCCGGCTACACCTAAATGTTTTTGGGAAATTGCATCATTAATTCTTCATCAAATCATACTCATGCGTTGACTTGGTCTCTGCCACACTAACTTGCTATTTTGCTGCAGCAGCAGGATTGTTTTCTTCTTCAATATGTGCCGATATTCTCCATTTGCCATAATTAGCATGCTAAAATTATTGGCTAGAAATACGAACTTCAAGGCTTCTTATTTCCTATTTCCATTGCATTGATGACGGCTTCTTATAAACTCACACCTGTGCTTAACTCAGGGTTGACTTGACTCAGAGTTGAGTAACCCAATTGTTCTGAACCAGAAACCCGGAGTATCACAGAGCAGAGTAGGTCAACTCAGAGTACCTGCTTTCTACTCAGAGCTTGTTAACCTCACTTTCTGAAACAGGGCCCAGGTGTAACGGGACGCACACCTTCTAGGAAAGTCCGCTTTTGTCCCATCAGTCCACAGAATATTTTCCCACAAGTCTTGGGGATTATCGTGTACTTTGGTTAATGTGAGACGGACCTTTGTGTTCTTTTGGGGTCAGCAGTGGTTCTTCACCAAAATCAGAAGTGGTTAATCAGTTAGTCAGGTTGGTTTGGATAATTTTCTGAACTTAATAAGTGAAATCATAATTTAGAAACTGCTTTTTGTGTTTATTCGGGTTATCTATGTCTGATATTAACATTTGTTTGATGATCTGAAGCATTTAAATGTGGAAAACAAGCAAAAACAGCAGAAGTCTGTGTTGGGGGATAAATACTTTTTTGCCACTGTATTTTCAGTCTGTTTGGGGTTTTTTTTTGCAGGGGTGGACACAGATCCCCTCCAGATGATTAGGGGTTCATTTATCCCCTTCAGATGCATTCTCTAAAAATACGAACGTGGTGTTTTAATACGACCTGCAGGCAGATGTTTCTACTCTGCACCTTCTTCCTTCCTTCTATAAATATTGTCCCTTTGCATGAAGACAGGGAGGTAAGTGCTACTATTTAAAAGCCTCTGTTTGTTTTTAACCTGCTGATGCAGATCTTCTGTTTCAGCCTCATTGCTCCAGCAGTCGAGCAGAAAGTGTCGGTTGCAGTGTTTGGGTGGAGCTGCTGATAAGGCTCCGGTTTCAGTTTGGTATGGTCCTTAATGAACTTATCAGGTGCTGCAGGCTGCAGACACTCTGGGTGTGTTTGCTTTTGCCTTTATGGTTAGAATGGCTGCACTTTAAAGTTCTGAAATGGAGCTGATAAACAAGTGGATTGATGCAGAAACCTCCAGAACCTGAAATCCGGAATTATCTGCATAAAATTAATAAATGAAGGAATGCATTAAAGTGTGTTTTCACCTGCAGATCAGTCGAACAGTGGACACAGAGCTGCAGCAACGATGAGCTGAAATAAAGTCACATCACATGATCAATCCATCGGTAAAACATCTCATTGGTTCAACAGAGAGGAGGAGGAGGAGGGGGAAGAGCTTCCTGCTGCAGCCTGTGTGTGTCTGTCACTAGGTGTGTGTGTGTGTTTTGGTGTGATCAACTGCATGTTTGTTCACTCAGTCGGTCCATAAACGTGGAGCAGGAACTCCAGCAGAACCAGAACTCCCAGCTCACAGGTTCGTGTGCACTTTAACTTCTTCTTAACGAGTTTAATTGAAACTAAGAAGTAGTTAAGGCTGATATCTGTTTTACCCCCCTGTCAGAGTCTTTACTCACCTTGAAACTTCCTTTTATTATATAAAAATGAGTAAAGTTTGCTGTGATCAGAGGATATTATTATAGATTATTGATTTCTAGGTCGTGACCCGTCCTCATGACCTTTGCATGTCAACATGGTTAGAAACAATCAGCTCTTTGTTCTCCAAACTAGAATCCTATTAAATGTGACAGTTTCAGAGTCTAAGCCTGATTCTGAGAGTCTGGTTAAAAGTTGAAGGTGAACTGGTTAGAAAGCTGCAGTAATGAAGTTAATCATTTTGTACAGCCAGTAAACATTTACTGAACACTGAGTTATTAGTGTCTGGGTTACAGAACCTTCACTGGAGGATGAAGATGTGTTTTTCTTCATGCTCACTCGAACACGTTTTATGCTTCAATTAATTAGTTTATGATGTATTGTTTTTAATGTGACGTCTCTCCAATGTTATAAGGTTCTGTTTCCAGTCATTTTATATCTTACTGGCATTGCTTAGCTTTTGTTTTCTATTCATCTTGTACTTAAAAGCGGCATTCCCCCTGCTTCCCCCGTTCCCATGTTTAGCCTCTGACTGGGTTGCTGGTCCCTCATTGGCCAGTTTGGTTTCTCACTGGGTTGCTGGTCCCTCATTGGCCAGTTTGGTTTCTCACTGGGTTGCTGGTCCCTCATCGGCCAGTTTGGTTTCTCACTGGGTTGCTGGTCCCTCATTGGCCAGTTTGGTTTCTCACTGGGTTGCTGGTCCCTCATTGGCCAGTTTGGTTTCTCACTGGGTTGCTGGTCCCTCATTGGCCAGTTTGGTTTCTCACTGGGTTGCTGGTCCCTCATTGGCCAGTTTGGTTTCTCACTGGGTTGCTGGTCCCTCATTGGGGCATTTGAATTCCTGTTGGGTTGTTTTTCTCCTGTTTGCTGTTTTGGTCCTGTTGGGTTTTTCGGTCTCTCCTTGAGCCATTTGTCTCCATTTGGGTCTTTTGGTCTCTTGTTGGGTATCAAACCATCTGTTCAGCCATTTATCTCGAGTTGGTCGTTTGGTTTTTCATTCAGTTGCTCACCTCTGATTGGGCCTTTTGCCTTGTGTTTGTTTGTTGGGTCTTTTGTTCTGACATTTGGTTGTTTTCCCACTTTGAATGCTTATCTTTCATTGAGCCATTTGTTGCTGCAACTGAGTCAGAACCAAATTCAAAGATGTAAAACATCTGCTTAAACCAAACTCAGCCCAACAAAAAGAGTTTGTGTTGCTCTGGTTCTGTTTCGAATTTTAAAGGTTCTGAGAAGGTTCTCCACCTGGAAGATGTGGTGGACAGTGACATCAAGGAGCATTGTATTCTTGGTAGGGGTAGAAACTGATGTTCTGATCCAGCCTGAGAGGTTCTGTCGGACGGAATTGGTCTAGCAGTTTACTTTAGTGTCCGGTTTTTATGCTAAGCTAACTGAACTCTCTTTCATCTGATCCGGTGCGTTTAACTGAAAGAGATGTAGTCAGAAACACCCTGAAACTCAAACACAGAGAGCCGGGCCTGAACACACCCGCGTAAGGGCCTTATGTAATTTTCTTTCTTGTGTTATTTTGTATATTCATTTTGCAATGGAAATCATTGGACTTATTATCTTCCAAATTAAACTTGCATTAATCTTAATTTCCTGCTCTTCATCTGTTCTTTCTCACGACATCCGGACTGGGAGATGTTGAGGCCGCAAGGATATCAGTGATAGCATTATTTTACCTCAACAGTACCTACTGGAATGTAAACATGAAGTCAGTTGGTTCTGCTCAAACAGTCGGATCATTCCTTCTGTTCCTTTATGTGACTCAAGCTGAAGTTGATTAGTGATCAGAGGGGAAAGGTTCTGACACACAGAGCCGTCTTTGTTTTCCTGCAGTTTAACCTAAAACACGTCAACCGGGTCCAGTCCATCCTCACACAGGATTTGCATGTTGATGGAAACAGAAAGCAAACAGGCTGCAGCTCATTTTCATTTAGTGCCTCATGTTGGCGTTGGGCTGCAGAACTCCAGCTCTTCTCTCCCACGTTTCAGGAACCGGAACGATTAGAAAGTTGTTTAGAAATACTCGATCCAACAGTGAAGGCGGTGAATGTTGGGTCGAACACTCAGATACAGAGTTTCTCTCCAGAATCTGCCTCTGAACGTTTATCTGATTATTTCCAAAATGACCGATCTGTTTAGTGCAGATCTAAAAGCAGTCTGCTGAAACCATCAGAACATAAACTGGTGAGTGAGTTTTATTTATGAACCACAGTCCAAATACTGCTGATGAATCCAGTTTGGGCCCATTCAGCCTCAAAGTATGTCATCAACCTGACATCAACTCCTAAAGCTGTATTTAGCTGGATCCAGGTGAGGCGCACATTAGCTTTTAGAGGCAGAACAGTTCTAGAACCAGATCTTTATTAAAACACAATGAAAATGTAAGGTCCAGAAGTATGGTTCCAGTATCCCGTTCTTCATGTTGTCTACTCAGGCAGAAGTGAAACAGAACTGGCATGAACAGAACCATGTGACTTGTAATCTCCTAACAAACCAATTGCTGTGGTGGAGCTCTCTGGTTCTGTCTCACTATCTGATCCGTCTGGCTTTATTGAACAGAACACCTCCTTTCAGGTCATCAGCAGGAAGCTTCATGCACACCAGGTCCTCAAGTCAGGTTTCTTTGATGAATCTCAGAGCATTGGTGTCATTTCAGGGCCTGATTGGATCCGTCTGTCTCTGGGAATTCTCCATGGCTGCAGAGGTGACCAGGTTGTGGTTCCTGTCTTCAGGGCTTGTGGGCCTCTTCATCATCGTCCTCCTCCTCTCAATCTTCCTCACAGCCATCTGCCTCGACTGCAACAGGTCAGGTCTGCAGCTCACACCACACAGTCACAGAGAGTTTTACACAGACAG
Organism: Girardinichthys multiradiatus; assembly: GCF_021462225.1. NCBI lineage: Eukaryota > Metazoa > Chordata > Actinopteri > Cyprinodontiformes > Goodeidae > Girardinichthys > Girardinichthys multiradiatus. The sequence continues at coordinate 48,866,237 of NC_061797.1, read as the reverse complement.
TCTACATAGATCTAGTTAAACAGACGTGTCAGATGAAGATCAGTCTGAGTCAGTTAAGATGAGGAGAAGTATCTCTTTACCAGAATTAGTGGGTTTTTGGAACAGTTCAACACCTCTGCAGCATTAGTTCATTCCAGTTATCCTCGGAACAACCCAGCATGGATAAAGAAGTCTATCTATGGACATCACTGTCTTCTAAAGGTCCAGTCCATCCTCTGAGCAGAGAGACCGAACCATCAGAGGTTCCTGCATTCAAACCAGCAGAGATCCTCCTCCAACTGGAGGTTTGCTGAACGTGCAGCTGGGTGAGAACACCAGTGATGGTGCAGTCTCATTCTTCTTTAATCCTGCAGAAACTTTCAGGTGATTCCAAAGATCTGAGATTTCTGAGAGAACTTCAGCTCAACCTTTAAACTTTGGTGTCTGATCAAAAGGGCAGAGAAACAGGTACTGATCAGGAGCTCCCACACTGATCCATGAAACCAATCAGTGGATCAATGATCAGAATCGTGACCGGAAATCTGACATCAGAAGATTAAAGGAGGAATAACTCCGAGCATGAATGCCAGAGATGGACGAGAGCAGAACACATAGAACAGCAGCTGGAGGAGATGAAGATCCTCCAGCTGCTGAAAACCTGGAAACTTTCCAATTTCATGGTGGACCTGAGTCCACAGAGTACCTCAGTCAGACTGTCTGGTACCACACAAACAGCAGGTTCTATCCAAACCGGGGACCATCCTGAACCTCAAAAACTGATTTTTGGTCAGACTGCTGCTGGCCCGGTCCAGAACATACCAACAACAGCCTTACTGGGTCACACTGAGTTTCTGCACGACAACAGATACATCGCAGCTTATGTTCACATTATGTGACTTAAACCAATACATTAGATTAAAATTGTTGTTTTCTTTGAAAACGTGTTCCCCACATATTTGATTTTCTCCCAGTAAGATTTGATTGTGGGCCCTGCAGAAGTCAAATATGTTCTGGATGAGATGCTTCTCAGATTACATGTGAGTTTTCCTCAACTGGAAGCCTCGACCAAACATGACAAACTAAATGTGAAGTTGAAATACTTAAGAAGGAAAAATGAAGATCCTCCAGCTGCTGAAAACCCAGAAACTTTCCAATTTGACTGATCATTAAACTCTGAAGATCAATGAATCTGATGGAAAATAAAAACTCATTAAACATTTTCTGTTTGGGTTTCAGACATTCGTTTGAGCTTCAGGATTCAGAGACAGAAAAACACCCATCAGCTCTCATCAGAGTGGTAAGAACAGCAGAACCTCTGATCAGATGCAGAACTCCAGCTGGAATAAATGAACTGATCTGTAAACCGATCGGCAGGTGAAGCTGGAGGAGGTGAAGGAGAACCCAATGATTGAAGAGATCCAGAAGGATGAGAAAGGTGGGCCTGTAATTCCTCCAGCTGTCTGAATACATCTGGTTAAAGTTCTGCAGAACCTGTGGAATCTGTTCTTAATCAGTCGGTCTGGACGTTTTTCTGTTTCAGAGTTTCATCCTAAAGGAGATCCAGCTGTGTCGTTTAGTTCCTCACCGAGCCAGCAGGGGGAGCTGCAGACCCTCCCAGGTCAGGCTGATCCATTTGTTTTATTTCAATGAGGCTAAACAGAAACAGGCTCAGCAGGAAGAAACACCTGAACTGGATCATGTTTTTATACACGGTAGAAAAATAATAAATTCATTAAAATATCTGATCCTTCAGAGTAATAACAGTAGTGAACATCTGCAGAAACACTGCAGAAGGCAGGTTTGTTTACTGATGGATTAGATCCATATTTGGTGCTGAAGACAAAATGAATCCAGATTGTTTTAGACCGAACTTTCATACATGATCGTGAAAAAGGTCGTCACCTTTAGAGCCAGCCGGATCAGAGACAACACTCTGTGATCAGGAACAGCGGCCTATCCAAAGGAAAACATGGATCTTATTAACAACATTGGAAAATAATTTCACCGATTGTTAGGAGTCAGCAGCCATCCAAACCCCAATTGGACCAACGCGTCTGCAACATTTATGCCTGTTAAACACGTCCTCAGCCTGAATTAAACTGTAACACTGATTCAGATATATTTGTTCATTTAAATTCATAAACTAGCACAAAGTTTCTGGGAGTTTGCATTTCAAATTATCCCAGATTCCCCGGAGACCAGCTGCGGCACAGCCAGGAATGGTTTCACCTGTATGGGGCCCATTTATAAGTTGATTAAAGAATCAGTTAGTAAAAATTTGTACCTGCAGAAGGTGGAATCAGTTAGATTTGACCTAGGACTATGTTAAAGGTTGGCAGACCTGGTGGACTTCATGGTGCATGTAAGATCAGTTGGAACCTGGTGGTGCAGAGGACAGTGGGTCTTTAGAAGAGTGGATATTTGAAGCTCTGTTGATGTCCAGTCCTGGTTCATGAGAAAGGGAATGTTAATTTGTGAGATTGATGTGCCAAGTTAAACATTAAAATTAAAATTAAAAAAACCCTGTCGACTGCGTGACCACGTTGGTCGTCTTATTCACCTCCATGTTAACTCGGCCTGGTCACTCTTTGTTTTCCATGACCACTACTAACTTGGGCATGAATGCACAACACCCATGTCTGGCTGTGAGTTCCCTGTTTGTCATCCAACATGGCGGACAATATCAGCAGATAATATTATTGTTGTTGTTCAAATTTGTTCGATTTCTTTTCTTTAGTCTGTTTTTAAGACTCATGTCATGAACTGCAGAATTGTAACACACCTGACTACATTTCCCATGATGCTCGTTTCCAGACCCAAATCCTTCAGAAGGAACCTCGGTCACTCCCTGGAGGAGCCACATGATGGCGCCACAGAGCAGAGGTGGGAGTGCTTCCTGAAAGGATGAAACGTTGGATAAAATGAAGTGATTACATTTTTAATGTCATCTGTGTTTTCTCAGATCTAAATGGCTCCACCCCTCAAGCTTTAAAACACATCAACCAAACCGCTGGAGATGGACGGGGCAACAGCGGTGAAGCACTCTCACCATCAGCCAATCATTTGTCAACACAGCTGCACTACATCGCTCACTCTGATGACAGAAACTTGGTTTATGCTCGAGTCAGCAAGAAGCTTCGTTTGACCAACTCAACTGTTCCCACACCTGAGGAGGCAGAACCAAAGCTGGAGGAGGAGGAGCCAGAGGAGGAGAGGTCACCTCCACTGCCTGACAAGAGAACATGGATGGAGGACAGAAAGGATGAAGGAGGCTCCATGTTTATCTCCAAATAAACTCGAAACCTGCAGCTGTCAGCAGGAGACACTGCATCTGAAAAGCTGCAGGTGTCTGATTATTAACTAAAGTTCAGCTGCAGAAGATGATCTTCATGATGATTACACCACAACCTGTTTCAGCTTGGACAATAAGAACTTTCAGAACAACAATCTTCAGTGAGGATCATAGTGGACCTGAGTCCACAGAGTACCTCAGTCAGACTGTCTGGTACCACGCAAACAGCAGGTTCTATCCAAACCGGGGACCATCCTGAACCTCAAAAACTGATTCTTGGTCAGACTGCTGCTGGCCCGGTCCAGAACATACCAACAACAGCCTTACTGGGTCACACTGAGTTTCTGCACGACAACAGATACATCGCAGCTTATGTTCACATTATGTGACTCAAACCAATACATTAGATTAAAATTGTTGTTTTCTTTGAAAACGTGTTCCCCACATATTTGATTTTCTCCCAGTAAGATTTGATTGTGGGTCCTGCAGAAGTCAAATATGTTCTGGATGAGATGCTTCTCAGATTACATGTGAGTTTTCCTCAACTGGAAGCCTCGACCAAACATGACAAACTAAATGTGAAGTTGAAATACTTAAGAAGGAAAAATGTTGAAAATGTATCATCAGTGGCTGATTAGCAGCTTTATGGAAATTTGTCAGGCTGGAAATGTTAGGATTTGAAGGTGTTTGGTTTTGGGTTGTTTTCTGTTTATGATTGTTCATGTTGTCCAGGTGGGGTTTTAGTTCATTCCGTCAGGTTAATTTCTTACTTTTTATTTAGGGTATGTTCTGTTACATCTGTGAGATTTTCCTTTGGTTAGATTGTTTCTTGCATCTATTTTCAGGTAATTCATGTTTTGAACCTAATAAATTTCATTCAGTCCATCTGCACCATGCCAACCAGTCTCCCTGTTTCACTCATATATACACAGGTATATAGACGTGATGTGCTTCTCCTGCCTGCCTGTCTGCATTTGGGTCCGCTCTAGAACCACACCTCTTGTTTTTAAACTTTATCTTTTTGGTCTGATCATCTATAGCAAGTGGATCAAATTTAACACTATCACCTGTCAGAGTTTTATTTGTCATGTGTGTTGTCTCACCTGTGAAGAGTCAGTCTGCAGATGAAGAATGTCAGTATTCAGTCCAACTGCACGGTGACCCACTGTAACCTCTCATCAGTAAAAATATGTCATTATCAGCCCCTAAACGTGTTCTCACCTGTGATTTTTCTTTAATAACTGAGGTATTTATTGTGTCAGGATCAGTATTGACACGTATCTTAATTTATATGCAACAATAATCACCAAATAATGTATCCTCCACACAGACATCTGTGACATTGAAGGCCAAAGAAAAGACAAGGTCCAGAATACGGTCTTGTCCGATCGGAGTGTGTTCCAAGTGAAATGAGAATTGTACGATAAAGTCTTTTTCTTAAGTTTGTAAGCACCATGAGTTTAATGTCGTGGGGAATAAATTATGGAAGTAAATCCATTCAGCTGGTTCTGGTCGTGTTATTCTCTCTGTATAGTTCAAGTCACTTTCTGGTTCTGGATCAGTTTCTTAATCAAGTCCTAACAGTCACTTTTTACAGTCTGCATAAAAAATCCTGCAACCACAGAGAAGCCCCACCCCCACTCAGGTAAATCTGATTTGTCTCCACAGACAGTGATGCAACTTCCTTCAGCATGATTCTGTTTGTGACGAAGCTCTGAACCACGGACCAGCACCAGCATGTGAGTAACTGTCTGCTGAGTCAGTGGGTGGTTCAGAGTTCAGCTGTGAGACGAGTCAGTGAGCACGTCCAGCTCTAGCTCCTGGTCCAGATCCAGCTCCTACCATGCAGCCCTGCCAACCTATGAAGGTAGGCTCCCAGAAGTTCTCCTGAACAGATGACTCTCTTCGATGCGGAGACGCAGTGGCTCTACTCTGAGCTCCCCCTGGATGACTGCACGCCATAAAACTGTAGACTCAAAAATTAGTACAAATAAGAATGAACAAAACAAATAAAAATAAAATAAAATACATGGTGATTTCTCAGTAAGAACACACAACACAAAGATCAGGGAAACAATAAAACCCAAACAAAATACCTTTTACTGGATCCAGAGCAAACCACAGAGGTGGGTCTGATAAGCAGATTTAAACAAGGAATCAGCTGATCTTATTGTCCCAGAGTGGCTTAACTCCTCCTGATGCTCTTGATTCAGATGATTTCAGTGTTTGTTTCCTCTGAAGGAGTCCGGTTAACCCACAGATGGAATCTCTTCAGTCCAACTGGATTTGATGAGAACTTTCCCATATTTATCTCTGTAACATTCAGGCAGGTGATGATCTGAAGATCAGTACCAAGGCCGTTGTTAGGAATAACCTTTATTAATATGCTCATAGCTGTTTTTCCCATTTATACTATAGTGAAGTAAAATATAAGTTCTAATGTTTCCCTTTTGTTACAAAAGGATAAGAATGCTCATCGACATACATTACAAGAATAAATGGCCCAAGATTTGTCATGAATGACCTTAAGCTGGGGCACTGGGGTTGATGGTGGAGCAGCTGGTATAACTGGGTTGATTAGAAACCTACAGTACACTTAGATTAAGGATGGACACCTGCTACTACACAATCTACCAGATACAGGTCCTTCTCAAAATATTAGCATATTGTGATAAAGTTCATTATTTTCCATAAGGTCATGATGAAAATTTAACATTCATATATTTTAGATTCATTGCACACTAACTGAAATATTTCAGGTCTTTTATTGTCTTAATACGGATGATTTTGGCATACAGCTCATGAAAACCCAAAATTCCTATCTCACAAAATTAGCATATTTAATCCGACCAATAAAAGAAAAGTGTTTTTAATACAAAAAACGTCAACCTTCAAATAATCATGTACAGTTATGCACTCAATACTTGGTCGGGAATCCTTTTGCAGAAATGTCTGCTTCAATGCGGCGTGGCATGGAGGCAATCAGCCTGTGGCACTGCTGAGGTCTTATGGAGGCCCAGGATGCTTCGATAGCGGCCTTTAGCTCATCCAGAGTGTTGGGTCTTGAGTCTCTCAACGTTCTCTTCACAATATCCCACAGATTCTCTATGGGGTTCAGGTCAGGAGAGTTGGTAGGCCAATTGAGCACAGTGATACCATGGTCAGTAAACCATTTACCAGTGGTTTTGGCACTGTGAGCAGGTGCCAGGTCGTGCTGAAAAATGAAATCTTCATCTCCATAAAGCTTTTCAGCAGATGGAAGCATGAAGTGCTCCAAAATCTCCTGATAGCTAGCTGCATTGACCCTGCCCTTGATAAAACACAGTGGACCAACACCAGCAGCTGACACGGCACCCCAGACCATCACTGACTGTGGGTACTTGACACTGGACTTCTGGCATTTTGGCATTTCCTTCTCCCCAGTCTTCCTCCAGACTCTGGCACCTTGATTTCCGAATGACATGCAGAATTTGCTTTCATCCGAAAAAAGTACTTTGGACCACTGAGCAACAGTCCAGTGCTGCTTCTCTGTAGCCCAGGTCAGGCGCTTCTGCCGCTGTTTCTGGTTCAAAAGTGGCTTGACCTGGGGAATGCGGCACCTGTAGCCCATTTCCTGCACACGCCTGTGCACGGTGGCTCTGGATGTTTCTACTCCAGACTCAGTCCACTGCTTCTGCAGGTCCCCCAAGGTCTGGAATCGGCCCTTCTCCACAATCTTCCTCAGGGTCCGGTCACCTCTTCTCGTTGTGCAGCGTTTTCTGCCACACTTTTTCCTTCCCACAGACTTCCCACTGAGGTGCCTTGATACAGCACTCTGGGAACAGCCTATTTGTTCAGAAATGTCTTTCTGTGTCTTACCCTCTTGCTTGAGGGTGTCAATAGTGGCCTTCTGGACAGCAGTCAGGTCGGCAGTCTTACCCATGATTGGGGTTTTGAGTGATGAACCAGGCCGGGAGTTTTAAAGGCCTCAGGAATCTTTTGCAGGTGTTTAGAGTTAACTCGTTGATTCAGATGATTAGGTTCATAGCTCCTTTAGAGACCCTTTTAATGATATGCTAATTTGGTGAGATAGGAATTTTGGGTTTTCATGAGCTGTATGCCAAAATCATCTGTATTAAGACAATAAAAGACCTGAAATATTTCAGTTAGTGTGCAATGAATCTAAAATATATGAATGTTAAATTTTCATCATGACATTATGGAAAATAATGAACTTTATCACAATATGCTAATATTTTGAGAAGGACCTGTAGACACCACAATGGTGACACATAGTCTACTGATAAACACTGAGGGAGGAAACATCCATTACATTGGAGAACCAGATATAAAACTACATGTGACCTTCTATCGAGGCTCTTCGTCATCCTCTAACAGACGGGAGCCTCAGCGCTGATCTCTGTAATCATTCCTCTGCCTTAAATTAGATTAAAGGAGCTAAAAGTTAGAAACTGGTTGAGAGTCGTTGCTTTAAAAGTCTTTAGATAGAGTGGTGACTGTTACCGGGGTCCACGGACCGGTGGGGCTCCGAGGCGTCTGACCGCCAACAGGGTGCGGTAGCTTTGGACACCGTTCTGATCAATCTAACTGAGGCTGTAGATCACAGAGGATGGTGTTTCTATTGGTTTATGACTGAGAATGCTCAGAGTTTCTGGTTTTATCCGAACCAGAACCCTAACCCATGATGAACCCAGATCCATTAGCAGCTCTGGCATAGAGCACTGATGAGCTCTACTGATGTTAGCCACAATAAAACAGCATGGAGGCAGAAAAGGCAGAATGCTCCTTTAAACGAGCTCCTCACACTCTGCACGTAGCTCACGAGCGCTGCGTGTCTTTACGTGGGGGAAGGGCGCGCGCACACACAAGCACGCGCACATCGGCCGAGGAGTCCCCGCCCCACAGGCTGCAGCTGTGTTTGCACTAACAGACGGTTGCACAGTTTACATGCACAGAACTGGATTATTCCCTGCAACATTCCCTCCATTATTCCCTGCATTATTCCCTGCATTATTCCCTGCATTATTCCCTGCATTATTCCCTGCATTATTCCCTGCATTATTCCCTGCAACATTCCCTCCATTATTCCCTGCATTATTCCCTGCATTATTCCCTGCAACATTCCCACCATTATTCCCTGCATTATTCCCTGCATTATTCCCTGCATTATTCCCTGCAACATTCCCTGCATTATTCCCTGCATTATTCCCTGCAACATTCCCTGCATTATTCCCTGCAACATTCCCTGCATTATTCCCTCCATTATTCCCTGCAACATTCCCTGCATTATTCCCTCCATTATTCCCTGCAACATTCCCTGCATTATTCCCTGCATTATTCCCTGCATTATTCCCTCCATTATTCCCTGCAACATTTCCTGCATTATTCCCTGCAACATTCCCTGCATTATTCCCTCCATTATTCCCTGCAACATTCCCTGCATTATTCCCTCCATTATTCCCTGCAACATTCCCTGCATTATTCCCTGCATTATTCCCTGCATTATTCCCTCCATTATTCCCTGCAACATTCCCTCCATTATTCCCTGCATTATTCCCTGCAACATTCCCTGCATTATTCCCTGCATTATTCCCTGCAACATTCCCTCCATTATTCCCTGCATTATTCCCTGCAACATTCCCTCCATTATTCCCTGCATTATTCCCTGCAGCATTCCCTGCATTATTCCCTGCATTATTCCCTGCATTATTCCCTCCATTATTCCCTGCAACATTCCCTGCATTATTCCCTCCATTATTCCCTGCAACATTCCCTGCATTATTCCCTGCATTATTCCCTGCATTATTCCCTCCATTATTCCCTGCAACATTCCCTCCATTATTCCCTGCATTATTCCCTGCAACATTCCCTGCATTATTCCCTGCATTATTCCCTGCAACATTCCCTCCATTATTCCCTGCATTATTCCCTGCAACATTCCCTCCATTATTCCCTGCATTATTCCCTGCAACATTCCCTGCATTATTCCCTGCATTATTCCCTGCAACATTCCCTCCATTATTCCCTGCATTATTCCCTGCAACATTCCCTCCATTATTCCCTGCAGCATTCCCTGCATTATTCCCTGCAGCATTCTCTGTAAACATATAAACCCTCTGGTCCCTGAGATAGGAATATTTCTGCAGCAGTTAAGCCTGTGAAGGTCTGCAGTTTATCAGCTCAGAGTTTTACTGTAGCTCTGAATCTACTACACATACCTAAATGAAGGATCCGTGCACAGCTCTGCTCCACCAATCACTGTCCAGCTCTATGTCGCGTGCTGATCTTGTTTACTACACGGTAGGAAAATCACCAGGGACGGGTTAAAAAACCAGGATCGGATCAGAAACCAGGATCAGGAGTGATGAGGTCCAAAGTTTTGTTCTGCAGTTTGGAAAAACTTGTAGAGATAAACTATCAATAAAGGATCATATCTATGATCTGTTGTTGTCATGGTAACAGATAATAAAATGAGAGTATATGGTTTCAGATTCACATCAAATTTTATTTTTCACTAAATTCCAGATTACAGAATGGATCCAGAACGCTGCTGCCCGCGTCCTCACTAGAACTAAGAAAGTGGAGCACATCGGCCCGGTTCTAAAGTCCCTACACTAGATCCCTGTAGCTCAGAGAATAGAGTTTAAAATACTTCTGTTAGTCTATAAATCAATGAATGGCTTAGCACCAAAATACATTACAGACTTGTTGTCAGTGGATCAGTCACCCAGACCTCTCAGGTTTTCTGGCTCAAATCTACTCTGCAGAACCAGAACCAGAACTAAACATGGAGAAGCAGCTTTTAGTTCTTATCCTCCTCTAATCTGGTATAAACTCCCAGAAAACTGTAAAAGCGCTGAAACCCAAAGTTGCTTTAAATCAAGATTAAAACTTATTTGTTCAGAGTGGCCTTTGACTGGGCCATCCAAACATTATTAGTTAAGTTTTCAGTGCAATTTTCCTTTTATTTTCTTATCAATCATTTTATCATTATTTTTTTCATTTTTATCCTTTTATTATCATCTTATCATTTTAATTATTGATTTTTATTTTCTTTAATTGTTTTTGTCCATTATGCCACTGCAATGTACTTTTCCTATTGTCTCTTTCTCCTATTTTCATGTGTCAAGCACTTTGAATTGTCTTGCTATTGAATTGTGCTATAAAAATAAACTTGCATTGCCTTACACAGTTACAGAACTAACTAACTAACTAACTAACTAACTAACTAACTAACTAACTAACTAACTAGCTAACTAACTAACTTCCCGTGTTTCAGTGTGTCATCACTCCATTCTCGCTCTTAGATCCCATCACAAGCTGGTTTCACGTTAGTCTGATCCAGTCCGGTGTGATCCGGTCCAGGTCCCGGTGGAGGCCGGTCCCTCCCTGCGGCTCCACACACACACACACGCACACACACCCAGTGTCGGTCTCATTGAGCAGCAGAAGAGTCCTAGAGCTTCTACAGCTCCTCTGTTTGTGTTCTGGTCCTTCAGACTCTCCAGGTAGGTAACTGCTGCTGCTGATGATGAAGATGAGCAGTTATTATGATGTTACAAAACAGAGGGAGGGTTTTCTCAGCTTCTTTCTGCAGTTTTCTGTTTATTTTCATTTTTGTTTTTTTGTTTGCTTGGTTTGCGCAGATGAACCTCTCCCTGTAGAGGAAAACTTTTAAAGCTGCAGTTTCTTGCTGTTATCCCCTGTTAATGTCAGGCTCTTATTGTGGAGGGCTGCAGGGCTATGATTGGCTGGCAGCCGCAGGTGTTCTCATGCTTTAGACCTGTTTGATTGTGAACTGTTATGGGGGAAAGCTTGGAGCTGGTTGAACTCATGCGTTCTCGTTTGGATCAACGGATGTGCTGCCGAGCTTCTTGTTCAGGGACAATCTCCATGCTTGTTGTGTTGGTGAAATCGCACAGATGATCTTCACTATGAGGCCCAGAAAAACAGCTGAGTGTTGTGGAAAGTTGCTCATAAAAGTGATGATGTTAGGCAGAGGAGCTGAAACTCAGCTGGATGAACTCTGAGCTCAGAACACTAGTGATGTTTGGGTTGGCTTGAAATGAAGCTGCTTGGATCTGTGAGCAGCCATCTAACAACAGAAGAAACAGAAGCTTCCTTTTCCTACCGTCCAAGAAAGCAGACAGAGGCTTGTCAGAATGAAGCTCCGGAGTGATCGCCTCCTTTCAGTGTAAGCCGAGAGCCTGAAGCAGAAAGGCTGAGTGACCAGGGAACCATCAGAACCTGTGTGGTAATCTTGATGGTAGGCATAAAATGAAAAGGCTGAAGCAGGTGAGATGGTGTTTCTCAATCCTGGTCCTCAAGGCACACTGCCCTGCATGTTTTAGATGTTTTTCTGCTTTAACACACCTGATTCAGATAGTTGCAGTTTAGTGAATGCCTGTTAATCAGCCATCAATTGATTCTGAAGCAGTAAAACATGCAGGGCAGTATGCCTTGAGTCCAGGGTTGAAAAACATCAGCCTTATGAGCATACTCCAGGTTACAGTGCCACCTACAGGCCTTCTGCAGTTCAGGACCTTATGGTTTATTACACGATAACGTCACCTGAAATGGTTTCTAACATGTCCTTGTTGAGCTACTGGGTTCAGGAGGCATTTATCATAATTAAAAAAAACAATCCTTTTCCATTATATTCAGTCGTTATGTTCATTCCTATGTCTGAAGTAAAGACATATGAACAGAAGTGTGAAAGAAAGAAGGCAAGCAGAACATGCCCAACTCGATGTTCATGCAAGATAAAATCAGTGATATGTCTGAAGCTCTCATATCAGTTTATCAGGAGAAACTGTGCCTATGCCCAGATAGAGACCCCACCAACTGGCACTTTGCCCAGGAATTTAAAGGCTTTCTTTAATTAACCCGGTCTACCTCTATTTAACCACAGCATGAACTGAGATCTACCCTGAAAAGAGCCTTGGTAGGAAGGTAGAACATTTTAGATGAACTAAAGATCAGTCATCTCTCAGTTTATCTATCCTCCTCTGCAGATTTCTGTTAACTTAAAATCCTGTTTGTATAAACTCAGCCAGCCATGCAGAATATAACAGTTTCATAGTTTTTATTCAATACTTTGAGAAAATCCATCAACTTTAGCCAAGCTTTTTCAATAAAGAAAGCTTGTGTCTTTCCAGGGAGGTGGAGACAGAGAGAAATGGTCTCATCAAAACCTTTTTAAGAGATTTTACCAAAAATTTGAATATTTTACAGCATTTACGTTCCGAGATCCAGATGAAAGCAATCAGAACTGTCCAGAATTGTTGATCATTCACCGGGTTTCAGCTTGCATGGAGCAGAAACGCTGCAGCTACATCTCACAGGCTTTAATTCTTAATAATCTGTGGACTGTTACAAATATCATCTGAGTTAAAACAAGTTTTAAATCCACTTAGAGTTTAATGCATGAAAATGGTCATAAATTAGAGAGCAGGTTGTAATTCTGATTGGAGTTGTGCTTTTTCCTTTCTCTCTCAGAGTTTGGATCAGCGCAGTTCAAATCCATTCTAGCCACACATTTTGCCTCCTGTTTTACCTGTGTGCAGCACTTTGGTCACCCATGTGTTGTTTTTTTAAGTGCCCGGTGAATAAACATGGTCTGATATTTTCACACAGTTTGGCTTGACAATCTGCGGCCTTTAAAGAATAACTGCCATGAAAAAATTATGTGATTTATGATGTTTTCGTCTAATTTCACAATCTTTAATTGCATCCTGGACTTCACTGTTTCAGTGGGAGGAGATCTGCATAAAGGGCCTGGCTTAGGAGCCCCAAAGCGGAAACTCAGACAAAAAAGCCTAGGTGGATGAAAAGATTGTGGAAAGCTCAGGAACCCAACGTTGAAGCGCACCTTCTTCTGTCAGCATGCCCACTGCAGACAACTTTAGTGTCCATAACTTAATCTAATCAAGTGCAACTCAATAAACAGGTCAGTCAGTTAGGTAATAAAGTTAATTTCAAATGAAGATGAATACTTAACTTTTTTATTTACAATTTCCCTCTTAGAAGAAGGAGATTTCTTTATTTTTCTTATATGAAAAATAAACTCTAACAGTTGACTGGAGGTTATGGTGAAAAATAGCATGTCTGATACTGATAAATGTCTATTTCCTATAAACAGACATAAAATAAAACCTAAATAACTAATCAAACAAACTTGAAATAAGCCTGACAAACATGTAAATGTAAACTTCACAACCAGTGTCGTCTGAGGGAAACTGAACCCTTTATTTTAGAACCAAGCTTTTGAAACGCAAAACAAGAAGTTGTTGAATTCTCTGCTGACCAGACTGAGATCATTTCAAATGGTCTAATGAAGAGCTTCAGAACCTACAGAAATATTGCTGAAAGATTGAGAGAGGGAAATGAACTCAAGGTTTCAGAAGCCACCTAGACATCCAGCAAATGGGCCAGAACCTCAGGAACAGAACAGTAGAAGATGGGGGTCAGATGGGGCTGTTTCATTCCTCAGAACCATGTGTGTTATAGCGCTGTGGTTCTGCTGCCCTAAGCCCTCTCACTCTGGAGGAACAGTGGCTTTGACTCTAACAGCGGATCTGCCTGCCCTCAGGTAACTCCTAGCTCAGTGGAACCTCCTCACTTTGGATTCAGAACAGGGCTTTTAATGCAAAGCGTTCAGGTTCAGGAACAACCACAGTCCACAGGGAGATCAGTCCTGGTTGTCTTGGTCGGGTCCGACATCTTGGTGCAACCAAAGTTTTCTTATGATGAGATCTTGCCAGGCCTGATCAACCAATCAAAACCTGAGTTTAGGGATAGCATCATCTTATCTAGCCAATGTGTTAAAAGTCATCTTTAAACTCGCCAATCATAAAAAAGGTCTTCCTGTCTTTAAGAGTTCACAGTCATGGGGACTTTGCTCACTTTTTGACTAAAATAAACTTCTTCGCACATTGAATAAATATTAACCCATGATAGAAGCAGCTTGTTTCAGTGAACATTCAGCACTGAACTATATGATGAATAATTATGGAATATTCCAAAATATGGAATAAAATGATTCATTTTAACAACCTTGTATTTTGATGACCGGATTTGATTTTAAATGAGCATTACTATCATAGGAGACCAGTGTAACTCTGGGAGAAAGATGCTGTATTGAATCTGAATAAAATAAAGTCAATTCAGACCAGTTCTGTACATGTAGAAGTTAACATCTTGCAGCCAAATATACTCTCCTTCATTTGGCTCAGACACTGAGAAGAAAAAACAACTGTCTGTTTCAGCTGATTATCATAGGTAAACATGTAGAAAGAAACACTTGGAGGGATCGATTTTACAGTGCCTTGCGAAAGTATTCAGTCCCCTTGAACTGGTCAACCTCTTGCCACATTTCAGGGTTCAAACATAAAGATATAAAATTCCAATTTTTTGTGAAGAATCAACAACAAGTGGGACACAATCGAGAAGTGGAATGAAATCTATTGGATGTGTCAAACTTTTTTAACAAATAAAAAACTGAAAAGTGGGGCGCGCGATTTTATTCGGCCCCCTTGCGTTAATACTTTGTAGCGCCACCCTCCTGCATAGAGGATCTAACTAAGAGGCCTCGCTTTGTCCTTTTTCTGTGCCGCCAATAAGCTGCCACACATTCATTAATTTTCCGGTTAGAAAGGTCTTTTTTGTCCATTTTCCGTTTACAGCAATGGACAGCCAAGCTCTGTGGTCCCCAACAACACTTAGTCATCCATGTAGGGTTGTGCCTTCCAGTTGTGGACAAGAATGACATTAGAGCTTAAAATGGCTTAAAGGTTTAGACAACAGCTGAAAATCAGTTTGCATTATTTTCTTATGCTTTCAGTATCTTTTGGCTCTAAAATATGATATTTGGTCTTCAATGTTTTTGACAGAAACATGCTCTGTGAGCATGTAAACATGTGTTATCCGAGTTTCTTAGTGTGAGAATAATCTGAAGCAGCTGCTGCGTCTCCTTTCCAGACATGATGCCCAACACTCGTCTGGGAAAACGCTCGCCTTTTGGATCGTTGGTGGGCTCCTCCTGTCCAGAACCAAACAAGACCAGCACCACTAAGGCAACGGGGGCAGGACAACAAGGCATCAGCAGAGTCAGAGATCACGGCGATCTAAAGGTGAGAGGAGGACAAATAACATTATTCTGTAAGCTTCAACCAAAAGTACCGGGTACTTCACCATCAGAGAGGTTCCTGCAGAAGTTTCTCGCTGCCAAAATGCTAAAAACTGTTTCTGTTTGAGGGAAAATAGATCTGCCTCTATCAGTTGAGCAGCTTTTTTGGTCTGTTAGAAACCCAGACAAATCATTACTGAGAAAAGCTCACAGTTTCTGGTGGAACATTAAACACACCTTGTGTACTTCAGGTACCTGCTGGGAATAATCACAAACAGAAGAAAATCCCTGAAAATCCCAGAATCCTGTTTGTTTCCTGTCAAATGAAGATGAGTAGAAGGAGGAGACCTCGTTTGATTGACAGCTGCCTGAGCCAATCACAGTGCTGTCTTCTCTCTCAGGCGTACTTTCAGTGTGGAGGAGCAGGTGACTCTCAGACAGACACTGTAGCCCAATCTACATCTTGCAGCAGATCCATTTCCTCCTGCATCGATGTCCCCAGAAGGTCAGGCTCATCCCACCTGTTGTTTATTGTTCACTAGTAAACATCCTAACACTCACAACTGCTGTCCTGCAGTCGCACCGCTCAGCAGGAGGTGGACATGGACGAGCTGATGGCAGCCATGGTGCTCAGCAGCCTGTCCTGCAGTCCTCCGCCCGCGCTCCAGGTCTCCGCCCACAAACATACTGCAGGTAAACAACAACAAGATCAAAGCAGAAACAGGCATGAGAATCATGGCTGGAGTTGGAATATCTCATTAACAATAAGTTATTACTATTTACGGGTTCGTGGCGAGATGAAAAACTTTGAGGTCCAGCCCCATGGATGAAAACTGAGGATTTTGATAACTTTGAGTGTCCAATGCTTTAGGAGTGCTCTGAAAAAAGTTTAAATCCAATATTTCGAAGTAGGAGGAGTTGTTAAAATAACATGTAAAAGGTCAAAATGGCAGCTTTGAACCAAAATGGCTGACTTACTGTTAAGTTGGGGAATATTTGTCATTTTTTTGTTCATGCTGCTGAATTCTATGATGCCACAAGTCCAACTCAGCTGCTGAAAAATGAACCGTTGCCCCATTCTGAGGTCAAGAGGTGTGGAGCAGGTTTTCATCCAGGATGTATCTGTATATTTCTGCATTCATCTTCCCTTCTATCCTGACTAGTCTGCCAGTTCTTGCTGCTGAAAAACATCCCCATAGCATGATGCTGCCACCACCATGCTTCACTGTAGGGATGGTATTAGGCTGGTGATGTGCCTGGTTTCCTCCAAACACATTGCCCGGCATTCACACCAAAGAGTTCAATCTTTGTCTCATCAGACCAGAGAGTTTTGTTTCTGATGGTCTTAATTCTTCGGGTTCCTTTAGGCAAACTCCAGACGGGCTTTCCATGAGCCGTTTAATAAGGAGTGGCTTTCATCTGGCAGGCCTTATTGGTAGATTCCTGCAGAAATGGTTGTCCCTCTGGAAGGTTCTCCTCTCTCCACAGAGGAATGCCGGAGCTCTGACGGAGTGACCATGGGGTTCTCCCCCGGTCGCTCTGTTTAGACTACCGGACAGCTCTACAAGAGTCCTGGTAGTTCTAAACTTCTTCCATTTATGAATGATCACTGTGACCACTGTGCTCATGGGGACCTTCAGATTTGTCAAGATAATTCGTTTGTCTTCATGCTTGGTGTTAGTGCCCGGACATGCACGGTCAGCCGTGGGACCTTTTAAAGACAGGTGTGCATTTCCTAATCATGTCCAATCAGCTGAATTTACCACAGGTAGACTCCATTTAAGCTGTAGAAACACCTCATGGATGATCAGTGGAAACAGTAAACCAAGGCTGTGAATACTTACATAAATGTGATTTCTTATTTTTCTATTTTTAATAAATTTGCAATAATCTCAAACAATCTCTTGTTTGAGATTATTCCATTTGGAATAAGGCTGGAACATCACTAAATGTGGACAAAGTGCAGCGCTGTGAATACTTTCCGGATGCTCTGTAGATATATTTATATAATCTCTGGGTCTAGATATAATTTCTATATATATAAATGATCTGGTAGATGGTGATTGATTTCTACATCAAGAACTACAGGTCAACATGAACTAAAATGATTAAACATTAAGTCCAACTATTTATCTGTTGGTTAGTTTCTGTTGTTTTTCTGATCCTGCTTTAGTTATAAACATGATACATAAGAATATTTCAGGGAGCTTTGAAAAGTATTTTCTGATTTTCTGGTTCATATTTTTGACACTCTAGCTCCTTCGATGGACTGTGGCGCCGTCGAGCTCTCAGACAGCAGCAGCGGCTACTGGAGCGTCAACCGAGGTCCCAGAAGCCCCGCACCTCCCTCACCAACAGCTGAAGCCAACGGCAGGTCGGCCACGCCCTCTGATGAGGGCTTGGACCTGGACCAGGTTCTATTTGAAGAACCAGCACCACGAAAACGCAGGGTGAGCTAGGTTGTACGGTGGCCACAGAGGGACAAAAATGAGTCTAGTCAGACAATGACAGTACATTTTCTTCCACAGAACTCGCTGAAAGTGGCGTACCAGTGTCTGTGGCCGAGCTGCAGGAAGGTGCTGACGTCCCTGATGGGAATTAAACGCCACATCAGGATGGTGCACCTGTGGTAAGGCTCACCTGGCTGCACTCAGCTGCAACCAGAACTTTCTCAGGATCCTTTTATCAAAATGCTCTTAAATTCATGACACAACTGTAGCTCACTGAGAAGGATAGTTGTCTTGCAATCCGAAAGTTGTGGGTTCAATTGCAGCTTCCTCCTGCCACATGTCGATGTGCCCCTGAGCAAGGCACTTAACCTCAAATTGCCTACTGATTTGCGTATTGTTGTATGAATGTGTGAGCGTTAGTGACTACGTCTGGGTGAATGTGGCTCTAGTATAAAGTGCTTTGAGTGGTCAGTATGACTGGAAAGGCGCTATATAAGTTCAGTCCATTTACCGTTTACTTCCTGTTACCCAGTCTGGGACAGTGAGGGTCCATACCTGATCTAACCCGGAACCGGAAAACTTTTACCATCATTAATCTTAGCTGAGTCTGCAGGACAGACTTCTCTACCCCCAAAATCAGGAAACTGGAACCAAATGACCAGAAACGATCAAACCTGATGAATCCTGGTGTCGGACCGGGCGTTCAACAGACAGAACCCGGTCCTGGTGTCCGACCGGCCATTAAACCGACAGAACTTAAGGATGTGAACTTAAACTACTGACATCAACGTTTTAATCATCATCATTCTTTATTTAACTGTGATTTAATATAAATAAAACTTCCTTTCTGTCTACCAACACATTACTGATTCAGTTACAATAATAGTTGACCTTTGATGTCTGTGTTTCAGCCAAGGTGGTGAACATGAGCGATGCTCTCACAGCGAGGAGGACTTTTACTACTCCGAGATCAACCAATGGGACGAGCCACGCCGTCAGTCTCCTCCCTCTCCTCCTCCTCCAAGCCCCAACTGCAGCGCTCTGAGTCGCTCTGCCCCTTCCCCCTGTAGCAGCCTCTGGCAGGTCCAATCAGAGCACTCCTACCAGGTAGGCGGGGCTTCACACAGGGACTTGCATCTCGTTAAAAAGTCTGGTTGGTTAAGAATTAACAGCTCGTTCTTGATTGACAGTTTGGTTTCTGTTTGGTACCTGAAGAATTAACAAATGGGTCTGAACTATGACCTAGCTCCAAATGGTTTATATTTTTGGTCTTTGTTATTAATTCAAACTGACATTTTTCCTTCTTGTTCAGGCTCCGCCCCCAAGTCACACAGTGTCACCTGCAGCTGCCACCTCATGTCTTTTGACAGCCCCGCCCACAAGCAGACAGGTAAAGCTTTAAAATGTGTCAGCGTTCCTTTCGTCAGGTGTTTGCTGGAACACCAGGAGTTTTTTTGTGTTGTTTTTTTTTTTCACCCTAAACTCGCTGCCACACACCTGACTTCAATAACTGTGTGATTACCAGGCTGCAGCATCACTTGATGGCATGCAAAGGTCATGCAATCATTTGAATCAAGTGTGCTGGAACAGAGACACCTTGAAAACATGGAGGACAGGGGGCCCTGAGGACCAGGGTTGGGAACCACTGATTTAGCACAACCTTAACCTTCTACTTGTTCCTACAGTGTAATATTTTCTGTGAATACAGAGAAGATAACTGATTCTGCAGGCAGGGTTTAGGTCAGGAAGACATTTCTTTATAAGTACTAAAATAAAGGGTGAATTCTGTTTGTTTTTTTGTGTGTTTTAAACCTGGACTTCCTGACAGTCATCTGTGACTCTGGAGTCCCATCTCTAACCTTTATGCTGGTTACACAGGGGTTCTGACCCGTCCAACTGTCTGAAACAGAAATAAGAACGTCTTCAGTTCTGCTGGTTTAAAACGTGCAGGAAAACACAGATGTTCTGTTGCCTCACTGCTGGACTGTCAGAGCCCAGCAAATATTAAACTGGGATCAGTGGTCCAGTTGCAGCTCAGATCGCCTCCTTTAAACCAAACCAAGGAGGTTCTAACAGTTTACACTGAACCGGAGCATCTAGAACCAGAACCTGGTATCTTCCTGAAATAAAGCCTGCTGTGGGCTTTGTGTTGAACTTTACAGCAGCAGCTCTGAATCTGAAGTTCAACACTTTTAGTCTGAGAGCTTCCTGGACTGTCTGCAGTCGGGTTCTGGGTTGGTGGGGTCTGATTTGGGTCATTCTGTGGACCTGGAGCTGAATTTTAACTGAAAGCTGGCTGCTCGTCTTCCTAGTGCTTTCAGGGACTTAGTTCAGTTCATTTACACAGTGCAGTGCTGCCCCCTGCAGGCTAACAAGTGAACTTGCAGCAGGACAGAGACAGACTGAAGGAGACCTGCAGGACAAAAACAGACAGATGGACCCGTCTCAAGTGCTTTTTGTGTGACGTTCTAACAACAGTTCTGCCCAGAAGCTGACCCTTCTCACCTCCTTAGGAACCGGTGTCCCGGGTGCGATCAGTCAGTGTGGGAGAGCAGTGGCTGCAGCATCAGAGCGCCCCCTGCAGGTAAGTGTTTCTGTGTGGTATTGTCGTCTGAGGGCCCCTCAGGGGACCTGCAGCCTTCTGACTGCTGTGTGTCTGTTGGTCAGGAGGATTCGAAGTGAGGCCAAGAAGTGTCGGAAAGTTTACGGCATCGAGCACCGGGAGCTGTGGTGCACGCCATGCCGCTGGAAGAAAGCCTGCCAACGCTTTCTGGACTGAGCCTTTAATATGATGCTGTTCAGCAGCTGCAGCAGCCATGTTTCGCTGACTGTCCTCCAATGGTGGAACACCATGATGATGATAACGGTTAAAAATGGACTCTCAGTGGGATTTTTCCAAATCTTTTACCCCACGTTTCCAGGCTGCCGACAGTCTGGATCATGTGAGATGTGGGTCCTACACTTTGAACTGCAGCCTGAAGCTTCTCACATTACACCAGGAGAACAAGCGGGATCATCTGCATGAAGGACACCTGCCAAATATTTTTATTTCAGCTTCCGTTTATTAAATGATTCAGCTAATAAAAAAAACAAATCACATAATACGGAAAAGTTACGTTTTAAGCATCATCCTGCTTCTGATGTGGTATGTTGTTGATAAAAAATAATTTGCTCCTCAGAGGAGGAACCTGTCTCCATCTCCTCCAGTTTTGGTCTGGAGGTGCTTCCTGTTTGCAGCTCTGAATCTGTTTCCTCTGCGTCAGAGACAAACTCAGGATCAAACTGATTTCTATGTTTTTCTACCTGATGTTGTAATAAAGCAGAAAAAACAGACCGGACCATGGTGCTCATGCTGAGCTCTCACTGGAAACTGATGACCAATGAGATGTTTATCAGGGACAAACCGACGTTTGAAATGTTTTTACCTTACACACTGTAAGTGTGGACCTGTGGGGTTCTGCAGAACATTTCAGACAGAAAGAATTAGTTAAAATCTGATCAGACTATGAGTTGCAATCAGAAGAAAGATGCTGGAGATGAACTCAATCTCCTCAGAGTTGAGGTTAAACCTGAGGATTCTCTGATGGAGATGCTCGTCTCCTCCAGAAAATCCTCAGCTCCTCAAACCCATCCCTGCGTTTCCAGGTGAGCTGCTTCCTGGTCCACTGTGGCCACAGGCTAATATCACATGACTCCATGTTTCTCCTCAGGCCTGAAACTGAACATCAGAGATTCAAGAACCCGTCTGCCGGTTCATCAGAATTCCAACATTCTTCCATGTCAACGTTCCAGGTTTTTCCAGACTCTGAGTCCACATGTGGCGCAGCGAGGCCGACACATCCCTGATTGTTTCAGGAACATGTTCTGCACTTTATGTGGCACTTAGAAACCTGGCTGCATTAGAACTGTGGTTCTAATCCACACATGACCCAGTTCTGAAGTCCTGATCCGATCAGACTCCTTCCTGTGATCCAGACTCTTCTATAAACTGTGATGTGGTCTGGATCAGAACAGTTAAGCAGAAGTCTTTTCCTTGGACTTTACCTTATTGTAGTTTTAGTGTAAAACCTGGACAGAACCAAAGGACTGGGTTCCAACTCTGACATCTGGATCCTTCAGATGAGCCATGTTCTGTGGACACATCAGCCGGTCAGAGACCCAGTCTGTTCCTGTTTCTTTAGTTGGATCTCTGATGTGTCCCACAGAACAGTTTGATAGGAAACTGGAGTTTATCTCCAACACAGAGCTGAAAACTCACCCAGACAATCAGCTGAAGGATGGAGCGGTCCTTGGATCAGATCTTTTAACTCTGTTCAGGTCTTGAACAGTTTGGGTTCAGATCTGTCCTCCATAGATCCAGGATAACTTCCTGATCCAGACCACTACAGCAGTTTTCCTGTTGGGTAGAAACCCATAAAGGAGGGGCTCCAAAGTTGTCCAACATGTGGAGGACCCTGCTGACTCAGAAGGTCCAAGACCAGTCCTCTGTGTCCTCCATGTTGTACACACTCCAAACCTGCTGGCTCAAATGGCTGAATCATCTCCTCAGCCTGACAGAGGTCTGATAATGACCCGTTCATTTCATTCAGGTGCTGAACCAGGAACATCTAAAACATGCAGAACACCACCTCTTGGGAGAACGACAAGAACCAGCACATTAGACTGAAGGTCTGAGAGACGCATCAGCTGGAAGGTGTCCCCACTGTGGCTGTGTTAAAACAGGCAACAACACTGACCCATTGAACACGGATCCCAGAACCTCCCAGAATCCGCCCACCTGCAGAGGAAGCCTGGTGGATCCTGGGTTAAAGATGAGAAGCAAACAGTTTGCAGCTTTACATCAACTTTTATTATTAAAGAAGATTAAACAAATTGAACACACACCTGCAGATATGAATAAAACACACACACACACACACACGTAACTGTGCTGTATAAGTTATATGTACAGTCCAGCTGATGGAAGAAGTTCACTCTGCAGCATTGGAGCCCGAGTCTGAGGAAGAGAAGAAGGAGAAGGTTACTACAGAACAAACACCACATCATAGCTTACAGTGCAGGCGTCCAACTCCAGGCCTCGGGACACGGCGTCCTGTTAGATGTGTCCCTCACACCTGGATCAAGTCAGCAGGTCAGCAGCAGGGCTCTGTAGAACCCGACTGAATGCTGAGGAGGTAAATTCAACCATCTGATCCAGTTGTGGTGGGCCTGGGACACCGACCCTCGAGGACTGGAACTGTGACACCCCTGGTCTACGGTATAGTACTCCATCTGCTGTTGTAACTTGGTACTGCATCATGTATTGGACCTGTGGCTGCAGCAGCTCTGAGTGGTTCTGCTGAACTTAAACCATGAAAACTAAATCTTCTCCGCATTAAAACCAGATCATTTAACTCTCTGCAGACTGATCCACGGGTCATGTAGCATGTAGAGCAGACTGAGGCTTTCTGCTGGTACCAGAGTGACATGTGAACCCAAACCATCTAAGGGTGTATTCACACTTGCCACTTTTGGTCCGCTTTAAACGGACCAGAGTTCGTTTCCCCCCTTGGTCCGGAACTTTTGTGCAGGTGTGAATACACTCAAGCGAACCCTGGTCCGGACCAAACAACCGGACCGAGACCCACTTTTTGAGGTGGTCTCGGTCCGCTTCCAAACGGACTCTGGTGCGGTTCGCTTATGGTCTGAATCCAAACCGGCCCCAATCCGAGCCAACTACAAAAAGCGTACATCTCTTTGGACCTAAAAAGCCACCGTAGCCGGTAGCAAAGCTGTGTGTTGCTTAGCAACGCTACTTGCTTGTTGTGGGACAAGGCACGTAGAGAACGTTGTAGTTCAGCACGGATTCTCTGACGGGTTTCCAACATTATAAATGGAACATCTCAAAATCTGTGTTGAATGAGCTGCTCTTCAGCCTCACAATAATATTGCAGCTTTAATAACGGCATAAATATGCAGAACAGAGGAGCTGAACGCAGCTCGTCTACAGATGTTTTCCTCAATGTCCGGGTCTGGGCTCTGTCCCGCCCCCGTCATTTCTGTCCAATGGGAACAATGATCGTCACCCGCGTGGCTTTGTTTACAAGTAATAGTAAACCGCACCAAATGAAAAAAATAAAGTTAGTTTTTGGTCCGGACCAAACAAGCGGACCAGAGAACTTTCCTGGTGTGAAAACACCCTACATTTAATCAGTAACTGAGTGGGTTGATAAGAGTGGGCAGCTGCTGTGATCACATGTTAACCTGCAGCTCATCTGGGTTCTTGCTTATTTAGTAGGTCCAGAACAAACCAGGTCCTGGTGCGATTCTGCTGACACTCACTCTTTCCATCACAGGCGACAATCTTCACTTTGTCAACCTTCACCAGCTCTGTCACCTCCCTGAACTCCACATCGTTCAGAACAAATGTCCACACGTTGTCACAGAACCTGTAGGTGTTCAGAGAGCCCTGAGGAGAAACAGGAACCCAGGTTCAGTTCTGGTTCCAACACAGGACTAAAACTCAGACAGTGAGGGAGGTTCCTTTCAGTCAGACTCACCCTGAAGTTGACTCTGTTCCGGACCCGGCTGGCCAGCGCCGCGTTGATGGCTTTATCGAACTGAAGCAGGACCTGCAGAGCCAGCTGAGGGGTGATCTGCTGGGTCTGAACACACAGAGCAGGTGGCACCATGTTTAATAGCTCAGCATCGAACCTCTGATTACTGGAGTTTAACTGGTGATTATTTCCTCGGGTTCTGGGTGGCACCGTCTGACAGCAGCTTTTATTCACATCAGGTTTTTTTTAGGTGATCTGGAAGATTTACAGTAGGTCGAAATGTCTTCACCTGCTGGGAACCAGCACCAGGAACTGAAGAATGACTATAGATAGATAGAAACCGTCGTGGTCGTGTGTCAAAATGCATTTTAAATAGAAGTCAATGGCAGAAAAATAAAAGCTTTGTGTGAAAAAGGATCAAATTCTGTCCAAAACACACAACCTGGGCCAGATTTTTATTTACATCGTCAGGGCAAAACTTCTGCACAAATGTAATGTAAAAATATATTTCAGAAGCTCCAAGAACCCAGGAGGATTAACTGAGAGAACCGGACTCTGACCACATGGTAAAGATCATTCATCACAGCCAGGAGACCCAACTGATGGTGAGAAGTTATAAATCATCTCCACCATCTGCAGGTTCATGTTTCCAAGTAAATCTAGAAGAAAAATCAGCAGATTTAACAGAGGATGTTCCATTTTGTTTACATCATTTTTAATATGGGTGCACCGATATAAACATCTGGGCCAATATCGATGTCCGATATTAATATTGCGGTCATGGCCAATAACCAATACCATCACCTCCCCACAGAAAAAACACAATCCGCAACAAGATGGAAATAAACATGAATTATTACTGTTGGCCCGGTGTTACTCATCGGACCGGTACCGATATGTTAAACAATGACTAAGGTCGGCCGATACCGATGGAAATGCAGATAGATCGCGCATCCCTAATTTTGGCGTTAATTTCTGAACTAAAAACGAAGCTGAATGTGTTCTGGTTCCTCTGTTCTGGTTTCTCTGGGTTTTAAAGGATGATTTTTATGACTGGGACCTTTGGGCTGAATAAACATCTCAACACATTCATTTTACTGACATCTAGCTTAAAGGAAGAACTTTCATCATTTGCTGAATGTTTTATTACTTTTTGGGATTTTTAGGTCAGAACCTTCCACAGGTTTACAGTAAACAGAGAATTTCAGCTTTTAAAAATACCGCAGCCGTCCTCCTTTAGAACCTTCACACATGAATTTGGTGTCATTTAAAGTTCTGTTGATGCTTGCTTTCAGATGAACCGGACTCTTCTGAATAAGTGTTTTTATTAACATGGCCACATAAACAATAAGTCCAGGTTAAGGTGTTTTAAAGACAGGATTTAAATTTACAGCGTTCATGAATTAAACTTGAGTTGGGTCGGGTCAGAGCCAAACCTCAGACACACTGTTTCCCATGATGGAGCAGCTTTTAGAAGCTCAGAACTTTGGCAGTTCTGCAGGGACGGGCAGAACCCCTGGGGAGAAATATCGTCCAACTGGACTTATTGGTCCTCACTGAGCCATCTGACTTTTATTCAGCTGTAAAAACTACCTGCAGCTGCTTCATGAGATCAAGATTGATCGGTGCACCTTGAATCATGGGATTTGTAGTTTTATTAGCCAAACAACAGAACTTCCTCAGCTAGATGCTATTAGCTCATTTATCAAAGAGGAAGTTAGTGGAAGAAGTAATGAATGAGAAAAGATCCGCATTTAAGACCCAACAATGAATGTGAAGATCCAGAACTGAGAGTCTGGTCGGATTAGAGGATTCTACTTTTTCAGGGGGTGTAGGAAGCCTGTCCGGTGCTGATGGACCCTAACTGAGCTAACCCCAATAAAACACTCATAAGAGCAGAACCCGTGTGTGTTTTCAGTTTTTCCAGAAGTTAAATCTGACCAACAAACTGAAGGTTGACCCGGTTCGGACCGAAGCAGTCTCAGATTTGGACAAAAGTATCCATACCTAAAAGCATTATTCAAATTTTTAGCCTTTCCGCGCCGGCAGCTGAGTTCATTGTATCGATTATTGGACTTTAATCAGTTTGACATTAATTGGTCCAGATCCAGTCCGGATGTTATTCTCTGGTTCAGTGTAAACAGATTCGGACCATTTACAGACAGATTTGGACTCAGATCATCGCAGGACGAGCCGCGGCTAACAGCTAACATGCTAACTAGCCCCCCAGCTGTCCGGCTCCGACCCATCTGACCCTCCCAGCTCGGTGTGTTCTGTCGGTGTCACCTGGATAAGTTCGTCCAGACTCTCCTGGAGGCTGTTTCCCAGCGTGGTGTTCCGGTACAACTGGTAGGCCATGGTTCTCTGGTTCTGAATGCACTAAACCAAACCTCGTAGAATTAGCTAACTGCTGAGTCCACTACTAACTAACTTCCGCTTAAAACTTTCACAATAAAAGCAGTCGAACAAGCGCAAACAAACCTGTTTATTCTTATCTTTTCAAAACAAAACAGGAACCTGAGCAGGTAGATTCAGCTGCTTTTTCCTGCATTTCAGGAGGTCTTCATTGGTCCAGTATCTTCTATAATTTGGAGGTTTGGTGGTTTATACATCTGTGATGATAGACTGAATCATTTATGGCTTTTTATTTCTTTTAAAATTGTTTTGCTCATTAATATTGTAATATTTAACTAAATTAAATTAAATAAACTAATAATATTTTTGTTTTATCTCTGACCCCTGCAGTGATGTTGTTCCTTCACGTCTTCTTAAAGAGGTTTTTCTTACTACTGGTCCCTTTAACCTTTATGTTTGACTTCCATCGTGGTGCCAAGAAACGTTGTGCGGTGCAACCCTCATTGAAACAATCTGGCCTCGATCCTTCTGCTTTCTCTACCTTCAGGCTGATGTCCAAGTTACCTTTCTTGCAGAAACATTGGAAAAATAATTGGTTGGACCCAGAGACAACATTACCTTATATTGATGCAGGCCTTCCTGGATCTATATAAATGTTGGAAGTGTTCCAGTCTGGGTTTAAAACATGCAGCACTGAATCTGCTCTTTTAAGGGTTTTCAGTGACATATATCAACTACTGGATTCTTGGAAGTGTGTTTTTACTCATGTTTAGTTTTTTTTGTTTTTGTTACAAGTCGCCTTCATTAACAGCTTTCAGGCAGGAAATGGGCAAGGGGGAAGACATGCAAACGAAGGTATGAAGACCCAGGACGGCTGCGTTGGGGACTGTAGCTTCTGTACATGGGGCGCACCACGCAACCCCCGGACTGCTGCTTTTGACACAGTGGACCATAACATTCTCTTCTCCAGACTTTAGCAGTGGGTGGGCATCACTGGCTCAACCCCTTCTCATTTTTCCGAGCCTATCTGTCATGTCGTGCTCTTAGATCAACTCAACAGAAGCTTCTGACTGTCCTGAAGACATTTTATAAATCCAGAGGAGCTTCTGCTGGAGGTCCAGAAGGCTCCAGCTCTCGCTGTTTTTAGAAAAACATACTTTTTCTCCATGGTTTTTAACTAGTTTTAGTTACCATCTTTTCCCTTTTCTATGTCCCCATACTATGTAAATTTCTCTATAGCTCCTAAGTATTAACTTAGAGCTGTTTTATTGTTTTATTCCCGGTCTCCCTCACGTTTAGTAGACCACTTTGGTCGGCTGATATGTTGTTTTTTAAGTGCTTTAGAAATAAAGTGGTTTGATGTTTCTCATTAACGTTCAAATACAAAACAAAATCATTCAAAAATAATAAAAATAAAGTAACAATAAAATAAAATAAAATATTCTAATGTATTTGGAGTATAAAATTGGATCCTTGAGATGTTAAACCTCAACAACAAAAACATTTCCAAATAATGTAAGAAAATATATAAACATAAATGCCAGGTTTACTTTGTTAATAAATTAAGTTTGACAAATACCAACCCAAACATCAGCAGAATCATGTAGAATAATCCATCCATCCATCCATCCATCCATCATCCATCCATCCATCCATTTCCAGCACATTCTCAGGGATCCCAAGGTGTTCCCAGGTTTGAATCTGACTGATGAACTGTTGAAACATATTTTTCTTTTCTTTATTTTCCTTCTGTCTTTCCTTTCGTGTCCTGTAAAGCACTTTGGGGAAAGGTAACCTCCTGCTGCTGTTAGAGGTTATGTCTGATATTGGAACGATTTTCATGTGTTTGCTATTAAAGAAGTGCAGCTGCTGGGGTCCGCCTGTAGATGGCAGTATAACACAGCTCTGTTGGTTCTGCAGACTTGCCTCTGGTCCAATAATGGATTCAGGCCGGTTGGCTCCGTCAGGGGATGTCAGATGTTAGAGGTTGAAGTGATGTGGTGTGAAACAGAAAAATGAACTTCGGATAATGTTTAAACAGACTAATCACAATGTGTTTAAAGGAATTCACAGGGAATAAATCAGGACAAATGAGGGTAAAATATAAAACAGCGTGATGGAAACAAATAGAAAAACAATCTGGATGATGAATTTCTGAGGAAATCTGCAGAAAAGTAAAATTTACTATTAAAGACGTTTGTATGGTGAAACTCTTGCTTTTGTTTTTCAGTTTAGCTTTAATTCAAAGTAAAACATTCAAATAGAAACTGAAATTGAATAAACTGAAACTAAAAATTTTAACTTTCATAAACATCTTCTGATTGGTCAATTTTCTGTTGTTCAAAAATTATTTTCCTTTGCTGAAAATCATCATCTGCATGAAGGGGTTACTATTAATAATACTAATAATAATAATAATAATAACATAATGCAGACTGTGAGAAGGTCTCTCAGACGGGTGAGGATGAAGCAGCCATTCTGGGATGTTTTCCTCCCTCAGAGCATCTTCTCTTCCTCCCATCCATCACTCAGCCGCCATGTCAGCAGCTGCACTGGTTTCCTGTCTGGATGCTGCAGCCGTGCACGGAGAGTTTAACCTGCAGTTGGAGGTCAGGTTCAGGCTCTGCAGGGAGCCGTCTGTTTGTGATGGATGGTTGCTAATGAACAGATCTGTTTCATCAGCCACTGTTCTGACCTTTGACCCCCTGAAGCATGGTGAAAGACAGAGAGGGGCTGTCCGCTGGACATCAGGCAGAATGATTAAAAATAATCTGTGAATGAGGAGCAGGGAGCTGCTGCCTCCTGTCTTCCGACAGCAAACAGAACCTCAGAAGAAACGCTGAGAGCAACAACAGAGAAATGTTCCTCAGATAATCTGCATCAAGCAAAGGACAGAGGAACAGGAACTAAAATAATTTCTCCTCCACGTCGCTGGAACACATCATGACGGAACAATGCAAAAATTCATCTTCTATATTCTGGACGAGAAGAGGTGAAGCAAGAATCTGGCCTCACTGATCTGAGTCTGCTGCAAAGGGACAAGGAAAAATGTACCTACAACCTTAAATCTCATCTGGAAGTATTTATTAATTACTAAATCAATTATTTCTATTTGTAGTAAATAATACAGTTCACGCAATATCTAAACGTACCTTATTGTGTTGCTTATCAAAAATGTTAAGTTTAAATGTGGAGGATGATTTCTCATGCTGCTCAGAGTTATCACCACCCCTGCCATGGTACCAGCTGGAGTTACCATGGTAACAGAGACAGTAACAGGTGGTTACCATGGAGACAGACACAGGTAACAGCTAAAGTTACCATGGAGATTGAGACATTACCGGCTGTTTCTGTTGAAACGGTTCTGTAGTTTTCCTGTAGAGATGTATGTAAACAACGTTCTCGTTCCTTCTCCAAACACTTAAGTTCTTCTGACTTCAAGGAAATGAAGCCATGAAAAGAGGAAATGATCCAAGCCCATACCATAATAGAACCTCCTACTGTCACAGAGCCAGGCTGCAGGGACTGGTTCCTGACAACAGGCTGGATGCTCCTTTTCTTCTGCTCTCCATTTCTTCCAACAAACATCTATAAAGATCCAACAGAGCAGACAGAAACCAAAGCGTCTGTGACTCTAAAGGTGGTAAGGATGGAGGGGAACTCTCTCTTCTTTCAGGTTCATGACCTCTCTTGGTCAGTGATCAGCAAAGAATAAGGTTGTGATGTTGTCTGTGAACTGAAGGAAGAACATTACCTGATTGGTCTCTGTGGATGTTCCCACTGGGAACTGTTCTGTCTGTCTTACTAACTCACCTCAGTTGTCCTCCTCTGCTGTCTCTGGTTCTCCTGCAGCTCTGGAATAAAAGTTGTGGCGCTGTTGGTAGGCCTTTGTACAATTTACTGTATTTTGGTTACAATGATGAGGCAGAGATTCCCCTATCCAGTCCTGTTTTGGTCCCTCAGGTGTAGTTATGTTTCTAGTTGCTGCCTGAAGATACTTCTGTATCCCAGTAGGTGTGTGTGTGTGTGTGTGTGTGTGTGTGTGTGTGTGTGTGTGTCGGAAGACAAACACTCTGCGTTGGGAGTGATTTCAGCGGATTACTCCTTTAATCTGACTGGGCTCTGATGTCTCTGAGTAAACATGGACGCTCTCATTAGCAGCATTAGAACTAATTAGCTGTCAGTAATCTGCAGTCAAACATGGAGCTTCACCCAGCTGAGTGATGCATTCAGGAACTTTGCCTCTGATGGGAAACCTCAGTTATTCTGTTCTGTGACACTTTCATAAACTGCTGCTGACTTAGTTTGTAATTTTCATAAATTTCTTTGTGAATTGGCTCTTTTAGAAGCTTTTCAGAGAAGCTTTTTCTGTGAACTGAGAGCATAAAAGCTTTAGATGTGTCAGAACTCAACAGGAAATCCTTCTTCCCTCTGTTTGCACAACTGGTGAAGACTCCTGCTCTCAGGGTTTGATGCAGCTCATCTTCTCTTTGCTTTTTGCTGCTCTGGTTTGGCAGGGTGGCGGTGGTCGATGGGAGTTACTTCTTTATACTCGAGATGACCGACCTCTTCTCGCAGCACTTTATGAAGATAATCAGACTCATCAATCACAGCAAAGCAGCGAGGCCTGCGTTCAACCCCAGTTTGGAGGGAAATTGTCCTAAAGACTAATGAGAGAGCAGAGCAAACGCTGCTCCTAGTGCTGCATCGATTAATCAGCTCAGACTCCTTCAGCTTCTCCATCACAGGTTACCAGACTGAGAGCTGGAAGTTCTGCTGCTGTAATCAGGCTTTAAAAATGCAGCTCAGATGTTTTCTTCACTGAAACATCAGCAGCCTATAAACTATTTGAGCTTTGGGAGTTTAAGGGTCAATCAAACCTCTTCAGGCTGTTGTAATTAAAGATCTCAGAATCAGAACTTATGTGTTCCTCAGGCTGTTTCCAAGCACAAACGTACAAACAGAACCACTTCGGAGCAACAGGGGTTCTGTTTGTGCTCCTTTGTCTGAGAATCAGACTCTCAGCAGCAACAGACTGAGACTTTACCAACAGATCTGTGAGCAATGGTTGCTGCTCTGGTGGGTCCGGTCCAACCGCTGAAGAAGAAACAGTCACATGACTGATCTGGACATCAGCATTTCACGACCACAGTCAAGTGTCATCACCAAGGATGAAGACACCACAACCAGGAGCTTATTTCCACTGTGATCCTGGGAGATCTGGTTGATCGGTTTACACGCTGACACACTCACACACACACACACACACACACACACACTCACACACACACACACACTCACACACACACACACACATACTCACACACACACACACACTCACACACACACACACACTCACACACACACACACACATACTCACACACACACACACACTCACACACACACACACACACACACACACACACACACACACACACACACACACACACACACATTCATTTTGTGGATTTAGAACCTGGTTGGGATATTTAGTTGCTTCACAGGAACAAAGCTACTTTGTCATGAGCTGGGCAGGCTCATCTAGACCAATAACCAATCAAAATATAGTTTCTAACTCCAGCGTTAGTTTGACTATAATTGGCCTTATTCCAGACCAGACCTCTAAGCTTCAAAATGAATGAAATGTTTGATCATCTTGTAAAGCCAGGAGCTCGCCCTGTTGTTTGTTTTAATATCACCATCATTTGGTGACTGTAGGTCGGTGCAGGGAGCTGCGTTCACAGTCGCTGCTTACAGCTGAACCTTTAAACTCTGTTTGTGTCTCCATTTATGAACACTGTCTGGTATTTTAATCTCACCACCTGGTGTTCATAAGTCCTGATTGAAACGCTTTGTGGAACTCCTGTTCATAAGGACTGATCAGAGATCAGCCAGAGCATCCACAAACACTGCCTGAGTTTTTAAATCAGATAGATCCAGATCCCATGTTCTGTTTCTCCCTGCTCTCATCCCCAGGATACAAATCCAGCTGTTCCTCCCTCAGTTGTGTCTGCCAGGATATAAACCTTAATGCTCCGCTGTAATTTGTCCTCAGGGACTTGTCACAGCAGAATAACACCGCCTCTCCTTAATAAGCACAGGTTAGATTTGGTTCCTGCGCTGCTCTATGGTCCCATGCTCCCTGAACACATCAGAGCAGTAATGTCAGCAGATAAAACTTCAAGACCATTTGAATGCTCTGACCCCCCCACCTACCTTGTTAAATCCCACTTTGTTTGCGTCCCTCGTCTTCTGACAGTTAAAGAAGTGACGAATGGCCATTATTATGGAAAGAAGGTTACTTTTATACACGGCTCGCAGCGCTGAGGGTGAGCGCTGGCGGCTGCTCCATCACTGTCAGGGAAACTAATGATAAGATATCATAAGACACAGGGCGGCCATGTTAAGATGAAGTGGCCTCCTGGAGAGTTTTCATCAGCTGCCGGTTGTCTCTGGCCTGCATTCATCTTTATTCTGCATCAACTTGCACTTATTTTACTTTACAGCTGCAAAAATGCATCAAACTGCTGCAAAGTGCCGCAGATCCCTGAGAGGAAAGACGTGTTCACACGTTTCAGGTGGATAACAGAGGCTCTGGTGTGGAACTGGTGGAGCTGCTGCATGTTTCTATCCCAGACTTTGACAGGGTGAGTACAAATACACTAAGACAAACTGCAGAGTCTGGTCCAGTCTAATCCAAGGGAGGATGTCTTGTGTACAGCTGCAGATCATTTCAGAGTTTTGGACAGGCTACAGTGAAGGCCCGGTCCCGGTTCACCTAACTGGCTGCCAGTTCCTAAAATCAGATCCTAAAATAAGGTAAACTCAAAATCGATGAAATGTGTTCAAACCTGTCTTTGTTAGTCAAAAGATACGCAGCAGCATGTTGCCCCATATGCATGCGTGTGATTGAAGACCCGCTGACACTAAAATAAAGTAATCCAGCCGTGTGGCCACAAAGGCATGGATTGCTGTCTCCAAATGCTTTTTCATGAGCATGGGCTTAACCTTGGCCAGTTGACGAAACCAAAAGAAGCTGGACTTGATGACAGCCTTGGTCTGGCTGTCAAAGCCGACCATCCACTTTAAAACCAAGATTTGTGGCTGTCAGCTTTTTTACCTGGCCATGATAACCGAGGTCCAAACAAAGGCCCCCTGATGCTCCGCCAAATGCCATCACCTTAGTCTTTATTCGTTAACACTTAAAACAGATCCACCCCACCCTTCTGATCATTAAAGCAATCAAGAAGGGGTGCAACAGTGTTTGCTCAACCCTGAAGTGGCACAGAGATTTAGGAGTCGTCTGCATAAAAATGAAACGACAAACGGTAGAAGAATGGATCCATATAAAGTGCGGACTCTGTGCTATGCAATGATTTAAAACCAAACTGAAAGCTTTCAAGAATATTCTTCACTGAAAGAAATATCATCGCTGGGTTTACACAATCTTCTCCAGAATATCTGATATAGAAGGAAGTCTTGAAATCGGTTTAAAATTACTAAGAACTGCGGGTTTTACACCAGGTTTTTTAGCAGAGGCTGGTCTACCGTGTCTTTAAAAGCTGCTAGGACCACTCCTGAAGATAGACTGCTTTTTATAATGGCCAGCACTGAAGACCTGTTCTGGTACTGGTTCTGGTCAGTCAGTGCTGTGGCAGCCCTCTGAGTTGACTGATTTCCAACCCGCAGAACGCGTGAGTAGCTATCAGACTGAAGTTTTAATGAGACAATCATCTCCAGACTGTCTCCTCTGATGCACGGATTACAGGATCAGAACGTTTCCCTCCTGCACATCCGCTGGTTAAGTCCTGGAAAAACACATGTTTTCATTCCCAAAGCTCATAGAGCAGCTTGACGATGTGTTTGAGGAGGATTTTGATTTAATTAGCACTCAGTGGAGCCATGCGCCGAGCCGCTTTTACATCAAAGTTAATTTCAGAATAAAATCAAACACTAATCTTCTGATAATTGAATCCGTGTTTATTCAGCAGCATGTTTCATTCACAGAGTTGTGCAGTAAATATTTTCACAGACAAGAAAAAATATATTTGAGCTTCTCCAGCAGGAAAGAGTTTCAGTCGAGATCCAAGTGGAGACAGAGTTTCTGTTTCTGAGACAGATGCCTCCTTGAGGCCAGCCCTAGTCCTCTGATTTCTTCCCTCAGCTTTTGCTTCTGCACCAAACCAGAAGTGTTGTGATTTGGGGTTGTTTGGTTTCTGCTTTTTTCTTATATGTTTCTCACAGTTTTTGAATCATGCTTGTGTTTATTATTTTCCTGGTTATGCTTTAGTTTCATGTTTTTCTAGTTTCTGTTAGTTTGTATTCAAGAGTCTGTTTTTGCTCCAGCCACATTTTGTTCTGTCTGTCAATTATCTTTATTCGGTTCACCTGGTCCAAGCTAATCTGTCTCCTTGCTCCACCTGGTTCACACTCCATATATATACACCTGTTCAGTTATTCATCGCGGAAACATTTTCAAATCATGCTCAAGTCTTGCTTTCTGGGTCATGCTCATGTCCTGTTGTTCATGCCAAGCCTGTCTTGCCCGTGTGTTTATTGTTTTGGTTCCTGCCTCCTCCTGTGAGTGAGTTTTTTTGTTATTAAATATTATTTCACTTACCGTCATGCTGCCTGCTTGTCTGCATTCCGGGGTCCTTCACTACACTACACAAGTCCTAACAAGAAGCTGCCGTCAACCAACCAAGCCCTGAGCGCTTCCTTCTTCAGCTTGACAGCTTCCATCACTGCTGGTGTCCACCAACAAGTCGTCTGGTTGTTGCTTCAAGAGGTACCAATGATCTTCAGAAGCCTAATCTTTGGCACATGACCCATTCAGTTTCCATGTCTCCAACCTCCCTCAGTACATGACAGAATCTCTCCTGAAGGTGAGAGTGAAAGATCTCCATTACAGGGTACTCTGCCAGATGTTTCCTCACCACATGTTTGGATTTCCCGGGTCTGGTGATCAGTTGACAGCTCTGCCCTTCTGTCCAAGACATGATGCTACAAATCTGATGATACGTTTACAGAATCAGTCATCAACCTTTGACCCAAGGTGGGTCAAACCGTCAAACAAGGTGTTTGCTGTGGACTTCACATGCTCACTAGAGAAGTCCAAAAACAAAACAGATGCAGATCAAGGAAGCTGTTCCTCATTGTCACACCCCTCCCAGGAACACAACACAATTCCTAGATGACACCTCTACCAGGTAACCATCCAGATTCTCCAAGAAGACTGGACAACCCGGGCTGCTGTTGGGTGTATAAGTAAAGACAACAGTCAGAATCTTCTCTCCTGTGACCAGAAGCTTCAAAGAGACAACTCTCTGGCTCACCTTCCAACACATCAGGGTGGTGATTTTGCAGAGGTGACTTTTACTCACTTTGCTGGATTCTCCTACTACTCCCCATTGTGTGCCTTACTTGCATATATTGCTCCCATTAACATCTTGTTCTCACTCGGTTTTTGTTTCTGTAGAAAGTACTTCTGGTTCAATGCTGTTTCTGCTTTCTGGCCTCTCATTCATTTATTTGAACATTTACTGAAGTTCTGCAGTTTTCTTTGATTCCAGATCTTAGTTCAGGAAAGGTTTCAGTTCTCGTTACCATTTCAGTTCCTGTATGAGTATCAGTGGTTGTTTCTGCTCCATTACTTGTTTCTCCATAAGTTCCTGTTTCAGGATCTGATTTTTACAATCAGCAACAGGTTACCTCTTCCTGATGATCTCTGCTGGGATCTGGAAACAGTGAATAATTCTGACATCTGTGTGATTAAACTCATGTCAAGCTCTGCTGTGAAACCAAACCTCTGGCTGTACAGGCATGACGTTTTATTACTGTTTATTTAAATATAAACAGATCTAGACACACATGCATTCAAAGGCATTCATTCCCTACACATAAAAATAATCAACAAAGAACTTTTTAAATCCTCCTAAAATCTATTCATTTCATGCTTACATTAAAATGTGAGCTGGCCTGTTCCTGTAGTCTACGTCCCTGAAGAATTACAAAAATATTGTTTCTGCTGTCGTATTTTAGAGGTAAAGCATCTGAATCAGGAGTGATTTCTCCAGAAGGCAGCGATGGAGCTGCAGAGTCTGAAGTGTTTAAATCAGATAAATGTTTGAAGCTCCCTCACAGCGTCTCTGTGCTCTGTGTAAAGACCACCATTTCCTTTTGTCCTGCACCACATTCTGTCTTTATTATTGCATAACAGCCGAGTAAATACAGCAGATTCATCGTGTGTAATGACTTCCGTGTCGGCCGCCGCTCCCTGAATGCTCTGTGGCAGTTTGACTGATGCTCTACGGCCCAAAGAGTCTTGATGCAACAACAGGGCCAAAACAAGACGAGTGCAGAGAGACGGCGGGGGATTCAGCAGCAGCACCTCATGAAGCTGAAACATTAATGTCCTATTACTGTGTGAGCTGCAGGCCGCTCTCCTCTGGGCTCGTCAGATAATGGAGCGGGGCTTCAGGACTCGCCTGCCTCCAACAAGGACCCTTGACACGCCGCCACCTTAATGCCGCCTCCTCCTCAGAATAAAATTGACATCGTCTAGAGAGCAAAGCAATCAGCCCAGCCAGAGTCAGTGAGCGTTTACACCAGAACCAATCCCCGCACAGTAAATCTTGACCTTAACGAAGGCCTTTGTTTCACTTTTTTGCAGACAACAGCGTGACTCCCTGAAAGCGTGCCAGCCACAGGGATTTTCTGCAGGTGATCTGTGGGTTTAATTCACTCCTTCTCAATCTGTTTCCTCTGGATGCCACAGCAGAACCGGTCCTCGCTGCTGGCGCACCAAGTGTTGATGTATGAGGAGACTGAGCCGCTAAGCTTTTGTTTTTCAGAGCCAAAGTTCTGGAGAACAGCAGAGGTAAATGGGATGCTGTGAACTGTGGATAAACAGCTGTTAACGGATTTGCTTCCTGTCTGATTCTCTGCCATTGGGTTGGTCCTAGCTGCCCCAGTGTGGAACTGGGAACAGCAGCACAAAAACTGAAAGTTTCCACAGGTTTTCCTGAAGGAAGAACATAAAAACTTCCAGTGGTTCTGTGACGGTTGAGCTGCCTTGATGTTGGGATCATTTGGTCTGGATTGATTCTGGTGTGGTCTATGGATTGGTAAGTATTTGGTTCAGTTGTCTGGGATTTTCTGTTGTAAAATGATCGTTTTTCCAGCTGCTGATCAGAACATGTTGTTTCTTATTTCTCAGACAGGTCCAGTGAGTTTCCTCCTGAAAATCTGCTTAAAACACCACCAGGTTCACGTTCAGGTGCTTCTGGGTCGTTCAGTTTGGGACCGGATGTTTCCTCTGCAGACTGGGTTACTACGACTCCAGCCAACTTTCAAAGCAGATATTTGTAGAAAATATTCTAGATCAGATGGTTCTGGAACAAATGGCTCATGAGTTATTCAACTAATATTTTAATAAATTGTTTGACAACCAAAAATCTGGAACAGATGTTTCTGGAATTATTAGTTCTTGACCGAATGTGTCTGGAAAGGAGGGTTCTGAAAATAACAATTCTGGAAACACAGTGGAGGGCAATAATTTGACTTCTGTCAGGATGTGACATTTTGGACTTTGTTTTGTGGCTATGTGTTTTAACTTTTGTTTAGATGTTTCTATTTTGGTTTTTGTATCATGTTTATTAGTTCTTTTCCTCCTTCTACCGCCTCCTAATGTGTGTTGTTTTCTTCCTCTCGTTCTCAGTTCCTTTCGTGGTTGCTTTCATATTACTTTGTGTGGTATTATTATCATTATTATTATTATTATTATTATTATTATAGTTCTTTGTCTTCCTTGGATTTTCATTTAGTATCTCTGTGTTTATTTATTGTTAGGTATTTGTTCTCTTTCCAGGTCTTCCTTAGCTTTAGTTATTGTTTATGTTTGGGTAGTTAACTTTTGTAAATCAGGTTTTCTTTATGGGCTCTTTGTTTGTTCTTAGGTTGTTGTTGCTGTTCCTATGTTTCCCTCTAGTTTCTCTGTTTACTTTACTTCATGGTTATTCTAGTTTTCTTATGCTTCATTTGATTAATTATCTTGCTTATAGTTTTGCTTGCTCTGTGTTTTCTGTTTATTAGTCTTTTCACCCATGCTCAGTCTTTGTATTTGTTTCACCTATTCCTTCTGCCTCCCTGCCTTCTTGTCACACCTGTTCCCTGTTTCTTTGATTACCTGCCCTTTGTTATCCCTCAGTATATTAGTTGGTTTTGTGTCATTGTGTGTGCTGGTTCCTCTTTGTCACAACCCCGTTCCCTACCATGACTATGCTTTGTTTATGCTTCGTTTTGGAAAACCATGCTACGTTTTTGCCATGAGAACCTGCTGTGCTTATGTAAGTTTTTGATCTTGTCTCTGGATTGTTCCTGCAGTGTTTTTGTTATGTTTTTTTGAAAATAAACAAAATAATTACTAAGATTCTGCTGCCAAGCTCTTGTCACCCAAAACCCCATCATGACAGTTTCTGACCCTTCACAAATTGATTCTCTTGTTGATAGTTTTACTCCATCATTGCGTGATGCATTAGACAATGTAGCCCCCTTGAAAAAGAAGGTAATCATTCATAGGAGGCTAGCTCCCTGGTTTAATTCAGAGCTGCGTACTTTAAAGCACAATGTTAGAAAATTAGGAGAGAAAATGGCGCTCTACACATCTAGAAGATTCCTATTTAATCTGGAAAAATAGCTTACTGTTGTATAAAAAGACATTTCACCAAGCTAGAACAGCTTATTTCTCATCATTAATAGAAGAGAAGAAGAATAATCCTAGGTTTCTCTTTAGTACAGTTGCTAAACTTACACAGAGTCATAGCTCTGTTGAGCCATCCATTCCCTTAGCTCTTAGCAGTCATGACTTTATGGGATTCTTCTTAAATAAAATTGATTCTATTAAAAATAAAATCTTTGATATACTCCCGAAGATGATTACTTCATCCTCAGCAAGTGAGACAACATTGGAAATAACTGCAGAACCTGATTTGTGTTTGGACTGTTCTGATCCTGTGGAGCTTCCTGAGTTATCAGAAATATTAGCTTCATCTAAACCTTCAACTTGTATGTTAGACCCAATCCCAACCAAATTATTTAAGGAAGTGTTCCCTCTGATTACCAGCCCCATTTTAGATATGAATAATCTATCTTTAGTAAATGGATCAGAACCACAAGCTTTTAAGTTAGCTGTAATTAAACCTTTACTTAAGAAACCTTCG
Organism: Girardinichthys multiradiatus; assembly: GCF_021462225.1. Lineage (NCBI taxonomy): Eukaryota > Metazoa > Chordata > Actinopteri > Cyprinodontiformes > Goodeidae > Girardinichthys > Girardinichthys multiradiatus. The sequence continues at coordinate 48,826,277 of NC_061797.1, read as the reverse complement.
CTTGATCGAGATGATTTAATAAATTTCAGACCTATATCCAATCTTCCATTCTTATCTAAAATTCTTGAGAAAATAGTTGCTAATCAAATGTGTGAACATTTATACAGCAATGACCTGTTTGAAGAGCTTCAGTCAGGTTTCAGAGCTCATCATAGCACTGAAACAGCTCTGCTGAAAGTCACTAATATTCTTATGGCCTCAGATAATGGACTTGTGTCTGTTCTGGTTCTGTTAGATCTCAGTTCTGCATTTGATCCAGTCAACCACAATATTCTCTTAAAAAGGCTGGAATATGCTGTAGGGATCAGGGGAACAGCGCTAGGCTGGTTTAAATCTTATCTGTCTGACAGATTCCAGTTTGTTCCTGTAAATGATAAATCATCTTTAAACTCCAGGGTTAATTGTGGAGTACCACAGGGTTCAGTACTTGGGCCAATTCTCTTTACTATATATATGCTTCCAGTAGGTAAAATTATTAGGCAGCATGTGATAAATTTTCACTGTTACGCTGATGATACTCAGCTTTACTTATCCATAAATCCTGATGAGCCCAACCAGTTAGATAGACTACAAGCATGTTTTGAAGATATAAAAACTTGGATGACGTTAAATATTTTGCTTCTAAATTCAGACAAGACAGAAGTTGTCGTCTTTGGACCGGAGTCTTTAAAAAAGAAACTGCTTAGTCAATCACTTAACCTGGATGGCATTAAATTGACCTCTGATAATAAAGTAAAAAACCTTGGTGTTATTTTTGACCAGGAAATATCATTTAAATCCCATATTAAACAGGTTTCTAGGATTTCCTTCTTTCATCTCCAGAACATTGCTAAAATTAGAAATATCCTGTCAAGGAGTGACGCTGAAAAACTAGTCCATGCATTTGTTACTTCAAGGCTGGACTATTGTAATTCGTTACTATCAGGATGTCCACAAAATGCAGTTAAAAGCCTTCAGCTGATTCAAAATGCTGCAGCAAGAGTTCTGATGAAAATTAAAAAGAGAGATCATATTTCTCCTATTTTAGCTTCCCTTAATTGGCTCCCTGTTAAATCCAGAATAGAATTTAAAATTCTCCTCCTCACATATAAAGCCCTTAATGATCTAGCTCCATCATACATCAGAGATCTGATTGGTCCATATGTTCCTAACAGAGCACTTTGTTCTCAGACTGCAGGTTTACTGGTGGTTCCTAGAGTCTCTAGAAGTAGAATGGGAGGCAGATCCTTTAGTTATCAGGCTCCTCTCCTGTGGAACCAGCTCCCAGTTTTAGTCCGTGAGGCAGACATCCTGTCTACTTTTAAGGCTAGGCTTAAAACTTTCCTTTTTGATAAAGCTTATAGTTAGAGTGGCTTAGGTTATCCTGAACTATCTGTGTAGTTATGCTGCTATAGGCTTAGGCTGCTGGAGGACATAATGACCACTTTCACCCTCTTCGCTACATTCTCACACTACTTTCCAATTTTGGATTATTTGTTATTTCAGCTTTTAACTTTATGTTCTCTCTTTTCTCTACCTAGAAGCTACACCTGGCCTGACTCTGTGTCTACCGGTGACACCTTTCTGCAGAGGGGCATCGTCCAAGCTTCTGCTAGTAACAACTTAAAGCGCACCCTCTACCAATGATCCACATGGCCCTGTCTTTTAGTGTTTAACCCTTTCTCTCTCCTAGACTTGGCCACTGACTGAGCTTCTACTGTAACTAACTCTATGTTCTCTCTTTCAGACTCTAACCTTGAAAACTGGCTCAGAGTTTATCTGTTCTTTCTTTCTAGATAAAACGACTAAAGGAGCTACAGGTCCTTCTCAAAATATTAGCATATTGTGATAAAGTTAATTATTTTCCATAATGTCATGATGAAAATTTAACATTCATATATTTTAGATTCATTACACACTAACTGAAATATTTCAGGTCTTTTATTGTCTTAATACGGATGATTTTGGCATACAGCTCATGAAAACCCAAAATTCCTATCTCACAAAATTAGCATATCATTAAAAGGGTCTCTAAACGAGCTATGAACCTAATCATCTGAATCAACAAGTTAACTCTAAACACCTGCAAAAGATTCCTGAGGCCTTTAAAACTCCCAGCCTGGTTCATCACTCAAAACCCCAATCATGGGTAAGACTGCCGACCTGACTGCTGTCCAGAAGGCCACTATTGACACCCTCAAGCAAGAGGGTAAGACACAGAAAGACATTTCTGAACGAATAGGCTGTTCCCAGAGTGCTGTATCAAGGCACCTCAGTGGGAAGTCTGTGGGAAGGAAAAAGTGTGGCAGAAAACGCTGCACAACGAGAAGAGGTGACCGGACCCTGAGGAAGATTGTGGAGAAGGGCCGATTCCAGACCTTGGGGGACCTGCGGAAGCAGTGGACTGAGTCTGAAGTAGAAACATCCAGAGCCACCGTGCACAGGCGTGTGCAGGAAATGGGCTACAGGTGCTGCATTCCCCAGACCTGGGCTACAGAGAAGCAGGAATGGACTGTTGCTCAGTGGTCCAAAGTACTTTTTTCGGATGAAAGCAAATTCTGCATGTCATTCAGAAATCAAGATGCCAGAGTCTGGAGGAAGACTGGGGAGAAGGAAATGCCAAAATGCCAGAAGTCCAGTGTCAAGTACCCACAGTCAGTGATGGTCTGGGGTGCCGTGTCAGCTGCTGGTGTTGGTCCACTGTGTTTTATCAAGGGCAGGGTCAATGCAGCTAGCTATCAGGAGATTTTGGAGCACTTCATGCTTCCATCTGCTGAAAAGCTTTATGGAGATGAAGATTTCATTTTTCAGCACGACCTGGCACCTGCTCACAGTGCCAAAACCACTGGTAAATGGTTTACTGACCATGGTATCACTGTGCTCAATTGGCCTGCCAACTCTCCTGACCTGAACCCCATAGAGAATCTGTGGGATATTGTGAAGAGAACGTTGAGAGACTCAAGACCCAACACTCTGGATGAGCTAAAGGCCGCTATCGAAGCATCCTGGGCCTCCATAAGACCTCAGCAGTGCCACAGGCTGATTGCCTCCATGCCACGCCGCATTGAAGCAGTCATTTCTGCAAAAGGATTCCCGACCAAGTATTGAGTGCATAACTGTACATGATTATTTGAAGGTTGACGTTTTTTGTATTAAAAACACTTTTCTTTTATTGGTCGGATGAAATATGCTAATTTTGTGAGATAGGAATTTTGGGTTTTCATGAGCTGTATGCTAAAATCATCCGTATTAAGACAATAAAAGACCTGAAATATTTCAGTTAGTGTGCAATGAATGTAAAATATATGAATGTTAAATTTTCATCATGACATTATGGAAAATAATGAACTTTATCACAATATGCTAATATTTTGAGAAGGACCTGTATAAGGTAAGACCTACGTAGCAATAAGAACCGAACAATGATCCAAACACAAATAAGAACCAAAACACAAACTTTCATGGATCATGACACAGACAGGTCTGGAACAGGTGGTTCTGGAACTCTTAGTTTTAGGACATCTAGTTCTGGAAGGGAAAGGTTTAGAAGAGAGAGCTTTGAAATGGGTCTGGAACATATGTTTCTGGAACCAGTGGCTGTAGAACCAGGTTCAGTTCCTTTGATTCTTCTGTTTTACTCTCTGCTTTTAGGTATTCTCTGACACCTTCTTGATGAAGAGGAGGACCTTCTTACTGTTATTGATGGGCGGTTTAAATGAAACTGGTTGGAGGACATGAAAATAAAAGTTGCAATGTGTCTTGCCATATCTTGGGTCAGACTGATGCTGTTAGATGTTCCAGTTGACTCATCGCTTCAACTTCACTTCAACATGAAACATGCCAGAAGATCCTTGGTCCAGTATGTTCCTATTGGGCTTAGTCTCCTTCTTGGAAGAACCCTTTCATGGCTCCTCCTCAGGGGAGAAGCGGTGCGAGCGATTCCCATCCTCTGAAGGCCAGAAACTGTGAAATGTCGTCTCCGAGACATCTCGTTGAGTCTGCCAAGTGTCTTTAAAAAGCTCAGCGATCAGCAGCCGCTAGCTGAGCAGATGAGGTAATTAAACGTCTACTTTTTACAAGTCTTCCCCAATAAATCTGAATAAATTAACAGACATTACTAAGGCTGCTACATTAAATCTGCATCGTGCATTTAATGAATCTGCAGGCGAGAGAGGAGAGGTCTGCCACTGTGAACCCGCTGAATTAGCATAACTACTTCCAGCATGTTTCTTAAATAATGCTCTCATTTGCACATCACTGACTTGGCTAATTCAGGCTTCAGTGAGGGCGGCCTCGTAATTAAAGAATCCCACTTTAATTTTTAATGAAGCTTGTGTTACATCAATCCTGACAGTAATGAGGGGAGGAAAGAAACAAAAAGGCTGCTAATAATTAAACTCTCCAACCAGTTTGAGGGATAATAACTCCTCAGGAGGAATTACTGACTAATTATTAATTAGATATTCAGATGCACCAAACAGTCCTGAGATCAGCTAAGCGAGCGGGAATAAACATCAGGTTCGGATCTGCTGTCAGGTCCATCTGTCTGACTGGGATCAAACTTCCCAACAGTTTTCCCAGTAATTCTGAAGATATTTCAAATCTGTTCTCCCTGGAGGTGTTGTCAGGAGGTCTGCAGCAGCATTCAGCATGGAGGTTTCTCCTCAGGCTTTCACACTCTTAACATGCTGATCAGTGGTTCTGATCAATTAGTTTTTCCCTCTGAGCTGCTGATGGAGATGTTGTTCAGTTCACCCAGACATCCTAAGGATGTTGGAGCTCTTCTAAGTATCAAGAGGCTCTGAAAACACAGAGGGTTTTCATGGTGGAAGTTTTCATTTAGATGGAACTTCAGAGCAAACAGAACCTTTCACGCACCGCCTTGAAGGAATTTGGACTCAGTGCATCAAAATTTATGGACAGTCACTGTGAACTATATCTGTGTGATGGTGAAACCACCTGAATCTACGTCTGTGATGAGTGATGTCCTCCTGTAGCACTCTGATCTTTGAGCAGTGCTCCTCGAAAGATTTGATCTGTTTGGTGTTTTGAAATCTTGACATCTAGTTTTATGTTGCAGACTTTGTTCTGTTGTTGGGCCAGTTTTAGGTTTACAGTTTTGGCTCACCTGTTGTGCAATAATCCCCAGGTTGTTTTCTCGTTGTCTCTGGTTGTTGAGACTTTTGTGTGGTTTAGGGTTGGGATTGAACATAAACTCTCTATAGGTCTTCCACTCTGGCCCAGAAACATCTCCGTGTCCAGGAGAAGGGATTGATTTAATAAAATTGGTCCCCATTCAGACCAGCAGTTCCAATGATTTTATTCACAAGAAGCTGGCATGTCTGGATCGACCACCAGAGGGCGGAAGTGAGGCGTAATCAGGCAGTTACCAAAGCATGTGACGTCAGCGACAGACAGTGAAGGTCAGCAGACAAACAGGATGTCTTGTAGACGCATCAGACCCGGAAGCCCTGATGGGGGCCATGTAGTGTGTGTGGTTGTGTTTAGGAACTGATCTGCATGTCTGGACCACAGGTGACCCAAGAACCCGATCCTGGAACCAATGACAATAAATCTAATGAAGGTTCTGGTTGCACAGCAGACCACACCAAGGAAGGCTGGTGTTAGATGCAGCAGTTCTGGGCTTCTGTGTGCTTTCTCTCCTTTTTTCTTTTTCAGCCCACTTGATGGGCGGGGCCAACTCTGGCACAGCTACACCTGACCAGTGTTCCTCAGTCTCCATCTGGGTTCCTCCCTACCTATTGCATGATCTTACCTGCTCTTTGTTGCTCATCCCTGTGTCTCTGTGTTATCCCAGCACTCTGGAAAGTTGTGAGTTTCTCTTCAAGAACCTCTAAACAGTCCAGATGGCAGCAGACTTCCTGGATTCATGATCTACGCATCACTGAACCCATGACATCAGCTCCTGCCATCCGTACTCAGACACTAAACTCTTTACAACATCTTGTGTTCCACTCCAGGTTCAACATCTTATCCACAGGCTGCCATTAAGAGCAACAGACGCCTGTTCTTGGACCAGTGTGGAAGCTGGACTGTTAACCAGTGTCATTCTAGGACTGACCCAGTCCAAAGGATCCCTGTTCTGTAGGTGTTTGGGTGTCTGAGCGGAGAACTTTGATTGTGCCAGCGTTTCAGAGACGCAGTGGTGTTCCTCCTGACTTCAGGGTGTGGGAGACAAGGAGTCTCCTCAGCCTCCACAATGTCAGGCAAAGATTGTTTCTGTTTGGAGTTCACCAATGTTTCAGTCTTATTCTCAGTGTGTGATTCTCTTCTTCCTCAGAGACTTACCCTAAACCCACCCTAACCTGATTCCTTCATTGAATTAATTTCTGAGGTAATGAGCTCCATGTCTCACACAGAGAAAGCATCATCATTGTTCAGAGTTGGAACTGAGCTGCAGAAGAGCAGCATCAAGAGAACATCAGGAATGTTCCCATATTTCCCTCTGAGGTGCATCTGGTATTTCATAAAGCCCAGTCAGGAGATGTTTGATGAAGTTCCAGAATCCCATCTGAATGGCAGCAGGTCCAACAGGTGGAGCAATCAGACCTCAGTGTTAAACGGCTGCAGTCAGAAGGATGCTGACAGAATAGTGAGGAGATCAGGAAAAGCTAAAACCGAGACTAAGATTTAGAGTTAGACTGTCCTCTTGTTTTCATACGGTCTAAAACTTTCCTGTAAAATATTTACTGTCAACCTTTTGTCAAGAACAAAACTAAAAGGACCTTCACATTAAAAGCCCGTGGCACATTTTGCTGCCAGTGTTGAGTTCAGTGACTGTGGTAGCTGTGGGACAATGCACTTTTTGTGGTGAGTTCACAGTGTGTGGTTACTGTGGGAGAGTTTCCTGCTGGTGGTGTGTTCAGTGACTGTGGTAAGTTTGGGGCAGTCTGGTGTTTGTTGTGAGGACAGTGCAGTGCTCATGGTGAGTTCAGTGTCTGTGATTACTGTGGGACATTTTCCTGATAGTGGTGAGTTCAGTGTCTGGTTACTGAGAGTGGCTGAGTATTTTTAGTTCCATTCTGCATCATGCTGACTGTACTGTAATGTGACTGTTGGTGTGAACTATGTTGTTTCTAACAGCAGATGAATTGGACCCATCTTTGTTTGCCTGCTGTTGGGATTATGAATCTGAGAATATTATTTAATATTTAATATTAATATTTTAATATTTTATCAAATAATATTTGGGTCTGTTAAGGGTTGTCCTGTGAATACCAGCCCAGTAAGGCGATGGTATTAGGACAAAATAGAAAGGTGTGAGACGAGCTCTGACATTATTGAACAGCATAAACTCTGCACATATATGGAATGAATTCACACAATTTCTTAAAATACAAGAATTTATTAACAAAAATAAGTCAACTCAAAGTCAAACATATTTCAATCAACAAACTCTTTACTTTGCTAAAACAATCCAACTAAACTACCAAGCAGAATTAAAGAATAAGGAAGATTAATGGGCTATGTACAATATAAACAAGTTGATTAAAGATGACTGAAAGTCATGACCGAAGGAGTGATGCAACATTACCATGTAATGTTTATGTCTGAGAACCAAGGATTATCTTGAAGAATCTGGAAGTGAAGTTAAGTTAGTCTTGGAACCAACTTAGACAATAATCAGCAAACATTTAGACAACCATTCACAATGTAAGATCAGATAAAATATTATTTTAGTAAAATTATTTTTAAAGAATGATTTGCTGAATAAAACCAACCTTCTGGATGACCATTTCTTAATGTTGTTTAACACGTGTTCTTAGCTGTTAGCAGTTAAAGCTAACAAAAGAAGCTTATAGCTTAGCATCAGAATCAAACACATACCTTTAAAATACCATTAATAAAAGGGTTAAAATGCATACGTTATGGCCTTCTGTGTTTAAAATCACCCTTTAAATAAAGTTTGTCTTAACTTAAAAAACACAAACACAAACTGAGCACATGTGCTAAGCAGATAATCTGCTAGCACCAAGATGGCTATGTTTTCAACACAAACAAAACCATACGTCATAAAACAAAAAATGTTTAGATTATTTCACTCTAAATTACTTCTCTCTGCCCAACACAACCTCTTACGTGAACCGTGCTGAGGAAACGTTGTCCGGAAGTTGAAGAAAGCATCCACAGTGAACAACAGGGTTAGCTGCAGCTAACCTCCGTAGCTGTTGGGTGGGCGGCCCGTTCTGTCGGCCGGCCAAGCTGCACGTTACTGCTGTAACCACGGTGATGCGGTCCCGTTGTCCATCCTTCAGACCAGGAAAACTACTCCACCCGGCGTCGTAGAGACAGGGTCTCTGCTGGGAACTCTCTATAACACAGTTTGCTTCTGTAAACCTCAGAGAGAAAGTCAAGCCACGCTCGTACCTTAATTACCGGATACACAAACAGCCATTCATTCCTACTTAACTTAGTGCATATGATCGATGATCGTGTGACACTCTTGGATTCAATTTGAAGAGCTATATATGTTTGCCTGCAAAGAGACATTAGCGCACTGTGTCCCTCCATCTAGTTCCTCTGGGGACCTGCGTGGAAGAGGTCAGTTTTTTTGTAAAGCGGGGTTTTTATTCGGACAATGACGTCACGGGAAGTCCGCTGTTATTCCCTGTTCCTGGCTGTGCTGGAAGTAGGTTAATGCGGTTTATTTTGAAAGTTCCAGAAAAGTTCGTACTGGCCTTTAATGTGGTAACCCATGGCTGGGGTCCCAACACTGCTGTGTTCTGCCTCTATGCTGAGAAGCTGAATGGGAACCTCTGACCGGATTGTACTGGAACAAATTCTGTTTAATTCAGTTTTTTTCATATGGCACCATTCGCGAGTTTTATATTTTAGAATCCTTTAAGTAGCCACCCTGTGCTGTGATGACTGAAATATTAATTTTGGCCTCTGGGAAGTTCTTTCAAGACGCTTTGGAAACCATTTCAGGCGACCACCTCATGAAGCTCATGGAGAGAACGCCAAGAGAGCAAAGCAGTCATCAAAGCAAAGGGTGGCTATTTGGAAGAATCTAAAATATAAAATGTTTTATGGCGCAGTGCTGGTGATGTAGTGGTTAGCGCACGACCACATATAAAGGCTATTGTCCTCAAAGCAGCCTTCCCGGGTTCGAGTCCTGGACCCTGCAACCTTTGCTGAATGTCTCCCCCTGTCTTTGCCCCTCCTTCCTGTCTGCCTACTATCAAAAATAAAGGCCTCTAGTGCTGAAAAGAATTCTTAAAAAAAAATATATATATAAAATGTTTTGTGTGTAAAATACATAATTCCATGTGTGTTTATTTACAGCTGTGTTGCCTTTGGTGAAAATCTACAATGTCATGAAAATAAAGAGCCCCATTAAGTGAGAAAGTGTATCTAAAACTTTTGACTGGTAGTGTGCTGATGTCACCTCTTGTCATCCTGCTGCCGGCTTCATCCCTGAAAGCTCACAGCTGTGCCGGAAATCCCCATCTCTGCTTGTAATTTATGGAGTGCAAGAGGGAGCTCAGAGGTAGCTTTTCTTACCGGATTCACGTTTGGTGAAAGAGGCTACAGCAAGGCAGGAGAAAATGCATCATCTATGGAAGAAGAACATGAGGTTATTGGCAGAAGTAGCCCAGCCAATGCTCCACTCCAGGAAGGCATCACAGCTGAACAGAACGCCAGGCTAGATGTACAGGGGTCGGACAATGAAACTGAAACACCTGTTATTTTAGTGTGGGAGGTTTCATGGCTAAATTGGACCAGCCTGGTAGCCAGTCTTCATTGATTGCACATTGCACCAGTAAGAGCAGAGTGTGAAGGTTCAATTAGCAGGGTAAGACCATAGTTTTGCTCAAAATATTGAAATGCACACAACATTATGGATGACATACCAGAGTTCAAAAGAGGACAAATTGTTGGTGCACGTCTTGCTGGCGCATCTGTGACCAAGACAGCAAGTCTTTGTGATGTATCAAGAGCCACGGTATCCAGGGTAATGTCAGCATACCACCAAGAAGGACGAACCACATCCAACAGGATTAACTGTGGACGCAAGAGGAAGCTGTCTGAAAGGGATGTTCGGGTGCTAACCCGGATTGTATTCAAAAAACATAAAACCACGGCTGCCCAAATCACGGCAGAATTAAATGTGCACCCCAACTCTCCTGTTTCCACCAGAACTGTCCGTCGGGAGCTCCACAGGGTCAATATACACGGCCGGGCTGCTATAACCAAACCTTTGGTCACTCATGTCAATGCCAAACGTTGGTTTCAATGGTGCAAGGAGCGCAAATCTTGGGCTGTGGACAATGTGAAACATGTATTGTTCTCTGATGAGTCCACCTTTACTGTTTTCCCCACATCCGGGAGAGTAACGGTGTGGAGAAGCCCCAAAGAAGCGTACCACCCAGACTGTTGCATGCCCAGAGTGAAGCATGGGGGTGGATCAGTGATGGTTTGGGCTGCCATATCATGGTATTCCCTTGGCCCAATACTTGTGCTAGATGGACCATTCTTGAGGACCATCCAATGCACCAATACACACAGCAAGACTGGTGAAAGATTGGTTTGATGAACATGAAAGTGAAGTTGAACATCTCCCATGGCCTGCACAGTCACCAGATCTAAATATTATTGAGCCACTTTGGGGTGTTTTGGAGGAGCGAGTCAGGAAACGTTTTCCTCCACCAGTATCACGTAGTGACCTGGCCACTATCCTGCAAGAAGAATGGCTTAAAATCCCTCCAACCACTGTGCAGGACTTGTATATGTCATTCCCAAGACGAATTGACGCTGTATTGGCCACAAAAGGAGGCCCTACACCATACTAATAAATGATTGTGGTCTAAAACCAGGTGTTTCAGTTTCATTGTCCAACCCCTGTAGCTTCCATGGTGAGAAAAACCCGAGAGGGACCATAAAGTAAGTCAGCAAAAACTGCAGATGATCCATTATTAGAGCGTAGTAGGAGAACATAGCAGAGTGTGGAGAAGCGGTCATTTTGTCCTCCAGCAGCCTAAGCCTGCGAACATATGCATCATTCCTGATAGTAAAGAATTACAATAGTCCAGCCTTGAAGTAACAAATGCATGGACTAGTATATTAGCGTCACTCCTGGATAGAATATTCCTAATTTTGGCAATGTTCCGGAGGAGAAAGAAAGAAATCCTAGAAGCCTGTTTAATTATGGGATTTAAATTACATGTCCTGGTCAAAAATAACACCAACCAATTCAGTAAGCAGTTTGTTTTTCAGAGGTTCTGATCCAAAGTGTTGTATCTTACAGTGGTTGAATTGGACCTGTCTGCATATCTGCTGTGTTCTGGTTCTTTATTTTGGTCTTTCTAATCCACGTGACCTTCTGGTGACGTGATGGGCCGGAGTCACATGACTGAAGAGTTTTAAGGTGTTCTCCAAAATATTTGGATGAGATCAGTGTGAAACTGAGGCCCTCTGATTGGTTGTTCAGCAACCAATCAGAGGGCCTCAGACTGTCTGTTTTTATTGGCTCTGAAAATATTTGCTTTCTGTTTGTGTAAACATAGTCTGCTGTTTGCTCTGAAAACCTTTGATCAGTCAAATCAGATGGCTGATCATGTTAGATGGTGATGATTAATCAGTTCATTTTCATAAGAGAACTGATTTCTTTTTGTTTCATTTCAGACACAACAGACAGAAAACTGATCAATAAATGAGAAAAACAAAAATGTGTTTCCCTTTAAATGTTTAAAACTAAAACCTGACTATGTTTTGGCCCAAATACAAAGGAAAATCTTTAATGGTTTAATTATATATATATATATATATATATATATATATACAGAGAGAGAGAGAGAGAGAAATATAAATGTACAATTAAAACCGCACTATAGTGACAGGAAAGTGACTGCATCCCTGAGAAAGAAGTTAATTTATTCAGACAATTATTTTACTTTATTTTTGATTTGTTGGATCAACAAAATAAAATTCAAATAAATGCATAATAAATAATACAGAGAAACAGTCTGACCAAAAAGGAAATAAAAAAAATTCCATAATAAAAATAAATTAATGTGAATTTTATCTCGTTTCTCTGTCACCGCAGCAGCTCCCAGGTCAAAGGTCAGACGTGTTAAAGTGGTTTGATACAACCGACCCCCAACACACACACACACACACACATCACCCGCTCTTCATCTTCTCTAATTCTCCATCTGCTGCTTCATCCCTACATGAAGAAAAAATGTAACCAAGAGACAAAGATCCAAGAACATTTTATTTAATCAAAAATAAATTCTATAAAATATTCAGTTAAATTCAACTAATAAATGATGAGAAGAGATAAATAATCAGAACAGATTGGGGTTCTAAAGGCGGGATCGGCTTCATGGGCCGGCTTTAATGTGCTCTAAATAATAATAATAATAAACCATACCAACGCATATCTTATTAAATATATTTTTAAACATTTAAAAACTGAAACGCAAGAAAACAAACGACATTTTTTTTCTTTCTGCTTCTGAATCCAGGATTTAATTCATAAACAATTATTTTTTCGGGAGATTAATCCAGCAAACCGCGCTGATAAAATCAGAGGAGGAAAAACGATCCGTTAAAATAAAATTATAATTGTTCGAAAGGTTAAAAAAAGCCTGAAAACAAATTTTGTGAATTAGAAAAACACGCGAAGATTCTGCTCATATACATTTCTGATTATATTTGTGTCTATTATCTTAGCTTGTTGACCTGAACCTTGCTCTGCCTCCTCTTCCTCAGCTGTCTCACCTGGGTTCGTAGGAGAATAAAGAAATGAAAGCGGCTCCAACAGCAGCTCTCAGCGGACCTATTTGTCACAGCAAATTAGAGCGGGCCCTCGGCAGCCCACTCAAAAACACGCACACACCCGCTCCCACGCTCACACCGTGCGTGAGAGGTTCCACGACAGCTCTGGCGAGCGCACCGCGCCTCCTCCCCGACATCAGGCTCCTCGGTTCGGTCAGAGCTCCTGCAGCTGCTCCGCCAGTCAATCAGAGCGCGTCCATGTGAGCGTGCGCAGTTGCACCCAAACTGTGACTCCCCTCCTCCTCAGGTCATGTGACTGTGGAAAAGCGTCCCATTAATGAAGCTCCTCTCCTGTCAGCGCCTTCAGCCGCAGGAGGAGCCGCGTACGGAGCTGAGCACGGAGCAGTGAGGTGGACATGGAGGAGGAGGCAGCCGCGTAGCGCAGCGCAGCAGCGGGCGGAGAGAGGACGGGACCCCGCGCAGCACCTGTTGGTGACTCGTAGGGAGGAGCTGAGGTGGAGGGCAGGAGGAGAGAAAAAGAGAAGAAGGACCTCTGCTATTGCTTTAACTTTTCTTGAAACTAAATTTGGAGTTTTGAGTTCCGAGCTCAAACGGAACCATGCGCACCAACCTGCAGCCCAGTGTGCTGCTGTGTGTAAACACGCAGTGAGAAGCTGCAGGTGTTTGTGAAACTTTACAGATACTGAGACTGAAGTTATTCCGTTCTGTTTCGGTTCAGCTCGGCTCGGAACAATGCCTCGGCCCGGGAGGAACACCTACAGCGACCAGAAGCCTCCGTACTCCTACATCTCCCTGACGGCCATGGCCATCCAGAGCTGCCCGGAGAAGATGCTGCCCCTCAGTGAGATCTACAAGTTCATAATGGACCGGTTCCCCTACTACCGGGAGAACACGCAGCGCTGGCAGAACTCCCTGCGCCACAACCTCTCCTTCAACGACTGCTTCATCAAGATCCCCCGCAGGCCGGATCAGCCCGGAAAGGGCAGCTTCTGGGCCCTGCACCCGAACTGCGGAGACATGTTCGAGAACGGCAGCTTTCTGCGACGCAGGAAGCGATTTAAGGTAGGCGGTGTGCAGGTGACGGACCCGCTGGGCCCCAGCAAGCCGCAGGACGCCGCGCACTACCTGCAGCAGCAGGCCAAGCTGCGGCTGAGCGCGCTGCATGCCGCCGCGCACCTCCCGCAGGTCCCGGCCGGGTACAGCCTGAGCTCCGTCACGCAGCCGTCAGGCTTCAAACACCCGTTCGCCATCGAGAACATCATCGCCAGAGAGTACAAGGTTCCGGGCGGACTGACTGCCTTCCCAACCGCCGGATACCCGCTGCACAACCAGCTGAGCCCGGCCTGGCCACACATGTACGGGTCGGGCGTGATGGACCCTGCCGCCCCCATCTCCATGTCCCCCGGGGACTACTCAGCTTACGGCATGCCGTTGAAGACCCTCTGTCACAGCGGCCAGACTCTGCCCGCCATCCCGGTGCCCATCAAACCCGCACCCGGCCTGCCCGCACATATCCCGGCCTTTCTGGCCCACTCCCCGCGGTCCCTGAGCCCGACCTCCCCGCAAACAGCCACCGGTCAGAGCAGCCCTGCCGGCCCCGCAGAGGCGCTGCAGTCCGCGGTGGCAGTGCACTGATCACCCCCGCAGGAAGCGCGGTGCATGGAAAGCTACGATGTTTCTTTGTGTTACTGAGACCTTTGACCTCCGGCAGAGCCCAGTTCGGAGCTGAAGGTTCGATGGATCCTGCAGAGACACGAAGGAAACCGGACTTGATATTTTTCTGTCTCACTTTGTCAGAACTGAAGAGAAAAGTTCAATTAAACCAAATATTTCACCTTTTTTCCTTTAGTTTGTGTCTAATGACTGATGAGAAAAACTGGATCTTCATGTCGAAGCAGAGAACAGTTCTACCAACCAGAACACCGTGATGGACCGCTTAGAGAAGAACTGAGGAGCTGGAGGCCTCGCTGGTCCTGTGTGTGTGTGTGTGTGTGTGTGTGTGTGTGTGTGTGTGTGTGTGTGTGTCTGCATGCCGCCGTGTGAACAGTGTTTCTGATGCATAAAACGCATGAAGACTAAAAGGTGTCTCCAGAAAAACAGGAAATAACTGCAACTGCTCTGTTTGCTTTATTCTCTCCAATTTCTGCTTTCCTCAAACTTGTCATCTGTGTAAAATTTAAAGAACATATTTAAAATAAGTTTAATTTATTTCTGTCTCCCGCTGCGTTTCTTCGTAAAAATAGTCCTATTTTATTCTATTTGTTGCTCATGATGAACCATAAAAACTAAAACAACGAATCTATTTTTATTTCGCTGATTTTTACCCAGAAAGATTCTGTTTACCGATGTTAATCTCAGTTAGTTTAGAGATGAAAACAGAATGCAGAAAATGTTTCAGAGGTTAGAAGGAATGTGATAAGTGTTTCTGCTGCGGCGCCTTCAGGAACTCTCACCTGTCCACAGGTGAAGCTCCAGCTTGTTCTCAGCCCCCGTCGCGTCTGTGAAAAACGAACAGAATTAATTCATTTAAACTAAATTTAAGCTGAATTTCTCCAAATAATTTAGATTAGAATAGATTTCATTTTATGCTTTCTTGAGTTGCAGAGTTTTTCATTTTTTACCGAGGAAGAAAAGTTTAATATTTAATATTTCTGTGAATATTTCTGTGAATCAGGTTGATTTGGGATTATTTTAACCTGATGTTTATCACGTTCCTGCGCAAATTCAGAACCAATTGACACAAACCAGTAAATTTAATTAATTATTCTTGGTTCAGGTTTAACGCTTCTTTCCACAGAAAAAAAGGGACAGAAAAGTGTTTAAAATCAGTTTGAAGCTGAAATTTCTGCAGCTGCTGCCTCAGATCTGGGCAGATGATAAATGACCAGTTCGCTTTATTAATTTATGCTTTTGTTTATTATTTTCTGTAAAAAAACAACAACAATTTTTTAATTATATAATTGTTTGGTGACAAAAATATTCAAATTTATGTTTTCATGACAGACATAAAAAATATTTCTGTTTCCATAAATAAAAAAAAAAGCTTTTTGGAATAAATTTGTTTACTTTCAGGTGAAGAACACACTCACACACACTCACACACACACACACACACACACACACACACTGGTGTTATTTTTTAAACGTTGCCCAAACTTGAAAAAATGCTGCAAAGATTTTAATAAACGAGAAATTATATCTAATCTAAAACCATAGAAGCATGAAGTTTTAATTGTTACATTAAAACATTTTAAATATAAAATGTAAGAATGAAATGTCATAATAAGGAATCAGATTTTCCCTGTTTAGGAGAAATCCACAGATAGATTTATTTTCCACTGTAAGATTTCTCTGAGATCCACTCTCCAGTTTGTTCTGGATCTAGTTTGTTCTGGATCATTCTGAGTAACGCATGTTTAGAACCTCCCGGCAGAACTCCTTTCGAGCTGCTGATTTGAACCAGAACTCAGATCCCATTTTTATGGATGTGAATCAAAATGTTTCCAAACTCCAAGTAGATCCATGGTTCCATGCCTGTAATAACGTTTATTTGATGGAGATGCTGTTACCATGGCAACCTGTGATGTTTGGACACAGAACTCTGATCCAATCGGTCTATGAAGCAGGACATTTGTCCTGAGAATCCGATCTGATCCCAGGTCAGTTCCTCTGACACATCTGCTGTTAGATCAGCTTCAAACTGGACCTGAGGAATACCAGAACGTTCTCAGAAGGTGACCACTCCTTCTCATGCTGTGCTGAGACCTTCTTCCAACCTGAGTGTGGTCACATATTCAGGCTCCTGGACCTTGTAGGTTCTTAACCTCCACTCACAGAGTCAGAACTCCATCACGAACCCAACAGGAAACAGTCAGGAACCTAAAGATCCAGTTTCTTTTGCATCTTAATGATTTCCAGAAAGTCACAATCTGGAGCTGGAGTTAATCCATGGATCAGCTCAGGAGACCAAATCTTTGGAGCAGGTCAGTTTACTGAAACCAGAACCTTCTACAGATAGAGCCACAAAGGTACTGATGAATGTCTTGAGACACCATAGTCTTCTGAACCTAATCAGGACCACATTCAGGAACTCAGAACACAGTCTCAGAAGCCATCAGTTCAATAATAATCTTCTAGCCAAGGTCTGTTTGGTATCTGAACCAGAACTTTCTACAGGAACTGAGCTAATGTTTACCTTTACCTTCAGGTTTTGGATTCATTAATTTAAAACAGAACCGGCACATCTTGGTGAACATTTACAAGATGATTGTAAATATGTGACCCGATGGTAATTTTCTTCCTTGGTCTCATGGACAAGATGCTGGTTCCTAAAAAACTAGAAAACTTCTATTGGGCCGGTTCAGCCTGAGGCCAACTCTAGCATGAATCAGTCTTTTGTTCTGAAGCTTTTTATTAAAAAGTAACTGATAAAGCAACAGAAACAGGTTTGTTGACTAACATGCTAAAGTGTTCGTTAACATGTGAGTAACGAGGTTCTCCCAAGAGCTTAATTAGTCTCATTCAGATCTTCTGGTTGTCTTCAGAATCCAGAACCTCTTTCTCATATGATGTTTGAAAGTATCTGAGTCTGTAGCCCAGTCCAAATAAATATCTTCATTAAACATAAAGATTCCTAACTCAGAACCAGTCAACGCAGAGCAGTAAAACCAGTAAGATGAATTAATTATGTTCAGGCAAAGTTCACGCTTCTATTCACAGAAAAATAGGACAGAAAAAGTGCCTGAAATCAGTTTGAAGCTGAACTTTCTGCAGCTGCTGCCTCAGATCTGAGCCGATGATAACAGCTCAGGTTCACTGATGGTCAGCAGTGCTGGAGGATCCAGCAGAACCTCTGAGCTTGAAGCTGCAGCCGGGATGATCTGGACGCCTGTGAAGGATCGGCCCGTTAACTTGTCCTGCAGCCCGACACAATCAGCTCCATTAAAGCTGAGGGCTCTTTGAGAGCGTTGCTGAGAGACAGAGACCGTCTCAACAACAATGTGGACACCCCCTGCCAAACCCCCACCCACCCACAGGACCACCCCACCCTCCTGGTGACCACACAAGTTACAGCAGGAACATTTAAGTTTGCTTCCAAGAGCCAGAGAGAGGAAAATCCACCAGAGAACCAAAAGCAGAACTCTTCCTGATTTCCGCGGATAAACATGGAGCACTCCCCGTCCATCAGCTCAAGGTCTCACCTCCATCTCAGATTTCCACCGTCTGCAGGGTGTTCAGTTCAGACCTGGAGTTCTGTACCTCCTGAACTAAGCAACACTACATCCCAGAGAAAGTTCAGTGGTCATTAAATATTCAAATGTAGATTATTTAATGCTGCATACTCATCCACCCCAGCTTTAATGCATTATTTCCTGTTTTACCGAATCATGGGATTTAGGTTTTGTCCCAATCCAACTTCCAGCTTTACTGGATTTTATGTGACAGATCAACACAAATTGGAAGGAAAATAATTTGTGGTTTTCAACATTTTAAACAAATAAAACTGTGAGCGTGTGGCCGGTTTCAGAGCCCTTCACACTGATACCCCTAAATAAAGTACAGTTCAGCCTTCAGAAGTTACCAGACCCCAGCTGACACGCCATGCAGGAGACACAGGGAACACTCAGGAGACTCAACACAAATGCATGCCACACTTTTAAGATTTTTGTTTGTAAAAAAGGTTAAAAACCATAAATCATTATTCCTCATTTTCACAGTTCTGTTCTACTCCCAATGAAGTGACGTTTATTCAGTGAAATGGGACAAAATGTGGAAAAGGGGTGTGAATACTTTTGGTAGGTTCTGAACAAACACATTCAGACCCGTTAGTCAAAATCTCAGCAGCTGTGTGGTTTAGTGGACCAATTTAACAAGTGAAGAAAGTGATGAAGCTGCTGCTGAGGAAGAGTAGGAGTGGAGTGTGATCAGAAGCTTCAGACACTGAAAGCTGAACGTTTTCCTTGTTTTCACAAATAACGCTGATCTACAAGCTGCTCTCTGATTTCACCTTCAAGCTTGTTTCCCTGAAGGTCCAGATGTTGCTTCTGAAGGAACCGGTTAGTTACATTAATCTGAAAACTGAGACAAAGAAAAGTTTCTGCAGCTCCAAAATGGCCTCCTTCAGCTGAACAGGAGCAGAACTCGAACTGACGGTAAGTTTCTCCGATCCGACGCTGCTGTCCAGAACCTACCAGTTCCGTTCCAGCTGAGTGAAACTGGAGAATCTCAGGACAAATATCTGCTGCTGCTGGAGTTGTTATTAATCACGATGCCGCTCGTTAATTAGAGGCTGCAGATGCAGGCGAGACAGCGTGGTGTCACCAAACCTTCAATTAAACCGTCCAGACCGTCCCGCTCACACTGAGGAGGACAGCACCTCCCTGATGAAGATGATCATGATGACACCACGTCCCGCCCCCAGCCAAGCAACACATGGCTCATTTCCACTCATGGGTGGAGGCATCAGATGATGAAACACAAGGAAACAAAAGACAAGGAGGAGCAGAGCCTCAAACTCACAGCTCAAAGAGATCCATTTGGTGACATTACCGCAGGTAGGTTCGGTTTGATCGGACCACAGCTAACTCACATCAGCCCAGAAGAAAAATCACAGGTACCAGATTGATCCCAGTAGAGCCAGAAGGTTTGGTCTAAACTAACAAACACCAGAGAAACACCAGAGAAATCTGAAGGTGTGAATCTGAAACAATCGGAGCTGGTGCAGGTCCAAACATACAGTTTCCTGCTGAAATGAAAACCGATCTGTTCAGAACAATAAACGATGACAAATTTCATCTGATGACAACAAAAACTGTTCAGAAATATGGAAACTTTGGAAAATGTTGGATTTTATCCAGAAACCAAATGAACTGAGCTAAACTGTTTTACTCTTGATTTTGCTGCAGGAATCCAGGTTTTTATGCAGGTTGAAGCATTTGGTTTTCATTCAGGCATCCTGTAAAAAGCTCCATAGTTTTACTTTTGGGAATAAATCATCTGCTAATAAAATGAAAGCATAGTTTTGTGTTCATTGAAATGTGTTAGTGGTATGGCCACAACAGCCCGATGCTGTGTTGATTAAAAGTGCAGCCAGGGGGCCATTTGAGGCCTCTGGCAGGGGTCTTTTTGGCCTGCGGGCCGAATCAAAGACAGGTGCTGATCCAGCAGCAGCTGCAGATGGACTCTTTGTTTAATTTTTCAGGCAAGTTGCAGAAAACTTTAAATCTTCTTAAAATGGAAAACTCTTGGTGCAGCACCAACTGTTTATCTTTTATCAATTGTTCCGTTTTTTTGCTTTCATTATAATTCAATTATTAACTGAACAATAAATGTCCAGTGGTCAGAGTAGGCAGAACCGTTTCTTAAACTGGGCTAAATAAAAAAGAATTAAGCGTCTCTTTTTGTTGATGCTGAGAAAAGATTCAACATAACTGAAAGCGATTCATTTAGCTACAGGGGACATACAGGGGTTGGACAATGAAACTGAAACACCTGGTTTTAGACCACAATAATTTATTAGTATGATGTAGGACCTCCTTTTGCGGCCAATACAGCGTCAATTCGTCTTGGGAATGACATATACAAGTCCTGCACAGTGGTCAGAGGGATTTTAAGCCATTCTTCTTGCAGGATAGTGGCCAGGTCACTACGTAATACTGGTGGAGGAAAACGTTTCCTGACTCGCTCCCCCAAAACACCCCAAAGTGGCTCAATAATATTTAGATCTGGTGACTGTGCAGGCCATGGGAGATGTTCAACTTCACTTTCATGTTCATCAAACCAATCTTTCACCAGTCTTGATGTGTATATTGGTGCTTTGTCATCCTGATACACGGCACCACCTTCAGGATACAATGTTTGAACCATTGGATGCACATGGTCCTCAAGAATGGTTCGGTAGTCCTTGGCAGTGCCCATCTAGCACAAGTATTGGGCCAAGGGAATGCCATGATATGACAGCCCAAACCATCACTGATCCACCCCCATGCTTCACTCTGGGCATGCAACAGTCTGGGTGGTACGCTTCTTTGGGGCTTCTCCACACCGTAACTCTCCCGGATGTGGGGAAAACAGTAAAGGTGGACTCACCAGAGAACAATACATGTTTCACATTGTCCACAGCCCAAGATTTGCGCTCCTTGCACCATTGAAACCGACGTTTGGCATTGGCATGAGTGACCAAAGGTTTGGCTATAGCAGCCCGGCCGTGTATGTTGACCCTGTGGAGCTCCTGACGGACAGTTCTGGTGGAAACAGGAGAGTTGAGGTGCACATTTAATGCTGCCGTGATTTGGGCCGCCGTGGTTTTATGTTTTTTGGATACAATCCGGGTTAGCACCCGAACATCCCTTTCAGACAGCTTCCTCTTGCGTTCACAGTTAATCCTGTTGGATGTGGTTCGTCCTTCTTGGTGGTATGCTGACATTACCCTGGATACTGTGGCTCTTGATACATCACAAAGACTTGCTGTCTTGGTCACAGATGCGCCAGCAAGACATGCACCAACAATTTGTCCTCTTTTGAACTCTGGTATGTCACCCATAATGTTGTGTGCATTTCAATATTTTGAGCAAAACTGTGCTCTTACCCTGCTAATTGAACCTTCACACTCTGCTCTTACTGGTGCAATGTGCAATCAATGAAGACTGGCTACCAGGCTGGTCCAATTTAGCCATGAAACCTCCCACACTAAAATGACAGGTGTTTCAGTTTCATTGTCCAACCTCTGTACATGTGAGACTCTTTTCTACAATAATCTGAATAATTTCTTCATTTCATGTAAATATTTTGCTCTTAGTTTCTAGTTGAATGAGTGAAAATAAAAAAAAATCACATTTTTAATAAAAATAAAATATATTTTTTGGTGGTTTAGACTGTATGCTGTTATATTTAGGACTAAACCAGACTGGACTTCATTAACGATGGGTTGGACCTGGTAATGAACTGAAACTTTTTCAGACCAAATCTTTGTTTCCATAAAAATAAATGGAACAGGGTCCAGTTGGCGTCTCTTGCCTGATGATTAAGCCTGTTTTTCCCTGGAGGCCCCCGAGGTCTGATGTGACCCAGCTGCTGGACCTTCAGTCAGAGTCTTCTCCCTCTTGAAGATTATTCCCCATCCATCTCCTGGGATTCCCAGAGCGGAGCGTCGGAGTTCTGCCACCTCAGCCTGTCGGCAGCTTTGAAGTGTTGCTGTAGGTGTTAGTTTACGGGCCAAGGAGGAGATAAGATTCCTGAATGGGTCGTAAATAATAAGAAAAAAGCTGCAGGCGAAAAGACAGCGGGGTCGTTAAGGTTGACGGTCTGTTATCATCTGAAACATTCCTTGGCAACAAGTAAAACCTGAACAAACTGGATCTGAGGAAAGTGTTCACACCACGCTTCATGTGTCAACATGAGAAACACGACAAGACCTGAGGGGTTGAATCCTTGCTGGGAAATCCTTCTTGAAGCCAAATCACTGAAGCCATCAGTCATCTGCATGGCTGGGAGAGAAGGTCCAGAAACCTGTAAACCCCACAGTGAACCTGCAAAGGAGATGCATGTCTCCTCTAGAATAAAATCTGTATCAAAATCAGTCAGGACTGCTTGTCCCTCCTAAATGTTATAGAACAGAAATGTTCTGAGGTGTTCATTCTGCTCTGCACACCATGGTTCTGCTCAGAATCTGTCAGGACAATCTATTGGGAGGGATCTATTGGGGTCACATGATGCTGCGGAGTTCTCAGGAATTACGATGCTGTGGAGAGGTCAGAGGTCACATGATACTGCAGAGAGGTCAGAGTTCACATGATACTGTGGAGATCTCAGAGGTCACATGATGCTGCGGAGTTCTCAGGAATTACGACGCTGCAGAGAGGTCAGAGTTCATATGATACTGTGGAGATCTCAGAGATCACATGATGCTGCAGAGACCTAAGAGGTCAAATGATGCTGCGGAGATTTCAGGGGTTCACATGATGGTGCAGAAACCTCAGAGGTCACATAATGTTGCGGAGAGATCAGAGGTCACATGATGGTGCAGAGATCTCAGAGGTCGCATGATGATGCGGAGAGGTCAGAGGTCAAATGATGCTGCTGAGATCTCAGAGGTCACATAATGTTGCAGAGATCTCAGGAATCACATGATGTTGCTGAGAGGTCAGAGTCACATGATGCTGATTTCAAAGGTCACAGAAATCTCTGCAGGTTTTCCATTACAGGACATCTGTATGCATCATCTCACCTGCTTTCATGTAGAAACCTCCAAGCTGAAATTGTCCTTCAGAAGCTTCATCTTTGTGTTGAGATAAAACCATTCAGCATAGGAAGTTTGTTTGTCTCCTTCCTCAAACATCATGCCGACGGTAAAAAGATTTCAAGCTTAAATGTGTAAAACCTCAGAGAAGCACCATGAACACTTGAATTCTTTTCAAGCATTGTAAACGGGCCTGATATCCCTTCCCAGGTTGATGGGCAGCTGCTTCTCTCAGATCCTTGCTGATGTCTTGCCGTCCAGGCATTGTGTGAACACACAGCTGTTAGCTCCAGAGCAGCAAACTTGCTGTTCTGGAGACGCTCACCCTGAAGATGATGATCTGTGAATCAATGCATCTGGTCAGCTGCTCCTGGTGCTGAACCTCTAAAGTCCGGTGGAAGCATTAAGGGTGTACTTAGTTTTGTATTGTGGTTTTATTTTTTTCTGTTAAAAATCACTCAGTGGTCTTTGTTTAGTGTTCTTCATTAAAGATGGATCTACAGAACTTTAGACCCTGTTGAAGAACAGATGAAACAGAGAGTGGACGGTGGTTCTGTCTTGGTTCTATGATTAGGTTTAATATAAGAACAAGATGTTCTGATTGGGCTGCAGGTGGACCGTCGCTGCTGTCACTCAGAGGACAGCCGTGGTTTCTGGGTCACACATGAAACCAAGCAGCTTCACCTCTAACTGAGACGGATGATTTATTCAGGCGCTGGCAGCCGCTCGGCACGGCAACAGATTGTGTTCTTGGTGATGTGCCTGACGGCGCCGAAGGGGAGCCACAAGACAAGGCTGAGCCCAGACAGACGGAGGTTCTGTTTGAGATGAAAGAAGAAGATGAGAAGAAGACGGAGCAGATCCAGGACTCTGGAGGTTGGAGGTCATGTTGCTGCTGCTGCTTCAGTCACAGCCACAGCCTCTGTGATCCAGAAGGTTCATGGTTTCATCACTTTCATATAGTCTGTTCTCACAGGAACCTCATTTCAGACAGGAAGTGGGCAAAGAGAGAGGGGGGACACGCAGTAGAGGTTCTGAGGACAGGAACCGAACCCCTGGATGGCTGAGACAAGGACTAACAGCCTCGATACATGGGAGAAAACTGGGAGGACAAACACTGAGGAGTGCGACGATGGCAGGAGTTTGAGTGACAGAACACATTCAACCCATGACACTGGTGGTCTTTTCTCCTGTCTTCTGTAGGCAGTTTGAACAAATCTTACTGATTTAGTTTTTGGCTTTTCTTCTAACGTTTGTTAAATTGAACAAGTTTCCCCCTTTTTAATCAAATGTCTTTTATTATTAAGTCAAATTTCCAGGTACTGGAGGATTCTGCTAGCCTGCAGAGGAGCATGGGAAAAACTTGCAGAGGAGTTCAAGAGTTTAAATGTGGACAGGACACAAACAGTTTGTGTTAAAGCTGTAGAGTATGAAAGAGAACAGATTCACTTTCTTCAGAAGGATTTTACAACAAATTTACATTTTAAAACATGTTGAAAATAATAAAGCTTTCGATGGAAACACCTTATGATCATTTCAGCAGAAATCTCCATCCACCCACCCACCCATCCATCCATCCATCCATCCATCCACCCACCCATCCATCCATCCATTCGTCCACCCACCCACCCACCCACCCATCCATGGTTTTGTTCATTTACTGACTGAATGTGTTAATGTTACATCTGCTGCAGTTTCTGTGTGTTTTTAAGTGTTCTCAGAGTAAAAGTATTTGTTGAACCCGCAGACAGTCTGAAACAGAAGTTTAATGTTCTGACTGGAGAACCAGCTGTAAGGCAGTTTCTAACGTTCTGCTCCCAGCACCTAACCAACCCTTTCTAGCTCCGGTTTTGTCCTCCTTTACGAGGCGTCGTCCTGCACCTGCAGCCTTTTCATTGGGCAGATCCGAGGCCGCACACATTCCCATTCACATGC
Organism: Girardinichthys multiradiatus; assembly: GCF_021462225.1. Lineage (NCBI taxonomy): Eukaryota > Metazoa > Chordata > Actinopteri > Cyprinodontiformes > Goodeidae > Girardinichthys > Girardinichthys multiradiatus. The sequence goes on along the minus strand of NC_061797.1, from coordinate 48,801,361 downwards.
ACGAGGAGAAGATTAGACCTAATTCAGCTTATTTTCCTCATGTGGACCCAAAGACATGACAAGTGGAGTGAGAGGCCGGTTCTCCTCCTGCAGGCTGAAAGGCAGCACGAAGCAGAGGCGACCAACCCTTTTGTGTTCCTCTCAAGTGCTAATGCACAACTGATTCCTCTTAATGCACCCGGGAGACTCCTTTAGTTGTCTGCATTTGCATCCAAATGGTGTCTTTGTTGCTTGTTAATGAGTCTTTTTAAGACATAATTGAAACAAGAGCATTTTAAACATCTTTAACCTGCTCTGGATGGCTGTTGACGCTGCAGCCTGATGGGGTCTCGGACTTTACAAACATTTTACTCCTCTGCTGACTGGTTTGAGTTTGTCAAGTTTCTGGGTTGCTCTGGTTCAGTTTGTATGTGATTTTATTCTGTGATGGTTTTTAGTTGTCATGCTGAAATACATAAATTCATGATTGTTTTTGTTGCATCTTTTGCAGTCCTCGTCTCTTCTCAGTACTTTAATCTCTATTCCAGATCATTTCCAGAACAGGAACAAAGAAATGTCACCAGAAGCTCGCATCTGATTTAGTCAGGTGATGAAGAGCATTTTTAGGTTGGACGTGGCTCTGTCCTCAGTGACCTGTAGGTGGCAGACCTTCTGCAGGTCAGTGGCCCCGGTTTTCTTCATCAGGAAAAGAACATAATGAGTATTGGCCAGTGGGTTCTCGGTTCCTGGTGTTGGAAGGTTCAGGTCTTCATGAGCCTCATGATTTACAGAAAATAGTGAAAGAAGAATAAACAAAGTTTCCTCTAAAACCAGTTAGTAATTAATGCTGCTGCTGGAGGGTGTGGTCAGAAATCACTTCTTCTATCATGGCTGTGTGGTTTCTCAAATAGAATCCAGCAACCTGTTTTTAATGTTTGTGTTAATGGATATTGCTGTGTGGTCACTCGGTATTTTAAGGTCATTCAGCTGCAGGTGGGTGTGGTGACATATCAGGTATGAGTTGAGCTGAATAAATTGTTGTGTGAAGGTTTTTGGGATCCTTTTATTGATCTTGCTTTGCAACAGCTACCATCAACTAATGTTAAATAAATACACAATGATTAACTAAACGCACCTCATTCTTACTAGTTATGAATGATAAACTACTTTAAACAAGTGTTTAACGAGTTGGGACTGACTAAAGCTAAAGCTAATGAATAAAACTGTCATTTTGGTTGCCAATCTGACCCACATGCAGAAAACACTCAGAGAGAAAATGAAGTTTAACGTGTTTCTTTGTTCACAGGTCCGATGGTGGTGGAATCTGGGACTGGTGTGAGGTATCTTACAGTTTGTTGCAGGTGCTGGTTCGCCGGAGGGGAGTTATTCTGGGTCTGGTAAGTTTGGTAAGCCTGGTCACTTTGATAACTGATCCTTTCCACAGATCAGAACTTTGATTCGTTGTTTCCTTACTGATTTGGTCCAGTGATGCCGCTCGCTGGAGGTACATGATTCGCTCGGAGAAGCTGAGATTATGGAGTCCAACCGCTGCCAGCAAAGCCTGACTGGAAATCTTGACAACGAAGGTGAGGTCAGGTAGGTTCTTCAAGGAGCTTGAACTGGGTCCAAAACTGAACCTGGAAAATAAGCAAGGACAAGACTGATAAGTCAAAGCTTAGAATAAACATGGGTATCATAAACTTGGCCAGTTGAATGTACCACAGAGGCAAAACACTCAAGCATCGAAGTGCTGGCAGCATGCTCCTTATAAACCTCCCAGCTTGATCAAGGACATGGAGAACACCTGTCCACCTGTTATTGGTTAAATAATCATTGGAATCTAATCCTAAACCTGTCATGTAGGCGCGGCGCTGATCGTGTAGGGGTTAAGCGCGCGACCATACACGGCGGCTACAGTCCTCGAAGCGACCGTCCCGGGTTCGAGTCCCGGACCCGGCGACATTTGCCGAATGTCTCCCCCTCTCTCTACCCCTCTTTCCGGTCTGCCTACTGTCAAAAAAATAAAAAATAAAGGCCACTAGTGCCGAAAAATATCTTTAAAAAAAACCTGTCATGTAGTGGAGGTTTAAGTTGGACTTGTGATGAGCATGGTGAAGGGTTTAATATTAAAACAGAAACCTGACAGGCTTAGAGCAGGGCAAATGGGACGTGGGTCACAGACAAGAGTAATGGGAGAATCCAGCAATGAACCGTGAAAAACCAGGAGCTCAAATACTGATGCAGAGGGGTGGAAAATGACAAATGAACCAGAAGAGCTAATCACAGGAGATGTGGGACAGCTCTGGCAGAATAAAAGCTGGGAAGCTGAGGGATGGAGACTAATTAATACAGAGAGAGCTGAGCTAAGACACAAACAACCAACTAAACAAGAGGAAACGATTCACCCCGACCTAAGAAAATAAACTAGAAATACGGAAAACAGAACACAAGAAATAAATAAGAAACTAAACCTAAAGGAATGAACTATATACAGCAAGACCATATAGAACATAAATTTAAAGAAAATCACAAATAAATCAACATGAGAACATCATCAATATCTAATGATAGACTGATTACAATTTAAGTAAATATACATTGATTCATATTAAATTCTATTGCTATAAACCTAATTAATAATTAACTGAAAATAGTTTAGTAGCATCTTATTATTAATTAAGCAATATCTACTTATTAATTGGCTGTTAACTCCACATAAATAAACAATAACTAGTCTTAACTAACGAGATATGTGCCGACTCTACTAACTAATACTCATTCACTAAAGTAACTAAATCATCGTCTAACTAACCAATAATTAGTCATTAATTACCTGATCAGAACTTGGTTAGCTCATGCTTGTTTTATAATTAATCGTTGGTTCTTTAGATGTTTACATGCAAATAAGATTTTATTCGGAAGAGTTCCAGAAATCATCGTTCAGTTTGATTTCTTTGATGTTGCTCATATAAACCGATTAATGATGATGATGTCAGTGACTGGAAAGCTCACCGGATTGGTTGGTTTTATCCAGGGATCAGGAACCATTCCTGCAGACGCGGTAATCGTCTTTATTAATAGGAACTAATCTGTGAATTTAAGCAGGCGGATCTGTGTATGGGAGCTGATTTCATTATGTTACACTGGAAAGCTTTGCTTTCATTCAGGTAAATTCTTCATTTTAAATAACTGGTTTCACGTTTAGCAGGTAAACCTGGGATTAAATTAATAAAACAATCTTTTTACATCTCAGAGGTTGTTTTAAATGTCATCAAAGGGAAACATCCGAAGGTTTGAACCCGAACAGTCTTTCTGAACTGCATTTAAACGTTTTATTTCCCCAGATTTAAAGCTGAAACGCCAAGGAAAGATGAAGTGTGTAAATATTAACTGTTGGGATGCAGGGAGGCTTTTCTTCCTCCTCTTAGTTTAAACCTGTTAAACTAACAGTTCACTTCCAGCCGTATTTGCTCACAACCATTCAGCCCAACACAAAGCTCCGTTCAATCACTTTCTTCCACAAGTGAGACTCCGGCTTTGTCTGGACAAAATAAACTACCGGAGCCGTCTTTTTCTTTCATTCAGCTTCCTCGCAGCAGCTTTTATTTCACGGCTGCCCCCGACGCTCAGGGAGGGTTTCAGAGCAGAAGAATGATTCCTCCTCCTCCTCCAGGATTCAGCCAGCTGACAGCTTCCCTCCACATCGCCTGGCGACTGAAGGGACCACACACGCTCCCAGTCGGCCTAATTCTTCTTCTTGGCTTTTCTAGAGCTGAGACACTCTGCAGACACAGCTTTTCACCCTCGAGGACTTCCAAATAAATTTCAAGCATGCATGTAAAAGCTGTCGAGGGCTGTTAGACAATAAGGTTTCCCTGTTGGGGTGTCCGGGTGTAACTGGGATCTGTTTCCAGACGCCACCCGCGGTTTAGATTAGTGACGAGTTGTAATCAGGACCAGACACCCATAAAAAAATCTAATACTAAAACTATCCCAGAGAGAAATCCTGCTATTGCTGCTGCAGTGCCAGCAGAAGACCATTATAAAAGCTGCTGATGCTCAGAAATCCAGCAAACATCAGCTTTCTTCTGTTAGGAACCTGGGACAATCCTCAAATCAAAATGAGGGCTGCTGAGTCACCAGTTGCTATGGCGATTCCCTCCTTTTCTGAGTAGCAAGAGGACATAAAACTTGCAGCCTCAAGGTGGGATCAGAACCTTTAGGTGTCACACATGGACCAACAACATGAAAGGAGGTTCTGAATATTTCAACGGGTCAGAACCATCATCACACTCTAAGCTAAATGTTCTCTGGGATATTCAGAAAAAATCTTCCAACTTAAACTGTGATTGTGGAAAAGCTGTAAAAAGGATCAAAATAACTGCGTCAAGTAAAGTCCAAGTCCTTCCTGTGATCCAATGATGCTCTGAATGATGGTTCTGATGGTTCTGATGGATGAGACATAGAGTTCCAAACAGAGCTGGGTTTACTGACTGCTCTAATCTATATCCAGTTTTTGCCTGTGGGGGAAATAGTTTTAAATTTTTCCTGTTTGGGATTTTTCCCGTGGATCTTCTGCAGCGCCGTGTTGGGAAACAGGCTTCACGTGTCAGGGACTTCATGTTTTATTACCCGCAGTAAAACACTTTAGTGCTGCAGAAATTGGGCTGTTATTAAAATATGGAGCCCATATCTGTCACATGGAGACGTGCCGTTATCTTTTGGTGATGTTCAGATATATTTTATCATAATCAGGGAGGCCGAGCGGGGCCTTGTACACATCATTGGCTTTTCCTGCTCGGTTACATCATGAAGGTCAGAGTTCCTGCTGCCTTTTTCTGGCTGTTTGACTTTTAAGAAGATTGAGAAGCAGCCAGAAGCATTTTTTCCCCCTCCATCAGTCAGGAAGCTTGGATTTATGGAGAAACCTGGAGTCAAATGGAAATGAAATATCAATCTGTGAATAAAGGGTTTCTCAGAGCAACTGTTCTGTTTGTGCAACAATTTAACAGAGAAAATACGTCTTCTGAAGATGCAGAGGAGACATTAGTCCTAAAGGTGCAGGACCGCAGCTTCAAACATCTTCTGACCAGATCCACACAGAAGTGAAGCTCAGCAGGAAGAATATGGAGATATGAATAAAAAAGGAGCATTTGGTTGGTCTGGATCTTATCAAGGAGCATCAGCCTCTGATCACCTGATATCACAGAATGGACCAAAAGTATTCATACCCCCGAGAAGTAATATTTTAATCTGACCAACATGTTTCTTCTGACTGACAGTGGCAATAATGTTTTGGAGCGACCCAGCCAGAGTTCTGATGAGTCTGACAGAGAATCTGTGGAGATTAGGGTGATGGTAAGGAGACCTTCCAATCTCAAGCACTTGGAGTTCATCACCAAAGATAAATCATCTAAAGACCAGAAGAAACCTGTAGAAAGCGGCTCAGCTGTTTGAAGAAGTGTTTGACAGCTGTAATAATTTTTTCCATTGATTAATGAGGTTGCTAATAATTTGACATATTTTAATAAACTGTAAATTAAAAAGTTAAATATTGTGTTTTTAATGAAAGCTCCTTTAATATTGTTTTATGTAATTTCTGGTTTAATTAAAATAATTTTAAATCTTAATCTGCCAGGGGTATGAATAGTTTTGGACTTACCTGTAGCTGGGCCAGATTAATGAGTCCATCAGTGATTCTTGTAAGGTTTAAACTGGGTCCATAGCAGGTCTATTTCTGGTCCAGGTGACCCTGTTTGGCTCCTAGCAAGATGTCCAGAGTTTCAGAAACACCTTCAGGTTTATGATCCATCTGAGTTCCTTCTTCCAACAAGACGTCCACAGAGAGCTCAGTGTTATAATGTTCAGTCATATTCAGTTAAATTTGGATGTTATCAACCTGACCAAAATGCTCCTGGGCCATAGCCATGCCTCTGTGAGGGAATGTCCTGGTTCTGGCTTTAATTGTGACCAGGAAGAACTAAAGCTTGTGAACTAGTGATCTGAGAATCAGCACTGCAGAAAGAGTCACTTCCTTTGAACATAGACCCAATTTACGCTGTTGCTCGTTAGCCAGGAACTAATTAGTTCTGCTTTTACAGTCTAATTAACCATTATGGACCCTCAGAAATCTGGTTCTTTGCACATTTTTCACTTTCCTCATCCAGACTGATGAGAAGGTCTTCATCAGGACATAGGACTGAGATAAAATAATCTTTGATTCCACAGAAACCGCTCATGAGATTGGTCAGAACGTGATGTGGTGAAGAACTGTTTATTTAGACACCTGTGAAAAGCACTCCTTTAACTGGATCATCATATTCTGCTAGTTTGGAACCGAGCCGTGTTTCTTTGGGTTTTTGGTTTGTTTTTTACATTATATTATTATATTATATTTTTATATAATAGTGTTTCTTATTCAGTTCATTCCTTGATGTTATGTTTCTTGGTTCTTCTGTTTTGTTCTGCTCTGTGTTCTGGTTCTTAGCATTGGTCTTTGGGTTTAGGTTCTGTTCGATCCTTCTGTGGTCTGTTTTGTTTGCTCATTAATCCCTTCCCTTCAGCTTCCCTGTTCAGGTTCTTCCCCAGCTGTAGTACTTTCCACTGATGGGTCACACCTGGTTCTGACGTCACTCATCCACCTTCCCGGTCGTTTAAGATCCAGTCAGGTCCATTCCCTCGCCTGCTTCTTCTGTTGTCTATCACCGTTAATCTTCTTCCCTGGGCTCCTCAGACTAAACGAAAAAAAAAAACAGAACCAAAGATGGAGATGGAACCAGATGAACCAGAACCAATCTGGAAGGCGGGAGGTAAACCATCTATCAGAACATATCAATCAGAACCTCCAGTTTTATTAGCTCCCAGTCTCAGTTACTGGGTTCATTCTGTCAGTGAGAGAGAATACATTTTATCTTCCAGGAGAAACAAACTCTACTGTCCCTCAGACCTTCCTCAGATGAATGCCCATCAGTGGAGATGAAACCAGACTTTCAGTAATTAATCTGAGAAATGGACTTTTATATTCTAGCTCTTCCGGGCCTCCATCAGACTCCCCCTCGTCTTCTGTAAATGTGAGGGACGTCTCTGTTTGATCACGTTACACGGCTGCTTTGTGCTCATTAAATATTTAATGGCGGGTTTAAGCGTTAGTGGGGATTAAGCTGCGGTCTCTGGGGGGTTCTGGCTGCTTTGTTATGGTTTACAGTCAGTTTAATCTGCCGGGTCCGATTCTTCTGATTTTACATGAAACATTAGCTTTTTACTGAAATTTCTGTAAAAATGCAGTTCTAGAGACCCCTCCTGACGTGATAGTTTAAAGAGGTTCTGGGGTAGGATTTATGTTTACTTTAGATGTTTCCAGAAGGTTCCAGGTCTTTTCTGAGGTTCTCTGAATGAAGTGGCTCTTCAAGGGTTCTAGAGATGATGCACTGTTGCATATTTGGTTATTAGAACCTCTGGGTTTCTAATGAACGTGGTCCTGGTTTACTTCGGCTCTGCAGGGGATTATTTCAGCAGGTTTCTGGTTTTTCTGGTTTTTCATTGTAAATGCCTTCTTTTGATATTTGAAGGTTTTCTCTGCTGGTTTCAGGAGGTTTTTCTTCTGGTTCAGTCTGGATTCCTGATGGTTATAGGAGGTCTGAGGGTCCTACAACAAAAGATCTCCAGAAACATGGTAACTCTGTAAGGTGTGAATTGACTTGCCATTTCAGGCTGAAGATAAGGATTTGTTTCGGATTTCTGCAGTCGGGCTGGCTTCTCACTGTTGGCAGTTTCTGTGTTTACATGTGTGGTTCTGAACCCAGTTTAACAGAGCAGATCCTGTGTGATGGTGGGCCTGCTGTCTTTGTAGTGGCACAGCTCTAAAAACTGACACCCTGAGGGCCCCCTGTGGCCCCAGGGGACCGGGGGATGATGGTATTGGGGTTCTACAGGGCTTTGCCTCCCAGCCTCCATATGTTCGGGATCCCAAGTCAAACACGAGACTGTTTTCTTGGCTCATTATAAAGTTGGAAATTTGGCAGCAGACAGTTGAGTGTCTTCCTGACCCAGTTTTAGTTTCTCTCTGCAGAACCTGCAGGATGCAGGCAGACAAACGGTGCAGAACCGCCTCCTGACAGAGGCTGAAATATTGCACAGATTCGGTTCTGCCTTAAAACACGTTGTTGTCTTTACAGTTTCCATTCAAATCATTTCTTGATCAATTTCAGCAGGTCTCCGGGTTGGTTCTGAGTTCTCATGGTGTATCTGGGTTCTGTTGGGATCTAACCTATCATGTAACCGAATTACTGAAGGAAACAGACACAGAGCTTCTCAGCCGCATCTCTGCATCAAAGATTTATGGACAGTTTGGGTCTCATTAAACTTCATCTTATTGTTTGTCTGATTTTAATAAACTGTTATAAGACGAGTTATTAAAGTTAATTATTTACATGTGAGTGTTTGTAGAAGCAGAAGAAGAATCACTTCAATTCAGACATTAATGAAGCTTTGCTCGGTTTTAGATCTGATAACCCAGTTTTATTGGAGAATATCATTTTATTTCTAAATCACGTTAACAACATGGCAGCTGACCAAAGGGCTGTCTAAAAAATAAAAGAGAGAAGAACAGAACAATAATAGCTTTAAGTTGCCACATAGGAGCCATAGAACATTTAATATAGCACAAGTACGTCTAAAATGTATGTTGTTGTCTGTATTGAGGAATACCTGTACGCTCACTGGAGGTTCAGTGCAAGACAAAGAACATGTTGGACACCACAAACGTTCTGATCCAAGATTCCCTGGGTTGAATCCTGGACGTTCAGTTTATTTTCAATGCAGGTGAAATAATGAACAGAGCTGAAACTCTGAGTGTGTTTCCTTCCTTCCCCCCAGGAACCAGAGTAAAGCATGAAGGATTCATTCTCGACACATTTCACATGCTGGAGCCTGAAACATCTCCATGCCTCGGTTTCTCCTGCTGGTTTTGGGATCCTAACCAGGTGAGGAACCGACAGAAAATATTTGGCCTGATAAAAATGGACTGAATGCCTCCCTGAAACATGCAGATTGTTCACTTCTTAGTGTGGATAATGATGATGAAGACAACAATGATGAAGATGACATCATGTTAAAGTGAAACCAAAGTTCAGACTGACTGTTCTGGTTCCGGGTCACAGAGAGGTTAAACGCAGGTTGTCTGCATCGAAAGATCAGAAACTCTGGGTCGTCACATGATTTAGTGATTATTTTACGCCGAGAGCACAATGACATTAATTATTATTTTACTTATTAGTTCATGAATAATGAATTCCTGCCCACTTATCCTTTGAAATCCCTCTTTCCCGACAAACTGGTCAGAACTTGGACCAGGTATCGGAAACTGAGGCAGAATGATTTGGGCCATGTCTGATCTGGAACACATCAGCGCCACCTAACTGGTGAGTTTTTAAACGGCATAAAGATGCGTTAGGTCCAAACTCAGCTCAGGTGTTTCTGCTCTCAGGTGAGTCTGATCTGGGAGGAGCAAATCTTGTGTTTTTATTTCATTTATGAACAGCTGAGTCCTCCTCATGGTGATGTGGAAATAAAACTGCAGAGTTGATGCAGAGCTCCTGAAGATCACTTGGTCTTTGTGTTAAGGACACCGGAATTTGTGATTTCCTTCATTTTCAACTAAAGTAACATGGTTCTGCTTTCATTTAATTAGTTTTTATTTCCATTTTCTCTACTTCAGGTCTGTTTTTATTTAAAGGAATTTTGTGTTTTGAGGTTTATTTTACATGTTTTACTCATGGCTGTTTTGCTGCATGTTCTCGTCTTGTTCAGTGATTTTTCTCCATGTTCTGTTGTTTCTAGCATCCTGCTGCACAGCCTCCACAGCTGCTCCACACTCACCTGTGGGTGGTTTCACTGATCACCCTCCTCTCTACACAGACTCCAGTCTTTGTCAGATCCACCATACCTGCTCCAGGTTGCTCCTCACCAGGTTTGTTCTGTGTCTGCAGAATATTTACTTGTATTTTTCTGGTTCCTTAATTAAAATTCACCTCATGGTGATTTTGCCTACCTCCTGTTGGTTGTTGGGTCTTCCTCAACAACAATATTTATTCATACTGTACAGTTTAGTAGCCTGTTTCTGTTCACCAACTAAAAGCCCACCAGAGCAAAGGACTTTGGTTGGTCCATTTCACATCTATTTAACTGATTTTATTGCAGGTCTTTAATGTATAGTTGAACTTTTTTCAGTGTAGTTCTAGAGGATCTCTAAATGGTTCCTTAGTTTTACTCTCAAAAGAACATCAGCTGTGATTTCATTCACTGAGGAGGGAGGGGTCAACAGATTTTTTGTTAAATATGTGACCCTCAGCGATGACCTTCCTGTCTGTGTTTAATTTAAACGTCACGTCTCAGGAGTTTATCTTCTGATCATTTCTCCAAAGTTGTGAAGTTGATTTATTTCAGGATGAATTCAGGCCTGATGAGACCTTCATACCCACAAACAAACGGCTCTTCTTCTTCAGTTCAAATAAATAAAATCAGACGTCAGCGGCAAAACAAACACAGCTGACTTAAACTCAGCCTGTGATATTATTATTAATATTAATAACTGCTCCTTCTCCTCCTCCTCCATTGTCTCGGCGGAGCTGCGCCTCCTTTTATTACCCTGCAGGGTCATTTACAAGCCCATCCTGTCCATTCATTGGTGGAGGAGATAATCCTGGGATAAATCCTTCTCCGTGCCCTTCACAGTTGTCATAGCAGGACCATAAACAGCATTTATAACAATGTGATGCTGGAGGGGGGGGGTCTGCTTAGCATGCAGAACAGATTAAGATGGGACGATGCTTTCAGAGACCCCCCTCCCCTCCATCCGTGACAGAGAGACTCCTGGGAAATGTTCCACCGCCGCCCCGTTTATTCCCCCCGGGAATCAAGGATGGAGGTTTTCCTCCAGCGGGACGAAAAACTCCAGGAAAAAGATTTTTAGCGCAAAAAAAGTCAAAAACATTTCAGGCTGAAATTAATACAGAGATATTCAACATCATTAATGAGCAGAAATGATTGAGCTTTTATTATTACAGAGGAAATATTTTCTGCTACTGCTGGGAAATAATAAAAGACCCAAAATTAATTAGAAACAGAATAAATTTAGTGCAGGACCGCACTAGTTTTCATAAATGATTGAAATATATAATAAATACAATGTAGTGGAGATTTAATGCTGACGGATGAACAGAGAGGCCACAAATAAAATGTGCTTTTATTTATTTTATTAAAATAATGAAGTTTTGTCCAATTAAACTGAAGCCTCGTGTTCCTACAAAACCCGTGTTTTTATCTAGTTCTAGTTTCACAAATTTAGTTTTGACTGAAAATATGCTCTGAATAAAGTGGTGCCTGGTGTTGATGTAAAGCCAGTGTTAGCAGTTGGTTCTGAATAAACTGTTCTGATGACAACACAGTGATGGTTTCAGCTCAGACTCTTTGGGTCCGTTTATTTTCAACCATCCGGCAGAAACGGCCTTCAGCGCCATAATTAATCCTAATTAAAGCAGACAGAGACTCGCGGTGACGGCAGTCCGTTTCTGAACAAGCCCCTGAAGTACCAACGTCACATTTTTATGAACATGAACATCTGTGAGCTGAAAGCTTCAAAACCATTCAAACATTTCTCCTGAGTCAATTAAAGCTGCTGGAAGTTTAAAATCCATCGGAAAACAATCATGTTTTCTCTTCACTAAATGTGCTGGAGCCGTAATTATAACGCTTTTAACAGAAATCATTTCATTCTTCTTTTCCAAATGAAGAGTTTATTTAAACATGATGTTACCTGCTCAGGTGGTCAAGCTGACCAATCAGAGAATCTTTTGGTGAGCTGCTTCCTCAGAAGGTTTTTATTCTCAGGTGAAAATGAAATAAACCTCCAGATTCAGGTTTAACATCTGAAGAAGATAAAAGCTACATCTAATCAGTTTAAACGTGTAAAGAAATGACCACACGGTGGGATATAAAGAGGTTTGAGCTCGGATGCTCAGTCTCCGTTGACAGAAATCAGAGAAACGCAGAGATGAAACCGGACTTCTGGAACCTGCTGACCGGCTGCTCCGAAAACAAAACTAAGGACAAAGAAGCAATTAGTCCATGCAGTAAAAGCTGAAGCACCATAACATGCTGCATTAACTATCTATTTAGCTCCATAAATTCACTCCAGCTTCTCAGGCTCTGTGTGCCACTGGCCGGGGGTGTAGGGGAATAAAGTCGGCCTGGAGAAGTTAAGGCATGATCAGAAACTGGAAGGAGCAGATTTTTAAGGCCAGAAACTAGGTAGTTCAGAAGGTGATCTAACATGAGAAGGTCCAGAGATCCAGACAGCGCTGAAGAAGAGGCAAACTGCTGCTTTATTCGGTGACGTTTTCTCCAAACACTGAGTTTGGAAAAATTCAGTCTGAAATGAAACTAAAGCAGAGGGTCAAGCATGCCTCCTCTGTAAGGAACAGAACTGGTGGGATCCAGTCTGGCTGTTTATTTTTCCCTGTGATGGATGTTCTCGGTTCCTCGCCTGTTCTCTAAACGATGTTTGCTGCAGAACTTTTGAACTTCTCTAGAGGAAACAACTGACTCCGCCTCTGAGAACAAACGGCTCTTTAAGGAAACGAGCCACCATCTCTGATGAATCGGCCGCCTCGTCCCCGAGCCTCATTTCGGTGGCGTTTGGCCGCCGTTATGGCCGCGATCATCAGATAAATAAGCTCCTCTCCGGAGCGGCGCAGCGATTCAGCCTTGGGTTAATTAAACATTTACATACAGATGCTTGGATATGTATTGTAGCAGGAGATGATTTACACGGAGAGCGTGTGCGTTAATCAGAGGCTGCAGGAGGCCGAGTGTTGGCGAGCTCCGTGCTAATTGGCACCATGCTGGCCGCCGTTTCTTCCTCCGTTTCCTCTCTAATGTACCTTTTTCCTGATCAGGACTCTCCTAGCCCCCTCATGGCCTCTGAATGAACCAAAACCTGCTACTTTCCACATTAACTGTCCTTAATTTCTTCATTAAATCCAGACGGACTCTTCATGGATCAGCCACTGTGGTGCAGTGGAGCTCCGTCTCCGCCTTTCCAAGGGATTTATTTATGGATGTTGCAGCAATTAGAGGAACTCTTCCAGACATTTTGCTGAGTTATTTCTTCTTCCTGAAGAGAGAAGAGGCATTAAAAGATCCCTGAATGATCTGATGAGCAAAACTATTCACTTAAATGAGTTTAGTTTTAATTTGTAAATGAGGAATAATTGTGTTTGAGATCATTTGCCGTCTCTGATTCCTGCTTCCTGGTAATGATCTCATTTTGATGGTTTTCTAAAGAGAGAAGTTGGAGGAGCTGCAGCTCAGCGGGTCTCTGCATCATATTTCTGTTAGCCTGTTTGGGAATGTGTGTTTTTGTTTAAATCATTCGTCTCACGTCCTGCAGAGCTTCCCAACATGACCTGCTGCCGTCAGAAAACTCCCTTCAAACAGCCTCTGACGTCAGTGGTTCTGATGGAGCGCCGGTTCTGCAGCAGCACACGTTGGAATCAATCAGCAGCGTTCTGATTGTAATGGATTATGAGAAGCGAAGGTTGGAGCGCCGTAGATGTTCAGCACTGGGATAATAACTCCTCCTGTGGGATTAATCCGGGCCTCGTTGCGTCGCCGAGAAGCACAGCACTGCCGGCGCTCCAACACTTCCTGTTAATGATGTTCTGGCTGCAAGCGGCAGCGCCTGATTGTTACGCTCTGCAGCGGTGGCGTCTGTGCATTGACCCCTCCCTCCTCAGGGACGACCTGATGGGATTAAAGAAGCGCTCCTCACATGGAGGCGTGCAGGATGCAGGTTGATGGGATTGTTTCGGAGATGATCGTGGGGAGAAACACTGATGAACACTTACTGATGCGATGGTCCAGAAACAGAAGCATCAAACTGCTCAGAACACCCTGCATCTGACAGAGAGCAGCGATAAAGATCCTCACAGAATCCAGAACCAAGCTGATGTGTTGTGACACCATCCTGTTGGTTCTGTCCTAAAACAACCAGCAACAGAATAATCTGCTTCAACACATGTTGGTGGAAGTGATGACTGTTGGCTACAGTGGAGGCATCATGAGATTCTGACCCCGAGGCCCGTCTGTTGATAGAAGGCAGTCAGAGGTGGTGTCTGTGGTACCTGAACAGGATAAACTGGATAAACCCCACTCAGGGTCCACAGCAGCAAACTGACACCAGTTTTATTTTAGGTTCCATGGTTTGGGTCTGGGGTTAGATGGTGTCAGAAAGTTGGAAATGTTTGATTCCCAGAGCTGGGATATTTGCTCCTCAGATGCTCTGGTTGTTTCCCACCCTTGAACATGCTCTGGGTTTGGGTCTGGCTCTGGATCTGGGTTTGGGCCTGAATCTCAGAGTCTGAATCTGGGTTTGGTGTTAACATCTGGGTCTGGGTTCTGCTTTTGGTTTGGAACTGGATTTCAATCTGGATCTGGGCCTGGGTTTAGATCTCGATCTAGAGCTGGGACTGGATCTGGGTTTGGGGTTGATTTTTTTATTTTTTATTTTCTGTGATTGCTTTAGGTGCTGGAAGTTTCTGCAAATGTTGGTTCCAGAATGAAGCCTTCCTCCTTCTCCTCCTCCTCCTGCTGCTGCTGTTCGCTCCTCAAAGTCCCTTAGATGAATTTTTGATTTTTTTCCTGTCTTTAACTCCGACTCTCAGCAGAAAGATTTGTTCTGTAATTCAAAGCGATGGCTGCAGGAATCAGAATGAAAAAGAATAAAGTAGCAGTGCCGCTGCTGCTTCTTTATTCTGGTCCTGTTCGGAGGAGAGAAAACTGTCAAGTGCTGCTCTTTTTCTTTCTTTTTTGATTAGTTCAGATCCTTTCCCCCAGTCTGGCTTTTTGTTCTTGACCCAGGAGTCCCAGAGAGGCGGCTGCGTCTTCCTCTGTGATGGAGCTGGGAATAATGATGTTCTCCTCGGGGCGAGATCCACCTCTCTCTTTGGGTCAATGCCACCTCTCCTCTGATCGCAGCGCCGCCACTCAACAGGAGCTGCTGGTGGATTAATCCCAATTAGATGGGCTGTCACTTTCCTGCAGAGCGTTGGGGGGGGGGGGGGGGGGGTCCACAGGAAAGAGGAGTTTTCCTCGTCTGTTCCTCTACAGAGATGAGAAGGCTATGGTGCATTCAGGGCCGTGGTGCATTCAGGGACCTCACCTCTATGCACAGAATGTTGATCCTAACACATAAAACACGATGATGTTTCTAAACTTGCACGACGAGAACGCGTAGAGACGCTGCAGCAACAAGCCCTCTCATTTAAACCTTTTCAGATATTTTTACTTTTTTTAAATTTTTTTTATTTGTTTTCTCTTTTTCTTTTTTTTGTTCCTGATTTGTTTCCATTTTTCTCTCAGCCAATCAGGCTTTAGCTTTAGTCTCATCTGAGAAAATAAAACAAAATGGTTAAAAATCCCTTTCTGAACCCACTGCAGGTGGAGAAAAGTTAAAGGTTCTGGATCTGTTTGGATTTGGGCTCAACTGGAGTTGGGAATGCTGGAGGTGAAAAATGGAAATCAGACTAATAATTTTCTAAATAAAAAAATAAATGAATATAGAACTAGGAGCAGTTTGAAAATATAACTCATTAGCATAGAATCTATAAATGTACTTAAAGAAAGGCAACGGATGAAGAAATCAAACAGAAACAAAACAGAACAAATGTTTTTCTGTTCGGGGTAAACAGGATCCACATTTCCCTTCCCAGCTGCCGGATGGGATGCAGATCATAATAATCCATGTTCACCTGCAGGAACGCAGCTCACCTGTGAATCATCAGAGCAAAGCCGCCGTCGTCTTTATTTGCCATCTTGGTTCGGTGTGATGAACTGAGCGTCGGCCCACAGCTCAGCTTTAATGTTTCTGGCTTTCCTCAGGCAGTAAACAGCTCTCACTCTTTATTTTCCACCTCTTAAATATTCAGCAGCTTCTGCTCTGAGTCAACAGGCTGTTTGCATTTTAACAACATGGCAAATATTGAAGGCTGCTCTTAAGAGCCGATCCGTAAAAATATGCTGCTTTCAGGAGACCGTGGCATCAGCGAGGCCACCCCATCCATGCCTCTGAACTCGTTAACTTGTTAACCTATCAGGCCTTAATTGACTCGTTGGGAGCATGACCTCGTTAGAACAGGACGCTCTGATGGAGAGAAACCAGTAGTTTCTGTGACTATGTTTAACCCTGCTAGGTCCCTGAACAGTTTTTCTTTGCATAACTTTGGCTGAGTTGATGTATTTTGGAGTAAATGTATTTTTCTTTAATCTGCAGCAGAGAAATATTGGACCATTTAGCTGTGGACGTGGTCCATGTTTTGGCCATTTCTGTGGCTGAGTTTGACCCCCCAGGTTTGACATTTTGTCCCAAGAAGGGAGGACAAATTGATGAATATTTTGAGATGATTGGAGGAAACTAGTTTAGCTGGTTTGTAGGTTGTTACCTTCTCTGGGGAAGCCGCTGATGGTTCTGGGGAACAACAACAAGGCTTTTTTTATTGTGTGCACATTTTCTCTGTTTTAGTGGATATTCTATATGCATAGGACGTTTGCTGGCTGATTATGATTTCAGGTTTTCTTTGAGGTCTTTGACATATAATGTGCAGCAGCTACAGTAGGAGAGGCTCCGGTTTTAATTCAACAAAACTGGAAGAAATAAATTATCCCCATTTATGCTTCAAAGCATGTCTCTAACCTTTTAGTAAAAATAAAAGATGATTGTTTATTAGTTTATATGCTGAAAACCATGTGAACTGAATGAATAATAGATCCAGTTAAAGTAAAACTAAATCTCTGGCTGATTGGTTGGATCATCTCTAGAATATCTGAGTTGAGTCTGTTGGTGTTGTTCTCCCCAACAGCCACAGTTACACATGTAGCCCTTTGGGACAATAAAAGAGCTATAAAAAAAAGTAAGGAAATGAATAAAATAAAAAAATACTAATAACTGTGCTGGTGCAAAATGTTTTGATCACCAAGTGGATCCACACTGTAGAAACCCAGCAGCATCAGAACCAACAAATGTCACTGAATTGATGAGTGTTCTCATGAACCTGTGTTATATAGAGAGCACCACTCATGGTGGGCAGTACAACCGCTCAACCATAATCGGACTCCACCCAGTGCTGACCAGAGTTCTGACCGACCAGCGGACACTTCGGTTACTGTCAGATAACCCTATCTCTCTGTTCATCACACCCCCCTGATGCCTGGCAGAAGTTGAAACAATTTTCAAGAGACGCTATTTCTTAAAACTGATACTAGAATAAAGGCAGATAATAGCAATATGCTATCAGTCACCACTAGATGGCAGTACTTCATAACAGCTGAACCTTTAAGGGTTCATTAGAAATACATTTGATCCACATAAAAATACGTTTTCAGATGGAGTCCAGATGATAAATAATTGTTCTGTATATAATAGTTTGACTAAATTACTGAGATTTTTATGAACATGAAATATTGAGTTAATATGAATTTATGACCTTACAAATTCTCCTAAAGATGCATGAAGACAGCATAACACATATAAACCAAACCGTCCTGATGACTTCATGCAGATATGAGTTCATTCTTTGCTGCTTCAGTTTCCTGGTAATTTCCTAAAAATGACAAATAATAATGTCCACCGGAGGAAAAACAATTAAAGCTGAGGAAAAGAAAAGCACATCTTCATGGCTGTCAGTGGGAAAATGAATATTTGTGGCGAAAAACCAAAGACTGTGGCAGCGTCTCCCATCCATCAGCAGAGCTAATTCTCAGGGAGCAGCGGCAGCTGAAAAACAGCCATAATTTAGTCCGTCCTTATGTATTTATCAAGATGAATAATCAGGAGGAAGTAGCTGAGGATCCTTCAGCACGGATCGCTCCGCCACATCAATATTCCAACGATCAGCAGCCCATGAGCAAACAGAAGAAGCGCTGGCCTCGGCACATTTCAACGCAGCCAGTTTAACGCCGCAGCTATTAACGGACGTCCCCATTATTTATTTCCTTTCCTTGTTATTAACGCCGGACGTGATATTATTCTAATTATATCGGCCCAATCAGCAGAGTGAACTGTCTCTAGCTTATTTCCATTAGCTTTGTCTTTCACACTGTGATACTAATTCAATGAGACATCAAACATTTAAATGGAGGCGAGATGCAGAGGTCAGGAGTTTCTCTGTAATTGTGTTTGTCCCCCGCCGGATGAGCGATCGCATCCAGGCGCGCATCCCAACACGTCAGCTGCACGCTCATCTGCTCCTTCGCTCTCTAAGGCTAATATGTGTTTAGGTGTGGACTCCGTGCACGCTGCAGGTCAGAAGATGCAGCTCAGTGCATCCATTCAAACATGGAGAAGGAGAGCGAAACATACAGGAAGGCCCTAAAAACATGCAGAGAAGAGACGATGGTCAGAAATCTTTTCCAGGACAGTAAAAAGTGTAAGAACTCCTGGTGGACAAAGAGCTGAAAGACAGCAAGGTCAGAGACTGCAGCAAAATAAGCAGCACAAGACTGAGGATGAGGCAGAGTGAGACGACTAGTAAAGAGCAGAAAAATTCACGTTGTTCTGCTGTTTCAATGTTCAGCTTCATGATTCAGGCCTGAAACTCTGGGAGAAGAAGTTCTAACAAACATGTTAACGAGAAGCTCCTCCTCTGGTACTCCAATAGTTTGATCCTGTTTGTTCTGCAGGGATGAACGACAGGAGGAGGAGGCCTGGTTATAGTATTTAATTTATCACTGAAAGTGGAGGGCGACCTCTGGGCGTCCCCTCCCTCCATCACCCCCTCAGCTGCTCCCGTTAATTGTCAGAGCTCACAGTAAATGAAAATCAACTGGGCTCATAATGAATTGAGGTCATTACTCTGGAAGCACTCAGACTCACCACGATTCTTCCTAAGAGAACAGACAACACCTCAGGAGGGAAGCAGAGACGTTCCTGCTGCAGCTCCTGCTACAAACCCCAAGAATTATCAGGACTAAACGTCTCCGATCGTAACAGAAAAGATAAAAACAGGTTGCAGATTTCCAGAAAATTAAGTCTGAACCTTCTGCCATGGTGACAGACTCTAGCGGAGGCGTTTGGACTGGGCAAACATGACAAAAATGTCTTGACCCGACTTTGTTCGGTATCATTCGGACCTGTTATTCAAGCAGCTTCACATCATTTCACAGTCATCTCCATATCTGATATTCAGTTATTCAGAACCACCAGGACTGGTCCAGAACTCGGTCCTCAGGGTCAGGGTTGCTTTGATGTGGGACAAATAATACATCAGTGTTATTCCATCCATCCATCCAGCCATCCAACCAGAGAGTTCGGGATCTGTCCTGGAGTCTCCTCTCTCTGGCAAATAACGGGAACGACTCCAAAAGGAGGCATCCTTGAGCCATCCTGATCAGATGAACCCAATCAGCAGACTTCGTTTAATGTGGAGGAGCTTGCCTCTGTTGATGGAGATGCTGTACCTATCTCCAAGGTCCTGGGAGGCCACAGGGTCCCCACAGCAGACATCTTCTTGTTTATGCCGACACCTTGAGATCCATGAAGACCAGGATCATGACAGTTCTCTGCAGAACTCCAGCCTGGACTGAGAAGAAGCTCTACTTTCTGACAAGCATGCAGACCCACTTCTTGTTCTGGTTATACAAAATTGGTTCTTAAAAGGATCTCTGACACCCTGTCTTTTCACTGTACCCCACAGAACACCTTGGAGGACACTATCCATCAAACACATATGGACTGGACCTCCTCAGCAGGTCTGCAAAGTAAAGACCTGATCCACTGTTTCATGGTCAGAATGAAAGTTGTTCCAGTCCTCCATGTCAACCCAACCATAACAGCCTCACAATGACCAGAGCGTTCTGCATTTCAGGACAGATCTCATCCACTCCTGGTCCCCAGCCATCCTCTGGCATGGTGATGGACTCACCTTCTCCTGAGTCCTCACACTATGAAGAGGACATGAAGATCAGATTAAGACCTCCTAACATATCCTTATCCTGGATCTGCAGAAACAGAAATATTAACCGGTTTTCATGGTGTCAACAAACTACTCAGAGCTGCTTTTATTTAGAGGTAAAGAATGTTTTATTCCCATCAGTGGGACCTGAAGATGTTAAAACACTGTGAACTTCATCATCTCATCTCCACAGACTCCTAAAATACAGATCAGACTAAACCCAAAGATCTGCACATCCTCTCCTGAGAAAAGTTCTTCCAGCAGCTTAAAGACAAACGGAAAGAAAGGGGCGAGGTGTTGAAAAAAACCTCTCCCCAGGCTTATACAGGTCATTCTGAAAATATTAGCATATTGTGATAAAGTTCATTATTTTCTATAATGTAATGATGAAAATTTAATATTCATATATTTTAGATTCATTGCACACTAACTGAAATATTTCAGGTCTTTTATTGTCTTAATACGGATGATTTTGGCATACAGCTCATGAAAACCCAAAATTCCTATCTCACGAAATTAGCATATCATTAAAAGGGTCTCTAAACGAGCTATGAACCTAATCATCTGAATCAACGAGTTAACTCTAAACACCTGCAAAAGATTCCTGAGGCCTTTAAAACTCCCAGCCTGGTTCATCACTCAAAACCCCAATCATGGGTAAGACTGCCGACCTGACTGCTGTCCAGAAGGCCACTATTGACACCCTCAAGCAAGAGGGTAAGACACAGAAAGACATTTCTGAACAAATAGGCTGTTCCCAGAGTGCTGTATCAAGGCACCTCAGTGGGAAGTCTGTGGGAAGGAAAAAGTGTGGCAGAAAACGCTGCACAACGAGAAGAGGTGACCGGACCCTGAGGAAGATTGTGGAGAAGGGCCGATTCCAGACCTTGGGGGACCTGCGGAAGCAGTGGACTGAGTCTGGAGTAGAAACATCCAGAGCCACCGTGCACAGGCGTGTGCAGGAAATGGGCTACAGGTGCCGCATTCCCCAGGTCAAGCCACTTTTGAACCAGAAACAGCGGCAGAAGCGCCTGACCTGGGCTACAGAGAAGCAGCACTGGACTGTTGCTCAGTGGTCCAAAGTACTTTTTTCGGATGAAAGCAAATTCTGCATGTCATTCGGAAATCAAGGTGCCAGAGTCTGGAGGAAGACTGGGGAGAAGGAAATGCCAAAATGCCAGAAGTCCAGTGTCAAGTACCCACAGTCAGTGATGGTCTGGGGTGCCGTGTCAGCTGCTGGTGTTGGTCCACTGTGTTTTATCAAGGGCAGGGTCAATGCAGCTAGCTATCAGGAGATTTTGGAGCACTTCATGCTTCCATCTGCTGAAAAGCTTTATGGAGATGAAGATTTCATTTTTCAGCACGACCTGGCACCTGCTCACAGTGCCAAAACCACTGGTAAATGGTTGACTGACCATGGTATCACTGTGCTCAATTGGCCTGCCAACTCTCCTGACCTGAACCCCATAGAGAATCTGTGGGATATTGTGAAGAGAACGTTGAGAGACTCAAGACCCAATACTCTGGATGAGCTAAAGGCCGCTATCGAAGCATCCTGGGCCTCCATAAGACCTAAGCAGTGCCACAGGCTGATTGCCTCCATGCCACGCCGCATTGAAGCAGTCATTTCTGCCAAAGGATTCCCGACCATGTATTGAGTGCATAACTGTACATGATTATTTGAAGGTTGACGTTTTTTGTATTAAAAACACTTTTCTTTTATTGGTTGGATGAAATATGCTAATTTTGTGAGATAGGAATTTTGGGTTTTCATGAGCTGTATGCCACAATCATCTGTATTAAGACAATAAAAGACCTGAAATATTTCAGTTAGTGTGCAATGAATCTAAAATATATGAATGTTAAATTTTCATCATTACATTATGGAAAATAATGAACTTTATCACAATATGCTAATATTTTGAGAAGGACCTGTATGGACCTGGATCTGGTCCCTTGCCCTGAACCAGGACCTGTTCTGCACGGCTGGGACTCGGTTCTGTCAGCTTTAAGGAGGCTGTTATAAAGAGGCTGTGTGTGTTAAAGAGTACATTACAGCCTGTCATCAATCCTTCGGCTTTGGGAAGACTAACATTCATCAGGAAAATTAAAAAGTGTCATGTCTGCTGTGATTTGTATTCTTCCATCAAAAACACACACCGTGGCGCTGATCCAATCTGCATATTCTCAGGACCTAATAATAACTCAGCCAGGCCCAAATCAGGCTGAGGTGCACCGTGAGGATGAGAGGAAGCTGAGTGGAAGAAAGGATGGAACAGAACCACATGGAACCAGCAACACACCAGAACCAACAGAACTACCTAGAAACAACAACAGAACACACAGGAAACAACGGATCCGACCAGATCAAACAAGAACCAGCAACTGATCACACCAGAATCCAAAGAACTAACCTAAACTAACATTAGAACTGTTTAGACAGACAACAGAACTTACCAGAACCAAAATCATACCACACCAGAATTAACAACATAAATTACCATAACCAACAGAACTGCCCAGAACCAACAACTGAGATAACCATACCCAACAGAACAGATCAGAATCAACAGCAGAACTACTTAAAACCAAACAAAGAACTTACCAGAACCAAGCAGAACAGAGCACAAACAACAACAGAACCATCCAGATCCAATCACAGAATGGTCAAAATACTAAACATTCAAACTTGGTACCGATACAACGGAAATAATTCGAAACCGTTTTTGATATCATGGCAACCATATTAAAAGGTCCGATCAGAACAATGTAACCAGTTACAGTTTGACAATATGTTCATGTTCTTATTTAGGGCAACACCAGCAAGTAGAAGCAGCTCAGGGTCCATTCAGAACCAGATATAATCGTTTACCCCCCTCCCCTCCACTGCAGAACAGTAGACAAGATGACACTTAGTAGACGTGTTCATGTCCTTCATGGAGGTTTGGACCTTCAGAACCTGTTGTTGTTTATTGTTGTGTTTTTACAGTTAAACATGGATCTGGTCCATTTAAATTATCCAGCAGCAGCTGTTCAGTTTCTGTGTTTCTGGTCATTTTACATCATGTTAGGTGATTGGTTGGTACTGGTTCTGATCAGGTTCTGGTCTACCCATCAGCTTCAGTCTGGGTCCCATGTTTTATTATGGGCCACATTAACCACTGGTTCCTTTGTCACTGAGCAGAGGAGTAACGGAGGGACTCTGGAGAACCGCATCTACCTGAGACAACTCGGAACCAACCTAACACTGTAACTGGACTACACTTACCAGAGGTTTACTCTGTTGCAGAGGAGCTCTGCTGACCATTTCAAACCCATCTAAGTGTTCTTCCTCCTATTCCATGCCTGATCATCACTGTTTTCCTGATTCCTGACCTGATAACGGACCCGACCCGGGTTCTGTTCTGCTCAGTTTTTCCACTTTTGACTACTAGTTCTGGATTTCAGGCCTCTGCAGTCCTGATTCTGAGCTCCAGTCTTCATTCATGTTCTCACAGAAATCTCATATTGTCTGTTTTTATGAGCTCAGATGTTTCTGAGCAATCGTGTAAAGATCCAGAGCGTTTTACTCCCAATCAGAACCACAGGGCAAGATTCAGAGTTTTTTTATTACCTTTTTCAAATATTAAGAACGTTAAACAGAAGAAACTGCAATGAAATGACATAAGGTTGACTAAGATTAGGAAGTGATGAAATAATGTTTGGCCTTTATTGAACCCTACAGGTGCTTTCCATGGTCTCCCTGTTCACTGGAGGATTTTCTCCAGGTACTTCGGTTCTCTCCTACAGCCAGATGTGGAGCAAGGAGCCATCGTCAGGTCTGAGGGATGGGGTGAGCGTGTGCTGGTTACATGATGAACTGAAGACTTGACCAGGTGTGCTCCGCCTCTCACCTGCAGGGTTTAGCTAAATGTTGACAGATGGGAACGCTGCAGTAACCAATAAGGTCTGAATGAGCTGAAAGGTTCTGGAACATCCTTGATCATAAATTCCTCAGCTGCTGTGGACACCTGGAGGTGCTCACTTTAACTCCTAATGGTGTTAAAACCATGGTTTAACATGGTTTATGATGCTCTTTCTTGAAGCAGCCTGAGGGCAAACTGATCCGGTGTTAGAGATGTCAGAACCACCAGGAAGCTTCTACCATCCTTTATGGTTCTGTCCAAGAAGTTCTGGCTTGTTTTTTGGATCTCCAGTTCTTCCTGTCTCTTTTCCATA
This sequence comes from Girardinichthys multiradiatus, assembly GCF_021462225.1. Lineage (NCBI taxonomy): Eukaryota > Metazoa > Chordata > Actinopteri > Cyprinodontiformes > Goodeidae > Girardinichthys > Girardinichthys multiradiatus. The sequence goes on along the minus strand of NC_061797.1, from coordinate 48,777,161 downwards.
CTCTTTAAAACAACTGTTTTGTAATAAAAGTCCTCATTCTGATGGAAACGTCTCCTCTTCCATCAAAGAAGGTGCAGCTGGTTGGCTTTCATGATTATAGGTTCTTCACAGGAGCGGCTGTGGCTCGGGTGGTAGGCTGTGGTCCTGGTTTAAACCCCCACTCTGTCCGTCTCAGTCATTGTGTCCTTGGTGCACAACACTTCACCCTCCTTGCCTGCTGATGGTGGTCAGAGAGTCCAGTGGCACCGATTGTATGGCAGCCGCCCTTCTGCCAGTCTGGTCCAAGGCAGCTGTGGCTACAATGTATATGGCAGGCCGTTTTAACATTTATTCAAAGCACACTCCTCTCTGTTGTTCCATTTGTAGATCGCTAAATAGGATTCTTGCTAGTCAAAATTACATTCCTAATAGTCAGAACTGTAATTATAGATGTCCTCAATTACATTGTTACTAGCAGAAACTTAATTTCAGGATATCAAAAAATAAAATTGTACTAGTAAGAATTAAGTTTGATACCTATAAATCTTTACAATTACTAAGTGGCCCTTTTGACTTTTATTAGCTTGACTGAATATGTATCTCAGATATCTTACATAAAATTCCTCCTAGTCAAAATGAACATTCCAGATATCTTGAATATAATTCTTACTAGGATTAACTCTAATTTCAGATCTCCATAATCCACTTAATACTAGTCACAATGGCAATTTCAGATATCAAAAATGAAGAAATGTCTACAATGTAATTTCTAACATCAAAAATATATTTTTACTAGTAAAAATGTCATTACAGATATCTACACTACAGTTGTTACTAGGAACAATTTAGTTGTGGATATCCATTACTGTCATTCTTCCTATCTTTAACTGTTTTTACGTATATCAAATTAAATGACTACATGTACGTAACTGATCACTGATGCGACGTTTGGACGTGTCGTAGTGGGTGGGACTTTTTTGACCACCTCATGCAGGAAGTCGTTTTTCCTGCTCTCTAGCACTGTGGGCGTATTTTTCCCTCTGGACTTGCTAAAATGGAAACAGACATGAGCAGCAGCCTAAAATTCAGTTTCTGCTTGACACCAAGAAAATTTACCCAGAAGCCATACTTGTGTTGTTGTTCTGTATTTGCTGCTGCACTCCTCCTATGAGGCTTTTAAAACATTCATGACGGAGGGAATATTGCAAGCTCCGAGTTTCTTAAATGGTCACGAATGTGACAGTGAAAGGTTACACTGAAAGCTGACTGAAACTGGCCAGTGTTGCATGTTTGTTCAGTGTTGGGTTTTTTTTTTTTTTTTGCTCAATTGTGAGGCAAAAAATGGTTTTACAAGTTCTGAAAATTACGCCAATGTTTAAAAAACTACTGTTCATGTGTTAATGGATTTTACAAGAAACGTTTAGCTGGTTCTGAGGATAAAATAGCACAAGTCTGTGCCAGAGTGATTTCAGGTTCTGTCATTTTGAACTTTTGAAATGGTTTCACATTTTAACAATTTAAGAAGTTGATAAATTGTTGCCCAAGACTACCATATGTTCTCTTCTATATTTGTCTTCATGGCAATAAAGCAAATACTGAGAAAAAAATTATTTTCATTCAATCAGCCATTGTGTAACACCAAAGATTTAATCTTTAGCTATGTACATCTGTTTGTAATCACACATGAGGACTCCGTTGAGGAATAATCTGACTGTTGCAAACAAGAATGGTCATATTGCAGTGGTCTCTCTAGGAATCCAAATAATAGTTCGATACAACATACCGTAAATATGCAACCAACACGAGGGGTAAACATAAACTGAATTCACCATGGCCACAGCTGGCAAAAAACATCTAGATATTACAGCCAATTGTAGGGAGAAGTTTTTACTCAAATATAGGGCTATGAAAATGTGTTTTCTAAAAGAAGGGGAAAGCTGCTGCTGTCTGAAATTTTATCTCCCCACAAATAGGGTGATGGAGGGCCACATAATCTGAGTAACTGCAAAATACCATAATTCAATAGCCTATTAACCAGGAAATGATAGATCATCTGTTTGCGTTATGAAAAATCCCCCCAATGTAAATTACTGCGTATCAATTCAGCTTCTAAATATGTGAGATTGTGTTGGTGCAGACAAAATAATAAAATCTGATTAACTAAACAGCCCTGTTCTGCAAAACAGAAAAAGGAAGGAGACGCTGAACTGGTTGAGACTGGTTGTCTGACAGCTCCTCCAGATGGAGGAGAGATGTTTGGAGTCTGTTTACAGTGAACCTACCAGCAAGAAGGTCTATCCATATAAACTGGCAGTATAAGATATGTAAATAAAATGCAGAACTTGAATTTACCATTGGGATAAATTATTTTTGTTAGAAGCTGAATGAAGGACAAGAAGAAACAGAGTTTAGACCAGAAGAAAAACCATTTTGCTGAAGCAAATAAGGACACATTTTGAGGTATTTAGAAAAGAACTTAATCTGAATTTTTGCCGACAAAAGTTTTTCTTAAACTCAGAGATGTTTACTTTGGGCCAGATAAATGTGCTTCTTTTGTCATCTACATAAATTGCCTTTTTAAACTTTACATTCTCATCAAAGTGTTCCACTCCTGAGGCTACATTGTCTATAAAGTAGTATAAAGTAGATTTTTATTCAATCTTAGTCAAATGGTAAAATCCTAAAACACATTTATTTTATTTTATTTTTTTACCGTGTCCTGTCCGGCAGAGTATCGCTCAGAATTGTTGTCTGAGTGCCAAGAAATTGCCCAACAGATTTACTTTCACAAGCAGAGCATCACAGCTAATGCTTTAAAGCTCTGCTTGATATTTATAAAATAAACTTTATTATAAACTTCTTCGGGAATATTTCAATTGTTACGGACACGGAGACTGAAATGAAAAGGAAAAAAGAAACTCAAAAAAGAGAGAGATGGGGAAAAAGGGGAGAAAAGGAGGAAAGAGTGGAGGAGAGAAAGAAGGATAAAGAGAATACGAGATTACACCCTGCTTGCTTATACACCTGCAGCTGTTTTTTTAACAAAATAGTACACGGTAATTCTGAATATAAAATGTACTTAGTGAGAGGTGCAGCCCAGTATAGAACATCTGTGTATCTGTCAACACCTGAAGCTTAACACCTGTGAGTATGAGTGTGGACGCACTTTTGTATACAAGGTTTCTCCACAAAAATATGCAATAGCGAGTGTGAGGACCCACAGGCCTGCCCCATGGTCCCTGGACGGACACTGAGGAGATCTGAGTCATAGACATCTAAAGGCCCCCCAAAGCACAGGAACCCCAGGAGAACCACCGCAGAGAAGAGCAGTGGAGAGTCCCAGGGGAACCACCAGCAGCGACAGTGCAGAAGCCCAAGGGAGCCCGAGCAGAGGCCCAAGACCCCGGGACACACCACCCCCCAAGCAGAGGCCCGACAGAGCCCAGGGGGCCAGGCCCCGGCAAGCAACCACCGGGAGTGAGCCAGCCCACACCAAAGCACCCGACCGCGGACACCGAGAACCACAAGTACACCAGCGGGCAGAGACTCCAACCACCGGCAGGCGGTGTGGCGGGGAGGAAGCTGATCCAGGAGAGGGAGCAGTCCAAGACCCAACCTGTCGCAAAAAAAAAAACAGGCACACACAGTCACAATCACCTACTCCCACCCTCATGCATACACATAAAATCACTCACACCCAACGTAAGGATAAACAACAGTGGACATCATACACTCACTCACATTCCCCATGCATTCTCTATACTCCCAGGCGCCAGTACCCCCTCGGGGCAATCAGCCCCCGGACCCAGGAGGTGGTCCCCTTCCCTCCTGGGGCAGAGGCCTGGGGCAGAGGCCGGCAGACTGCCCCGACCCGGGTGACCCCGGCCCAACTCCCGCCCCGAACCCAGTCCCCAACAACCCCCATCCACCTCCGGAGAGGGGGCTATGTACAAAAGAGGGGTCCACATGGCCCAAAGCAACCCGCCAACCGGAGCCGCCCCATGACGGAGCAGTCCCGACCCCCCAACGAGCTCCGATCCCAACCCCATGAGTCTCCCACCCCCAGTGAACCCCAACAAGAGCCTCCCCACAGGGCCACCCCCAACAAGGACACAGATATCGAACACATCCCCCCGAACCCAAACGGCACGAATCCCCACCCCCACAGGGGCACACCCCCACAGGTGAACTCCGTGGCCGAGAAGCCGATGAAGCCACACCCACACGGCGCAAGCTCCACACACAGCCCTCTCTAAGAACCCCCGCCGCACCCCGCTCCCCCACCACACAGCGCACCGCAACGGCAAGGCAAGGGCCCTGCGCAACGCCACCCCCGCCCACCGGCGCAACAGGGCAGACCCCACCCAGCACCGCACCCACAACCGGACCTCCGACCCCACACCATGATGTGACAAAGTCATCCACCAAGAGGTCCCCGGCCAGCGGCAGGCACCCAGGGCCAGTGACCCCACCACGCCCCCCTCAGCAACAAAAAACACTACATCACTGCCACTGCAACGACCGCCCAGGGAGAAACACTATCCAGCTCAGCTCCACCATCACCGCCCAGCCGATCCAAACGCCAGTGACCCCACGCCCTAGAAGTGGACACAACCCCTCCACCCCACAGGCCGCAGCCCCTCCACGCCAGCCCCCAGTCCACCGCCCTGATCCCCCCTCAGACAAGACAGCCAGCAGAGCAGCACACCTACAAGCCCGCCCAACCCCCCTAGACAGTGCCAGCAGCCCCAGCCCACCAGTCCACGAGAGGGATACATGCACCGGCCGGGGACCTGGGCCATGCAGGCCAACCGCTCCAGGCCAAGCACACCCCACCAGCCGCCCTGGTGCAGTCACAAGACATGCTCTGCCGCCCCACCCACCCGACCGCCAACCGCAGCCCAGTGCCCGACCCCGGGCCAGGACCACAGAAGGAAGCCGTGGAAAGAAGGCCACGGCGGCCCGAGTTACCGGGCACCCCGCCAACCCCACCCCCAAACCCGGGGGCACCCCAGCCCAAAGCCAAGGGCCGAGATCCAAGGGAACCCAAGCGATCCCGAGAGAGCCGAAATGCCAGCCCAGCACCAGACAATTCCCAAGACCCGACCCCCAACCCCAGCTCAGACCGACTTGAGGGCCCACTCCCTCTCCCGGCCTCTGACCACAGATGAGAAATAGCGAACGGGGGTGTGAAAAGACCCCAAACCTGCCTCCGCCAGCTCAAATGTGGCGTTGATGCGTGTTGTTGTAGTATCCATTTAAAAAGAAAAACGGTGGGGAAGAGGGTGTGCCCCCCCATTCTGAACCCTCAATGTCTACATGCAATTATACCCTTAGAGGTGAGCGCAGGCACCAGAGGTTAGGCTACTAGGATATCCTTCCCTCCTGGTGCCACTGAGTGCGCCCACCCCCAAGACCCTACATGTGAATGTCATGAAAATGTTATAAGTGAGAGAGTCTAAGTTGTACAATAAAATTGGGGCACAGGCTGCCATGGGACCACAGAGATGGAAAACCCTTGCAGCACAGTTTTTCTTAAACTCAGAGATGTTTACTTTGGGCCAGATAAATGTGCTTCTTTTGTCATCTACATAAATTACCTTTTTTAACTTTATTCTCATCAAAGTGTTCCACTCCTGAGGCTCCATTGTCTTTATTCTTATATTTCAAAAAAGGAAACTGGTATAAAGTTGATTTTCCTAAATCTTAGTCAAATGGTAAAATCCTAAAACACATTTATTTTATTATGCCAAGAGCTTTCAAAACATTTAATTAAAATTGTTCCTTCTTTTATGAACCTGGTCTTTTTTACCGCCATCTTTTCAGCCCTTCATTCCACTTCTGAAGAAATTTGGCCTGCAAAAAATAATAAATGAAACATTTTTCAACACAGTCTGTTGTTCTGACTGAACATGTGAAACATTGGTGCAGTTCTTAATATTAAACACTTTGAGAGGAAAGGGTGTTAAGTTGTGGTGTTTATAATATAGCATAGAGCCTCATCCTGGACCTTATCAGTACTAATATAACAGTTATTAATAACTGTACACATATGGTATGTATGTCTCACCTTCAGTAAAACTATCCGTTTAATTAGTTTAGTTTATATAATATTACATGTGTAATTCAGAAAAATACAATAGTTAACTAATTAGTGGCCCATCTGTGGTAAATTGGTATGATTTATTTCTTAATTATGCTGCATCTTTAAAGCCAGAGCTGTATGTTTAGAATCAGCACAGAAGATATGAAAGAGAAGAGGGAGGCTTACTTTCTAACTTTCTACTACGTCTTACTGGAACCAGGAGATATTTTCCTGGTTTATTGAGCAACTGTCTACATGTAGAACTAGAATATAAGACTGGCTGCTGCTATGAGATCAACGTGTTGATCTGAAGGACCTTTTAATGTGTTCAGCTACGTTAGGATTAAATGCTTTTATTTTGACTGAAGTAAAGGACCAGATATTTTCACATTATGATGCAAATTCAGCTAGAATGCTGGGTGAATACGTTTAAGGGTCTTTTAAGGGTTATACCGCTCTGCTTCCACCTGTTCCCGAGCACACACACGCACCAGGCTCCCACGCTCTGGTTGGCTCCGCGGTTGCAGGGAAGCCTACTTTATAATGGAAGAACAGACAACTATTCTCCAACAACATGAAGAATTTAAACATCCGGACCAGGGTCAGCACTTGCCACAAAAAACGTACAATTCTGTTAATGTGTAAATTGGTGAGATTATAAAACATTTATCAAATCAAACGAGACTCTGATCACATACTTTTACACAACAGATGTTTGGGGCTCAGCTCTTTTCCATTCTTCCTTTTCTTGTTTTTATCGGGTTCCTTTTGCCCCCTGTGAACGTGTCTTGTGTTAATTCCTCACCGTGAAGGCACGAATGGTTTTGCCTTCAATATATTCATGTTTCTGCAGTTCTACATTATCATTAACCTCATTATTGATGAATGGCTTAACCTCTTCAAGGAAATCCACTGCGAAGACAAGGAAGTTGTTCATAGCAATCGCCTTCGTTACACAGAAATATGTGCATTGTTAGTAGCCTTGAACAAGCTTTTTTCTTTATGAGACACAAAAGATAAGTCAAGTAACCATTTCAAAACCTTTTTTTTTTTTTTTTTTTTTAAAAGAAAGCACTTAATTGTCCATTTAAGAATTTCAACTAACATATTTTAGGCCCATCATTAAAAAGTCAGAGAAAGAATATAGGAAAGATGTTAAACCTATTTTGCATCGCCACATGGGCTAAAAGCACTGAAGTTTTAATGGCACATCATTGTCTAACACCTAGATGTTTTGCTAGTTTATACTGTCATTTTCAACAGTCTCTGATGCCAAATCAAAAATTCAAATGAGCAAAACATATGGAATGAATTGAAGGAAAAACATATTCATTTACACCTATAATACACTAAACTGTACATAGATTATATTCATCAAAAACTCCTGTTAAGTGAAGTTGTTACTAGAATGAAAATGTTTAATTGCTGTAATAAGGCTTAGGAAGTTGAAGAGGTATTTGAAATATCTGTGGTACAATAAACCTTGTCATCTTAACATAAAGTGGATCCTGCTTTGTTCTGAGGATTTTTGTGTCTCATGCCTGAGTTTGTAAAATACTGTTAACTGCTGTACAACAGGCCTGATATTTTATCTTAAGATCAGAAATGTGATGGGTTGCATTGTGCACTGATGATTGCTGTTCCTGAGTCAGGGTGAGTTGAGGTGGCTCTACAGACACAGCTGGGAAGTCTTCATCATCAAGTGTTGGCACATGCTGAGCTAGAATAGCCTCAATGTTGTTGCTGCTGTAGGAATTTTCCCCAAACATATTAATGACAGCTGCGTTGTCAATTTCAATGTTTTGAGCATGCCCTCTGTCCAAAGTTGAGTTGGTGTGTAATTATTTTCTGTTCGCAAACCGTGGTGGTTCCAAGCCTGTCTGAAGTGTCCCAGCCTCTTTTGGATCTCAGATAGATACACAATATGTAAAGAGTCTGTGGATATCATTATCTGGGTTAAAATGATCTGAATCCTCTAGACTGTAGGATGTATGGTAAAAATGCTGCAGCACATGCAAAAATACATCACGCCAAAGGTGTTCTATTCGCTGATTGTGAACTGATTCTCCTATTATGAAGCCTCTGTGTTCAAGTCCTCGAACAAGATGCATGAATAAAGCAACAACCATGTTTTCACCCCCATGGTCTGATCTGACTCTTGATGGTAGTCCATACAGAGATGTTGCTTTCAAAGACTGAGAAAATACTGTTGTTGCCCTATTGTTTGTACTGCAGCTGAGGTAGGTAATCAGTCGCGAGTGTCCATCGATGGCACCGTCTGGAAAGTTAAGACAACACAAAATTAAATTAGTACCTGAAATAATGATATAGCTACTTACCTGGAGACAATATACAATAATGCATATATATATATATATATATATATATATATGCATTATTGTATATTGTATACCCATATATATATTTATATATATATATATATATTTTTTTTTTTTTAAAGATACTAGAAGACACAATATATAAATAAACTGAATTGAATTGAAACTAGAGCATACTAGAACATTGCAATTTTCCTTTGGAATACTCCCCTGCTCTTAGAACTTTTTCAGGCAAGTCATAATGTTTGAAGATACTTAAATACAAGGATAGAGGACTTCTTTAGATGACATTGGAGTTTTTCTTTCACCCAAAAGGCTTTCTCGGTTCTGACCATTGGTAACTTGTCAGTTTGTGTCAAAATGCCTTAAAATATCCACCACTATAAGGAAGAGTGACGAAGTCTTTGGAGGATTGTCGCTCAGTTGGGATTAAAACATTTTTGAAGGACCAGAAGAACGTTAACAAGTGCCGACTTTTCTTTGAACACCAATTTCTTTTTCATTTGAGTTTGTTTTAAGCATTTTTGTGCATTATAATGCTTACAAAAGGGTTCATATTATGTGGATTATTTTAAGTCAGCCCAAATTATGCTTTATTTGGATCCAAGTATTAAGTGTCCTGCAACTGTAAAACTGAATCGTTAAAATATTAAAAAATGTGATGTTTAATAATCAGCCTGATAAGTTGCATGTTTCCATCGATATGCCACAAACTGTTGGGGTACGGTACATGGTAAACCGGTCTTGCAACGGTCCGGCTCCACCTTCTTGCAGCAGAAGTTGGGTTTGTCCTTGTCAACACCTCACGTACCCCGGCCCGTGTGACAGTCACACCTTGTGCACGTAGCAGTGCCCTGATCATCTGAAAAATACAAAAATGAAAGCATGAATAAAAAAAATTTTAAAAATGCATGACTACTCTCACAAGAGCCAACATACAGGTCCTTCTCAAAATATTAGCATATTGTGATAAAGTTCATTATTTTCCATAATGTCATGATGAAAATTTAACATTCATATATTTTAGATTCATTGCACACTAACTGAAATATTTCAGGTCTATTATTGTCTTAATACGGATGATTTTGGCATACAGCTCATGAAAACCCAAAATTCTTATCTCACAAAATTAGCATATCATTAAAAGGGTCTCTAAACGAGCTATGAACCTAATCATCTGAATCAACGAGTTAACTCTAAACACCTGCAAAAGATTCCTGAGGCCTTTAAAACTCCCAGCCTGGTTCATCACTCAAAACCCCAATCATGGGTAAGACTGCCGACCTGACTGCTGTCCAGAAGGCCACTATTGACACCCTCAACCAAGAGGGTAAGACACAGAAATAAATTTCTGAACGAATAGGCTGTTCCCAGAGTGCTGTATCAAGTCACCTCAGTGGGAAGTCTGTGGGAAGGAATAAGCGCGGCAGAAAACACTGCACAATGAGAAGAGGTGACCGGACCCTGAGGAAGATTGTGGAGAAGGGCCGATTCCAGACCTTGGGGGACCTGCGGAAGCAGTGGACTGAGTCTGGAGTAGAAACATCCAGAGCCACCGTGCACAGGCGTGTGCAGGAAATGGGCTACAGGTGCCGCATTCCCCAGGTCAAGCCACTTTTGAACCAGAAACAGTGGCAGAAGCGCCTGACCTGGGCTACAGAGAAGCAGCACTGGACTGTTGCTCAGTGGTCCAAAGTACTTTTTTCAGATGAAAGCAAATTCTGCATGTCATTCGGAAATCAAGGTGCCAGAGTCTGGAGGAAGACTGGGGAGAAGGAAATGCCAAAATGCCAGAAGTCCAGTGTCAAGTACCCACAGTCAGTGATGGTCTGGGGTGCCGTGTCAGCTGCTGGTGTTGGTCCACTGTGTTTTATCAAGGGCAGGGTCAATGCAGCTAGCTATCAGGAGATTTTGGAGCACTTCATGCTTCCATCTGCTGAAAAGCTTTATGGAGATGAAGATTTCATTTTTCGGCACGACCTGGCACCTGCTCACAGTGCCAAAACCACTGGTAAATGGTTTACTGACCATGGTATCACTGTGCTCAATTGGCCTGCCAACTCTCCTGACCTGAACCCCATAGAGAATCTGTGGGATATTGTGAAGAGAATGTTGAGAGACTCAAGACCCAACACTCTGGATGAGCTAAAGGCCGCTATCGAAGCATCCTGGGCCTCCATAAGACCTCAGCAGTGCCACAGGCTGATTGCCTCCATGCCACGCCGCATTGAAGCAGTCATTTCTGCAAAAGGATTCCCGACCAAGTATTGAGTGCATAACTGTACATGATTATTTGAAGGTTGATGTTTTTTGTATTAAAAACACTTTTCCTTTATTGGTCGGATGAAATATGCTAATTTTGTGAGATAGGAATTTTGGGTTTTCATGAGCTGTATGCCAAAATCATCTGTATTAAGACAATAAAAGACCTGAAATATTTCAGTTAGTGTGCAATGAATCTAAAATATATGAATGTTAAATTTTCATCATGACATTATGAAAAATAATGAACTTTATCACAATATGCTAATATTTTGAGAAGGACCTGTACATATCAATTTCTATAGAAAAGACAAACCTCATTCCCAGAATTTGGGTATTGGCCCTGCAATGTGCTCTTGCAGCTGATCGTCATCTAAGGCAGACAGTCTACTTCTTATGGGAAGGCCCATCAGCTTTGACTTCTTGTACAAAAACGACAAGGAACATCCCAGCATTTTGCCAGTTTTTTGATTGTATGTCCTTGCTTCATAAGGAAGTCTATGTGCTCTCTGGTAACTTCAATAGCCAGTCTGCCTCTCCGCCTTGACGAGGACAATGAATGTTACACTGAGTATTGCATTTCATACAGAAAATAACCCAGTGTGTAACAACAAAAACATAGGTACAAAATCTGAAAAAAATTAATGAGTTTGTGAGGATTTACCTGAACGAACTCGCCTTATGAAGAACCGACGATCTTCATCTCTGTGTAAATTAGCAGTTGCTAGCGCTCCAAGTTCAGTCAAACCGCTTTTTAGTTCATTGTAAGTTTCTGTAGACAACAAATGTTCGATTCTCTGAAGGTTTCTTACACAACTGTTAATCGAACGACGCTCTCTGTCGCCACAAATTCCCTGGCAGAGGGTTCGCTCAATTCCGTGAGCTTTTCTTGCAATTCTCTCAATTACCACCAACGCCATTCCTGCCTGTAAATCCACACAGTCAGTCAGTCATTTTATTAATTTCTTCTTCTTCTTCGGAATGTCATTTTAGATAGGAGGAAGTAAAATCCCAATACACGTGAATGGGGAAAGTGATGTCATTTGTACTAGTAAGAATTATATTTAAGATATTGGAAATACATATCCAGTCAAGCAAATATGTTAAAACGGCCACTTTAACTTAGTAAAGATTTGTAGACAATTCTGTCCAGGAATATTGTAATTATAACTACGTGCCTTAGTGCTATCTATAATAGAAATGTGGCTAGTCAGCTTGTCTATTTTATGTTAAAATGGCACCCCATTATTCTGTTGCAAGTTAGCCAAAATATGTTTGTAAACATTTATAATTGTATTTTGTATAGGCATTATTAAAATTTCAGATATCTGAAATTCCATTTTAACTAGTCATATAATCAGTAGTTGGTATCTGTAATAACATTTCTACTAGTAGAAATATATTTTTGATGGCAAGAATTGCTATTCTGGATATCTAAAATGTTTTCTTCATTTTTGATATCTGAAATGGTCATTATGACTAGTATTAAGTGGATTATGGAGATCTGAAATTAGAGTTAATCCTAGTAAGAATTATATTCAAGATATCTGGAATGTTCATTTCAGATTGGAAGAATGTTATTTTAGATGTCTGGAATGTTCATTTTGACTAGGATGAATTTTATTTAAGATGTCTGAAATACATATTTAGTCAAGCTAATAAATGTTAAAACGGTCTGCCATACCATGTAGGCTACCACTGTCAGTATGTGGCTGTAAAGCGTTTTGGGTCGTCAGCCTTGATAAAGCGCTACATAAGTGCAGGCCATTTACCATTTAAAGGTTCTTCATTTGATTTTCAGTAGAAAGAAGAGCCATTAATGACATTTCTTAAATGTCCATGTTTAAATAAAGATGAAAAGATTCTTCCTCTAGTCCAGACTCCAAGTTAAACTTCCTGAAAGGTCCTGAAGAGTTGATCTGTGGTTAAAAACCAGTGAAGCTGTTTGATTTCTGGAAACAAATGGTGCTCATTCAGTCTGAGTATGCGCTGATCCACGGAGCTATCTGACGGACCCGGCCCGGTCTGTGGAGCTGCAGCCCATGGCAGGACTCTGGAGTATTCTGCTTGTCTTGCCTCTGATTTTAATCATGCTCTTCCTCAGATGAAGAGGAGTCGGAGCGGGTTTCCCTGCTTTGGTTGGGAGCATGTATTTAATTTAGCGTTAATTATGATCTGGGTGGAGAGGCGAGCGGCCGCTGAAGCAAAAGTTGCTCCCTTGACTTTTCTGCTCTACTTACCTGAAAGTTAGAGCGTCAGCAGGGAGCTGCCATTCCCTCGGTGAACCGCTCCATCTCGAATGTAAATAAGTTGCTGTGAAATAAATAATGGGAACAAGTGTGGAGATTTACACTCGATGAATCAAACTCTGCAGTCTTTGCCCCCAAATATGTTCAATAAAAGATTCCACAAAGGGAACATATGTTCAGCTGTTTGCCTGCGCTGCTTCATCTCGGAGAGAAAAGTACACTTTACAAAGACTCGTCGCTTTCCAGCCGGATCCTGCTCCTGCAGCATGGGGCGACGCAGGGCGCAGGGACATGAAACATTTATGCTAATTGTTGCAAAACTTCCCACAAAAGAGGCAAGAGGCTTCGGAGCGGAGCTGAGAGTGGAGCTGTCAGGATGAGGAGCAGGAATCAAAGGTCGTAGCGTCTTTAAAGGTGCTTCTAATGACACGCTGGCATCAGGAGCACGTCAGGCTGCATTAGCAGAGACGGGCGTCACTCAGCCCTGCAGGCAAGCACCGCCGCCACCCGACTCCTCAATCTCTGTCAGTTGCTCCGTCACAAAGCCGAGGCTGACATGAAAGCCGGATGTAGCTCCGGAAACTCTGCATACTCCCTGAACGAACATGAGACGTGTTCAACTCAGTTGGCGGCCATGAATCCCGCTTTCAAAGCTGCAGAAAGCAGCGCCGCTCTTTGTTTCTACTCACAAACAAGTGTTTTTTGGTCTTTATCTGAGTAATGATGATTCAACAAGCTGCAGCTTTCAGCAGGAAATGTTTGTTGTGTTTCCTGCTACTGTCGGTTTTTGGTTCGGCTACAAGGAGCAGAGCGTTTAGCCACAGGAAACTGGACCACCGCTGCAGGCCTCGCTTTGATCCGAGGCCAGGTGGAAAAGAAAGATCTTCCTTCAGGCCGAGAGACGCTTGATGTCTTTGCTTAATTAAAGTCGCGCCTCCTAATTGTTCATTTTCCAGATCGAGCTGCAGCCTCCTGGTGAGTTCATCACATTCATGAGCCGCAGCTTTGATTGGAGCTGGGAAGCTGCTAATTGGTTTAACTGGGAGAGAAAAGTGCTGCTGCTGATTATTCATGACTGATCAATGGCTTAATTTTCTACACCGACACAACGATCATTTCCATCTGGAAACGCTCCAGGTTGCAGCTGATAGGAGGAGGAGAGACCCGGAGGAGACTCAGCCCAGAGCACAGTCTCTATTTAAACCGAACCTGAAGAGGGCGGAACCTGGGCTGGGCCTCATCCAACACCACCTACCACCTGCAGCTGCTCCTAAAGTTTCAGGACCATCTGATCAAAACCAGCTAATCAATCAGTCCTTCAAAGAAAAATCAATTTGTCAAAAATATCAAATAATCAGGTGATCAACACGATTCTGTGAAATCTGACTACATGCTGAGGAAGTAACTTAGCCATTTGATTCAGGTGCAGCCTACCCAGGGTGTACCCGACCTCTCGCCTGAAGGCCTATGGAGATAGGCACCAGCCCCCCATGAGCCTGCAAGGAAGACAAGTTCAGATAATGGATGGATGAATAACTCAGATATATTATTTATTTATTTGGACTCGGGATGCATCTAAATCGTGAGAATTTTACAGTTGGACACTGGGGTTTGAGAGCCCTGACGGACCACACACTGGTTCAGGAAGATCTGCTGGGTTTCCTCAAACAGAAAACATTTTACTCATTTGAATAACAAACTAAACTTTACTGCAATGTTTTATAACTAGTCTCTAACTGATGTTTTGTCCTGTCTGGCAGAGGAGCACTCAGGATTGTTGTCTGAGTACTAATGAATGCAAGATGTATTTAGTGGTAACCGTACAAACACACACCCAATGTAAAGACCCACATGAATGGATGTCTGGGGTGGAGACAGGCAGACTGTCCGAGCCACCAGTCCACACCAGGGCTGGCACAGCCCAAACCCAAAAGACACCAGTCCAGACCTTGACTCCATGCCCTGACCCCGGCCTCCAATGACCCCCAACCCCATCCAGAGACGGGGCCACAAAAAAAAATTGCGACCAGTACAAAGTTGCCTGTGAACCAGAGCCCAGGACAAAATGGTCCTAACCCCCCAATGAACTCCAATCTCAACCCCATGAACCTCCCAACCCCCATTGAACACCAGCATGAATTTCCCCACAGGGCCACCCCCATCTCCAGAGCTCCACCCCTGAAAAGCAGCTGAAGACACATCCACACAGCATGAGCCCCACACACATCCACCGCATTCCGGCCACCAACCACACAGCGAGCTGGAACGGCAAGACAACAGCCGTGCGCGAGCGCAACAGAACCGACACCACAGAATCCCGTATCCACACCATGACAACCAGCTCAGCTCCACCATCTCCGCCGACCAATCCAAATGCTGGTGACCCCACATGCGAAAAGGGACGCAACCTCCCCACCACACACGCTGCAGCACCAGCCCACTAGTCCATGATAGAGAAACAAACTAATTAATTAATTAATAAGGAGAGTGCACATGCCCCCACGCCAGCCGGGTACCTCACCCGGGCCAACCAGCCGCTCCAATGCAGGCCCAGGACACACTCCACCAAACTGGATCTGACATTTGTTTTGAATTGATGCTGCATGAATAAACTGAATTGAATGTAGAGAAAGATTAGATATAGTTATTAATAAACATGATTGAAGGTTTTACACAAAAGAAATAGATACATCTGCAGAAAAATGTCAAATCTACTAATATTAGTAAAAGCACAATAATGGTTCTGAGCTCACATTAAAACTAGAACAGAATTGAAAGTCTGACAGCTGGTTAGACAGATGGCCTATTTCTCTTATTTATCATCAAACAGAAACAAACTAAGCTGTGACCTGATGTTCCTCTGACTGAGGAGGACATTCAGTTAGAATCTGAAATCACTGAGACCTGGTGCGTCTGAGCGTCAGCAGCGATCCGTTCAGATGCCCTCCATGCTCTCTAAGCATCAGCATGTGTTCTGCTGCTGGGATGGGATTGAGTCTCCGTGTTGCTGAAGGTGGAACCAACATCTCCAAAGGAAAAAACCAGCAGTAAACAAACATCAGACAGAAGGAAGAAAAACAGGCTGCAGGCGTCTGACTTCACCCACGCTGCCTCTGCTGGGGACTCATTAATAACCAATATTTATGTTCACTTCCACGCTTTGATCCCTGATACATCCTCAGGAGAGCAGCACAGATTCATGGATCCATCAGAAACCTCCAGAACCGGCCTGGAGTCACCACGAGGTCCTGATTAGACTGATAAGACCCTGACTCCATCCTTCTCCTCCTGCTCTATTCCCGGCTGGGATCTGGAATAATCTGGGATATTCCTGTTTTTTACCATCCATGGACACAGAGATTAATAAATTAAATTACATGTATTTACTGTTCACGTCTGTGGCCTATCAGCATTTAATTTACTTTTACTGGATCTTTGGTTTTTAACCCCCCAGATGTTGCATTCAGTGCTGAGCCCTCCAGTTAAATGTTGCTGTTTGAATTTGCTTTTCGTGAATTTATTCCCAGTCTGAAGGCATCCTGATGTCAGGTTGTTTTTCTTTCCTGATGCTTCACATCAAATCAGGAGGTAGGAACATTTAGTTCAGTCTCTGTGGACCAGGAGCAGCTCTCAGGTTCTCTCTCAGTCCACAAAACTGAAGTAAATAAACTGATCAATAAAATGAACAAAACAGTCAGATTTAAAAAAATAAAGAAAAATAAAACAGATAAAAACACTGCCATCATGTCAAAGCCATTGTTCATGAATCAGACTGCAGTCGGGTCTTTGAGGCAGGAGGTCCAGGCTCTGGGTGATCTCAGGTGTTGTCCTAGCGGAAGGTAAGGAGACTGTTTCTGAATGATGCATGGTGCTTTGCTTCTGCAGGAGGTCCTCCAGATGACACCAACGATGCTGGAGGCAGGTTTTACCATCAATAACTTCTAATGGTGTCCTGTTATATTCCTAAACCAAACCAGCATACATGGAGAGCAGCCAACATGGATCTGAGGGTTTCAGTGGATACGCTGGATTGTTTTAAACACTTTTATCAGAAGGAGTCAAGGACCTAAAAACTGTTCTACTGGAAGTTCCTCAGAAAAACAAGAGACTGACTTGGTTTTCCTAAAATCCAGTAGAACCTCTTTGGTTTTGTCTACTTTCTGAACCACAGAGATCAGCTTCTAACGTCATCCTCTATGCTGTCTGATAATTATTAGAAATTAATCCACCAACCGGCCTTAATAACACACCAACATGAGGGCAGAACAACTGATCCATAGTTTTGTTCTGACTGGATTAATGTTCTGTACCCATGTGTAGAAGAACCATTCAGAGGGTTTAGCCTGGTAAAGTTCTGTTCAGAACCAGGAGAAGAAAGTCTGCAGGTTCACTTTTACATCAGTTTGCTGTCTACTGCCACGATCTGATTTGAAGATGTTTCTCTTGGCGCTTCAAGCTGGACCAAGCACCATCCCGGTAATTATTCATCTTTCAGAACATTTGGATCATGTTCTGGAGGTTCCATAGTTTCCATCACATCTTTTGATTTGCGCTCAAAGACTGTGTTAATTCTACAGACAGATGGTCCAGTAAATGCATCTTCTGTTCTGTGTTAAACACCATGTTTGTATGAGAACCGTTTTATAGTTTGTATCTGAATGTATAATATAAAAGACATTAAAGATGTTTTAGTCATATAATAATAGAGATGTGTGCAGACAAGGAACATCAAAAGTTTAAAAATGCTGAGCAGGTGATAAGCTCCTTCTGATCCACAGCTCAGGTGTTTTATTCATCCTGAGTCTGTCTGCTGTGCCTCTGCTGCCCCCTGCTGTTCATCAACCACACACTCTGGAGGAGGCTTTAAGACTTTTTATTGCAAAATAGCCGAATCAGACATCAGGTCACATGAAGAAGGGTCAATCAGGTAAGGAGGTTCCGCCCCACTGCCTGCTGGGAAACGTAGTGTTTTCAGTCGTCTCCTCCGCACAGACTCAGCAGAGCCTTCTGATAGTCTCCTTTGGTGTGTTCCTGAAAAAGAACCACTCGGTCAGATCCAGAGCCGTGTTTTATATTTCTGTCTATGTGACTGAACCTGTTCTCCACATTTACTGGGAATTTCACTGCTGACAATTAACTCTGACCACAGGGAACTTTTAGAGTAAATAATTCAATGCTGAATTTATGAGTTTTTAATCATTATAGTCTCATATAAAGTGGAGCGCAGTGACTCACAGCGATTGTCTGGTACAGAGACTTTTTGTGCTGCCTCTTGAACTCGGTCCTGATCCTCATCAGGTCAATTTCGCAGCGTGACACCAGGATCCTGGTCACCACCTTCTCCTTGGCTCCTTTACTCTAATGGAACAAACAACGAGTCAGCACAAAGGTCCAAAAACCCCAAAACAGCAACTGATGGAGCAGGAGGTGGTTACCTTCATGGCTTCATAGAGTTTGTTGGCGAAGTACAGCTGGCGGTTTTCAAAGCATTCCACTAAGAAGAAACCAGAGAGACTCAGTTCATCTCAGAGTCATCAGCCTGTTTCCTGTCTGTGTTTTCTGTAAGAGCTTCCATGGACAAACTGTGTCCCTGAGACGTCTAGAGATTGAATTAGATTCCAGTTTAATCAGATCCCCCCGCTTGGACCTGATTATGAATCAGGGTTCAGTCTGTTTAGACCCATTTTAAACCTAACCATGTAAAAACGAAATGCTCAGAAGCATGTTAAAGAATGTTGATCCTCGTAGTTCAGAGATTAAAGGCGTAGTCGCAATGCACTGCTTTTCACTCGAAATGACAAAAGCAGGAAAAATGGGAATGAGAGCAGCTTAACTGGGAATTCAGCGGGAATAAAATAAAGTTTATGTGATTTAAGAGAAGAAGAAAGACTGAAACAAACAGAAAGTTATTAAGGAACATAAAGACAGTAACAAGGTCGGCCTTCTATCACCTGAAGAACATCTCCAGGATTAAAGGACTAATGTCTCAGCAGGACCTTGAAAAACTAATTCATGCGTTCATCTTTAGTAGAATTGATTTCTGCAACGGTGTTTTCACAGGTCTGCCTAAAAATTGGATCAGACAGCTGCAGTTGATCCAGAACTCTGCTGCCCGCGTCCTCACTAGAACTAAGAAAGTGGAGCACATCGGCCCGGTTCTAAAGTCCCAACACTGGCTCCCTGTAGCTCAGAGAATAGAGTTTAAAATACTTCTGTTAGTCTATAAATCACTGAATGGCTTAGCACCAAAATACATTACAGACTTGTTGTCAGTGTATCAACCACCCAGACCTCTCAGGTCTTCTGGCTCAAATCTACTCTGCAGAACCAGAACCAGAACTAAACATGGAGAAGCAGCTTTTAGTTCTTATGCTCCACTAATCTGGAATAAACTGCCAGAAAACTGTAAAAGCGCTGAAACCCTAAGTGGCTTTAAATTAAGATTAAAAACTTATTTGTTTAGAGTGGCCTTTGACTGGGCCATCTAAACATTATTAGTTAAGTTTTCAGTCCAATTTTCCTTTCATTTTCTTATCCATCATTCTATTCTCTTCTCTATTTTTTAATTACCTTTATGTCACTGTAATGTACTTTGCCTATTATGTTTGTCATTTTTTATTTTTTTTCCTTTATGTGAAGCACTTTGAATTGTCTTGCTACTGAAATGTGCAATAGAAATAAACTTACCATGCCTTAAATCTGTTTAGTGATGAATGACATCATCTACAAACCGACTTTCCTTCACAGAAACCTGGCCATGAACAGCAACTAATTCATGCTGGGACTGATTCAGTTTGAATCTTGGAACTCTGAACCAGTTCTGACTGAAGCTGTCAATGAAACGTACCCAGAGTGAGGAAGGACTTCTCCATGTCTCCCTTCACCTCCTTCCTGATGCTCTCCTTCATGTCGTACGGACTGTAGCTCTTATAACGCTCAAACACTGACACACAGGACAGGGACACACTGATCAGCTTTCCATCAACCAGAACATAAAGTCTTACTGAGAAACACGTGGACTGAACAGAACTGTGATTCTTTAGGTATGGCACCAGGCCATGAACCGAATCAGAACTTTTAATCAGTCTCTCCATTTTAACATACTGAGAGAAATCAGCAGGATTTACATCATCTAATTACAGAAGGAGACTCACCTTTCTGCAGGTGAGGGATGCTCCTCTGAGACATGATGGAGATCCAGGTGGCCACATCCGTCCCCTTCCTCTTCACTCCGGCTTCATACAGAGACTGAGCAGAACATCATGGAAGACCAGAGTTTGGGTCAGAATATGACTCTGATTTTAACATTAAAGGTTCACAGAAAACAGTTGGTTTCAATAAAAGAAAAAACACCGACCCTGACCCGTCAGAAGGTGAGAAGGTCAGAACTGAATATAAACAAAGTTATAATAATAATAATCATAATAATCTAAGTTTGACTTTCAGCAAAAATTTTAATTGTTTCTGATTTATTATGAAAATAAATGTTTTTTAAAAGACCCTGAATCGGATCCTGTGCCAGACCTTGAGCTGGACCCTGAGTCGGACACCGAGTCTGACCCTGAACTATTAAAATGTTTGATTTATGTCCGGTAAAGAAGCCAAGGTGGTGCTGTCTGAGGTTTTGGATGGGTTCTAAAACAAGAACGTCCTGTAAATATGACTCACTTTGGCATCATCATCGATCTTCTGGTAGTCCACCACGTTGTTCGGCTCGTCTCTTTTTGTCTGTGGATTGGATAAATTGTTCAGAGGTTTTCAGTAGTCTGCTGGTACTTCACAGTAACTGGACCCGTTCAGAAAAAGCAGAATCTTCGCACAACCCACACGGTGAAAGTCATGACTTCCAGGTGATTCTAAAAATATTAGAAATTAGAGTTTAAATCATTGTTGCTGCCCACTATGGTCCTGTTCTGTTCATTTCCTGTCCACTCTGCTCTTGTCCCGTCCTGTCTGTCCAGTCCAGTCCAGTCTTGTCCTGTCCTGTTGAACCCAAAAGTCCCCCTTAAAAACCTTGAGGTTCATAAAGAACTTCCTGTTGAGGAAATATGATCTTCTTCAGTTCCCAAGGAGAAACTTAAGAATAGCATTATCTTGCTGTTATTCATGAACACATGGGTCAGAATCCCATTCCTGGTTCTGTGGTACCTGAACCAGAGCCAGCAGCAGCTTGGCAAAGTCCCCTGACGTGTCTCCTGCAATGTCCTTCTCCAACTCCTTCTTAAACACTGCAGAGACCAAAAAAGGACGAATTAAAGGCACAATAAATCCAATCAGAGACAATGAAGGTAACATGGTCCAGCAGGTTCCTCAGAAAGGTTCTGTAGATTATGACCTAAACTTTCAGATTGGTCCCGAAATGTGATCAGTGACCCATCCTGAATATTTTATATTTTAATCTTTGGGTGAACCTGGAGCTTGAATCAGTCATTAAAGTTCTTCTTGGCTCCTTTCTCACTAAGAAATGTTAAAAGTGTTCATCACTCACTCTCTCTGTAAGCTTTCTTGATATCTGCCAGTTCTTCATTGCTTCTGGAGCAGACAAGCTCGATCAGGGTCTCCTCGTCGGTTCCAAGGCCCTGCACAGCCACATCCCAGAAACCACCATTAAACCTCCATAAACAGAACCCGGTCAGATTGCTGCAGCTGCCCTTTAATTCTGCTGATGCTTGTTTCAGGCAGCTGACTGTTTGTATTCAGTTCAACCTGCAGGGGTTTTCCTCCTCTCAGGATGTTTAATGCATCTGGAGAACCTCTGCAAGCACGGTTCTTCAGAACAGAGTCCAATTTCATCATAAGTGGGATGATACAGTTTTTTTGATGTACAAAAAAACTAATTTTTCTCTGTGCATTTTTCTGATGCACAAAGATTTAAAATTGTTGCTTATTTTAAACTGATCTTAGTTTGGTTTTAAGTTGATCAACACAATATTTACATGAGCAAAAAGCTCACACTACATTAAGCTTTACTACAACATATGCATAGAAAATTTACAGTATAATCCATTTAAAGACGTAACCTAAGAAATATTTAAAAACAATACTTCACATGTCAAATGTGGCTTGCATCAGGACACAGAGTTAATTTCTTTAGCTGAAGCTGATTTCACACAACAGAGCAGACCATCTGACCAGCAGGTGGCGCTGCACTTGGTGGTCAGATGAGAACCGATGCAGAACTCTGACCTTCATGGAAGCTTTGAGCTCAGATGCATCATACTGGGCGGTGCTCTTCATCAGACCCAACATCAGAGCCTCCAGAGAGCCGGAGAGCGCCCCCTTCAGGGCAGAAATCAGATCCTGAAAAACATCAATAAGTGCATTTCAAGTAGGTGGATTTATTTAGGAAAACAGAAATATTCAGTTTTTTACGCCACCTACAGGGGAATAGTTTTGTGACTGTGACTATTTATACAGCTGTAAGATTTATCTGCAGCTTCTCTTGTTATTGGAAACCCCACTGAGAGGGGCTCAGTTGGGGCCAGAGACACTGGGGTCCATAAATCACCTAGAGAATAAATTAGAAACACAGGGACTAAGTTTACTCAGTAATCCACATGGGGCACATCTACATGGGACACATCTACATGGGACACATCTACAAGAGACACATCTACATGAGACACATCTACATGAGACACATCTACAAGAGACACATCTACATGAGACACATCTACATGGGACACATCTACATGAGACACATCTGCAAGAGACACATCTACATGGGACACATCTACATGAGACACATCTACATGGGACACATCTACATGAGACACATCTGCAAGAGACACATCTACATGGGACACATCTACATGAGACACATCTACATGATACACATCTACATGAGACACATCTACATGAGACACATCTACATGAGACACATCTATATGGGACACATCTACATGAGACACATCTACAAGAGACACATCTACATGAGACACATCTACATGAGACACATCTACAAGAGACACATCTACATGGGACACATCTACATGAGACACATCTACAAGAGACACATCTACATAAGACACATCTACATGGGACACATCTACATGAGACACATCTGCAAGAGACACATCTACATGGGACACATCTACATGAGACACATCTACATGGGACACATCTACATGAGACACATCTGCAAGAGACACATCTACATGGGACACATCTACATGAGACACATCTACATGGGACACATCTACATGAGACACATCTGCAAGAGACACATCTACATGGGACACATCTACATGAGACACATCTACATGAGACACATCTACATGAGACACATCTACATGAGACACATCTATATGGGACACATCTACATGAGACACATCTACAAGAGACACATCTACATGAGACACATCTACATGAGACACATCTACAAGAGACACATCTACATGGGACACATCTACATGAGACACATCTACATGAGACACATCTACAAGAGACACATCTACATGAGACACATCTACATGAGACACATCTACATGAGACACATCTACATGAGACACATCTGCAAGAGACACATCTACATGGGACACATCTACATGAAACACATCTACAAGAGACACATCTACAAGAGACACATCTACATGAGACACATCTACATGAGACACATCTATATGGGACACATCTACATGAGACACATCTACATGAGACACATCTACATGAGACACATCTATATGGGACACATCTACATGAGACACATCTACAAGAGACACATCTACATGAGACACATCTACATGAGACACATCTACAAGAGACACATCTACAAGGGACACATCTACATGAGACACATCTGCAAGAGACACATCTACATGAGACACATCTACATGGGACACATCTACATGAGACACATCTACATGGGACACATCTACAAGAGACACATCTACATGAGACACATCTACATGAGACACATCTACATGAGACACATCTACAAGAGACACATCTACATGAGACACATCTACATGGGACACATCTACAAGAGACACATCTACATGAAACACATCTACAAGAGACACATCTACAAGAGACACATCTACATGAGACACATCTACATGGGACACATCTACATGAGACACATCTACATGAGACACATCTACCAGAGACACATCTACATGAGACACATCTACATGAGACACATCTACATGGGACACATCTACAAGAGACACGTCTACATGAGACACATCTACATGAGACACATCTATATGGGACACATCTACAAGAGACACATCTACATGAAACACATCTACATGGGACACATCTACAAGAGACACATCTACATGAAACACATCTACAAGAGACACATCTACAAGAGACACATCTACATGAGACACATCTACATGAGACACATCTATAAGGGACACATCTACATGAGACACATCTACATGAGACACATCTACATGAGACACATCTACATGGGACACATCTACATGAGACACATCTACATGAGACACATCTACAAGAGACACATCTACATGATACACCTCTATATGGGACACATCTACATGAGAAACATCTACGAGAGACACGTCTACAAGAGACACATCTACATGAGACACATCTACAAGAGACACATCTACATGAGACACATCTACATGAGACACATCTACAAGAGACACATCTACATGAGACACATCTACATGGGACACATCTACAAGAGATACATCTACATGAGACAAATCTACAAGAGACACATCTACATGAGACACATCTACATGAGACACATTTACAAGAGACACATCTACAAGAGACACATCCACATGAAACACATCTACATGAGACACATCTACATGAGACACATCTATATGGGATTCATCTACATGAGACACATCTACAAGAGACACATCTACATGAGACACATCTACATGAGACACATCTATATGGGACACATCTACATGAGACACATCTACATGAGACACATCTATATGGCACACATCTACATGAGACACATCTACATGGGACACATCTACATGAGACACATCTACATGAAACACATCTACAAGAGACACATCTACATGGGACACATCTACATGAGACACATCTACATGAGACACATCTATATGGGACACATCTACATGAGACACATCTACAAGAGACACATCTACATGAGACACATCTACATGAGACACATCTATATGGGACACATCTACATGAGACACATCTATATGGGACACATCTACATGAGACACATCTACAAGAGACACATCTATATGGGACACATCTACATGAGACACATCTACATGAGACACATCTACATGAAACACATCTACAAGAGACACATCTACATGGGACACATCTACATGAGACACATCTACATGAGACACATCTATATGGGACACATCTACATGAGACACATCTACAAGAGACACATCTATATGGGACACATCTACATGAGACACATCTATATGGGACACATCTACATGAGACACATATATATGAGACACATCTACATGAGGCACGTCTACATTTGTGTAAAGGGCCACATTGGTCAAAAACCTCAAGGAAACTAGAGCTGTTAAATTTCTTAAGCAGTTATTTTTTTGGATCTTCTTGGTTCCATCTCAGCTCTGGGACAATCTGAGCTGAACTCCTAAGCTGATGAAGAAACTGGAACCTGGTTTCTACCTTTTTAGCAATCCGTTCGTACTCGAAGGTGATCTCTCTGCGCTGCTCGGCGCTCCGTCTGGTCAGGATGTCGATGATGGTCTGTTCATCTACTCCTGAGAAGAAAAGTTGGACTTTAACATGAGCCTCTAACCAGACAAGAAGGAACAGATCAGACTGATTTAATTTGATCCTGATCAGAACAAAAGTCTTAATGATAATTTTTAGTTTAGACTGACTCAGAGAACCCACAAAAACCCAGAACAGAACCAGAGAAAAATAATTATTATTAATGAGAGACTTTAAACTGTGAGGCGGTTTCTATTTTTGTTGCTCTGATGATGAAAACCTCTGCTCTGATTCATCCTGAAACTGCAAAATGAACACCTCAGATTCAAGTCCCTCCAAGACAGAGGCTATGCCTGGCTCATGGGCTCCTCAGCAGGGACTGTTAGCCTGAAGCTCACCAGGGATCTGGAATTCTGCTCTCCTGTATCCTCACCTTTGGTTTTGATGGCAGTCTCAATTCTCGCTGCATCCTGAGCCGGGTCAAAGTCATGTATCGGCACCACAGTGGGGAATTTGGGCTCCTGTTCCTGCAGCAGACAGAACAACCAGCAGTCATATCTACAGAACCTACAGAAGAACTCAGGACCAAATCTGTAGAAACAACTTCAAGACAACCTGCTGAGATACAAAGGTCATTCTGACAGTTGATCGGTCACCTTCCAAAGTACATGTTGGGAATAAATTCAGATCCACATGGACTGCAGAAAAAAAACCTTATGGTTCAACAGGGGTCAGAGTTTCAACAGGACGTGTTGAAACGAAAGACCTGGGATATGTTGCAGGGAAACTGGTTCTGAAGTCTGAACCAGACTGTAACTGGTTGATGTGAGATCAAGAATCAAGTTCTAGGGTGGCCCCTTCTCTTTCTGCCTGCTTCCTGTCTGATTTTAGCCTCTAGTGCTTAACTATCTTTAAAAAGAATCAGATTCTGTTAGGAGGCCACTGGCTACCTGTGCAGGTGTGCCACGCCCCCTTATGACATCATGAACAGGATGAAACAGATTCAGATTTTAGGGTGTTTGAATGTTTCAGTGAAGTCCTATTTCAGTCTTACTGGACCACAACCCACCTCCTCAGGTGGTCTCAGAGCAAAGTTCATTAAAGGGAACATATTATGCAAAATCCCTTTTTTAGCCATTAAATACATTTTGTTGTGTACTTGGAGTCTGTAGGAGAGCAGGAAAGTTAAATTTAGTCTCTCCAAGTGCTGCAGATATCTTTATATTCTGTTTGGGTCGTATTTTTCAGTCTGTTCAGGTTTTCTCTATCATCTGTTACATTTTTCCAACTGTTGCGTCACAGTATTTGCTGCTGAACAGCTAAACAAGGTAATGAACCTCCGGCTGATCAGTTTCGCGTATCCACCATATTTATTTCTCGCTGGGATTTTCTGGTCCAAGCTGAAGTATGCTGAAGCTGAAAGAGGATAAGTTCGGTTTGGTTGTTGGGTGTATTAATCCACACAATTTATTATACTGTACCCCAGTATCAGCACCTCTTCAAAGTGCCTGGTTAAACTTTTATTTTTCATGGAAATGTTACCACATCAGTGAGGACATTCCTCTTCTCCTGCATGAAGCACTTCAAGGAGTTCTTCATCGACCTCCTCCAGTATCAAGAAGGATTTGCTGAGAGACTTCATCTGATTAAGGGGTCAGTTCCTTCTGTCTATGGAAATGACGACGCAGCAAAGCGGTAAGCCGCAAATAACGCTAAAATGACAACAAGCTTTATTTTAGACATGAATTTATTGTGTTGATACGACATCCTGGCCATTGTTCTGATAGCAAGAGCATCGTTCCGTCTGCTTATGTTAATGCTGTGTGCTGCTGTTAGCTCCTTGAGGACAGAACCGTACTGCGTGTTTTCATATCATTATTAAATGATGATTTAAGTGTGAAGAGGAAGGATTTAAGGTCAGTGTATATATTCATCATTGTGTCACTTTGATATAAACAGACAGATAATACACATTAGGGGTGTGAAAATATCTGATATTTGAGTATAATTGGTACTGAAATATGTTTCTAAGGGATAGTTTTTGTGTCAAATCAAGGGGGAACACAACTTCCCATAGCAGCACTGGAGACACAGACACTAAGCCCCTCCCCTTCCTGCAGACACAGACAATATGCCCCTCCCCTTTCTGCGGACACAGACACTAAGCCCCTCCCCATCCTGCAGACACAGCTAGTAAGCCCCTCCCCTTCCTGCAGGCACAGACAATATGCCCCTCCCTTTCTGCAGACACAGACACTAAGCTCCTCCCCTTCCTGCAGACACAGCTAGTAAGCCCCTCCCCTTCCTGCAGGCACAGACAATATGCCCCCCCCTTTCTGCAGACACAGACACTAAGCTCCTCCCCTTCCTGCAGACACAGACAATATGCCCCTCCCCTTTCTGCAGACACAGACAATATGCCCCTCCCCTTTCTGCAGACACAGACAATATGCCCCTCCCCTTCCTGCAAACACAGACACTAAGCCCCTCCCCTTCCTGCAGACACAGCTAGTAAGCCCCTCCCCTTCCTGCAGGCACAGACAATATGCCGCCCCCCTTTCTGCAGACACAGACACTAAGCTCCTCCCCTTCCTGCAGACACAGACAATATGCCCCTCCCCTTTCTGCAGACACAGACAATATGCCCCTCCCCTTCCTGCAAACACAGACACTAAGCTCCTCCCCTTCCTGCAGACAAAGACCCTGGGCCCCTCCCGAGGTCAAGCACAGAATTTCTCCTCTTCCAAACACAGCAGAATGAGTTGAGGTGGCCTCATCTGACCACAGCAGTTTGTCCAACACCTTCTCTCAATCATGTAGATGTTCACGGAAAACCTGAAGACAGGCCTTTAGCTGAGCCACCTATAATCTCAGGCCATTTTAAATGTATTAGTGTGATGACCTAAAAACACCACAGTATTGGTATATGTTCTCCCTGAACTCAGTCTGTCAGGTGTAACAGCGTCCTGCAGCGGCTGCAGGCTGTTGAAGTTTTCCCCATTTGTCTTGAAGCTTTTTAGTCTGAGCTCAGAGTCTCCAGGAGTTTATCAGCTCTCTGCTGGTTCAGATGGTTCATTATTATCAGCTTTTAGACTGCAGTCAGACTCTGGATTCATTCAGGGTTTCAACATAAAGATACAAAGATATGAGCTGGCTGTGCTGAAACAGATGAAGGCCTGATAAAAACCTCTGAAGGTTTACTGAAGTCTGCAGTAAACCTGTTTAGGAGTTTATCATGTATTCCTCACATTTTATTCAAGTATTTCATTTTTATCACTTTTATGAATGCTGTGGTATAAATCTGTTATTCAGACAGAACTGTCTTATAAAAAGGCACATATACGTCATAAATGTTTATTCAATTAAAGTAATAGATAAAAATGGAGGAAAAACAGAGAAAACTAAGAAATAGAAAACATTAGAGCCCCTCCTGTTGCAGCCCACAAGCTGATTGGACTGAGTTCTGCTGATCAATGGGAGCAATGATCCAAACCTGGGAGACTCACCCCTCCATACGACAGCGTCAGCTGACCCAGGAACTCTGACACCAGCGCCATGATGGATTCACCTGCAGAACACAGAACTCAGTGTTACATCTTGAGATGTTAGCAGACAATGTGCAGAACCTAATGGTTCTGAACTCTGGATTCATGTCCTGTAACAAAGTCTGATCCACAGAAACACGTTCTCCCGGTGGGACACTGGGTCTTCATGTGTTGGACTTTAAGTTTATTCTGATATGTAGTTAAGTCACACATACTAAGAGTTGTAGTCTTTAGTTTCTGTGTTTCTCATTTTTAGTTTCCTGTTTTATTTTGGTAAACTGGTCCTTTCTGTTTTCTTTACTTCCTGTTTCCTGTCTCTCGTATCTTTGTTCACTTTTATATGTGTATTTTAGTCTTTTTTATGTTCAGTTTTGTTCAGTTTTCTAGTTTCTGGTCAGTGTTTGGTTTCTTTCCATCAGATTGTCTCTGGTTTTCCTCACCACCTCGGCCCAAGCATGTTCTCCCCTTTGGGTTCTTCAGTCTCAGCTGGTTCCTCCTGCAGTCATCGCCTCAGGTCTCTCCTGTCTCTGTTTCATGTCCTTCACTTCATGTTTTGGATTTTGGACCTAGTTTTCAGTAAGTTTCTTTATAAAATTATTTGGATCCATGTCCTCTTCCTGTCTGTCGGCAAGTGGATCCCATGAATACTTAAGATTCTGAACAGAATCTGGAGCAGAACCTGAACAATGCACCATTTTGGTTAATTTTTATACTTTTAACGCTACAGGAGGATGGGAATAGAAACATTTTCCAACAGTTTGAAATTATGGTCTTTTTTCTCCGTTTTATTCCCTGGATGTTCAGAAGAAATCAGAAGAACGTTGGTTTTTCAGAACAATCCAGTTCAACCAAACGAACATGAACCAGACAACCAAATATCTAAGACCTTCTCAGCAGCTCTGAGAGGGTACAGATCTGGTTCATTGGTCTTCTGTTCTCCGGCCTGGACGAAAGTCACACTGCTCCTCCTGGACCCTAGGTTCCCAATCAGTTGGAGCCTCCTGTCCAACACTGAGAAGAAATCCTTCCCAGGGAGGCTGAGAAGTGTGATCACTCAGTGGTTTAGTGCAAACTCACCGGTTCCAATTCCATTCAAACAATCACTATTTATTTCATTTTCAAAGATTTTCAAAAAGGTTTTTAAATATTTGACTTTTTTGCACATTTAAGATTCAGCATATTTCAGACACTTGTGATGGTGGTGAGCAGGTTGACCGGAGAAGATTCCAGATCCTGTAGATCTTCCAAAGAAAACAGAGAGAACAATCCCTTCCAGAGTCCAGCCCACGGTGAACTCTGAAACTGAGGGTGTGTTTGAGTTATTGAGCGGGCCGGGCCTGAAGGCGTGTCTGCAGATAAGAAGATGCACTCAGAGCTGCAGGAATGTGCAGCATGTTGCATAACTGCGGCGTTGCTCAGTGATTCCAGCCGCGTTAAAGTGTTGATAAGCTGTTTCTGGAAGGAGATTCATCCACCTTTGACCATGTAACAAACTCTAAACTTCCAGCAGGAAATTTCATCACTTAGTAACCAAGCTGGAGCCACTGACAGTTAAAGGGCTCTTCCACCTTTTTAATTCATGTGCTGCATTGTTCTGAACATATGATGGTGTAATCAGCCTACACACCCTGATAGGTTCATCATTTCCCCTGAAAACAACCCAATCTCAGACAACCTGCTGATAAATAGTTGAACAGGAAGTCTATTGGCCCTGGTTTTGTTGTTTTTCTTCTTTAGGCAACAACTAATTCAGACAGAAAAAAATTTCTCTCATGAATGCCTAAAAATGTTGCCTTAATGAGACCCAAAATGTTTTGAGCTCAATGTTCAGCCTCTCTACTAACAGAACAGATTATATGAGAAGAAACCTGTTTCCAGGTTTAATAACGGAGCAGGAAGCTGACTGCAGCTTAGCAGCTCTGTGATGGATGACTTAATTTGTATTTCTGAAGGAAAGCCCGGTTCCCTCTGGTTAAAGAGCCAAAAATATTGTCAAGTTTCCAGATGTGTTAAAGTTCACCTGCCGATCACTCAGTTCACCGAAAAATAATGAAAATCTGAGAACAAACTGAAGACGAGACATGTTCTTACCTTCAGAGACGCAGCAGCTCCGTTATGGTCCAGGACTGAACAGGGTGCGGTGTTTATACACCAGCTGACTCACACACACCCACCCACCCACACACACACACACACACACACACACACACACACACACACCAGCTGCATGACTGAATGAGCAGACTTTTCCACATCAGCATCAACAGAAGCAGGAATTCCTTGGATCGGCCAAAGGAAACTCTGGTTCCTGATTAGTTGAAGTTAAACCTGAAGGGCTGAGCTCATGCAGCTGGTCTCACCTCATCCTGCAGCAGGAACCCGACAGGAACTCCACAGACTAGGGTTCAGGGCAGAAATGCTGTCACATGGTGTCTGCAGACTCTCTGGTTGGCTGATTTAAAGATGCATACAGAGGACACCCACAGTTGAGTTTGTGACCGTAGTTTCTGTTAATCCGCATGTTTTAGTGCTTGTTGATGCAGAGGATGCTGCCTCCACACTGTATCAGTTTATACGTTCTAAAACTTCTCTTTCGTAAGGTCAGCTAACACAAACCTCTGGTGAATACTGTGCTGGTTGCTACAGCTGAGGCTGGGGTGGTGTGGTGTGGAAGTTTCCACTGAAATCTGCACAGATCAGTGACTTCTGTGGTGCTCTTCATGTGGAGTTTCTCTGCAGAAAAGATTAGTTTAACCTGCACATGTTTAACAACCATTCTGACGGGAAACAATTGCTGCCAT
The DNA here is from genome assembly GCF_021462225.1 of Girardinichthys multiradiatus. Taxonomy (NCBI): domain Eukaryota; kingdom Metazoa; phylum Chordata; class Actinopteri; order Cyprinodontiformes; family Goodeidae; genus Girardinichthys; species Girardinichthys multiradiatus. The sequence continues at coordinate 48,745,226 of NC_061797.1, read as the reverse complement.
GCTTCTGAGTTTGTCATCTTATTCTCGAGGCTCTGCATGTTTCACGTGGCAGTGTTCTGGTTCTAGATGTGCCTCCTGATGTATCGCTCTGCCTTTATCTGGACCTGCAGCAGGACTTGGACTGCCTTTGAACATGACTGCTGTGCCTGAATATAATTATAAGTTAACTGCTTGTGTTCCTGTGAAGTTCCCTGAGATGACAGTTTGTTGGCACCATCTAACTAAGCTGAATGGATTCAGTTTAATGTTCTGTTAAAGGTTGCTGTGTGCAGGTATCAGTGTCCACAAACACACCGAGGTACCTCTGATAATATTTATCTGCTCAGTGAGTGATAACACAGGAGTGGAGGGGTGGAGTGGGGCACTCCACACTTTTATGGACCTCATCAGGATTTTCCCATCAAAGATTTTTCAGGTGATGAAGCCACACCTGGTTTATAAGCCTCAGGTGAGTAACAGCAGGACGTGATCTCTCTGTTGTGGGATGGGGCAGAGGGTGTAAAGTTCAGCAAATCAGTAGGTTTGAATGTTTAAACAAAGCTGCTGTGGTGACACTGAACATCTCATTCATCCCAGTCATTCATGAGTCAACAGCTGATTTTGGTATTCCCTGTTTCTATGGTAACAGATCCATTTATTTTCATGAATCAAAGCTAGAGCTTCTAGATGGGCATCGTTATCAGAAAAGGATTGCTGACTGTGTTACAGCATAATACACAGTAATACATCTAAACTAAAACCCTGTCAACCATAGATACACTCTGTTCAAGGGATGGAGCCTATCAGAGGTAGACCACACCTGGACAACTTAGCATTCTGTCCCAGTCCTTCACACAACCGGTGAAGCATGCTAACGCTTACAGCTGCAGTGTTTTCCATCATCAGTTCATCTGGAATGAATGTTTTGGCAAGTTTATTAGGAAACAGAGAGAATGCTACCGAGATTCAATCCAACAACCTTCCTGCTTCTCCAACTTATGATATTTACAGTAACACCATCAGAAACAGCAGCAGAGCTGAGCTGTCAGCTGAGTCCAAGAAGTCAGCCAGGGTGGTTTATTTCATGGTATTATAGTTCACAGACTGTCCACAAGAGGGCAGCAGGCGCCTTTCATGTGGCCCTTCTTCCACCTGAGGACAACAGGATGTCTCTGACCCTGCAGCAAGCAGAGAGCAGTCTACAGGATCAATAGGAAGAAAAGGCTGCAGAGAAGGAAGATAGGATCAGTTACTGTAGGAGCGGACAAAGGAACCGATGATGAAGCCAGGGACATGAAGTCTTTCAGGAGAAATATGAAGCAAAGCTCTGAGGAGGTCCCAGCTATTGTATAAGGGTCAGATTGCTCCAATCCTACGTTCTGCTGACGCTGGACTTAACCTCGTTAGCAGCTAATCCTCTTCAGGGGCACATTAACAGCTTTACCATGCAGCAATGGTATCATCCTGCAGCTCAGAGCTGCAAACAAGAGCCAGAAGCAGTTTTTACAAACACCAACCGGAAACCACTTCATTCACTTCATATCTGCTTCTTCTTCGGTTCTTCTTCTTCGGACAATATGTAGCCCCAAAACTATAAGATCTGCCCCCCATTCTACTTTTAGAACCTCTCGGAACCACCAGTAAACCTGAGTCTAAGAACGAAGGGTTCTGTTTGGAATATAGGCATTTAATTGCATTTTAGGACCTCCTGACAGTAAAGACTTACAATAGTCCACCCTTCAAGTAACAAATGCATGGACTAGTTTTTATTCTTTGCCATTTTAAGGAGTAATTAAAAGTTTAGTAATTATACTGGTGAGATGGATGTTGTTTTTTCAGCTTCAGAGCTAGAAGCATAATGAACAATAATCCTGCATTATTGAATCTATCTGCTGCTTCTCCACATCCGTTCTGACATCTGGGTCTGAAAGCAGTTTCTAATGATTTGGACATACATCTCATTTTACCTACATGTCCCCATCTGTTATTCTCAGCTTTTATGCAGCCTGAGGACTGAAGTTCAGCTGGGGGGAGGTTCTGAAAGTGTAATCTGAGCCCCTGCTCTGTCTGGTTCTGTCCTTCAGCTCCCCTGTAATCCTGTCAGCTCTGTAATCCTCCCACTGCGCTCAGATCTCTGCAAGTCTTTCCTCACCTCAGCTCTGTGGAATGCTGCTGGAAACCATCTGAACCATTCAGGTAGGACAAAACATCTCTAAAGATCTAACATGTAACCCTAATTCCCAACCCAGCCACCAGACCTACTCCTTCAAACCCCAAATATCTAACCTAAACCTAAACTTGGGAACAGAACGTTTTGAAGATAAGACACCATGGCAGGTATGGAGAAATCAGACTCCAGAGGTGACAGGTTCTGGTTGCAGAACTGAGGCTGTACTCCAGCTGATTTATAGACCTGCTCTCAGATCAGTCAGCGGTGACGTTAGTGTTTAGGTTATCTGAAGCTGGCAAGGTGGAACCGTTTAACTTTGGGGTAAACAGGAAGCATTCAGATGAGTTAGTTTGGTAATAAAGTTTGGAACAGACAGTGGTTAATTAGGTCAACAGGTCATGTTCGGTTTTATCTAAATGTGAAGGATTGAAATGAGCTTGTAGTATGAAGGTCCAACAGGTCTTGGTTCTGAAGTCCAAAGATGTGATCAGACAACATTTTTGAATTCATTAACATTAAAACAGAGTATGTTTAAAATCCAGGACACAGCACAAGTCTGACCTGCAGTCTTAGGAGGTAGTTCTGGACCAGATGAATGATGAGCTCATTCTAAACCAATTCTTTCAGCAGAACATGGGTCACTTAGCTGCAGTCAGAACCGGTGCTGTATAATAAACATTAGCAGTTTCCTGAACCATGGGCGGGTTCACAAACCTCTTATTCCCAAAGAGCTCAGTTGGAGAGGATTAAACTGTTGTTGGTTAACCAACTTATTAACTGAACGGGTAAACTCTGAATAACCAGTTAGTTCTCTCTGGTTAACGCATCTCACTAACTGATCATTATTAAGTTCTGAACCAGTTCTCTGTCACATGTTTCATGTTGACCCATAATGAACTAACGAGTCAAAATGAGCAGAAGGCTCAGTGAGAGACGACCTGCTCAGCTTCACGACTGGTTAAACGGATAACACACACACTGGAGAGGGAAAGTGACAAACTGGGCACCAGTTTAAATGTTTTTATTGGTGTCCAGTGGCCTCCTGGGGAGGATTAGGGTCATGATCCGTCAGTTCTGATTGGGTCAGACACTCAGTCAGACGTGATCGAAACAACCATTAAGCACAGAACAGCGAAGCAGAGGAGGTAAGCTGAGAGGAGATAAAGCTAATTATTCCATCTGTTTTCATACCTGGACTCACTTCCATCGGTGCTACTCACTCACCTGGAGGACCGGAGCAACACTCAGACCCAGAGGAGGATTTCCATCAGCCCAGACACCAGGATCTTCATAATGATTCAGTGTTGCCCAGTTCTGATCTGAAACTAGAACCTTTTATGGAAAGGTCTAAAAGATGCAGGACACCAGGCCCCATGAGGACCAGAGTTGTAGACCCATACAGGACACTGGTCTTCTGAGGACCAGAGACTGAGATCACCTGGTCTGGGACTCATCAGACCAGGCAGGTGTTCCTACACTTTTGACCTCTGACCCACTGAACCACTGAACCATCTTTGTGGGACCTGATTGGAAAATGTCAACATCCATTTACTTCAAAGATGGATGTATCAGGTCGCATGTTGTTGAGTAATTCATGAGGGGTCCTCCGGACCCAACTTGGTTACATTTTTTCCACTTAAGGAGGTTAAAAAGTTTGAATGAGGCAGAGTAATTAGTTTCAGAGACTGTGTGTTCCTCTTTTCCAGGATGTTGAGCTGGGTGGTTAAAGTTGTTCCCCAGCCTCCTGAACTTCCTTCCAAAAACACTGAGGATCCCAAAGAAGGAAAACCAGATGCTGCTCCGCCCCCTGCTGCTACTGCCCCACCCCCTGCACATGTAAGCCACGCCCTCATGTGGTCACATATTTTTGGTCTTTGTCTTTATTTTTGGTGCATTCAGACCTGCTGCAGACTAAACCAAAGTCCATAAATTGTTCTCATTTTGATTAGTGCCAAAATGAGACTCTTAATGTTTCCAACTTCTCTTTAATCTATATTCCAGGTTTTCTTTTATAATTATGGAGCATTTAGCGAAGATACTGAGAATGATCAAATGTGTGGAAGCTTCTAAATCACAGACGAACAATGAAAACAACAGAAATCAGCCAGTGTGAACCAATTTGTTCAGAACTTTTGCAGAATTTTAAATAATGAGTTTTCCAGTCGAGGATTAAAAGTAAACTGCTGCAGCAAAACATTTTGCTGCTCTAGTTTTCCAAACTCACTGTGCTGCTACAGGAAAACCTTACAGCCTGAAAACATGCAGGTTTAGTTTCTGTCCATCTGCGTTTTTTGTCTTAGATGTTGAACAGGATGAGATGTTCAGTGCTGCAGTAGGAACATGGCTTCTCATTCAAATGTGTGCTTTTGTGTTTTAAACAGGAGAAGAAGGTGACGTTTGAAGATGAGAGTAAAAAGGATGGTAAGATCCCTAAAGAGTTCCATGGAAACTGACTCAGTTTGCTACTGTCCACTAAATGTTCCTCCCGTTTGATCGACAGCTGCGAAACCAAAGCAGGACGCTGAGGCAGCTGCAGGGAACGGGTGAGTCCAGACTTCTCTTCTGAGCATCACACGGGTCTGTTTCACCTCAGCGGATCTATGAGCTCATCTGAGAATATTTAACAAAAAACTGTGCAGCTGACTAAATTAAACTGTTTATTCTGCTTCTATGAATTTACTCAAACGGATTGTGAATGAAGAGGCTGAAGTCTGGTTTTGTTTTCTCGTCCTCAGTCCAGCTCCAGGCATGCTGACATGGATCAGCAGCGCTCTGCCTCAGCCAACACTCCCAGCCAACCAGAACCGAGTCAACTCCACTGCCAAGGTAAGGAGAAAGTACTGACCTAGGATCTGATTCTGGACAAAACATTATCCCTGGGTTCAGAATCTGGAGCAGGGGTGTCCAAACCTTTTGAAATGTGGGCCAAAGTCGTCAAGTCAAAACTAAGTAAATAACCAAAAACATATAACAATTAAAATAAAATTCATATCACAAAAAATTAGATTGGAATTTTTTACCAGCTTAACAATAAACTAAGCGTGCTAAATTTGAATAAAAAATAAAGTAGTCTGATTTTTAGTAGTAGCAGATCCAAAATGTAAAACGCGTTTTGAACATTCGCCTTATTAAAAGGAAAGCATCCAGACTGCTGATTTGGAATGGATAAAAAGTTTAGTCAATTCTCAGCAAGACCAAGAGGATTTGGGTCAAATTTGTTGTATTTAGCCAAGTTTAATGAATGAATTAAAAGCAGATTTGGGTGAACCAAAGTCGGCTTTTACATAAAAGCCGCTGGATACTTTCTATGCAATTAAAGTGTAAAATGTGTGGTTATTGAAAGACAAAGGCTGTCTGTTGTATCTATCTATATCATGTTCCCTTGTAAGAAGATTTTAATTGGTCGGTAATAATATCGTTCTAAATAAAAACAAAAAGTCTCCATCTGCAAACAGGCCAAATTTGGCCAAATTCTTGAGTCAGAGCCCACAAAAAATCAGTTCAGGGTCCACAAAGGGACCATGGACCGCACTTTGGACAACCCTAATATAGAGAAAATGTTGCTCCAGAATTATTCTGGAGAAAGCACTGTTCTGGGATCAGATCATAGACAATAATACAGACGTAAGCTTCAGATTCTAGAGAAAACACTGACCTGGGATCAGATTCTGCTAAATTCTACAGATGTAGGATCAGGTTCTGGAGAAAACACAGACCCAGGGTCCGGTTCTGTGGGCTCCTTCACTGCTTCAACACTGGCTGTAAATATAGTAATTTTTGTGAAGCAGTGAAGGTGCTGAGTAGGTTTATCTGTGTAAGAACTGGGTTCGTTTTTTTTTTTTTATTCTGGTGCTGCTCAACAGCTGGATGATCCAGAATCTTCTCCTGATGTTTGTCTTTTCCTCTCTCACATCTGCCAGCAGGAGGAAGGTGCAGGAGCCAGGTAAACACACCTAAATGTGAAACCAGATCAAAGATGAGTACATCTGAACAGAACCCAACAGCAGTGTTGGGTTCTGGTTCACACAACCATAATATGCAGTGAGTTTGGTCCTAGCAGATGTGTTAGTCTGGGCTGCACATGTTCAGAATGAGGTTAAAAACAGGAACATTCAATAAATGTAGAAGAACCCAAAATGTGGGACTGCAGTTAGGTAAACTGATGTTCTTCTCTGTTCTGTCTCACCGTGGACCACAGCAAGCCCGATGATGAGTGAGTAACCTGCCAAATACTGAGCTGCTTTATAAGTCAATAGCTGCCGGGATGCCAGATAGCGAGCTAGTCGGATCTTTGGTGCCCTCTGGTGTTTTCTGTGGACCTTCTGAGAATGAATGACCAGAGTTTCCTCCACAGGAAAAAGATGATGGACTGGATTTCGCAGGGTTTGGAGAAAGTTGTTCCTCAGCCTGATCTGAAGAGCAAAGATTCAATGACAACTGAGCAGCAGCTTCAGGTACATTCATGTTTCCTTTCTCTCACATTAATCACGTCAGCAGAAGATATCTTCAGTTTTTTGGGTTCTGGTTAGAAGGTTCTATAGCTGCCATGAACCATCTGTCCAGACAGAAACATTCTTCTCATTTTAACCCAACATATCCAGGAATCTGACTGATGAGGCTTTTAGTGTAAGGATGGGAAGAATTGGGAGCTGGAAAGCTGTAAAAAACTTTAAAAAGCTAAACTCAGACTGATCTGCTTCTTCTGTCCAACTCACTGTGATCATCAGACTGAACGTCACACAAACTGCTCACACACACGTCCTCACATTCAGATCTCCAACACTCCCGCTGGAGGTTCCTCATTCTCTCCAGTAAGCATAAAGTCTAACCTTTGTGACAAGGTCCATGTTCAGCTCCAGCTCCAGGTCCACACTGCTTATTTATTCCTGTTGCTGAACTTGATGGATGTGTTTCTTACCTGTTTTCTCTCCTGCTCAGGTGCAGAAAACAGCAGCTCCAGCAGGTGAGAACACATCTCAATGTTCCTGCAGTTGAACAGCAGCTCAAAGTTGATGTTTCAACGCTTTCCCATGTTTCACCTGCAGAACTCCAGAATACTGGGAAGGAGCCAGATCCAACGGACCAGACAACTCCACCCAGGTCAGAGTTATGGTTGCTTGACTGGTTGAGTGGTTGGTTATTTGATCAATTGTTTGGTTAGTTGGTTGGTTGGCGTTTTGATAGGCTGGTTGGTTGGTTTTGATTAATTGGTTGGTTGGTTGGTTTTGTTTGTTGCTTAATTGGTTGGTTTATTGGTAAATGGGTTGATTACATGGTTGTGGGGTTAGCTTTTTGGTTGGTTCACTGGGTGGGGGTTTGGTTGATTGGTTGTTTTTGATTCAATTCAATTCAATTTAGTTTATTTATATAGCGCCAATTCACAACACATGTCGTCTCAAGGCACTTCACAACAGTCAGGTTCATACATTCCTATTAATCCTAACCATTTAACAGTGCAGTCAGTTAGTTATTTATTCAAATTGGATAAAAAGTTTTTCTGTCTAAGGAAACCCAGCAGATTGCATCCAGTCAGTGACTTGCAGCATTCACTCCTCCTGGATGAGCATGATTAATGGTTGGTTGTTTTGGTTGGTTGGTTGGTTAGGTGGTTGGTTAACCTATTGACTGGCTGATTGATTGGGTGGTTGCTTAATTAGTTACTTGAAATGTTGATTAGTTGGTTGTTGTTTTTTATGGTTGATTAATTAGGTAGTCAGTTGGTTGAGTAGTTTGTTAGTTGGTTGATTGACCTGACTGGTTGATTGGTTGATAGATTAATTGTTAGGTTAGTTGGTTGCTTTGCTTGTTGTTTGGTTGGTTGATTGATTAAGTTCCTTGGTTGGTAGAGTAGTTGGGGTTTTGCATGGTTGCTTGACAGGTTAAGTGGTTGGTTAGTTGATCAATTGTTTGGTTAGTTGGATGGTTGGCTCTTTGATTGGGTGGTTGTTTTGGTTGGTTGGTTGGTTGTTTTAGATTAATTAGCTGGTTGGTTAGTTTTAATGGTTGATTAATTGGTTGTTTTATTGGTTAATTGGTTGATTACATGGTTGTGTGGTTAACCTTTTGGTTGGTTTACTGGGTGGTTGGTTGATTGGTTGTTTTTGATTAATTGGTTGGTTGTTTGGTTGTTTTGCTGGTTTGTTTTGTTCGTTGTTTAATTGGTTGGTCTATTGGTTAATGGGTGGATTAGATGGTTGTTTAGTTAACTTTGCGGTTGGTTCACTGGGTGGTTAGTTGGTGTTTTTGATTAACTGGTTGGTTTTGTTGGTTGGTTGCTTGGTGGTTTTTGATTAATTTATTGGTTGACTGGTTGTTTGGTTGGCTTTGTGGTTGGTTCAGTGGGTGATTGGTTGATTGGTTCTTAGCTGGTTGATTGATGAGCAAAATTCAGCAGTGGTGTTACTTTTCAGAGAAATTCAGAAGAACATTCATGCTGAAGATCTAAAATGTTGTTCTATCTAAATCATGTATCGGTCTGCCAGCATGATGGAGTGGATCAAACATGGCATTGTGAAGGTGGTTCCTCAGCCAGAGACCCTCCCAAAGACAGATGGAACCAACAAATCTGAAACTCAACCTCCACCCAAAGGTACCTTTAGTCCTGGTTCTGATGATGGTTAAAGTGGTATCATGGAGGTTATTGGGAGGGAATGAAAGCTCTACTGACATATTTGTCCTTCTTTTGGAACACCATAGCTCCCCCTGCAGCACCTCCTCCGGCCACCAGACCAGCCTCAGAGACAGAGTGAGTTACATGTTGTTGATGTTAGGCTCAACCATCTCAAACAGATTTATCAAGATTTTTCTCTTCCCACAGTTACTGTTGAACCCTTTACCTTTCTGTTGGTCAGGTTTTAGAACTGGATGTTTGATTTTTACTTTTAGGAAAGTAGATAATTCTCTAAGAAACATGCTGATACCACCATAGATGTTGCCAAGCCTGTAGGGGGCAGTTTGTCTGTAACAGCAGACTGAGCTAAGACGTAAAGCATAACTTCAGAGTGAAACAACTGTGAATTCTTTCAATCCTTTTTCTGTTTGTCCATAAATCTCCTTAGTTCTGCAAAGGAAGCAGAGCAGCAGCCAAAGTAGGTGGAAATATTTAGCATTTAAAAATCACAACTGCTAAAACCTTAAGATCTTAGAGCTGTGGCAATCTAAGGGCGATGAAAAGCCTGATTACAGTCTCGTCTCTATGCTAGCAGAAATTATCTAATTTGCATGATTCCATGAGTCCCTTTACACAAACCCAACTGTCAGACTTGAATCAACCTTAGAAACAGATCAGGGTCTGTGGTGGTGCTCACAGCACTGGTCTGATGGTGTTCCGTCTCTTCATTTAGGAGGAGACAGGCGGTAGACACTATCTCAGCAGAAGGATCCTCTGATCTGTAGGGGATGAATATATGTTTACTGTAATCTTTATACTGTAAGAACAGATGCTGACAGGATTCAGTCCAGTCTGTTGGTCTGCAGCTTTCTGTTGGTCTGCAGCTTAGAAACTGGTTGAAGTTTAAAACCTGTCTGGCCTGCAGGCCTGTTCAAAGGCTTCTTCTAAAACCTGACCACAGACTGCAGTCAGACTGATGATCAGACATGGAAAGTTCAACCGGTCCCTCACTGTAATCTGGTCTCTGAAGTCCAGTATCACACATGTCGACCCCACATACATCTGGAGACCGTGTGCTTGATGCTTACTGCTGATCTCTGAACAGTTCAGAAATGTATTGTTGTTTGCAGCATGATGGGCTGGATCATCAGCGGGATTGGACGTATGTTGCCTCAGCCCATCCCAAAGCTGGTGAGTGGTCCGTCTCTTTAAAACTCATTGTATATCCAGCAGGGGTCAGCTGACCTTTACTGAGGATCTGATTTGTCTCCTTCGTGCAGGATGCAGGAAATGACGAAGCACAGATCAGTAAGTACCACCTTTACCTCACTGTAATACACTCAAATCAGTGTCCAAATCACATGTCAGTCTAATGATTAAACCTGACCCTGCTCAGGTGGTTCAGTTCAGATCAATCTACCTGCCCAGGTCCAGACTGTTGGGTTTGTTTCCTCACAATGTGGACAGATGGTGTCCTACCTCCTAGAGCAGTCCATTGTGGAGCAGCACCAAATCACTGCAGTTAGGACCATTTGTTCTGCATATGTGGTCCTACTGCCCACAGAATCAGTCTAATAGAGAAGACTGACAGGATCTCCAGGGTCAGAATGCTTTTACCTGAAAACAATTTGGTGTGAGTGCAGAAAGCTGCAGGGTTATTGGCATCAATGTACAGAACCACCCTGCTGAAATTGTTTAAATAACCCCTCAGTTCTGACTGCAGGCAGGAAACTACAGAAAATTAAGGCAATGTCTTATTTTTCATCACAGACAAGGTTCCCATTGGAGTTTGTGCTTCACAGATTCTGGGCTGATTTACATGAGGTTCTCCTGGGAAGGAACCAGTACAAACCTGAGTGTGAAAAGCCTGTAAGATGTCCTATTCTTTTTACAACATGGTGTTGGTTAGACCACAAAAATCTCAACCCCTCCCCTTTCCTCAGGGAGTCGCTCAGAACATTAAAAATGAAACATGTTGCTGCTTATAAATGTAGGCAGAAACATACATGCAGCTGAACAGCCGGGTTTCCTGCTGCAGTCTTGTCCAGGTACTTCATGTCAGTCTGAGGTTATGTTTGAACTCAAGCACAGATGAGCTGATTGGTTGATTAATTGGTTGGTTGATGGGGTTGGTGTCAGAAGTGAGGCGGACTCTAACCGAGCTGCTCTTCTCCTTCTGTTTCAGGGGGGAAAGTCGGCCTGAGCCCTTTAAAATAAAAGGAGAAGGAGGTGCAGGGAAGAGTCGCTCACACTCATGCTGATAGCAGCAGACACATGACCGCCGGACTGACGCGGTCAGTCGTCTAGTGCTCACAGGAAGGCTTTCACAGCTTTGGAGCTTAATGTGCTTTGGTTTGACTTCCCAGACTGAAGAAAAGGTGCCTGAGACGAGGGCAGCCTGACTTTAGACGATATTCAGCCCGATATTCCTGAGGAGGATCAGTTATGACTGACTGGAGGAGCTTATCAATAACCTGCAGATAAACTGGTTTCAGTCCAGCTTGGGGATACTTTATACTGGGAGCTTGCAGCAGCAGGTCTGGAGTCCGGATGTTCAGTGCTCTACTTCAGCTTTTTGCTTTTTGGACGTTTTACAATGAAATATCAGCAGCCATCACACCACAACCAATGCAAGAAAATAAAGATTTGATCTGGAAAAATGAGAATGTTTTGGGTCTTTTTGTTCCACCATGACAGCACAGAGATCGATCAGTCAATCAATCAATCAATCAATCAATCAATCGATTGATCAATCAATCAATCAATCAATCTGCTGGTAATTTCAGCCATGAAACAAGAAGGACCTCTCTGGGAAAGGGACTGTTTTGGGTATTTTTTTGTCAATATGAGATCACAGAAATCCACCAGATTCACAATTCATCCGCCAATAACCAATCGGTTTAATCAATCAATCAATCGATAAGTTGAGCTGAAGCTCTTCAGTCTTGTGTCAGATGGGAAACTCCTGTGAACCCAGAGAAAGGTGTTGGAAACCAGGAAATAATGAGTTTGGGTCAAATTAATCTTCCTTTCAGATCAGTTGGAACGGTGATGCTGGGAAAAAACTACCATTGTAAAAGAAAGTACGCCCTCTGTCTGTTGTTATTTATTAACCACTGTAGACTGAATATGTCCATTACATCTCATGGCTAAAACATGCAGATGCTCAGGCTCTTCTCTTCAAACAGTGAATGTCCAAATTAATTTTCTTATGGCCTTTTCAGACCAGTTGGGCATTGTCCTTAATCAGCCCAGAAATGGTTGTTGTCCAGAAGTTCTGCCTAAACTTGGCTTAAACATAGACAGCAAAGTTAGCACGTTTGATCAACTCTAAAAGCCTCTCAGCCACATGCAGACATCAGAAGATCCTTTGTGTGAACGTCTTATCAGCAGAGGTTTGCGGTTTGGAGGGATTCACAATGATGAAGGAAGTGCAGTTTAGTTGCACACATAAACACATATCAACACATTAATCACAGCACCTCTGCCTTTCTTTGTGCATTTAGCCAGCACTGCTCAGAAGAAGACAGACCTGGTACTAGAAGACCTGGAGGAGGTGAAGGAGGAGCCACATGTACAGCACAGTCAGCAGCTGTCCATAAAGGAGGTGGGTCTGCTGTTGCTCTGCAGAAACTCTGCTTACTCACCAATCTCATTGCAAATTATTCAAATGCGTGTTAAACATCAGCTCTGGTTTTTAATGGGTTTAAGACTAGTATGGAGGTTAATATTTCCCACAGACCGTGACCCAGTGACATGGACACACAGATGATCAAGATCATGAAAAAGGCCAGATATGGTCTTGGTTATAGCAGTTACTTAGGTTCTAACACAAAACCAAAGACATTAGAAAGTTCACTGGGCCCAACATTGACTCTGAGGAATTCCTCAACAAAGTTGCGACTGCTGGATTATTTTCAGGTTTTCAGTGTCAACGTCTCGCCCAAGAAAATAGGTACAGCTGTCCGGCTGCTTAACAGGAATAATGAATCAGCCAATCATATGCATGAAACAGCAAGTCAATGCATTCAAGCATCAAGGCTTAGTGAAGATGACTTCCTATAGCTCAAAGCAAGCATCAGAACAACGAAGAAAAGGGATTTAGGAGTCTTTGGGAATAGCAGACAAGACAGGTAGGAGGGGTAGGCTGGATATAAGGTGGGATGGAGAGGTATGATTCTAATGTCGGAGTGATTTAAAGGAAATCTCTGTCGCTGGTTACAGACGGACGATGCAGAGACGCAGGTAGACCAGCTAACTCCTCTAATGGACAGCATCAAGAAGGAGGCCGGAGAGGCCGTCCCCGCTCACATGGAGGAAAGGTTAGCAGCTCCACAACTTCATCCTTCTCCCTCCATCTCCATGTGGTCCAGACCTTGTAGCTACAGCTACATGTTGGAACATCTCATTCAGTTTGATTTATACACTGATCAGCTACAGCAATTAAAACACCTGCCTGAGGACACCAGAACAACGCTGGTCTCTGAGCTTCTTTAGGAGTTCTGTTAGAACTATCTTCAGGTTGAATCAGGTTTACATGGAAGGTCCTGTTCATTAAAAAAGAGATCGATTAAGATTTTGGATTTTTAAATGCTGATGCTGTAAGTTTCCTGGTTTAGGTTGATGTTATCAGAATTTACTGGCAGAACCTCCCTCTGTAATATCAGAGAAATGTACTGGATCCACCAGTGAGTTTAACTCTGTCTGGATGCTGCATCTGGATGGTGGAATGACACCTCCTCCCTGTCTCAGGCTGCAGCAGGAGCGTCTGGAAGAAGCACGGGTTGCTGAGGAGATGGCCAGGAAGGCGGCAGAGGAGGCAGTCCGGCAGCTGGAGGTGGAGCATTCAGCGAAGATAGTCATAGAAACACTGCCAGAGTCCAACGAGCAGTAAGTCCCATTCTGAATCTGGGTCAGGAGTCTGTTTTCAGACCAATGATCTGAGTTCAGACTGAAACCAGAGAAACCATCAAGGATCTGACCAAAGTTTATGGTTGTCCACAGACTGCCCAACATCCTGGAGGAGGAAAATGAAGATGAGCCAGAGTAAGTCCACTGGAAGCTGCTGCAGATCCTGTTCTCTCTCGGGGTTCTGGTGGAGTCTTAGGTTTCTGCATTACTAAAAAGTCTAAACGTTCATAGAAAACTGTTTTGTTGCTGTCCTCCTCATAAAGAATCAGTTTTGATCCTCATTAGGGCATCGGGTCAGTCCAAGGCTGAAGCATTGCAGAGCGAGCAGATCCAGCCCCGGTCAGGATCTCTCTCTGCTGCAGCAGAACCACAGGTTGTTTATCAGGATATCAGAATTACAGAGAAGCTGTTGAACTGTAAAGAGAGTAAAGTGATGGAAACACAAACAGATCAGTAAAGGTGTTTTCCTCTTAGAACCTCACAGCATGACAGAGTCCATAATCAGGTTCCAATGTTCTTCTTCAGCAGCTGACCGATCTGCTCAGCAGGATCATGCAACACTCCTCCCAGTTTCCACAGTAAAGTTCCACAATTTAGCCATTTTAAGTGAGTTGATCTTTGTTTCTTAAAGAAAAGTTAGCATGGTCAACAGATGCATCATCATCCGCACACCTGGTGGTTGATGGGATGAAAAACTGTGCTGCAGAGGTTCTGACCTCCATCTCTCCTGCACCAGATCATCACTGACTGGGACTGAAATTTGTCGCTTTTGCATCTTCTTCACATGTTTTACTGGAGACCTTCCGGTATCATCTCCAGGATTAATTTCTGAATCACACCTTGATCTAAACATCCACAGCCCATAACTGTGTATCTTCAGACCACTGGAAACACCCTCCTGTTAGCTGAAAGCTTCATTGTTATGCCAGCTGTTATATAAACCCTTACCTTCAAATCAGCATCGTCAGCCAGGTGTTCCAAATGTTCAGTTTCCCTTTGTTTTTAGTTTCACTGCAGCTTTGTGCTCTCCTGCTCCTTCAGGCTGCAGAACCTGCAGGAGGACAGTGATGACAGCACTGACAATAAAAGCAAAAGTACTGAAGAGAAGCAAGCAGATGAGTAAGTTCAGCCACATTAGATGAAGGCTTGAACTCACAGTTAGGCTCTGGTAGATTCGGCTCAGCTTTCATGCTTTCTGTGAGGAGCATAGTAACCCATCACACTACTGCATACCTGCCTTGTTTCAAAGCATAGGAAGAAATGCTGCCTTAGTTCAGTAACGCTCCAGAACCACCTTCCTTTCTTCCTACCACATCAGCACACACAGTTTAAACACCAGATAAGCCGGGCTGCCACAGAACCTTTTAACATGTCAAAACTTTCTGCAGTTTGAGCATCGCAGCTCTCACACACCGTGTATGTACCACACGTGTGCACCACCGCTACAGCATTAACCGAACTACACCTTAAACATCACATTTTATTTTATTTTTATTTTCATCCAACCCTATGTAAGTTCTCCAGCTGAGCTGATAAAGATAAATTCAGCTCAGCATGCAGGATGCTTGATCTGACGGGCACCTAGCCTACATTTTATTAAATTAAGCTCATAATTATCGGACCACCTGGGGGTGCTCTTAGAGCATTAGAACTTTTATTCCCAGGTGTTCAGTTGATCCTTAAATAGAGACGTACCATCAAGGTGAAAGGTATTGTACTGATGCAGAACACTGGGAATTCCACACACTTCATCCCAATACACATGCACTGTTCAACCTGGGAGCGCACTGACAGAGTCACACATGCCTTGACAAAGCCAGGACTTGATGCTTCATTTCCTCATGTTTGGACCTACCTAACACATTTTCAAACCGGCAGCATATATGTCCACCGCCTGTAAGGTCAACTTTTAATGATGGTTCAGAGAGGGTGATACTGGTTGGCTGTGGTGCCGTCCAGTAACCACTTTTCCACAAAGTTGGCAGACTGGACTGATTCATATGATGCCCTTCCTCTTTTTGAAGCCAAACCATCTCTGTGTGAAAGATTACCCAGATGTTGCCACAAGCACTAAACAAGACAATGTCTTTGACATGCTAACAAACCGTTAGCTTGCTAGGAGGTTTGTTAGTTGCTTGGAACCAAGCTCAGCAACAGGTCCATTGTCTGAATGAATGAACAGCATGTTACCTTGACCTCAGAGAAGACATGGAGACCAGTACTCCTGGTCTTTTCAACCATTCGAAAGAATCAATCCCTAAACAGAAACTGCTTAATTAAAAGAAAACAATTTCAATATTACTGAAGACGATATGTATGAAATATACTTTAACCAGGGTCACCTTAATAATTCAGCGGTTCATCCATTTGTTACCTGGATCCAGTGATGGAAAATGGCCACTGTAGCCAGTTTGACCAGTGACTGTGATGTGTCAGGTCATGTTCTTTGTTCAGGTTGATGCTACTGTTGGACAGACCAAGTCAGCAAGTTTGTTTAGGTGTCTTTAGGAGTGGGCCTTCTTCATGCACTGGCAAGGTTCACAGCTCAGGATAGGGGTTCTTAACAGGAAAAGGGTGGCATGGTCCCTCAGGTCAGGAGGTGGGTCTTTGCTTCAGGAAGAGGAGTTGGATTGATGGTGTTCCTGAATCATGGCAGGATGGAACGGGAGATCAATAGATCAGAACTCCATCTGCAGTACCGACGGTGTTGCCGTGGTCTGTGGTGGTGAGCAAGGAGCTGAACTCAAAGTGAAGTTCTTGATTTATGGCTTCATTTATGTCCCAACCCTCACCTATGGTCCTAAAGATGCAATAAATAGTCCAGCTCTGCCTCTCAGTTTTTAGGATACGCTCCACTCAGTCTTACTTTCGTATCCTTCTCTCAGCCAATCAGGACTGAACTGAAGAGGTAGGTTAGGCCTTTTGATTTAATCTGAATACATGTGTATCACACATGTCCTTCTGGCCCTCACAGCTTTAACACCTCATAAACACAGAATGTCTTCGTTCAAATGAAAACTCAGAAAATGACCTCCAGCGCTGCAGTAACTGGGCCAGGCCTGTTAGTAGTGCTGCAATGCTGCCATAGACAAACACAAAGCAGAAGGCATGGAGCATTATGATAACGCTGGAGTTTTTCTATCATCTGTTTCCTTGAGAATGCAAGACTGGCATAATTAAAAAAGACTTTTACATTTTTACTAAACACTGATAGTCTTATTTACAGCCATGCTGATAGACAATCTCAGTCATGAATTAGTTTGGTCCCGAGTGAACCCTCCAAACAGTGGACATCCACAGGTGTCTTTGTACGGGTATTTCAGGACAGACAGTCACTGTCCACATGTAAAAGTGCTCCACCGATCAGAAGTGAAAACAGGGAGTGTCGACAAGCTGAACACAGGTGGCGAAAGACTGGACTCCAGGTTCACTATAACATCTATAAAGAGAGACTCCACATATACAATTACAACTGAAAAATGAGATCATCAGTAAAAACATTAACAATGCTCGTGCATTATTTGCCACGGTCGACAGGTTAACAAACCCTCCTGTAACTGTAGCATCTGAACTCCACTCTACCAGGGCCTGCAATGAATTTGCTAAATTCTTCACTGAAAAAACCCAAAAGATCAGAGAGGCAGTCAGAACATCCACATCAACTCCAGTACCAATGTTGTCTCCAACTAGAACTGAGTTTGACAAAATTTCCCAATTTCACCAAATAAACTACAAAATCTTAGAAGAAATCGTACAGCAACTAAGCTCTTCTTCCTGCTGTCTCGATCTTTTACCCACAGCTTTCCTTAAGAAAGCTTCGCCTGTAATAACATCTGATTTAACACAAATAATAAACATCTCTTTTGTCAGGTGTTTTCCTCCAGGCCCTAAAAACAGCAATTATCAAACCTCTATTGAAAAAGAGCAACTTGGACAAGCTGCTACTACAGAACTACAGGCCTATATCAAACCTCCCCTTCATCAGTAAGATTATTGAAAAAGCTGCGTTTCAACAGTTAAACAACTTCCTAACAATGACCAACCGCTTCGATGTCTTCCAGTCAGGCTTCCTGCTCACCACAGTACAGAGACTGCTCTTGTCAAGGTGTTCAATGACATCCGTATAAATGCAGACTGTGGAAGAACCACAGTGCTGGTATTATTGGACCTTAGTGCAGCATTCTGTTGATAACTCCATTTTATTAGAGCGCCTGGAAAACTGGGTCGGCCTTTCTGGTGCAGCACTCGATTTAAATTCTCAAAAGACCGATCCATCCTCCCAGGGTGGGTTCCTCCAACGTTTCAACTTCTTCAGCTGTTGGGTAAACATGGTTCATCTGTCTCTGAGAGACACAATTGTCCTGGGTTTAAGAACAAGGTGTCTCCCTCTAAGTTATTCTCCTCTCTGGACCCAGAGGAGACCTGTGGGAGTCTTACAGGTCATCTCCTCCATCACTCTTTTCATTTATCTTACCTTATTTCAGGTTTCTGGTGGACGTCTGTCCAGCTGAAGAAAATTTTGAATCTAGAGCTGAAGAGAACCAGGTGGGAGGCCTGCCCCCGCCCACTGCTCCTGAAGCAACAGAGCATATCACTCCTTCATCCACTGATGTAGAGCCAGCATCAGAGAGGAGAGACCTGGAGAGTCCAATAACCCAACAACCAGAACCACACCATGAAGAGATCCCGCCCCCCTCCACAGAGCAGGTGACTCTCCACAAACAACTGAGTTACATCTACTCTCTGACTGGATGAAGTGTTTGTCCTAACGAGCCGAAACAAAACCAGAATCTCAGCAGCTGGTTAAAATGTATTAGACATGTAGTCCTGGTCTGAGAGCTGAAGGTCATATAAGAGGAGGTTCTGGACCAATGGTGCAGGGTCCATCTGAGGTTTCATAAAGTGTGGTTCCATCAGTATTCATCTCCTGATTTGTTTGTTAGGTTCTGATACCACCTGGTTCTGATCTACTGTGACTGAGTGAACTAAAGCAGAAGCAATCGAAACACCCTTCCTGAGAAGACAGTTCTGTTCAGAGCTCCAGTTAGCATGAAGACCAGACAGATCAAATGAAGCATCATGGATTTCAGGATTATTTTACTAAGAACAGCTGAACAGCTTCATGTTTGCGATGTTTCTTCTCTCTACAGAGCAAAGCAGCTGCACCAGAAGAAGCAGAAGCAGTTGGATGTGGAGGTGAGAGCTGAGAAACTCTTTGACTCAAAGAAGCACCAATGATCCGTCCATGTTAGTTTAGTCCCTGTTGGTTCAGTCAGTGGTTCCTGGTGGAGTCCCTCTCTGGAGGTTGCATGTTCACATATCCCTCAGTTTAAGCTGTGAAGTTCTCACTGATGTTTCTCCATCCAGTTCTCAGCATCTGTGCTCCCGTAAAGAGTTTCCTGCTTCGGTTCCCGCTTGCTGCAGAGTGCATGGAGCGCTGCAGAAAAACGATGCTCGAGCACAACCTGACGCCACCCATGCTGTCCATGCCGACCCCGCCTGCAGAACTCGTTGGGCTCACCCAGCAGCTGTTGCAGCTCCCAAAGCAGGCGCGGCAGCACTGCAGCAGCATCACCAGCCGCTTCGCTCTTCCCAGCTTCCTCAGCAGCCTTAACCGCTCCATTCTACAGCAGAGCTTCTCTCCTCAGAAACCTGATAGACCCTGAATCTGTAGCTCCAGCCGGCAACGTGCCAAATACAGCAGCTGCTCATATCTGCAAAGGTGGAGGCTTGTCTGCTCCAGGCTTTGTTACTTTATGCAGCACCCTCTGGTGGCCATTTAACTTTACTACATAGGTGGGCAGCCTCTTCAGGTAATGTCGTCTACCCTGAGAAACTGGACTGTCGAGCATTGAACAGGAACTGTCCTCTGTCCTTCTTCCTGTGGCTCCTTGAGATGAAGGTGACAGAAAAGCTCACCTCAGTATTTCATTTGTTTTATCATTGACATCGAAAACACACAAACAATTACAGTTACAAAGATAATATGAAAAATCCCAGAGCAGCACATATTTTATTATCAATAGATTAATAATTGTTTAAAATTATTAAAACAATGAAAAACCAAATTAAGTCCAACAAAGACAGAAGCAGCTGGAAACGTCTTCGCCAAATGGATCTGCAGCAAAGTGCTGGCTGGTTTCAGTCTGCTGAGGTTCTGTTTCCCACTATGGTTCTAACCAGAAGACCTGAACATCCTCACAGGAAGGTTTTTATTAATTAGGTTTGTTAAAAGGCTCCTCAGCAGAGGAACCAGTGTGGCAACAACCACTCAGCAAAGAGCAGAGTTTAAACTGGATCTTCAGACTCAGGTCTCAGTCCAGACTTTATTTCCACTTTGTAAACATAAATATATAACAACCAAAACAAAAACAATTTTTCTTGTAAATATGTATATATACAGTGTTTTTATAAAATGTAAGATATGATGAATTGTGTAAATCTGCCTGGTATGGATCTAGGTTCTCTGACAGTCAGGGACAACTAGGGAAGAAACTGTCTCTCTGGTGGCTGGTTTCTGCAAGCAGAGCTCTGTAGCGCCACCTGAAGGTAAACGTCTAAACTGTTTGTGTTTAGGATGTGTGGGGTCTGCAGAGATGTTGCTTATTTCATGACCCTAGACCTGTATAAGTCCTGGATGGAGGGACAGTAAGCCATGAAGATCCTCTCTGCAGTTATTCAACCAATGAAAATAATTTTTTATTGTTTTTTTTTGTATTGAGTTTGGAGATGTGGACATTGTCCAATGAGACTGAGATCAGGCGCCAGGTCAGACTGTCTTGGGGATTATTATGAAGACACACACATGTCCAATCTAACGCAGGACTGCTGTGTTATTTGTGTTGTGTCAAACCTACAGTTCGTCGGTAAAACAATGTTTCCTTCTGATCAGATCAGTTGTTTGATGATGAACTTTTCGGGCTATAAATGCACCAACTTGCTGCATAACCCTGCACTTCCTGCTGCTGCTTCTAGATCCCAGAATGCCTTCCAAACGAGGCTGGGTGTGAGCGTTTACCAGCTCCTATTTGGTCAATTTGCTTGTGTTGTTTCTGTCTTAGTGACACCACAGCTTCACAAATGTTGTTAATGGACTCAGTGGCTCTAAAACAAGAAAAAAACTTCAGTTCAGGTCTCCGTTCTAAAGCTGAACTATTGAACTCTGTTGGCAAAAAATGCAGGTGGAAACTGCTGCATACAGAAAAGGCACAAACACGACTCTTAAACAAATAAAAGTTTATAGAAAAGCCCCTGAGGGAACAAAATAGATTTAGACTTGATTACTGAGACCTGAAAGTCAAGAAAAAAATTTTGATAGTGAAGCACAGATTAGGTTCTGTCATGCTGAGCGGCTGCTGGGATTTCTTAGAGGAATGGTTGGATGTAGTTTCTAAATGACATAAAAATGTCAGTCTGTATGATGAGGTTTGGAATAACCATGGAGATTCTTGGAAAAAAAGCACCTTGGTGGCAGCATAACGCTCTCAAAAAACCCAGCATCCTTTTCTGGATCAGTGGTTTGGGTTACCGTGGTATTAAAGTTTATTTGGGGGCAAGCTAAAGACAGACTGTAGGGAGTGTTGAACATGTAAATAACAGTGTCATCTGCATAGAGAATGATCCATTCGTTAGAAACTTGACGTTATATCAATCTGTCACTGCAGGACAGTAACAGGAATCAGGAAACAGAAGATTACAGCTTCACTATTTATAAATCTTGTTTTCTGTGATTCTGAGAAAATATGAAGCGTTTCTACAATAACAGAAAATCATAGTGCACTGACAAATTACACAGTTGTTTTATTTCAATGTTTTCCTAATAAAATAAAAACAACTGTTCATAAATGGTGCACTGAGGAAAATAGCTTAAAGCTAATCTAATTCATAAATGAAAGGAAGGCTTTTAAAATATATTAAAAGTTAAGCTTAACTCAATATTATTTAAAAAACAGGGTCTGAGGGAGGAACCATGTGGAACACCGTTTAAAACAATCAGAACCGACAGAAACTGCTGAAGGAACATCTGCTGTAAAGGAAAACATGGAACATCAGGCAGATGGTAAAGGTAGACCAGATGAAAAGCAATGGACCAAAAAATTCTAAAAATACTAAAAACGACAAATGAATGATTTCTGAATGAAGGCAGTCATAGAAAAAATGTGAGCCCAGACCAAAAACCAGACCTGACATCTTATTGATCAATAACTGTTAACATCAGATGTTTCTGCAGCTTTTAGCTCCTTTTAAATCAAATTAAATATTCAATAAATTCAATAAACAGAATTCATCATTCATTGGGAGCCACAGAGGAGAAATCCTGGAACCCTTTTCTAGATACCGTTCAGTAATTCTCAAACTGTCTGGGGTTTAATAAACTGTCTTTATTAACTTGATTTTGTATTCCTTCAGTCGTCGTTTCTCTAGAGATTTCCTGATCAGTCAAACCTTTAACTATGTGATATTTTTCCCAAACTTCATCCCTGTTGGAATAAATCTTGAGATCTGAGTAAATCCAGAGTGATTGTCATCCTTTACTTTTGTTTTGCAGGAGATTGTTATTGCAAAGATTTGACTGATTCTGTTAATATTTGTAAGACTGCCTGCATTGAGTCAGTTTATGTCCCAATTAACAGGAGCTTTTACATGTTCTTTGTTCTGTCACATTATCATATTCTCATGCTGTAACTAAAGTCTAATTGTTCAAATTTTTAGTTTTTAGATTTAAAATTTCCGTTCCAACGGCTGCTCTAAATGTGTTTGTTTGAGGAAGCAGCAGGCAGTCAGCGCAACTCAGATCCAGGATTTCTCTGTTTTCTTGCTGTCTCAGCGCTCCATCAACGTTCCCTGAAGCTCCAACACTTGTTTTGTGGTCTGCTCCTCAGAGAGCTGCAGGAAAACTGAAGCCCCCGTGCTGAGGGTGGACGATGCAGATCATAGAGTGCTGCACAGACACAACCTGAACATCCCACAAATAATCACAACCCCAGAACCGGAGTCCAATACTCTGATGGTCCCAGAGCTCAGGTAACAGCAGGCAGGCCTGGTGGGGGCGCTGTGCAACAACCAGAACATTTCAGTTTAAATTCACAGAGTGCAAACAGACTGAAGATTTTATTTTTAGTTAAATGGTTTATCTTTAGGTTTACACATGAGGCGGCTCAAAGTTATTAAGATCGTTAAAATATTACATTATGTAAAAGACAAGAAAGACAGGAAAAGAATGACGTTAACATTTATGGGTCACAAAAATGAAAGAAGCGGAAAAATGTGAATTTAAAACAACAAAAGCTAAAACCTGATTAAATCAACCGACAAAAAATCCATGTTCTTTCCAGAAACTCAGCAATAGGCAGAAATACTGTAGTTTTATTCAATGGGAGTAGAAAAGATGGGTGACTGGGTCAGAACTGTTGTGCTTGAAGCAGGTCAACGAACTGAACCAGTAACTCTAAGGGTTCTGGTAACTGAACCAGTAACTCTAAAGGTTCTGGTTCAGTTCATTGACTGAAGCACGTTAAAATCTCCAGGAGGGGAGACTTGTCCTGGGCAGTGATGGTACGTACAGCTGTAGATGTGGGCCCAGTGATAAACTGTATGTCATATTCAGAACCATCAGCAGGAAACTAAAATCATAACAGACTGGACAACAGACCCATGGAACAATGTCTCATTTTAAATCAACACATTATTACTGCTTAAGATTCATAAACATTAATAATTTTTACATTTTTACCTAAAAATTTTACCTAAAAAATCTAAAAAGGAGGAAGTTGAAGTATAAACGTCTACATTATTAACCCACATGACACAATTTAACAAATCCTTCATCAGTTATTTTATTAACCACATTGCCACCTGTCCACACTTGTCTAAAACATGTCCATACCTGGATCTAACAGCAGGTAAGAGCCTCCCATTGGATAATTACTCCATAGATAATCATGTTTCAGCCGACAACAAAACTAAAACCCAAACTGAAGCAGTGATCAGCTTCTCATTTCCTTATCAACCACGTCCAGTCGCTGTAGAAAAGATGCTAATTTGTTTCAGAACAGGTCGAATTATCAGCTTCAAGCAAAGAAACGTGAGAAGATTCCTGGAGCTCCTAAAACTGGGTTAAGAACCGTCCAATACATCATTAATACCTGTACGGATAGAGAAGAACTGTCATCTTTGCAGGAGAAACGTGATCAGAACAAAAACCTGGATTGACCCTGATCGGTGATCACCTAAACGGTGATATCAAGTCCTGCAAACCAACAGCAGAACTCCCAGCAATGTTCAACAGTGACAGGAAGAACATTTCCACACAAACAATGAAAGGAACTGAAGGGATCGGGTCAAAACAGCTGCAGAGCCTCAAGAAAACCACTGATTGGTGACGCTAAGCAGAGAAAAATGATTCTGGAGCAACAGAAGAAGGTCCTGTGGTCTGATGAGTCCAGATTGCTACTTTTCCAGAGTGATGGGAGCATCAGGGTAGGAAGAGAGAAGCAAGAAGTGATGGACCCATTATGCCTGGTGCCTACAGTACCAGACCATGGAGGTAGAGCAATGACCTGGGGTCCTGCAGCCGGTCAGGTCCAGGTTCAACCACATTATCTGTCCAAAGACATATTCCAAGAGAACAACACCAGGATTCATCGAGCTCAGATTGTGGCAGAGAGGTTCAGGAAGCATCATCTTCACACATCGGGCACCACAGAGTGCAGACATTAACCCTGTTAAGAAGCTTTGGGATGTGCTGGAGAAGAACGTGCTTTAAATGAACGCATCTATTCAGAGAAATAAATGTCATGAGATGTAGAAGCTTATTGAGAAGATGCCACAGTGAATGGGTGCTAAAATCTGAGCTAAAGATGATCCAACAAAATATTAGAGTGGGACTTTATATATTTATATTACTTATAGTTTTAAAACAGAAATCAGTATTTTTGTATTTTTACATGCTGTCCCAGATCCAACAGCTGCTCTGCATCACTTGGAGAAGCTGGTTGCCTACATGTTCCAGAACAGCATTGCTCTACAGAAAGGATCTGGAGATGTTGGCTTAGTTCCATCATGACTGAATCTGGTCTCAAGGTAGACAGACCCCACTGGTGGACTAGGAACCAGTGTTTGGATCGTGGTGTGTGTGGGCCTGGGGGGTGTCATCTGCCCTCTGATGGCCCATGGCAGGACTGCAGATATTGTGCGAATATTACATTGGTTTTTGTTTCCTCAAATCTCTCCACAGTGACTCAAATATGATCAAATCATAGAGCGATATAATTTATGTGACGCTTTCTTGTTTTCGCCCACAGTTTCCAGTAGATTATGTGGTCTAACATTAAACCAAGGAATTTCAGTTAATTTACTTTGATTTATTTAGTACCTTTATATTATCTTACCATAACATTAACTTCATTATTTCTGTTCTGTCTCCCAGACAACATAGAATTAGTTTTGTTCAAATATAAGGACGATTTATTTACATCTAATCATTTTTTTCGTTTAGTTAGTATTTTGGAGCCATCTCAAAAACCTGATGTAATTTCATACCAGAACAGAAAACATTGTGTCATCAGCGTATAACATATATTTTAGCACCTTCCATGCTCTGCATGCGTCGTTAATGAACATTTCCACCCTTAGAACTCACTCTTGTAGAACACCACATGTAGTCCTGAATCTAGATCTGTATTGGTTTATTTGTTGAAACATTAATGCTGAACTAATGTAAGAAAGTAAACATAAAATAAATAAAAGACTAATTAAAAACCCAGATGGTCATGAAGAGAGCAGCCACATGAAACTTCTTGGTGCAACCTACAGAGTGTTCTAACTCCTGAAGCAGCTTTTACTCATCTGTTCAGAGAATCTCTGAGGTATGAAGAGTGATGATGTGCTCATGTCTCCAACAGAGCTGATCTGTCTGCAGGCGAGGAAGATGAGGAGCTGCTGAAGGCCGGTCTGAAGACCTGGTTATGTCAGGGAGACCTACTGGCTGCAGATGACGAGTAAGATCCCAGACAGAATCATGGTGTGAGCTTCCTGCTCTAGCCCTGTCCTCCATCTTCATCATCTCAATCTTTTCCTGCAGGATACGCCCTCAGTCAGTTGCCAGCGTTGCCAGCACTGTGGTCCAAGACCGTCTAAATGAGCTGGTCAAGCTCTTTAAAGGTCGGACTGAACGACAGAAAGATCGCCTGGTGGATCCGGATGAATCCGAGGAGGAGAGTCCCTCTGCTTGTACGTTGCCTTGGATCCAGATAATTTATCTGGAGAAAGCGGGATCAAGTTAGTTCTCCTGAATCTAGCAGGATCTAAACGGCTTCCTGCAGAGGAGAAAGCAGGATCTGAGTTTTATTTCTGAAAGAACCAGGATCCAGATACGTTTCTGCAGGGAAGGAAGCAAGTCTAGAAAAGGTCCCTCAGAGTTTTAGAAAGTTTGAACTTTGTAAGGGCTCTGTTCTGCCGCTGGGTGAAAGGTTAGCATATCTGAATATTGAGTATCCAGAAACCAGTGTTAACATTTCTGTCCTGATCCCTACAGCCCCCAGCAAAGCTCCACCACCTCCTCCTCCGCCACCTCCACCAGGAGAGGGGAAGGATGACACAACAGCACCACTGGCAGAGGAGGAGGAGCTGTTCCAGTTTGAACTTCTGGGACATCCCTTGAAAATTCCCAAACTACCCCCAATGCCTGATTGGCTCCAAGCTATCCTGGAATATCGCTTTCCCTCCAGCATTGACCCATTCACCGGTGAGAGCTTTGCTTGAACTCCTGTTAATAATTAATCCAGATTCCCCTCAACTTACCGTTTATGGAATGATAAAACTGTTTTTGCTGAATTTCTAGTTTCCAGATGGGAAAATTAATCCAGGTTTTTCTTTTGTGTCTAATTATGAGATAGATGTTAAATCCAGATTATTTAGTTTGTGACACAAACAAGGAATTTGACTTTGGTTCCACTTTGCTCTCAATGAACAAATTTTGAATATAAATATGTAAAAAGTAGAAATGAAAGTAAGTTTTTTCTAAATATGTATACAGTGTTATATACCTGGTTTGGATCTGGGTTTTCTGACTGTGTCCTTCAGAGAGACATTCTGGGAGGAGAAGCAGTCTCTGTGGCGGCTCGTTTCTGCTGACATTGCTCTGTAGCGCCACCTGTCGGTTAAAGTCTAAACAGTTTGTGTCCAGGATGTGTGGGGTTTGCAGAGATCTTAGCTGCCCTTTTCCTGACCCTTGACCTGTATACGTTCTGGATAGTGGGAAGGTCAGCTCTGATGATTCTCTCTGCAGACTTGATTGTTCGTTGCAGTCCGGACTGTTTGGTGGATGAGCCAAAACCACACTGAGATGGACGAAGACAAGACAGACTGAATGTAGAAGATGAATAGCAGCTGTGGAAAGTTATACTTCTTGAGTTGCCACAGGAAGTACAACCTCTGATGGACCTTCTTCTGAACAATGTCTATGTGTGAGGACCAGAAAGGGTGTCCTGAGAAAGAGTGGTTCCTAGGAACTAGAAATGGTCCACAGAAGACACAGTGTTGAGGATGGTGAGGGGAGGGAGTCCATCTCAGTAGTCCGCAGAATGAGAAATCTAGATTTTCCTGAATGTCTTGTTACCAAACAGAATGATTAATCTATAGTCTCTTGAACATCTCGTCACCCTAAAGGAATAATAAGTCTGGATTCTCATGAGTATTTCATAATCAGACAGAAATATGAGTCCAGATTGCTGCCGGTTTCCAGTTTCAAATAACATTCCCATAATTCCTGACCTTTTCCACACTTTCTGCCCCTCAGATCTGATCTACGTCATCTGGCTGTTCTTCGTGGTGGCGGCGTGGAACTGGAATGTGTGGCTGATCCCGGTCCGGTGGGCATTCCCCTACCAGACCCCGGAGAGCCTCTATCTGTGGCTGCTGGCCGACTACACCTGTGACTTCATCTACATCGCAGACATCCTCATCTTCCAGCCCAGACTGCAGTTTGTCCGTGGAGGAGACATCGTGGTCTGTAGACGGAGACAAATGTCTTTCTGATTTTGTCACTGCCGCTGCAGATACACCTTTAACTGGTTTCACTGGTTTTATTTGACAGTGTGATAAAAAGGATATGAGGGAACATTACATGACCACTGAGAGGTTTAAGGTGAGAACAAGTCTATCTTTTATCTTCACATTTCAGCTCTTAGAAAGCATTTATTAGATGTTAATCTACTTTTTATTAACCCTCTTTTGCTAACTGCTAATTAAAGCTGATCTTGTGAGTGATGATGTTTCTGCTGCAGAAGGAACAATCCTTCAGTGTCTCAATGATTTGGTTCTAATTTCCACTGAACGGATTGCTTTTTGTTTGGTTCTCAGATGGACGTCATCAGCCTGTTCCCCATGGAGATATTTTACTACTTCACAGGAGTGAACTCTCTGCTTAGATTCCCTCGCTTGCTGAAGGTGACATGATGTTCCTCAGCTTCACTCAGCTTCATGTTTCCAGGATATACAGCTCATTGTTGCTTCTCTCTTAGTACATGGTCTTCTTTGAGTTCAACGACAGAATGGAGGCAGTGATGAAGAAGGCATACATCTACAGGTGAGGAACCACACAGAAATGCAACTACAACTGTTTCCATCCATCCATCCATCCATCTATCCATCTTTGTTTATTCAGTCCTCTGCAGACCAGTTGTTCATAGTTTTGTAACTCTTATTTAAGGCTCTATTGTGGTGAAAAGGTTCACTTTGTCCTCACTGAAGAGAGTGTTTATGTCTTGGACAACCAGAACCAAGCAGAGCCAAAACTGCGGCCACATTCTGAAAACATACCTGACCTAGTAGGGATCCTTGAGGGTCACCAGCTACTGTTATTTACTGCACGTGTTCTTTAAAGTTGTCACATCTTTGTTGTTGTTGTGTGTCAGGGTAATTCGGACCTCCACCTACCTGCTGTACTCACTGCACATCAATGCCTGTCTCTTCTACTGGGGCTCCGACTATGAAGGACTGGGATCCACCAAATGGGTCTACAATGGAAAAGGCAATGCGTAAGAACTTCTCCAGAGATGGGCCTTTGCTGTGCACATCAGTCCTGTTTTCAGGCTGTTATTCACACCTTTAGTTAGAGATCTCACTAAGTTACACAGAATGAGAAACTTGGATGTTTCTGAATTTGTCCCAGGGTGAGAACAGTAAATGAGGTGGTGACATCACAAAAAGTAACTTACCTGTTCTAAACGCAGCAGGACACTGTGATGTCAACCTACTGATCTCCAGTATTAACGATTATCAAAAGCTCCACAGATACGTCAAAGACACCTCAGGACTCTCCTCCCTTCTACATTTCTTCACATTTAGACCGGCACAACAGATGCTTTACAACATGCAGACATACATGGTAGGACAGGAAACAGTGTGACAGCAGCCTAATTACAGAATTATAATGCTTAATATGCAGTTTTCCTCATGACCACTAGAGGTCTTACATCATTCAGGTGTTATTGTTAATAGCAGGTTCCCGGCTGACAACTTATGCAATTAATAAAAGACAACAGAAAGTCTCTGTTCCTGAACAAACGTCTGGAAAACTCTCAGTGTGAAGACACCTTCTGCACTGAAACATTCAGTTTAACATCAGTTCATCTATCTGTCAAAAGGAGGTCGTACAACATTGAGCATAACCTTCTTCTCTTAGCTGAGGGTACTGACACCACATCAGTAAAATCAGGAGGTCTTCTATCCGGTTTTCACTTCATGAGATTCTGGCTTGTTGTTAGACTTCCTGTCAGTGATGGGATGTTTCTGTTTCCATAGTTACATCCGCTGTTACTACTTTGCTGTGAAGACGCTAATCACCATCGGAGGACTGCCGGATCCCACCACCGTCTTTGAGATCTGCTTCCAGCTCATCAACTACTTTGTGGGTGTGTTTGCTTTCTCCATCATGATCGGTCAGGTTAGTCCACAACTGAACTGTACAGGGATTCCGGTTCTGTTTGGAAGACTGGGTTCATAGTATTTTGTTTTGTACATATTTGTCCACCTGCATTTGGTGTCATTTCTCTCCCTCAGATGAGAGATGTAGTCGGAGCAGCAACAGCAGGTGAAAACTACTACCGGGCCTGTATGGACAACACCATCAAGTACATGAACTCCTACAACATCCCCCGAGAAGTCCAGAACCGCATCAAGACCTGGTACGACTACACCTGGAAGATTCAGGGCATGTTGGGTAAGGAGCTGAACAGTCTGAGTATGAGATCATCCAGAATCAGAACATGCTCTCTTGTCATTGTATTGTCAAGTAAATGGAACTGAGAAAACTCTGTCTGGTCTGTACACAGAGCAATAAATCATTTATGTAAAAAAAACAGAAGCAAATAAGAAAATAAGATAAAGTGAAACCAGATTCATTCTGAAACACATTCCCATTACTGCATCTCCTTTACATTCTGGATGTGTTGAGTTGAATCTGCCTCGTTGAGTCCTCTTGTCCTTGCTTTAATGGATCTGTAGCCTGACGGTACCAGTTCAAACAGAGTGTGACCCAGGGGAGAAGTGTCCTTCATGATGCTCTTGGCTTTTTGGAGACAACAGGACCTGTATAGTTCTTCCAGTGTGGGGAGAGGGCAGTCAACAATCTTTTGGGTCACATTAATGACCCTCTGGAGTTCTTCCCACTGAGCCACTGTACAGCTGATGGACCACATAGATGCAGTAGGCCAGTATGCTCTCAATGGAGCAGCGATAGAAGGACACCAGCAGTCTCTGTGAGATGTTTCTCCTAAGGACCCTCAGGAGGCCTCCTTTACAGCTCAGAGGTGATCATGCTCCAACTACAAAGTTATTCTAGTTTTGGTTCTGAACAGTTTCACATAATGAGCATCATAAATTCTAGAAAATCAAGAAGAGATCGTCTAACCCTCTGTTTTCAGGCAGCGGATCTCGTATTGTGATACATTATATTTCTCATGTTGAGAAGGAACAACCCATCATGTTGTCTCTTCTCACAGAATTAAAGGATTCTGTTGTATTCAAGCTGGATTGTGTGGTTCTGATTGGTCAGTACCATCAGAAGACAGAAATCATAAGGATCTCTGTCATACAACTCTATATATATCTATATCTATATATAGCTTAATAATATGGGATGTGGATGATGTTTGCAGTATCTCCGTTAGGTGTTCTGGGGCATTTAAAGAGAAATCTTGAGGAGTTTCCATCATGGTGACAGTGTACTGGGTTCATGGAGGGAGGACAGCAGAAGAAGTTGGTCCACCATGTGGATACCAGTATGCACCAGCGCGACCTGGTCATGGAGAATCTGAAGCAGGACATGTCCCCCTATGATCCTGCTAAGACTACAACCTGATCACAGCGTCCATCTTCACTCAGTTCTGTGGTGATGACAAGTGTTTGCTTTAGGATTAAAATGGTGAAGCTGCAAGTCGCATCTGATTTGTGCCTGGATGCTGATGATAAACAGCTAAAAAGTGATGGACAGCTGAAATGAGCTCAGATACATCTGGAAGGATGTTCAAGTGTGGATAAACACTGTGTTCCTGAACGCCTCATGTCAAGTTCATGGTGACTGTGTGTTTCCTGTGCAGATGAACAGGAGCTCCTGATTCAACTTCCTGCTAAAATGAGACTGGACATCGCCGTAGACGTCAACTATTCCATTGTCAGCAAAGTGGCTCTGTTTCAGGTCAGAAACACAGACCAACTGGACCAACATCAAACATCTGTTGCAGAGACCAGCTGAATGAAAACCTCTCTCCTATGTGTGTGTGTGTGTTGCAGGGCTGCGACAGGCAGATGATGTTTGACATGCTAACCAGGCTCAAGTCTGTTGTGTACCTGCCTGGAGACTTTGTGTGTAAAAAGGTGAGAGCACACCTGTGGATGTTTTCAGGAGCTTCTGCTGAGCTGCATGTGGCGCTAATGTGTTCTGCGTGTGTTTCAGGGGGAGATTGGAAGAGAGATGTACATTATCAAGCAGGGAGAGGTTCAGGTAGTGGGTGGTCCTGACCTCCAGACTGTGTTCGTCACCATCAGAGCCGGTTCTGTGTTTGGAGAGATCAGGTCAGAGTTACCTCCAGCCATTTTGTTGTTGCATGTGACACAGTAACATGAACATGCAGACTGACCAAAAGTCTTCCAGCTCTGCAGACTGACTGAAACCTTCATACTCTGCAGACTGAAAAGGTCTGCCACCTCCTCACATACAGGATGGGAATACATTTTGCAGTTAATCTTGTGATGAGACAGACTGTGGTTCGAGTTTTCCCTCATCTCTGTCTGTCAAACACAAACAGGAGCAGATTGCTGTAACACTGACAAATATTTCCTCAAACAACAGGAGCAAGAGGACTATTTGGACAGACCTTATATTGGTTTATTTAATGAGGTAACATAAGCCTCAGCTGCTGTTGTGTTTTAATTACTCTGCAACTGCTCAGACTTGTGTTCAAAAGCACACGTATGACATGAACATACAGGTCCTTCTCAAAACATTAGCATATTGTGATATTGTGAAAATTTAACATTGATATATTTTAGATTCATTGCACACTAACTGAAATATTTCAGGTCTTTTATTGTCTTAATACGGATGATTTTGGCATACAGCTCATGAAAACCCAAAATTCCTATCTCACAAAATTAGCATATTTCATCCGACCAATAAAAGAAAAGTGTTTTTAATACAAAAAACGTCAACCTTCAAATAATCATGTACAGTTATGCACTCAATACTTGATCGGGAATCCTTTTGCAGAAATGACTGCTTCAATGCGGCGTGGCATGGAGGCAATCAGCCTGTGGCACTGCTGAGGTCTTATGGAGGCCCAGGATGCTTCGATAGCGGCCTTTAGCTCATCCAGAGTGTTGGGTCTTGAGTCTCTCAACGTTCTCTTCACAATATCCCACAGATTCTCTATGGGGTTCAGGTCAGGAGAGTTGGCAGGCCAATTGAGCACAGTGATACCATGGTCAGTAAACCATTTACCAGTGGTTTTGGCACTGTGAGCAGGTGCCAGGTCGTGCTGAAAAATGAAATCTTCATCTCCATAAAGCTTTTCAGCAGATGGAAGCATGAAGTGCTCCAAAATCTCCTGATAGCTAGCTGCATTGACCCTGCCCTTGATAAAACACAGTGGACCAACACCAGCAGCTGACACGGCACCCCAGACCATCACTGACTGTGGGTACTTGACACTGGACTTCTGGCATTTTGGCATTTCCTTCTCCCCAGTCTTCCTCCAGACTCTGGCACCTTGATTTCCGAATGACATGCAGAATTTGCTTTAATCCGAAAAAAGTACTTTGGACCACTGAGCAACAGTCCAGTGCTGCTTCTCTGTAGCCCAGGTCAGGCGCTTCTGCCGCTGTTTCTGGTTCAAAAGTGGCTTGACCTGGAGAATGCGGCACCTGTAGCCCATTTCCTGCACACGCCTGTGCACGGTGGCTCTGGATGTTTCTACTCCAGACTCAGTCCACTGCTTCCGCAGGTCCCCCAAGGTCTGGAATCGTCCCTTCTCCACAATCTTCCTCAGGGTCCGGTCACCTCTTCTCGTTGTGCAGCATTTTCTGCCACACTTTTTCCTTCCCACAGACTTCCCACTGAGGTGCCTTGATACAGCACTCTGGGAACAGCCTATTTGTTCAGAAATTTCTTTCTGTGTCTTACCCTCTTGCTTGAGGGTGTCAATAGTGGCCTTCTGGACAGCAGTCAGGTCGGCAGTCTTACCCATGATTGGGGTTTTGAGTGATGAACCAGGCTGGGAGTTTTAAAGGCCTCAGGAATCTTTTGCAGGTGTTTAGAGTTAACTCGTTGATTCAGATGATTAGGTTCATAGCTCGTTTAGAGACCCTTTTAATGATATGCTAATTTTGTGAGATAGGAATTTTGGGTTTTCATGAGCTGTATGCCAAAATCATCCGTATTAAGACAATAAAAGACCTGAAATATTTCAGTTAGTGTGCAATGAATCTAAAATATATGAATGTGAAATTTTCATCATTACATATGGAAAATAATGAACTTTATCACAATATGCTAATACCCTTCAGGACAAACACTAACATTGTCCATTCCACATTTTACTTAAAATTAAGTTAAAAATTTAAAAGCTTTAAAATCTTCTGACAGCTGTCTTTGTCTCTGATTGCTCAGTCTGCTGGCAGGGGGCGGAGGAAACCGGCGGACAGCCAATGTGAAGGCGCATGGATTTGCCAACCTTTTCATCCTGGATAAGAAGGACCTGGCAGAGATTCTGGTCCATTACCCTGAGTCCCAGAAACTCCTGCGCAAGAAGACCAAGTAAGATCTGACGAGACCAAACTGGACCGGGTCCTGTAATGTGATTGGTTACTATTGAGTGTTAAAGACAACATATCTGAGCAGCCTGGCAACAGATGCCTTTTTTATTGCTTTATTGAAGGTTATTTCTGAATATTTTATTATAAGGCAGAAAACAACAGTTGGATCTATGATGATCCACTGGAACTGATGAATTGATTCTGATCAGTAGGGAAAATGATCCACTCAATCCACAGGAGGAAATGTAAGGTCACAGTTGCTCATTGATTGGACAGTTTGGATGGTGTCATACAGCATCATCATAGCAGGTCAGTCCACTTCCTGTTTCTGTCTCAGAAAGCTCAGAGAGACAGAACTGATTAGTAATGTGATTAGGCCATTAGTGATGCTCTCTGCTGATCAACCACAGCATCACCTGCAGCAGATTCTGAAAGGTCTAGTGTGACAGATCACTGGATCAGAGCCACCAGAGTCCAAAGGAAGCAGATAATTAGTCAAACTACTGTAAAAGTTCTGGATACCAGTCTTGGACATTCCCAGTCCCATTGGTTTCCTTGGTTCTCCTTCCTCTGTCCGATCTGTCCTCAACGGGATTACGCTCGTCTCTAATCAGCTCAGGCTGCGCGATCTACTTTGTCCGGGAGAAACGGGTCACATGAGCCCTCTGTGATCCTCCTCAGGTTTTCTGCTCAGTCAGATGATGATGAGATGTTCCACTTTGAGATGTAGACCTCAAACGTGTCAGTCAGACACTGCAACTCTCAGTATCTCAGTGTGGTCAGGTTTCCTGTCTGGCTGTGTCTGTGCAGGAAAATGCTGACCAAGGACAAGAAGCCGGAGGAGAAGGAAACATGTAAGGAGGCAGCAGAGGTCATCCCACCCCGACCAGACACCCCCAAATTGTTCAAGGCTGCTCTAAAGGTGACGGAGCAGGTGGGCATCGAGGGAACCTTCGCCAAGCTGAAGAAGGCCTACAAACCATCTGAGGACCAAAAAGAGGTATATGAGCTAAAAGGAAGAGGTGGGAAAGAAAGGAGGAGAGAGGGAATAAATATGGTAGGAAGGGAATGGAGAAAGAAAATAAGGTAGGATGGTCTCTGAAGGTGGTCTCAGAGAAACGATCACGCCTGGTAGGACCAGATGTTATTGTCAGGTCTGTTGGGTATCTTGGGTACCTCAATCTCAAGGAGGTAGATTTTGAGAAAATAGCAGTGGAGTGGGCTCTATAACTATCTTCTCCTCTTCCATCTTTGTTTTATCAGGCTCCTCCCACCATCTCTCCAGCCCCGCCCCCTTCTCCAATGCACCGCCGCTCTCCGGTCCCTCGGACCCTGGCCCCAGACGACAAAGATGAGTCTGTAGCAGAGACGGCGGACAGCTCCGTCATCATCAGGATGACGCCACGGCAGGGAGGGGAGGAGCTTCTGACTGTGGAGGTGTCAGCAGATGAGACAAAGAAGGGGGTGGAAGAGAAGGAGAAAAAAGAGGAAGAGGAAAAGAAATAAGTTGAATTCCTCCTTTATTTTTGTTTGCATGGAAAACTGCAGTACCACCTTTGGCCACATGAGCCAGCTAACGCGTCAGTGGGGGGCGCCGCTACCACAGGGAGAGGAAACCACCCAAAAAGAGAAGTGATGAAAGAAACTCCGTTTCCCAGAGTTCCTAGCTTGTGTCTTGCAGCTTTAATATAATCTACCACATCTGTTTTTCTCACTGAACTGAAGCTTTTAGATGCGTCCTCCTGTTTATTAGAGAGGATGAAGAGTGGACGATGCTGAGCAGCATTCCTTCTGGTTGATGGACTGAAAGTTCTGCTCTGTAGCTCTAACACAAACATTATTATTCTCAACATGTTTTTCACTTAAATATTCTTTGGAGAATATAAAAAAAAATGTCTCTGACTCATCCTGCTCTCAGAGGGGTGCACTAACCTATCGCTTGAAATTCTTTGTGCCGTTTAAAGTCTTTGCAGAGCTGGAGCAGACAGGTTAGCAGATAGGAAAGTCAATAAAAACTCAGAGACAAAATGATGCATATTTCAGGGCGATTCCAACATCCCTTTAAATGTTTTGTCCTCCCAACTGCAGCCTTTAGGGGGCACCACAGCAACTAGACCTATGTTACTCCAACCCTCTGCTGATCCTTCACAACACCCATAATCCTTCTGGTCTTCCTACTGCCCTCCCTGCCACCTCCATATCCAACACCATTTACTCAAAGTGAAATTCTGAATCTGTAAAATATCCCCTGTTGTAAAATAAACATATTTGAAAGGAGCTTTCTGTTTCTAACAGAACCCCCATGTTGAACGTTTAGCTGGATTAAACTGTTGAAGCATTCAGTGTGAACAGTCAGAGCTCAGATGGTTCATTGAGCAGAAGCTTCTGCTAAGGCTGAATCCCTGCAGAGATCTTAGAGGTTCAGGAAACAGGAAGGGTTTGCTGTTCCAGCTGAAGCTGCAGAGGAAACATGGACAAACTAGGAAAGGAGGAAATGAGACTGAGGCACAGGAAGCTGCTGATTAGTCGGACAGTAGAAGAAGTTTGAGGAGCTGCTTTGATCTTGACTTTGTTTCCAAATGTTTGGAATGTTTTCCGACTGACGGGAATAAAAAACAAGCTGTTTGTACCAGAGCTTTGTCTCGGTAAGCATTCGGAAATAAATTGCACCTTTACAGCAGGTCCCAGGACGCCAAACTGGGAAAAGAGGAAATGACTTCAGAGGCTTGGCTGCAGTTCCAACTTTGAACACATACTGATGTGTCTGAGGCTCAGCATCCAGGAGGGGGCGCCCTTTGTTTCTCATTAGGACACGTTTCAATGGTTTCTATGAAACTCAGTTTCCCAGAGTTCAGTTCTGCAGCTCATATTAGAAGCGGCAGGATTACACTGTTTGGTTAGCTGTATCAGCTTGATAGAAACTTTATTCCCCTCTACTGCAGGTAGACACCTCCACTTCACCTGATTATGGATTATTATTGATTAGCTGAAAGCAGTGAAGCAGCAGACGCAGAGATCTAAGATGGATCCAAACAATCTGATCTGCACCACTTCTGACACCCAGAACATGTCCCAGTACTGATTAAATCATAGAAACACTCTGATTATAAATAAAATACCAAGACTTCTCTGCAAAACAAATAGTGTTAATCATTTGGAAACACTCCATATGGTCCATGCAGAGGAAGTTCAGCTCCTTCAGTGTTTGCAGCAGGATATTTCATATTCAATTCAATTCAGTTTTATTTATATAGCGCCAATTCACAACACATGTTGTCTCAAGGCTCTTCACAACAGTCAGGTTCATACATTCCAGTTAATCCTAACCATCAAACAGTCAGAGTCAGTTATTTATTCAAATTGAATAAAAAGTTTTTCTGTCTAAGGAAACCCAGCAGATTGCATCCAGTCAGTGACTTGCAGCATTCACTCCTCCTGGATGAGCATGTAGAGACAGTGGACAGTCACTGGTGTTGACTTTGCAGCAATCCCTCATACTGAGCATGCATGTAGCGACAGTGGAGAGGAAAAACTCTCTTTTAACAGGAAGAAACCTCCAGCAGAACCAGAACCAGGCTCAGTGTGAGCGGCCATCTGCCACGACCGACTGGGGGTTAGAGAGAACAGAGCAGAGACACAAAGAGAACAAAGAAGCACTGATCCAGGAGTACTTTCTATGGGAAGGAAAAGTACGTTAATGGATGTAGCTCCTTTAGTCGTTTCATCTAGAAAGAAAGAACAGATAAACTCTGAGCCAGTTTTCAAGGTTAGAATCTGAAAGAGAGAACATAGAGTTAGTCACAGTTAAGCTCAGTTAATTGCCATGTCTAGGAGAGAGAAAGGGTTAAACACTAAAAGACAGGGCCATGTGGATCATCGGTAGAGGGTGAGCATTAAGTTGTTGCCAGCAGAAGCTCGGACGATGCTCCCCTCTCCAGAAAGGTATCACAGGTAGACACAGAGTCAGGCCAGGTGTACCTTCTGGGAAGAGAAAAGAGAGAACAAAGTTAAAAGCTGAAATAACAGCAAATAATCCAAAATTGGAGAGTAGTATGAGAATGTAGCAAAGAGGGTGAAAGTGGTCATTATGTCCTCCAGCAGCCTAAGCCTATAGCAGCATAACTACAGAGATAGTTTCAGTTCAGATTATTTAGTTAAACGGCGCTTATTTACAACAATGTCGTCTCAAGGAACCTCATACAGGGTCCCACTGATGGTCATTGTTCTACTAAAAACCACAAGGATTGGGATACCTCTCTCTGTCAGACTGATTATAACCATTGGAAAAGAGAAGGTGTCATACAGGTAGCAGAAATGGAGGGTGTGTTTAAACCTCAACCATAACTGAGCCGGTTAAGGCTAAACCTGACTCCCCCTTACTCCATCCAACGGGGAGGGAGGAAGGCCACTCTAACTATAAGCTTTATCAAAAAGGAAAGTTTTAAGCCTAGCCTTAAAAGTAGACAGGGTGTCTGCCTCACGGACTAAAACTGGGAGCTGGTTCCACAGGAGAGGAGCCTGATAACTAAAGGATCTGCCTCCCATTCTACTTCTAGAGACTCTAGGAATCAGGAATATCTTTTCGTAGTTTTCTGCTGCTGCTCCATGAAAGACAAGAGAACAGTGATAAAACAGACTGTTTCTGTTCTGAGGACTGATATGAAGAAGCTGCAACTAACTGGATGACCTCTTTCAGAGGATTAAAATCAGGTTTTATGCAGTAGACAGCATGAACTCATGTTTACAGTCCAGGGAGATGGGTGGGCGGAGCCTGCAGCTGTCTCACCTGGACAGGTTAGTGCTTTATTTAGAGGCCAACGCAGACAGAGGCGCAGAAAACTACAGCTGAGACTGGAAGCAGCAACAGGTCCTCAGCACTGCATTCATAAACGATAAGATCCTCACTTCCAGTTCGGACCAATGTTAGTTTCTGTGCTGGAAGTTCCCTCCCACAGAGTCTGAGCGTCCTTGGGCTTCTGGGTTCATTTCAAAGAAACAACATTCTCACAAATAAGTCGAGGTCACAGCAGAGAAACTGTTTGCAACCTTTAAATGATGTTGAGATGAAATAAAGGGTTTATTTCAGAAGATTTAAACATGTTTCAGCTGAACGGTCTGCACTGACAAACATCCTGAACGACTCTTTAGACATGCTTTTAAACGTGTTTTATTGTTTCTGATGTTTTCTATGATTTAAACGTTTTATTTTGAAGCTGGTATTTATCATGTGACCCACAGCTGTGACCCGCCCTCATTTCTATAAAACCCGCTTTATTCCCGCCCTCACTCATATATCCGACTGTCTGTCAAGGCAGCACCGTCAGACCTACAGCTGAGCGGCGTAGAGCTGCAAACACCCGCAAACTGCGCGTTTTTATGCGTGAGCCTCCTTGCTGACTGCGGAGCACTGTGGGAGTCTGACCTGAAGAAGAGGAGGAGGAGGAGGAGGTTAGTGAAATCTTCAAACTTTGCGGATCCTCGATGCTGGTTCTCTGGGTTCTGTAGGGTGTGTTCGGCGCCTCCCGGGTCTCTCCGGGTCGGCTCTCGGATCTGGCCGGTTCTTTTCATGTGGCTCCAGCAGCTTCCACGGCTCTTTTATTCGGGACAAAAGCTCGCGGCCTCACCTGCTCAGCTGTGGACCCTCCACGTGCTGGTTTCCATGGGGACGGTGACGGCAGAGCTGCAGCTGTCAGTACTGATGGGCAGTTCGGTTCGAAATGTTCCGACTGAGTCCAATAAACTGAGCTCCATCGAGCCTGGACTCCTCAGATCACCTGGATTCAAATTGAGCCAAAAGGTTCTGAAAGGACCCGAACATCAACGGGTCTTATCAAAATAACCTGCGGCTGCAGAGATCAGTCTGAAGGCACTGATCAGCAGGTCAGTGACGAACCCTGACTTTATCAGAACCAGAGTCTCTGTGTCCTGAACCGGAGCTGGGTCTGGCAGAGACCAAAGGTTCTGTAAGTTCTGTTCTACAGTCCTGTAGAGAAGTGGTATCTCACAGATGGGATTGTGGGGAGTCTTTGAGGTGTTACCACTGAAACAAACTTGTACCACCAACCCAAATTGTTCTGGGTTTGGTCCTGGTTTTGGAAACAAAGTAATAGTAAGGAAGCCACATTCTCATTTAGAACTCTGGACCTTTGGAGCAGGCAGGTTCTGTTGTTGTTCCAAGCTGAAGTTGGCATTTAGTTTCTCACAGATATGTTTCTCTACCTGAACCAGAACTGATTCTAGAACCACTTTATGAGTTTACCTACTGAATGGTTACTGGACTGTATTTAACCTGTGAACATGAACAGGAGAGGCGGTACCAGGTGGAAAATAAATTCATAATGATTTAGAAATACTTATAAAAATATTTGTCCTCCATATCAGGCTCATTATGATTCTAGTTTGCATCCATTTGATGCCCCAAAGGTTTTATTATTTTAACTTGTAATTCTGTGAAGTTGATTAGTGTGAACAGGATGTGAGTCTCCTAGATTCTCTGTTTAGTTCATTTCCTTTATTTGATCCTTTTACATAGAAAGAAGAGCTACTGGGAACAGTGGGAATGCTGTATCCCGGTCTTAAATGACTGGAAAGGATCAGACACTCCCTTATCTGTTCCACTAAATAATGTGACTGATTATGTTCTCAGTGTTAACAGAGCAGGATAATAACACTTTGGATGAAACAGTGAAGAACATTATTTTTATTTTGCCACCACATAAATATTCCTTCAGACAACAGTTGCAGATTAAATGATTGTAAATAATTGGACCGTGTCTTTGTTGCTGGAAGAACAGAGCTGCTCAAAGTCATGTGTGGTGGAACATCTTCCTCTTTCTCAGGTTATTTGTGTTTACTGCATGTGGAGAAGGGTTCTCCAGCTCCAGTCCTCCAGAGCTACTGTCCCGATCAAGCTCTCCATCCCTGATCCAACACCCTGAAACGGAATAATGGCTCACTGCCAGGCTTCGGTAAACTTGTTGGCGTCCTGAACATGTAATTCAACCATTTTTGGAGCCGGGATGCATCTAAAATCTGCAGGACCGTGGCTCTGGAGGATCCCGGACTTGGGGACCCCGGATGTAGAACATGTTGCTGCTCTGCTTGGGTTTTAGGTGGAGGGTCTAATTCTGTTCTGCTGAACAGAGCTTGTTCTGACCAGGAAGAGGCAAATCTAACCTGTCCTGGACAGATGCTCTGGGGACATGTTGGACACATCTGTCCACACATGGAGGCCCTTGTCTTTTTTAACTGTGTCAATGAAAAGTCAAAACCTTGGAAACAGAAAACAACGTGAACTGCAAGTTAGCACATCAGTCGACACCACAGCTGGCTCTGGGTAGGGATGCACGATAAATCTGCATTAACATCGGTATTGGCTGATCTTACTTATTATTCAACATACCGGTATCGGTCCGATAAGAAAGTAAAACTGGGCCGATATTAACTGTTGGTGTTTGTTTCTATCTTGTTGCTGTTCGGGGGTGGTGGGGGGATTTTGGCCATGTGGTTTCTGCTTGGTCATGTGATGCAGTGATGCAGCAAAGGATTGTGGGAGTTTAAATGAAGCAGAGAAGCAATGTCAGTGGTGGGGTCGTTGTTTCACTGTGTCACAAGGATAGAATATTGTAAAGAATATCGATTATTGGCCATTACAGCAATATTAATATCGGCTATAAATATTGGCCAGCGTTTTTGCATCCCTAGATCTGGGTTTCAGTCAGAACCAGTTCTCTGCCTCCCTCCAGTTCCTGGTTTCCTTTGTCATGTGGTTCGACGCTGATCCTGGTTCCCAGATATAAACCAGCAGGTGTCACACTTAGCAGTTAGTTTTAAGATCAAATGATCACTTTAGACCATCACCTGTCACTGCTTTAAGGCGACCCAATGATTGTTGGTACTGGGGCTGAAACGGGTCAGGTTGGAAATCGTTTATAAATCCAATTCTTCAGGCACTGGTGGTAACAAGTCTATCTTAAATTTTACCTGAACCTTAGCCTGGGCGGGCTTTAGCCTGACCCACTTCAGCCTGGCCCGCCTGCAGAGTTGAGCTCCAACTGTTGGTGTTGTGTGGTGCAGTAGCTGAAGTCCTGATGTGTGGGTTTAGTTGGTTGTTGTTCTCACAGTACATCCTGTTTAGGCGTAACGGTACCAGGTAGAGGTTCTAATGATGCTTTCTAGCTTCAGAAACTCAGAACATGACATTAAAGCAGAGCTCACAGAGCTTCATGTTCCTGCTCCACCTTCATTCTGACAACAGCTTTTTGTTTCCTTCTGTCTGTGTTCGCTTACA
This sequence comes from Girardinichthys multiradiatus, assembly GCF_021462225.1. Taxonomy (NCBI): domain Eukaryota; kingdom Metazoa; phylum Chordata; class Actinopteri; order Cyprinodontiformes; family Goodeidae; genus Girardinichthys; species Girardinichthys multiradiatus. The sequence continues at coordinate 48,702,953 of NC_061797.1, read as the reverse complement.
GAACCAAGTGACTGCAGATGATTTATTGACGGTAACAGCTGGTTCAGCTGAACGTTCCTCACCAGACTGATGAGGAGCCATGAAATGTGTCCTTCCTGATTTTATCCCAGTGCCTGCATCATCTGCTGATGAACGTTCCAGATCTGTCCTGTTCAGTTCAGTTCTGTCGGAGTGCTTTAAGACCTCCTGAAGTTTTAGGCTGCTGTTTTTGCTCAGATTTTCCTCCAGCAGAGCTCACAATGAGGCGTTCAGAGGTTCTTAGGAGAGCTCAGAACTTCTGTGGTGGTGTGTTTGTATCACATGAGAAGCTGCAGAGAGCTGACCTAAGGTCAGTTTGGTGTCTGATCTCTCAGACTTCAGTCCTGCTGCAGTTTTCCCCTGAATGTTGGAGCTTGTTGCAGTAACACGAGCTGGCCGGCGGAAGTAAACATGTCTCTCTCAGCAAACCAGATGTTGAGCAGCTGCAGATCTCACAGCTGACTGGAAATTCTCTGTAGAAGTTTTTCCATTCCTGTGAGGACCCCTGACTTCCTGTTCCCGCTGGAAGGAGGCAGCCGGGCTGCAGGGTGTGTCTGCAGACTGACCGCTGCAGCTCAGCCCTCTCTATAAATAACCTGAGGGCTGCAGCCACATCACAGGAAACCTCGTCATGGTTTACAGACATGGAGCAAGCTGGAAGTTTAACTCTTTACTGCCATGTTTGCTCCCAACAGCTCAGTGGAAAAACTTAGGGATGAAGAAATAAAGAGATCAGATTTTATTTCTCTATAATGTAGTTTGGAGAGTAAGAACCTAGTTATTGGACAACAATCAAACCAAATGATGAAGGAATGCTTCAGCAGGATCTTTGAACTTGTGAAACAATTTTCTGACTTGGAACTTGTTGGTCTGACTCTGTTTAACCTGAAACTTTGGTTTGACTCTGGGAGGAGGAGAACTCCTCACTGACTTGTTGTTGCCTCGCAGACTAGTGTTGGATGAATGTAGAGCCAACAACAAAGTGATCTAATTAATAAAGATTACAGGATAGTCCCACCGCTCCTTCACTTCTGTCTGCAGAGGGTAAAATAAGTATTGAACAAGTCGCCGTTTTTCTAAGATATCGGCAACAACCCAAATAATCCACACATGCAAAGAAGTGAAAGGAAATTGGTCCACAGATGACGTTATGGGTAAGAACTTATGTCACAGAGAAGAAAGTAATAAACGCATAAAGAAAAGTCAGAGAACCAAGAAAGCAGCTAAAATCTGTCAGGATTTAGAAAATGTTCGTCCTGCTCAGTGCAAATAAGTATCAGCTGATTTAATATTAACTGAGGGCCTAGAAAAAGTGTTCTCATTATCAAAGTATTGCACTGAGTGGTACTAATGGTAAAAGGAAGGAGACTTTCACCAAAAAGTTTCCAAATATACTAATTGTACGAATGGTGTGTGCGTGTGTGCACAGATTGCTGCTGTGTCTCTGCATCATGTAGAGTTTCTCTGAATTTCTTCATCCAGCTCCAACCTTCTGCTGATGAAACTCCAGTTCATCAGCAGATGGTTGGAGCTGGATGATGTTTCAATAAGGACTCTCAGATCTGCAGCAGGAACAGCATGTTTCCAAACCTGCTGGTGATGATCTTCCTGTGAAACCACCATCCAGCTGATTCTGGGTTTGTAGATCAGGTTTTATTCCACAGCTTCTCAGGAAAAAGTTTCTTTTTTGTGTTGAAACATGGATTGAAAAAGCAAACTATTGGGAAAGTGCTTATTTGTTTCACAATTATTTAAAAAGGTTTAATGGTATTTAAACGAGTGAACAGAGAACCTGCAGTGAAACGGTCCAAACCAGCTTAAAATTGTGACCGCTTCATTTTTCGCTGCTGAGAAACGAATAAATGAAACATGAACTTTTACAGTGAAAGAAAAGAGCAGATTCTGTTTAGCTCCGGTTCAGGACACAGGCTCTGGTTCAGAAAAAGTCAGGGTTCATCACTGCTTAGTCAGATTGGATGAAGATCATCTGGGAACATCAGTTTTCAAGTCCTACCACTGTGTGGACTTTGACTAGGCCATTTGAACACATGAATCTGCTTTGATCTAAACCATTCATTGTATCTTAGGCTGTAAGTTCAGGGTGGTTGTCCTGCTGGAAGGTGAACCGCCACTCCAGTCTCCAGTCTTATGCAACCTCTAACAGGCTTTCTTCCATGATGTTCCTGAATTTATCTCCAACTATCTTCCCATCAACTCTGATTAGCTTCCCTGTTCCAGTTGAAGAACATCATCCCCATAGCATGATGCGGTCACCACCAATTTCCACCATGGACATAGCGAGTTCAGGGTGATATGCAGTGTTAGTTTTACTGCACACAAAGTGTTTTGCATTGATTAGATTTGGTCTCTTCTGATCAGAGCCCCGTCTTCCACATGTTTGCTGTGTCTCTTGGTTTGTTTGTGGCAATCTGAACTTCTTCTGGTTTTCTTTCAGCAATGGCTTTCTTCTGGCCACTTTTAGATAAAGATATGTGAACTGCATTACTAATAGCTGTCTTTTTGACAGAATCAGAATCAGAAAAGCTTTATTGCCAAGTACGTTTTTGGACATACAAGGAATTTGTTTTGGCGTAGTCGGTGCAATACAGTACAAGCGACTCAGGTGGGAGACAGATTCTCCCACCTGAGTTACCATGGTCCTCTTGGCTGCTTCTCTGATTTATGCTCTCCTTATCCAACCTGTCAGTTTAGGTGGACGTTGTTAGGATTATTAATCTGAGAATAGTATTTAATATTTAATTTTAATATTTTATCAAACAATATTTTGGTCTGTTAAGGATTGTCCTGTGAATACCAGCCCAGTAAGGCGATGGTATTAGGACAAAATGGAAAGGTGTGAGACGAGTTCTGACATTATTGAACAGCATAAACTCTGCACATATATGGAATAAATTCACACAATTTCTTAAAATACAAGAATTTATTAACAAAAATAAGTCAACTCAAGTCAAACATATTTCAATCAACAAACTCTTTACTTTGCTAAAACAATCCAACTAAACTACCGAGCAGAATTAAAGAATAAAGACTAATGGGCTATGTACAATATAAACAAGTTGATTAAAGATGATTGGAAATTATGACCAAAAGAGTGATGCAACATTACCATGCAATGTTTATGTTTGAGAACCAAGGATTATCTTGAAGAATCTGGAAAAGAAGTTAAGTTAGTCTTGGAACCAACTTAGACAATAATCAGCAACATTTAGACAACCATTCACAATGCAAGATCAGATAAAATATGATTTTAATAAAATAATGTTTTAAAGAATGATCTGCTGAATAAAACCAACTTTCTGGATGACTAATTCTCAACGGTGTCTTATTAGCTGCCTTTATTTATTGAAATATTTGAAGAAATATTGTTAAGGGAGTATTTTGGATAAGAGCCAAATCTTTCTGGAGAAATGGGGCTTAATGGTGTTTACTTAGTTATCAAATCTAGTAACTGCTGTTCAGGGACTATTATTCACTAGCTTGAAAACTAACAACCTTCCTGTTAAATACTCTTTAGTAGCAGCACATGTTCTTACCGGTTAGCAGTTGAGCTAACAAAGAAGCGGATAGCTTAGCACCAGAAACAAACGCATACCTTTAAAATACCTCTGTTAATATAAGGGTTAAAATGCATAAGTGCGGATGGCGCGTTATGATCAATGTTCTGTTTAAAAATCACCCTTTAAATAAAGTTTGTCTTAACTTTAAAAACATACAAAGAACACAAACCGGCACGTGTGCTACAGATAGCCTGCTAGCACTAAGATAGCCGAGCTTCACAAAAACCAAACTTCATAAATGAAAACGTTCAGATTATTTCATCCTAACTGTTAATCTGCCCAAACCTAACCTCTGACCATGGTGAGGAAACGTTGTCCAAGGGGCGATGAAATTTGAAGAAGGTATCCACAGTGAACAAAGGGTTAGCTTCCCGCTAACCTCCTCAGTTTCTCACGATCAGAAGGTGCGTTCGTTCTGTGAACAAAGGGTTAGCTCCGGAGTTGTAGCTGGGCGGCCCATCCTATCCGCTGCGGTCTCTGCTGTCTTCCTTCCAGACTGGGAGACTGCGTCTTTGCAGGGGCTTCTCTCGAACACTGTTTGCGTCTGCGGGGGCTCGGAGAGACAGTCAGGCAATGCCTGTACCTTAATCACCCCCATTCATGAATGAAAATACCGGATACACAGACAGTATTTCATTCGTACTTATCTTTGCATATGATCGATGATCGTATGACACTCTTGGATCCATTTTGAAGAGTTTTTGTCTGTTTGCCAGCAAAGAGACATTAGCGCGCTTTCCTCCCCTATCCGGTCCCTCTGGAAGGCCGTGTGGAAGAGGGCGGATGTAGCAACAGCTGTGCTTTTATTTGGGTAGTGGCGTCACAGGAAGTCCGCAGTTATCCCGTTTCCTGGCCGTCGCCGGAAGAAGGTTAATGCACTTTATTTTGAAAGTTCCAGAAAGGTCCGTACCGAAGTTTAATGTTGAGATCCATGGCTGTGGGTCCCAACAACGTCCATGTCCCGGTAGGGCTGCAGGTGGTCCATCCTCTCTCTATGTTCAGATGATGGATTGAACAGAGCTCTGTGAGATGTTCAAAGCTCGGGATGTTGTTGTAGAACCTAACCCTGCTTTAAACTGAACCAGAACTTTCTCCCCGACCTGTCTGCTAGGTTCCTTGGTCTTCATTAGGGCTGAAGCCATTAATCGTGATTAATCAATTATTGAAATAATCGTCAACTTATTTAGTAATCGGATAATCGTTAACTTGGTTAAAGTTTAGCCAGGAACATTTAATGTTCTCTGATCTCTGCCCTAAATAACCGATGAGAGTTGCTGACTTCAGAAGTCAGGCAGACCCAGACTGCAGCGCTGAGTTGTGCTGCAGCTGCATGAGAGGAAATGAGATTTGGGGCCTTATAATCAGAGTCACATCCTCTCAGTTTGGACAGTTAAAGAAGACCTGAGAAAAGACCTGATTCAGAGCTCCAGCTTTCGGGAATCCTGTGGATGTGTTGCGGATCTGCCGAGTTCTGGAGCTGGGGTCGGTTTCTGTGTAGAGACAATCCCAGACATCTGCAGAGACATGCGCAGGATTAGGAATTTACCCAGGCATGTTGGACCGGCTTGGTCACCATGGTAACAGATGATGCTGCTGCGCTTTAGATGAGGAAACTTCAGAACAGGATGTCGGATCAAACAGGCCAGAGGCATCATCACAGAACATTTGGTCCATAACCTTCATCACCTCCAGCATGGTAGATCTGGAAAGGTCACAGTCAATCTGAATGTCAAGAACTGTCGATGCACGGATTTAGCTGAACTTTGTACAGTACAGACCAAAGGTTTGGACACACCTTCTCATTCAAAGAGTTTTCTTTATTTTCATAACTATGAATATTGTAGCTTCACACTGAAGGCATCAAAACTATGAATTAACACATGTGGAATTATATACTGAACAAAAAAGTGTGAAACAACAGAAAATATGTCTTATATTCTAGGTTCTTCAAAGTAGCCACCTTTTGCTTTGATTACTGCTCCACACTCTTGGCATTCTGTTGATGAGCTTCAATAGGTAGTCACCTGAAATGGTTTTCACTTCACAGGTGTGCCCTGTCAGGTTTAATAAGTGGGATTTCAAGCCTTATAAATGGGGTTGGGACCATCAGTTGTGTTGTGCAGGAGGTGGATACAGTACACAGCTGATAGTCCTACTAAATAGACTGTTAGAATTTGTATTATGGCAAGAAAAAAGCAGCTAAGTAAAGAAAAACGAGTGGCCATCATTACTTTAAGAAATGAAGGTCAGTCAGTCCGAACAATTGGGAAAACTTTGAAAGTGTCCCCAAGTGCAGTCGCAAAAACCATCAAGCGCTACAAAGAAACTGGCTCACATGAGGACCGCCCCAGGAAAGGAAGACCAAGAGTCACCTCTGCTGCGGACAATAAGTTCATGCAAGTCACCAGCCTCAGAAATCGCAGGTTAACAGCAGCTCAGATTAGAGAACAGGTCAATGCCACACAGAGTTCTAGCAACAGACACATCTCTAGAACAACTGTTAAGAGGAGACTGTATCAATCAGGCCTTTATGGTAAAATAGCTGCTAGGAAACCACTGCTGAGGACAGGCAACAAGCAGAAGAGACTTGTTTGGGCTAAAGAACACAAGGAATGGACATTAATTCAATTCAGTTTATTTATATAGCGCCAATTAACAACACATGTCGTCTCAAGGCTCTTCACAACAGTCAGGTTCATACATTCCAATTAATCCTAACAATTGAACAGTGCAGTCAGATTCAGTTATTATTCAAATTGGATAAAAAGTTTTTCTGTCTAAGGAAACCCAGCAGATTGCATCCAGTCAGTGACTTGTAGCATTCCCTCCTCCTGGATGAGCGTGTAGAGACAGTGGACAATCACTGGTGTTGACTTTGCAGCAATCCCTCATACTGAGCATGCATGTAGTGACAGTGGAGAGGAAAAACTCCTTTTTAACAGGAAGAAACCTCCAGCAGAACCAGAACCAGGCTCAGTGTGAGCGGCCATCTGCCACGACCGACTGGGGGTTTGAGAGAACAGAGCAGAGACACAAAAGGAACACAGAAGCACTGATCCAGGAGTACTTTCTATGGGAAGGAAAAGTAAATGTTAATGGATGTAGTTCCTTTAGTCGTTTCATCTAGAAAGAAAGAACAGATAAACTCTGAGCCAGTTTTCAAGGTTAGAGTCTGAAAGAGAGCACATATAATTAGTTACAGTAGAAGCTCAGTCAATTTCCATGTCTAGGAGAGAGAAAGGGTTAAACACTGAAAGACAGGGCTATGTGGATCATCGGTAGAGGGTGAGCATTAAGTTGTTGCCAGCAGAAGGTTGGACAATGCCCCTCTCCAGAAAGGTGTCACAGGTAGACACAGAGTCAGGCCAGGTGTAGCTTCTGGGAAGAGAAAAGAGAGAACAAAGTTAAAAGCTGAAATAACAGCAAATAATGCAAAATTGGAGAGTAGTGTGAGAATGTAACGAAGAGGGTGAAAGTGGTCATTATGTCCTCCAGCAGCCTAAGCCTATAGCAGCATAACTACACACATAGTTTCAGTTCAGATTATTTAGTTAAACGGCGCTTATTTACAACAATGTCGTCTCAAGGAACCTCATAAAGGGTCCCACTGATGGTCATTGTTATACTAAAAACCACAATGATTGGGATACCTCTCTCTGTCAGACTGATTATAACCATTGGAAAAGAGAAGGTGTCATACAGGTAGCAGAAATGGAGGGTGTGTTTAAACCTCAACCATAACTGAGCCGGTTTAGGCTAAACCTGACTCCACCTTACTCCAACCAACTGGGAGGGAGGAAGGCTCCCTAAACTAAGCCACTCTAACTATAAGCTTTATCAAAAAGGAAAGTTTTAAGCCTAGCCTTAAAAGTAGACAGGGTGTCTGCCTCACGGACTAAAACTGGGAGCTGGTTCCACAGGAGAGGAGCCTGATAACTAAAGGATCTGCCTCCCATTCTACTTCTAGAGACTCTAGGAACCACCAGTAAACCTGCAGTCTGAGAAGGAAGTGCTCTGTTAGGAACATATGGACCAATCAGATCTCTGATGTATGATGGAGCTAGATCATTAAGGGCTTTATATGTGAGGAGGAGAATTTTAAATACTATTCTGGATTTAACAGGGAGCCAATGAAGGGAAGCTAAAATAGGAGAAATATGATCTCTCATTAGACCAGTGGAAATCTGTGCTTTGGTCTGATGAGTCCAAGTTTGAGATCTTTGGTTCCAACCACTGTGTCTTTGTGCGGCGCAGAAGAGGTGAACGGATGGACTCTACATGCCTGGTTCCCACCGTGAAGCATGGAGGAGGAGGTGTGATGGTGTGGGGGTGATTTGCTGGTGACACTGTTGGGGATTTATTCAAAATTGAAGGCATACTGAACCAGCATGGCTACCACAGCATCTTGTAGCGGCATGCTATTCCATCCGGTTTGCATTTAGTCGGACCATCGTTTATTTTTCAACAGGACAATGACCCCAAACACACCTCCAGGCTGTGTAAGGGCTATTTGACCATGAAGGAGAGTGATGGTTGCTGCTCCAGATGACCTGGCCTCCACAGTCACCGGACCTGAACCCAATCGAGATGGTTTGGGGTGAGCTGGACCGCAGAGGGAAGGCAAAAGGGCCAACAAGTGCTAAGCATCTCTGGGAACTCCTTCAAGACTGTTGGAAAACCATTTCAGGTGACTACCTCTTGAAGCTCATCAACAGAATGCCAAGTGTGTGGAGCAGTAATTAAAGCAAAAGGTGGCTACTTTGAAGAACCTAGAATATAAGACATATTTTCAGTTGTTTCACACTTTTCTGTTCATTATATAATTCCACATGAGTTAATTCATAGTTTTGATGCCTTCAGTGTGAAGCTACAATATTCATCGTCATGAAAATAAAGACAACTTTTTGAATGAGAAGGTGTGTCCAAACATTTGGTTTGTACTGTATGATAAAGGTTCTGATCCACGATAATTCTTACCTGATGGGTCAGAGATGAGACAGTTGTGTGTGATTATCACACAGCAGTCCAGCAGGGGGAGCTGAAGAGCCATGTCTAACATCAATGTCCACAGAAGCAAACTTTATTTTCCAGCATCATCCATACAGAAATCTGTTCTAGATACTAACACCTCAACATATGTTGGTATATAGAACTCGGGTATAAATATCTCAGAGTTAATGATCAGAGAACATAGCCATTGTCCTTTCCTAAAGTTTGTAACTGCTTCTGGAACATCTTGGGTTTTCAAGGAGTTTGTTACACACCTTAAAGCATGACTTGGTTCTGTTTCCTGTTTTGACAGGAAACACTTTAATCTGGTAATGTTTTTAAGATCACAGTAAGCTGAATTAGTTACAGACTTAAAGTAGTTTAGTTCAATACTACACCAGGTTCCTCACATACTCTGGGGGTCATTGAGTTTGGAGGGGTACTGATCTCGGCAGTTCTGGGCAGTACTTTGCGGGCAGACCATGAAAACGAAAAAGCAATGTCTGTTTTGTTTTCTTTTTGATTATGGCATAAAATGTTCAGTCGTGAAGAAGAAAATGCAAATAGGATGATTGATTACTAATTTCATTTATGGGTCAAATAATGCAGCCACATTCTTAAAATGAAAAAGATTTTCTGGAAATGCTTTTTCATTTTCAAATTTTACATTTCAAATTGAATTTTGGTATCTATTTGCTGGGGTACATTTTGAAAAATAAATCTAAAATGTCTTTTTCTTTTTAATTAAGTGAAAGAATGAGAAGTCTTGAAGAAGAAACTTAAAATGCAAATAGGATTATTGATAACTAATTTCATTTATGAGTCAAACAATGCAGCCACATTCTTAAAATGAAAAAGCATTTCTGAAAATGCTTTTTCATTTGAAATATGGTAACGATTTGCTTCCATAAAATCCCTCCAGATTCTAGCTCAGTTTAAAGCTCACAAACAGATCTGTTTCTTTCTCCAAAAACCTTGAGATGAAATGGCAGCCATTTTAATACCATGAGGGAAAATCATCATCATCTTCTTCTGGTAAAAGGCATATAATTTTAAATATAAATAGCAGAAGCAGTAAATATGAAAATTATTTCTCATTTAATTTAATGATTCTTTTATTTTCCAACACAGGAACTTGAATTCTTTTAATTTTCTTCTCTTAAGCTTCTTCAGACTTCAGTTTTTGTTGCTGCTCTGTGGGAAAACAGAGAGGACTATTCTGGGATGTTGGAACCAGGAACAGAGCTTTCACAGCTCAGCCTCAGGGGGGCGCTGTCCATCTCTGTTGCTGCACAGTCATGACGTTGCTGCTGTTCTCCACCACACCTGATGGGGGCGCCCTCTATGCCGGTCTTCATCTATGCAGATATATGTGAGCTGGATAACAGTTGAGCCCTCAGAACCTCTTCATGTGACCCAAACAGACTCATGCCATTTGTGGTTCTGAACAAAGCCAGAACATGAAGGGTCGTGGCTCCATGGTCCCAAAAATGAAAACTCTACAGTCATTCTGGTTCTTCCAGTCCAAATAATCTATGGTTCTGATGGGAATTTCCTCGATAATTCCACCAGAACACTGATTGGATTCTGAAGGTTCTGATCAGCAAGCTGGTTCTAGTGCCTTGATAGCAGGGTTTAATGGATCTTTTCATCACCATGAGTAACGGATGGATAAGCTAAGCTATAGAGTATGTGGTTCCGAGTCACCTAGTAGGTCTGCATCGAAACTGGAACTTTTCTGACAGATCCAGTCAAATCAGAACTAAGAACCTAAACCCAAACTAGGTTCAAATTCATTTCTCTGCTGAGCGACAGAATAAATCTGAGTTCAGAATCCCTTCCGGAACCAGAACCTGCATCTCAGGGTCAGATATGAAGAAATAAAAACCTGAGCTATTTGCACTCAGCTCTCTACCCAGGATTCTCACATGGAATAACTTGGAGCAAGTCTTCTCTGGATGCTAAACCTGTTTGGTTCTGATCCGTTTGGACTATTTGCTGATCCCAGGGTAAAATATGACAAGAAGCTGATTGAACAAACTGCAGACCTAATTCTCCCTCTCCAAGACAGATCTGCCAAACACACTGCTGCACCACCTCTGCAGCCCAACCACAGGAGCTACAAGCAGGTTTGACCTCTGACCTGAGGACAGCGCCGTGGTACTGATGTGTTTCCAGTGATCCAGTCACGTTATCTGAATGAGTTCGAGCTGCTCAGGAGCTTCAGCCAGTGTTGGGCTGGGAAACCTGCTGGGAATAATAAGGTCTGGTAAAGAACCCAATAATAAAACTTTATTAATAAATATTCAGTTAGAACCGAGCCGGCTGTGAAGAAGAGGAGCTTCATGACGGTTCAGATCCTGATCTGAACTCTGATGGGCTGGAACCGGCAGTTTGGACCAAATGTGAAACCAATTCAAACTCAATGATTTAGAATCGTCTTGCAGATTCTAATTTAGATGCTGAAAGTATTTCTGAGCTTCATAGAACCAAGTCAGAATCTTTGATATTGGCCAGAAAATTAAAGGACCAAATGTCAAAGATTTTCCTTTTGGTTTTTTTTCTGATGTTTTTTAGTAGTTTTGTTTTTAGAGCTAAAGCTGGTAGAAGTCCAATAGATCCAGAACTAAAACTGGGTCTGGTGAAAGTTTGGAAAGCTCCTCGGGTTCTGCAGATCTGGAACAGTCCCTGTTATGTAAAACCTGCCGCTGGAGAGGAGCAGTTATGGTTTCATAACCTGAGCAGGTTAATGTGTAACCTCTGATAAACCGGGTCAATGATCCATGATAAGGAGCAGAATCTGTGTTTTATGGATCAGATCAACAACAACAGAAGGTTCTTGTTGTTTAGGTGGAGCAGCTGCAGCTGATCATTAAACAGTTTATGAAAGATGAATAAAAAGGATTAGCTCGATGCACGCAGCTCTGCTCAGCGTCTGATTGGTCAGCTGTCTTCCCCTGCTGACCCCTAAGCTCTGCATCATTTCTGCAGATCTGACGGTCCGAGTCCAGACGTATGGTTTCAGTTCTGAAACAAATAAAGAGGCTCTGCCTTCTCCTGATTAGAAGGAGAAATGATGGATCTTTATGTTGGTTTGGTGCTGCTCAGGAAATCGGTCCCCTTAAATCCTCCTGGAGGCCACAGAACCTAAAACCTTCCAGAAAATATCCTGCAGATATGTGGCATCAGTTTTGGACCTTCATGGTGCAGCGAGCCGGTCCTGCTGAGGCCCCACCCTTCATTAGTTCTCTGAAAGGGCTCAGTGGACCAGAAACATTGCCCTTTTGTTCCTATGGGCCATGTTCTGGAAACTATTCCAGCTCCATTTACAGTCCATTTCAGAGTGGGTCAGTGCTAAGCACTGTCCGATTCTGAGCAGGCAATCAGAACCCAGCATCACGTACCGTAGGCTATTATTGAAGCTGTTAGCTCCAATCCAGGGAGGGGGAGGGAGGGTATCAGAGCCTGCTGGGTTCTGACCGCAGAGAAAAGTTCTGATAGTCTGGAGAAACGGCTCTGAACTGCCTGGGATGATCAGTTCTGACCCATTCCTAGTGATGCATCATGAATGTTACGTGAGCAGCAGCGGCCCGGTTTATCCTGCTGCAGCAGATGGTTCTGGGACAGGGAGGGGGAGAGCAACTCTGGGTGGAGGTGAATTTTTAATCTTGTTTCATTTAGAGAAAACGGTTCTCCTGCAGCTCTGAACAGAACCACACGCAGGAGGGAACATTGGAGTTAAAAACAGAACCTGAGCAGACTGTTTTTCCTGTTGTTGGGAGTCTCCAGCTGCAGGAACCTCTAGAACATCCGAAGATCCAGCTGCATCATCCGTGAAGGGAATTTAACTGGAGCTTTGAGTCAGATCAAACCGGTTCCTGTAACTTTGTACTGCAGAATTAAACTCTCTCACTGCCTGTCATAGAGCGGGAGTTCAACTAGAACCTTCTAGCTTTCTTCTGTGTTTCCAGCTGATGTTTCTAGATCATGGTCTGCTTAAGGCAGAGCAGGAGCGTTTCAGATGTTTTTGGTGATGTTCTGAACTTTTGTGCAGCAGCTGCAGGGATCTGAGGTGATGGAGGCCGTGAGCGGCTCAGGGTGTTGACTTACAGAAAACTGAAGCTGCAGGCTCTGGTTACCAGAGGACACCTGAAGAATTCTGTGGACGTGACTGCAGCAGGGACAAGGTTCAGACGTCTTATCAGTTCTGTGGACCTGTGACGTTAAATGTGAGGAGGCGGGATCCAGGACAGAGGTGAAACAGGTGAGGTGGAACATTAAAGAGTCAGAAAAGGATTAGATCCAGTGGACAGAGCAGCAGGATCCAAACAGAGCTGAATGAGGATCCAAACAGAACACCTGGAGCTCGCCCTGCTTCAGAAAGCCCGGATGGAGCCCCAGCTCCATCTGCAGCAGCTAAGACTGTGAGCTAGAACCTGTAGGACGGGGACATGTACGTCCTGTGTACCCTCGCAGTCCTGACGCTCCACAGCCTCCTCAGGAAGCGGCTCAACAGTGAGCTGGACGGAACCGCTGAGGCTGCAGGAAAGGAGGAACATCTGGAGGATGGAGGCATCTCCAAGTGCCGAAGGAGGCAAGGAGGGGCTGTGATGGCCGAAGAGAGGCGGTGCGGCATTGAGAACGTCTCCACAAGTGGGAGACGGGTCCAGGTGAGACAAGGATTAATCCTAACTGGTCAGCTGGGATAAACCCCAGTGTGGACTAAGTGTTCTGGTTTGGCTTGTTAACCACGTAAACTCCTTAGAAATAAGTCTGTTCTGATCGTACCTAACAGGTCAAAGATCTGTCTCAGATCACCGATGCAACATCTTAGCGAGAGCCAGGAGATCTGATTCTAATTGGTTCTGAATTCGGAACCTATTTGTGGAATATCTGTTAAGAACCTGACAGCGGCTGTTCTGGACAGAACAACTATGCTGGTTCTGTTCTGAACTCAAGATGGATTTGGCTTGTCATTGGTTCTTGCGTCTCTTAGACTCTTGAATGATTCCTGATGTTCCAGCATAGAAAAGCTGCACCCTGATGGAGCAGGGTTTTAGTGACGTCATATCCTGTCAGAAGACCTCTCTGACCCAATGTTCTGGCTCCATCTGTCAGGACCATTATGTAATGAGACGTGTTTCATCTTCATATGATGAAGATGATCTGTAGCTGAGCTGCAGCTCTGATCGGATGCTGAGGAGGAGGATGGTGCTGATGATGGAGGGGGTGAAGCAATAAATGAGTATGGATGAAAACTGCCACTATACTTGGTTCTGACAGGAGAGCGGCTCCACATGGTACCGTTAGTGAATGAGACATGAATGCAAACACCGTCTGAAGTCTTTTTAAATGAAAATATTTTCCCACAGTGGAAATCTGGGTTCATCCTGTTTATTGGTTCCTGACGGCTGCAGGAAGCATCCTGTAACAAAACCTGTGGGGATAAAACTGCTTAAAGATAATAATTTCAGGGTAAAACTGTAAAAACTAATGATAATTTACTGATAATCCAACAGATGAGCTGGGAGTTGGACTGTCAGATTCAGTTGGCAGCAAATTAAACTGTAGAGAATAAGAGTTTTTTTTTTCTTTATGCTTTATTTAAACTGCAAAGGTTAAATAAATCATCAAATTAAAATCATATTTACAGTCCTGGCGAAGATGAAGCAGCTCAGCAAGGGGCTAAAATACAACACACACACACACAGTACATAGAAAACATGAGGTTTAAATCTAAATTATAATTTTAAATGCTCAACGGTGTAATGAAATGACAGCCTTGAGATGTGTTGGCAGTGGGAACAGAGGCCAGATTACTTTCTATCATGCAGGCTAAAGGCCAATAAGACGATTCGTTGTGCCGTGACGTCACTCTGGGTTGAGTCAACCCATCAGAGACGGAGCGGTGGGGAGGAGCCGCTCCCCTGAAATATTCAGCCATTAGGAGGGGGAGGGGCTTCAGGAGGTGTGATGCTGCTCTGCTGTTGCTAGGGAAACGGAGGGAGGAAGTGGGGTTGGTGTGTGTGTGTGTGTGTGTTGGGGGGGTCGGTGGTGTTGATCCTGCTGCAGTTTGACGCCATGAAGCTGCAGCTCTGAGGAAGATGCAGAGATGATGTGGAGGCTGCAGGGAGGTAAGGGATGGATGGATGGATGGATGGATGGATGGATAGATAGATGAAAAGAGGGATGGATGGATGGATTCATGCATGGACATGGAGATGGATGAATGGAGGAGAGGCTGCAGACGTGCAGCTCTGTAACCTGATGCAGCAGCTCATGTTTCTGCTGCTGACCTGAATCCTTGCAGACGGCAGCCTGACGTCTCATTCTGTTTTTTGTTTTTTTTGTCTGAGCGTTTTTCTCTCCAGTCGGTTTCTCGGCATGTTTCTGCAGCTCTGTCTCATCTCGGCAGCAGAGAGCAGACAGAGCAACCTTTAACTGTCCTAGCAGCAGGTGTGGGCGGAGCCTCTGTCAGGTATTTTTAGCTATAATGACTACTGTCTACTCGTAGTAAGGCCGGCAGGTTGGTAGAAGTGGGTCAGACTGAGCCGCGGCTGCTGCTGGGGGGGGGGGACATGGGAAAAGGGTGATCGGTTGGCATTGATCTGACTGGGAGCTCAGGAACAGGAGGAGCATGATACTCGTTCACACAGAGAACATCTGAGGCTTTGAGCTGCTGGTCCAGGTTAACCAGGAGAGGTCTGGTGCCCATGACAGGGGTAGGATGTCCACCATCAGCCTGAGGGTAACCGAGACGACAGATCTAATTTGTAAACATGTAAAATTATAATCGAACAGGAGCAGGTTCTGTTAACACCTGGATTGGGTAATTCTAAAAATCCTTGAATGCTGCTCTATGAAACATTTCTAAGCTACAGCTGCCTGAACATTCAGATTCTCAGAAAAATGTGATTATTTAAACTCAACATGTTGGAAAAACAGTCAAGATCTGGGGCACAGTGGACTGTCTTCAAGAAATCGTGTACTTCCAACAATGTGGAAAAAAATTTCCAAAAAACTACATTACAATAATTTGAAAAATATTATTATGCGTGGTGGCGGCGCTGGGGTGGGCGGAGGCCTTGGTCCCCTCAGGTTTGAGTCCCGACCGGTTGGCGTTTGCCGCATGTCTTCCATCTCTCCGCCTCATTCGCTGTCAGCTCACTTTTGAAAACAAAGAGAAAAATTCCAGTCCCGGTGCCTAAAAAGTATAACTAATAATAATAATGATGAGATGTGAACTAAGCATTATTTATGACTAAAACAATTTAGCTGAGATTTTTGTGCAATTAGTGAAAGATATTATTTTGGGCCAAATATTTCCCCTACATATGTGGTTTTTTGTATTGGTGGTCCAGAAATCATTGGTAGCAGATGCCACCACGGAGCAGATCTTCCACATCATGTGTTCTGATCCACACTGTTCCCACACATCTTTTTTTACCTGTTTCAATGCTGCTGGTGTTCTGGTGGATTCTGCAGGTGCTGCTCGTTCTGATTTTTGGTCCTTGTTTTTTGTCAGTCAGTCAGTCATTTTCAACCGCTTATTCCATAGTGGGTGGCGGGGGAGCTGGTGCCTATCTCCAGCAGTCTATGGGCGAGAGGCAGGGTACACCCTGGACAGGTCACCAGTCCATCACAGGGCAACACACAAACAACCAAGCACACACTCATTCATACACCTATGGGCAATTTAGAGTGACCAATTAACCTAACAGGCATGTCTTTGGACTGTGGGAGGAAGCCGGAGTACCCGGTGAGAACCCACGCTTGCACGGGGAGAACATGCAAACTCCATGCAGAAAGACCCCCGGCCGGGAATCGAACCCAGGACCTTCTTGCTGCAAGGCAACAGTGCTACCAACTGCGTTATTACTCATTACATGCAGTTCAATTCAATTCAGTTTTATTTATATAGCGCCAATTCACAACACATGTCGTCTCAAGGCACATTACAAACGTCAGGTTCATACATTCCTATTAATCCTAACAATTGAACAGTTCAGTCAGATTCAGTTATTTATTCAAATTGGTTAAAAAGTTTTTCTGTCTAAGGAAACCCAGCAGATTGCATCCAGTCAGAGACTTGCAGCATTCACTCCTCCTGGATGAGCATGTAGAGACAGTGGACAATCACTGGTGTTGACTTTGCAGCAATCCCTCATACTGAGCATGCATGTAGCGACAGTGGAGAGGAAAAACTCCCTTTTAACTGGAAGAAACCTCCAGCAGAACCAGAACCAGGCTCAGTGTGAGGGGCCATCTGCCACGACCCACTGGGGGTTAGAGAAAACAGAGCAGAGACACAAAGAGAACAAAGAAGCACTGATCCAGGAGTACTTTCTATAGGAAGGAAAAGTAAATGTTAATGGATGTAGCTCATTTAGTCGTTTCATCTAGAAAGAAAGAACAAATAAACTCTGAGCCAGTTTTCAAGGTTAGAGTCTGAAAGAGAGAACATAGAGTTAGTTACAGTAGAAGCTCAGTCAGTAGCCATGTCTAGAAGAGAGAAAGGGTTAAACACTAAAAGACAGGGCTATGTGGATCATCGGTAGGGGGTGAGCATTAAGTTGTTGCCAGCAGAAGCTTGGATGATGCTTCTCTCCAGAAAGGTATCACAGGTAGACACAGAGCCAGGCCAGGTGTAGCTTCTAGGAAGAGAAAAGAGAGAACAAAGTTAAAAGCTGAAATAACAGCAAATAATGCAAAATTGGAGAGTAGTGTGAGAATGTAGCGAAGAGGGTGAAAGTGGTGAAAGTGTCCTCCAGCAGCCTACGCTTTTAGCAGCATAACAACACAGATAGTTTCAGTTCAGATTATTTAGTTAAACGGCGCTTATTTACAACAATATCGTCTCAAGGAACCCCACAAAGGGTCCCACTGATGGTCATTGTTATACTAAAAACCACAAGGATTGGGATACCTCTCTCTGTCAGACTGATTATAACCACTGGAAAAGAGAAGGGGTCATACAGGTAGCAGAAATGGAGGGTGTGTTTGTTGATGAACCCAAAGCAGAACTAGAAAAACACCTTTTAACTCTTGGTTTATCACCGGTCATCTTGTTGCAACATTCACTTTTATATAGTGTGTGTGTGTGTGTGTGTTCCTGTCTTGGCATCACAGTGAGAACCATTTTCCCAATTTCACCATCAAATTGAGGACCGTTTGTACCAAAGTGAGGACATTTTGCTGGTCCTCACGACCTATTTTGCTAACGGTTAGATTTAGGACTACGGTGTGAATTGAGTTTAGGTTCAGGTTAGGGTTAGGCATGCACTGGTAATGGTTAGGTTTAGGGTTATTGTCAGGGTTAGGGCATAGAAAGGGTTGAAAATGACTGAAAATCAATGGAAGTCAATGGGAGTCAACAGATGGTCCTCACTACATATAGCAAAACAAGTGTGTGTGTGTGTGTGTGTGTGGAGCCTTTGAATGTCAAAGGAATGTCTCTGTGTACATTTTGAACCATCAGTGAAGGTGATGTTGTGTTAAATCTTTGTTCCTTTCTGACTCTGATGATGACGTGTTTGGTTCGGATCCTTTTTCTGTTCGGTTAGTTCATATTTTTCTGACTCTATGAACTGGGCTGCTGTGGTTACGCTGTCGGCTCATTATGGTCCCTCTCTAGTCTGAGATCTTCTAATGTTTCAGTTTATTTCAGATTCTGAATGTGTGGAACAGAGAACTATAGTTTATTAAACACTGTGACTCCATTTATATCAGTGTGACAGTCAAGAAGGCCTGAGTCCATCAGTCTAAAGACCCAAAATGGAACCACAGTCACTAATGTAACAAACCCAAAGCAGCACAGAGACTCAACATGACTCAACAGCTGAGTCCAAATCTAAGACCAACACAAAAACCCACTCATTTTTGTCCTTGTGATTCTTGTCGGTGTTGTCATGAAAACCTTGGCCTAGCCTGTTTGCTCTCAGCGTCGCCATGGTAACCTCAATCATGCCTGTTGGCTGTTTGTGTCGTCACGGTAACCTCAACTTCGCCTGTTAGCTGTCCATGTCGTCACGGTAACCTCAACTTAGCCTGTTGGCTGTCCATGTCGCCATGGTAATCTCAACCTAGCCAGTTGGCTGTCCATGTCGCCATGGTAACCTCGATTTAGCCTGTTGGCAGTCTGTGTCGCCATGGTAACCTCTGTGTCTAAACCTGTGTGCCTTCGGAGCAGGTCAGGTTTCTAGATCAGAGAACTGGACTTCCTGCTTCCTCAGATGGATTTGGAACTGAACTTCATTCTTCTCTGAACTCAGATTTCCTGGTTCGCAAGCTGCTCATCTTCAATCTAGCTGATGGAAAAGCAACGTTGATCAGATTTTTCTTACTGATCTGGACTCTGGTGGATGCCAGTTATAAGTCAGAATGTCCTTTAGGTATATGGAAGTCCTGAGAAGATCTAAAGGAACTAAATCTGATTGATGGAAGAGTTTTGTTCAGTTCTCTTCCTGACCTTCAGACTGACTTTCAGTAGACACTGCTATAGTTTTAAGGTGGAGTCAAAGTGAGAGTTCCTCCTTATGGTCTACGTTCCTTGTTCTGTCCTGCAGCAGTTAACGGACCATCTGCTCTCAGGATTATCCGATTACCTTCATCCTGTCCAGCTGCTCTGGGATCAGTTATTGGTCATCCTGCTGCAGGTGGATTTCCTGATTACAGGTGGAGAGACTGCAGGACGCTCTGAAACAGTTACACCTGAAGTGGGTCACTGGTTCTGGGTGAATGGCTGGACGTCAGCATGCTGGGCTGGGTTGGAACGCTGATCAATAAGAGCTGGCTGGAGCAACGGCAGTCCGGACATGGTGCAGAGAGGAAGACTCGCTGCGGAGCGGTAAGATTTGAGGCTTTTGGAGCCAGCTAGAGGCCTGGAGGTCTTCGTGATGGTAACAGATAAGACCAGTTAGCCCTTTTTGGGTCTCAGCTGGGAGTTTAGATCCAGAGATGATAATTAAAAATGAGTTGTTGGTCAGTATTCAGTGAGAGACGATCTATTTAGCTGGTTCTGCTGTGGTGGGAGGTGTGTTCAATTAGAGTTATAGATTTTCAGAACTTTCTACTGGAGCAGCAGAACTCCATACTGGGAGTTAGAACAACTACCTCTCTCTTCCCCATCAAGGGAAACTGGGCTGATATTACCGATCGGCCAGAACAAAAACCTTTCTCCACCGCCCACAGACCATCAAGATGTTTTTAGAAAAGTGCTCTCTGACACCCTTGGTTGGGACAGGAGAGTCAGACAGATGGCTTTTGTTTTAAATGTCCGTCTGTGTGACCTTCAGCCGGTAAATGAGATTAAAACACCTTGTCTGTCTTCACTGAGCGAGCCAATCAGAGGGCTGAGGTTCAGTTCACTGGAGAATGAAGGAAACCTCAGACACGGGGTTTGGACCATCAGTTATGAGAAGTTTATTTTAAGTCTAACAGAGAGCAGTAAAGGTTTAAGCTTGTTTGATTAGAAATTAAACCGATGGATGCTGTAAAAGCTCCATTTTGAATGAATTGTTAACAGAACTTTAGTCTTCTGAGTCAATCCTTTAAATCAATCTCTATTTGTATAATTAGAACCTCCCCATTTTATCACCCAGTGCAGCAGGAAGTATAAATATATCTGGCAATGGATTACTGCAGGAAACGAGAAGCTGCTGAGAAGCGTGAGAACCTAAGTCTTGGGACCCGGTACCTGTATAGCGACAGCAGGAAGTGATGTCAGAAGATGCTGAGCATGGCTAAAACAATGCTAGGCTAAAGACTCTCCCAGAACTACACATTTTCTTTGAATTTGACAAAATGTCTGTTTTGTGAGGATGGGGAAGGTTGCTATGGGGATTCCCTCCTCTTCTGCGCCACGTTAAAAACATGGGGTCGCTTCAAACATTCACTAGATACATTCTGGTGTCCATATGCGGACCCCAGAATGGTTGTGTGCCTGCATTGTTTTCTGAAGTTATATATGACTGGTCAAACAGAACCTTCAGGTCCAGTTTCTAAAGAAGCATCCAGAGTTGAAATCTACTGGGAGTAAAGGTGTGTGGCCGTGTCTCTCTGCACTCTGGACTCTGATTGGTCAGAAAACTGTAGGTCCTGCAGCAGTGGGAGAAACACTGGTTGGAAGGAGACAGAAACACCTACAACTAGATGGAGAACCTGGTCATGTGGAGATGGAAGCAGCTAAATCCAAACGTTTGATTATTTCAGTGGGTCAGAACCATCATCACACTCTAAGCTAAACATTCTGTTGGAAAATCCTCATACTTAAACTGTGCCACTCTCTCTGAGTGGCACCTGGGTCTGGCTGGTTTGTGGTGAAATGAGGTTCTTTCTACTTCTGGATTATGATTCCAGCAGCGCTCACTGGAACATTCAGAGGAACCATTGCTATTAGTACTTTTGCGACAGTAGGATATTTTGGTGAAGGTCTCTTTGTTTTTCCAGTGGTACCACTCTGTCCAATACTTTGATGATGACGAGAACCCTTTCTATAGTCCACGACTTAATATTAAACCAGCTGATACTGATTTGCACTGAGCAGCAGGAATGTTTTCTAAATCCTGGCAGATTTTAGCTATTTTTTTGCTTTCTTTTCTTTTCTGTGACATTCCAAGGTCTTATCCATAGCTTCATTACATGGGTTGTTGGCAACACCTGGTGTGAACTTTTAGTCAGGGGCTACATTGGAAATATTTAAACTGTTGACGTATTCAATACTTATTTTACCCTCTGTATTTAAAATCCCTTTGAAGGGCAACCTTGAACATTTTAAATTCCAATCTTTTCCTAAACATTCCCATCAAATCCATTGAATGCTCCCTAACTTTGAAAATTCCCAAACCCTTGGATCCCAGCCCAAGACACTAGTTTTAAAAATGATGGTTAAGGGGGTGTGGATTCATCCTGCCACCATGGGGAGCTGTCAAGTTGTCTTTAGAGTCCAGACATGTTCAACCAGGGGCTGCACGGTGGCGCAATTGGTAGCACTGTTGCCTTGCAGCAAAAAGGTCCTGGGTTCAAATCCTGGCTGGGGGTGTTTCTACATGGTGTTTGCATGTTCTCCCCATGCATGCGTGGGTTCTCACCGGGTACTCCGGCTTCCTCCCACAGTCCAAAGACATGCTTGTTAGGTTAATTGGTTTCTCTAAATTGTGCTTAGGTGTAAGAATGAGTGTGTGCTTGTGTTTGTGTGTTGCCTAGGTACACCCTGGACAGGACTGGCGACCTGTCCAGGGTGTACCCCGCCTCTCACCCATAGACTGCTGGAGATAGGCACCAGCTTCTCCGGGACCCAGTATGGAAGACTGACCTTTTGAACCAGATGCTGATTCAGTCTTAATGTTGGAGTTTTCCTTTAACTTTCTTCCTGCGTTGTGTCATTTTTTCTTGCCTCCAGACGGCCCAGCGGTCCAGTGCTCTGTTCAGCCCGGCGGTCATGTTCGGAACAAGAAAGACCTGGGACATTGGCCACGCCCCCTGCCTGCAGGAGCTCTGGAAGAAGGATATCTCATTGGACGGTGAGTCAGAGGGTGTGGCCTGAAAACACCAGCGTGGCTGCATTTTTTTCCTGACAGTAGGCAAGACAGGTGAGTCACACCTGAGCGGCCAAATGGAGAAAGCCTGGGACTGTCAGGAAGAGGAGCAGGTGAGCTGAAAATGTGGAGTTTCTGTCGGCTGTGAGGGTCAGCTGGTCGGTTTACAGTCTCTAGAGAGACCATCAGGTGAAGTAACACTGGAGCTATTGTCCCAGTTTGGGCAGCACATTACCAATGCTCTGGCTTCAGTGAAGTGTGTGTGTGTGTGTGTGTTTAAAGAGCTACTCTGAAGTTTCCAAAACAATTTCAGATCTGTCTCCTGTTGCGTTTAAAAGAAAATTTGTGTCTAATAGCCAGAACTAAACGAATCTCCGACTCTGATTCATCAGCCCTACGTGCAGTCTAATCTTCACACTAATTCCTGGGAAGTTTCATCAGAGGGAAAGACTTTCAGCTACTTAACTCCAAAGTGAAGAAACTGTCATATTTAATCTCAATAGGCTTAGTTCTGTATGAGAGGAAACATGTCAGAAAAGATGAAAACGTATAATCTAATCTAATAACTTTCAGTTTTTCTGCTCCTTAGACCTACCCTGGTATAACCAGCTGATACTAGCCGGTTTATTAGTCAGGCTATCTGCTGAGGTTGAGCCTGCAGTCAGCTAATTACTAGACATTCTCAGAGCTTCTCAATAGACTTTGCTTAATCAGACAGAAGGTGGCACACCTTTAGTTTTCACAGATATGACTGTCTGGGAACACACCCGGTTGAATCTGTCTTTCTCCTAAGCGTGGGGAATGTGTAGTTGCCTTCTTTCAGCCAGCGGTGTGGCAGTTCACAGCAACAAGCTGGGGAGGGGCAGCTCTGTATTACTCTGTGCTAGGGCTGCACGATATTAGGAAAACATGTTGATATGCAATAATATCTGTGAAAGTTTCACCACTGACATGACTTGGCATAAATGAACCAGTAAAGTGTTCAAGTCTTTCTGATTTGGGTTAATGCTAAACAAAGACCCCAGATTTCCAGTCGTCTATCCAGCTACTGGAAATAATACGAAATCCCATTCTTTCCAGTGGAAAGTATTTGCTTCAGGCCAGAGTGAGTAAAAACACATATTTACCTTTTTTAAATTTTTTATGCAGCAACAAAACAATTATATTCAAGGCACAGACCACCTAAATGCATGGTGTTTATTTATTAAATATTTATTGCAGTCCAGATATTCATAACGCAAACAGTGATACTGTGATGATGCTCTATGCTTCATGCAGACAGAGTCACTTTTGTAGTTTGTTGGTAAAAGGATTTAAAACCATAGAAAGATAAACTAGAGCTGCATGTTATTAGAAAATCTCACGATGGATAAATTGGTAAATGCTGCAATATCTGCTTATTCTTTGCTCTTTCTCATCTGTGACCTTTTAGCATTCTGGGAAATGTCATCTCTGTCTGGTGTGAGCATCTCTGTCCAGCTGGCTAAATATTACATTTGCATTAAAAATGCAGGTTCATAACATTTTCAATATATTATTCAACAGTTATTGCACTCCAGTGCTTTGGGACATGAACATTTCAGATTGAAACAGAATGGTTGAAAACATTTTAAAACCTTGATGCCACTAATCGACCCATCCCCGCTCCTGAATCCAACATCCTGATCTTTGTTCCGGGTTCAGTAAAAACAGATAAAAGGTTAGAGATGGATCTTCAAATATGAAGATAAATAGAAATTCCCACATTTCTGTTGTATCCTTAACTCCTGCTGATGATCACTTTTCCTTTCATGGTCAATGTTGGTTAATTTTAACCCATTTGAGCTGAAAGAAAGCTGGAAATGTGTGTTTTCTAGTTAAAAGCCTGATTGGAGCAGCTCTGGATGAACGGATCAGATTCCTTCCTCTTGTTCTGGAAGATCCATCTTCATTAAAACTGAGTGAAAAAGGGTGAAGCAGAGCTGCACTTTATCAGAAATATGTATGATCATGGCAGTATGTGTGAACAGTAATGAGGTCACAGTGGACTGGTTGGTACGTTGTTGATTCAAGCTTTGTTTGGTAATAATATCTTCAGCCCGATGGGCGGAGTCTGGCTTTAGGAGACCCTCTTACCTGACACAGATGATGTTCAGGATGCTCAAGGTCACAGAGGATGCCCATGATACCCTTTACCAATAACACCACCATCACATGATCTTCTAATCGCATGCAGCCCTCTTTCAGAGGAATGGAGCTCTCTGATGGGCAGTAATCATCTCTGAAAGCAGGTTTCTCCTCAGTCAATGTAACTCTGTTCTTCTGAAAGTTGGTTTTAGATTCCAGCTTTGAGATCTGGAGAGTTTGTGGAGAAAAGGATGTTTCTGATGAACATCTGGATATTTGATCCATTTTAGAAATGCAGCTGGCTTGTTTGTACTGAAGCTGCAATTGATCAGATTGATCAGTTGATCAAACCCAGGTCAGCTAAGGCATCTCGGTTCTGTTCTTCTGTTTAGTGATTCTCCAGTTAAAGCTGCACTGTTGCAGGTAAATCAGGTGGGTTCTTCTCTGGGAGTAAAGTTTAAAATGATCCTTAATGATTTATTCTGTATTACTGGCTGCTGAGCGCCAGGAGCGGGTCCACATGTGCACAAAGCAGCAGATCGAAGGTCTGTCCTCTAACACAGCAGGATGTTTGAACACGTGTTTGAACAGTGAGGCAGTCTGGACCTTTTCCTCTGCCCTGAATGTTTGAAGCAAACATGATCTGGGATGAAGCTGTGGGAATGAGAAAATCTGTTTAATGCTCCGGCTTTCCTCACACTGCGAGGATTGTTCTCCGCTCTGCTCGGCAGGATTTAAGAGGTTTCGTGCACTCAGGAAAACTTGCGGCGTAAAAACCAGCTCGGTGTGAGCAGGTTAATATGTCAGTGGCTGTTATCCGCTGCAACTGGTCCGACTGGTTTCTAGGAGCTTGGGGCAGAATTCCTCAGGAGGAGAAGTGGTTCAGAGACCTCAGGAAGCTCTGATATGGATTCGTTCATGAAGAAGGTGGAAAATCTACGAGGAGAACCGGCAGCTTCCTGCACGTTCAGGTGGTGGGCTTTAACATCCTGTTGGTTCTGGAGGAGAAACTGGTGGTTCTGTTAATGAGACAAGCATTTTAACTTAAACATGTTTAAACCATATTAACTGTGTGTGTTTGTGTTTTCACAGCGAGCTCTGTGGACTTCCTGATGAGTGATGGTGAAGATGAAGGCTCCTTCTTGTCTCTGCCCACTGCCACCTTCTCACAGCGCCCCTCTCTGAATGCTGAACTGAACAACACGAACTCATCCCACCACCAGCTACTCATCAAGGTAAATTCTCCAGCAGGGGGTGCTGTATGAAACCAAGCTTGCTTGGTTCGCTCTGTAGCGGCGCAGTCTTGTTCTGTCAGAGTATGTCAGTCTGAGGTGATGTGATGAGCTGACTCACTGATGATCTCAGCACATGTTCAGCTGGATGAAGGTCAGGCAGGTTAAAACCTTAGAGGACAGTCATGTCAGCCTGCCCCTCACGTCCACAACTGGACAGCTGATGCTGTCGTAGCTGTTCTGCAGGTTGTTCTGATCCATCTGTCTGCTTTCATCAGTAAAATGTTTCTGATGTTAAAGAACACAAAATCACAAATGGATTAATTGAAAGATATATTAAAATCAGAAATAAATGCTTTTTCCACTTCTAACTGCAGAGGGCAGCTTCTGTTAGTCCTGTTTTTCCTGTAGGGACCAGTTCTACCTGAAGAGGGCAGTGTTTCCTTCAGTTTTTTTTTTCTGACTAAGGTTCAGTGTTGTTGTCATCCCCTTCTCTGCCTGTAGAGGGCAGTCTGTGGCAATCCTCGGTGGAGGAACCAATTCGTAAACAATCTCATTTACTGTTAATGGTTGTGATGCTAGCTTCTATTAACAGCACAAGATGATCGCATTATTAGTTCAAACAGGGAAGGAACATGTTGGCAGAAAGACGGACAGTTCTTTATGCTGCTCATTTACTATAACTTCCAGAGTTTCTACTTCCAGAGCACTTTGTGTTTCCATGTAGGGACAGAATCTGAGTTCCCAGTAGAAATGGAAAAGCATGATTACTGCCATTGCTAGCAGTTTTACACGTCCACAATGCTGCCATATCGTTAGGGTCGAACAGGGGTCAGCCTTTCAGGTCAGCCCTGGTTCTATCTTTAGAGGATCCAGCAGATGGAAGAAGGAGCAACAGGTTTCAGTTGCATGTTGTTCATAAAATATTTCATATTTGAACAAACCAACAGGTTTCTTCACACACAACTAGGGTTGATGCAGATACTAAGAAAAATACTTGATACAGTTTCTGCTTCCGCTGCATAATGTTTTAAAGGCACAGAGTGGTTTCTAGTTACGAGAAAACATATCATTTATTACATTATGACAATATTTTAACTTCCTTTATAATAAAACCAATAGGTAGAAAAATATAATTCAAGGGCCACCTCCCTGTTTGGCAAAACAGTAGACTAGATCAGGGGTTCCCAAACTTTTCCATAACATGGCCCCCCAAACAGCATTAGCTTCTGGGTGGGAACCCCCTTTTGCAAAACCCACAGAAATATCAACTTTTTAAAATGTCTTTTATTAACTATTCAATAATCAATACATTTATTTAATGTAAGAATATTGTTAAAATTTGTTAACACAATTATAATCTCACTGAATAACATTCAACAAAAGTGTTTTTTTTTTAATCATCATCCGCAACCTTTCTGAGGCCCCCCTAGAACCCTCTGGTGGCCCCCCAGGGTGCCGTGGCCCCCACTTTGAAAACCACTGAACTAGATGACACTAAGTATAAGTATTAAAATCCTTTATGGAAGTGCATACCTTTTGATTCAGTCGTGCAATTATTTAATATTATTATAATTCTTATTTTTAATGCGCCAGTGTGTGCGTCCATCTGTCTGTCAAACTGCTGTTGATACAAATAAATGTTACTGCTGAGGAACAAATAAAGGATGATTCTGTTCTGAAATAATTTTAAAACAGACATGGATCTGTCACATAAAGCCTATTTATGGCAGTGTAAACCAGGATGCGGTCCATGCAGATGTATTCAGCAGCAGCCCTGTCCATTTTCTGACTTACTGCTACTTTAGCAAATTATTTTCTTTAGAGATCAGGTGCAGAGCAGGTTGCTAGGGGTTCCTACTTTTTTCTGCTCTAGTTGCCACCTTCATTCTGGCTCTACCATAACCTATGTTATCATTAGCTACATCAGTGCCTTTACTCGCCATGGTAGCAGGATTTAAAAGCTGCAACAGTAGCTGATTGTTTTGGTATGGGAAGGCTGGATGTCTTTGCAGCTGTATTTTGTTTTGTTTCAATTTTATGGAAATATTGATTATTTTGACAACCCTGCCAGTTAAAGTCCCTTCTTGCTGGTGCTGGGTTATCATTGTGCCTCTGTTTAAACAACCAGCTGATGTTTTCTGTTAAAGGTTTAATGCTAATAAACTGACTCAATGTTTGTGGGACACTGGGATTGTCTGTTTCTATGGTTACGGCCTGTTAGCTGGAGATGTCTGCATCTGTGAACTTCAGAGTTTAATTATATTCACCTGCTTTCCATAAAGGCATAAAGTTAATATACAGTGAAGCCACGAAAACAGAATGATGAGGTTTATCTGAGGATGACATCAGAACAGTTGTTTTTCCAGACTGGTCATAATTAAAACATTCAAACAGAAAACTGAGAACAAATTTAAATCTGTTTGCTGGAAACCAGTTTTAGATAAAATAATGAGCAGATTGACTCTGAATGGAATGAGCATTCTTTCTCTTCCTTGTGTCCGTCCTAACCGTCATGTTTTTCATTTTTCCATGCCGTCTCCACCTACAGAGAGTCACCTGGTCCTGCTGGTGGACCCCTGTCAATGTAAAAACCTTCATCGTTTTTGTCCCTGTCCTCCTGGTTCTGCTCCGGATTATAGTCTCAGTGTAGATGTGATTTTAGTTCAGACCATCTCTAGAGCTCAACTACCTTTAAAAGCAGTCACTCTTCCTGTTCATAGTTTTATTTGGTGTGTGTGTGTCTGCATTCAGACTCTGCAGGACAAAGTGTGTGAGTTTCAAGCTCATTTATGCTCTGAGGAGGTTTCCTGTCATCAGCTCCTGCAGCAGACGGGAGGAGGAGCTCAGACGCTTCTGGAGGAGCCGTTGTTGGCCACGCCCAACCGTGAGTTTCTCTCTCACACACACACACACACACACACACACACACACACACACACACACACGCCAAACTACATTTCCACATCATGTGTCACTGTGGCGCCATTTTTTTGATTTTGCGGCACTAAAGGCCTTTATTTTCCATTTTTCGACAGTAGGTAGACAGGAAAGAGGGTAAAGAGAGAGGGAGACATAAGGCAAAGGTCGCCAGGTCCGGGACCTGAACCCGGGACAACCGGATGACCAAAAACCAATCGCACCATAACCTGATGTCTGACCTGGTCCTGGTCCAGATGTACGTTTATGTCACATGCTCCTTTGTCCTTGGTTTTAGGTGGGAAGCTGCTGCAGCCAACTCAACATTCAGATTGTTTCAGTCGTCTAGAAGAAGAGCAGCTCGTTCTTCGGCTGCGCACACAGGTACGTCTGCAGGTGGCTCACCTGAGCTGTCAGATGGAAAACCAGTCAGACTAATCTTTTCCTTGATTGGTGGTATAAATCTGTGAGTTACCTGCTGCCTGAGAACAGTTCATGGTGTTGATGCCCAGAGAGATGAAGTTTAAGTTCAGTACAAACTAAATGCTGACTCAGCTCTGATCTGAACCAGAATAATATGATGAAACATGGTCCAAACATGGTTTAAATTGATGCTTCAGCACCAGAACCGCACCACTCTGTCAGCAGCTGGGACTTCTTATAAATCTGTATCATGTGGCAGGTGTGTAACTGTGACTGTGCTGTTTGCAGGTGAAGGAGCTGGAGGAGAATCTGTTGGATCAGACTCAGGAGGCGGAGAGACTCCGCTCTGAACTGGTGAGGGCCCGTTGGACCACATTCCTCAGAAACCAACAGGAAAACTCCATCACATTTATCTTTTCTTAAGAGAACTGATTAATCTAAAACCAGCACCTCAACATTCTGAACCAAAGTTGGATCTACATTTAACTCTTGTTGTTTAAAAAGTCCTATCCTGTCCCTATGTGTTTAACCTTTTGAGCCCTGAGGGGTTTTAGAGCAATTTCCGCCTGAAATTACATAACCTAAATAAATCAACTATAGCTCCACAGTTATAAGGTCTACATGCAAACGTTTGGTACCTGTGTAAAGGTAAGACATGAAAGAATATGTTTCAAGTGGAACCACTATTGTAACTGTTAATATGTCTGATTTATTTGGCGGTGTTGGGCCGACTTTTAGAGCCGGCGAAAAACGGGCATTCCATTGCTCAACCTTAACAGGTTTATATGAGGTGTCTCATTAGGATTCAGTTCTTGGTGCCACCTCAGTGTAATCCTAACTTGTGTTTCCACCCACAAAAAGAGGTTGCTCTCTGGTTCTGGAACTCCGGTTCAATCAGGAGCTGCAGAATACTTGGTTGTTGTGTGCGAACCGTAACGTCGCCCACAGGCGGATTGAAGACAGTGGAAGCAACGAGTACGACTGCGGAGACGAAAAACATACTATATAAACATTATTTATGTTTGCAAAAACACACTAAACACTCATTGCATAACTACTGGTTCCCGTTTCACTCACAGATGCTGAACATATGCAGATAAAAACATCGTACAGACGATTGTTGTTGTGCGGAGTCGCTGTCTCCTTTTCCATATTAACAGTAGTTTATGGATGCTCTGCTTTTGCATTAAAAGCAACATTGTGCGCAGCTTAGCAATCTTTGTCTCGCTACCACGCGTTTCCCCCGCATTGTGTAGCGCCCACTGATGAGTCATGCTTGATTCCGAAAACTGGTGGAAATGTGCACAACAAAGCACCAAAGACCATACCACTTGGTTACCATGGTAACAAACATCTGTTGGATCTTGTCCACCTGTCCTGTAGGGGGCAACAGACCTGGAGAAGCAGCTGGAGCGGCTGCTGGTGGAGAACGAGCGTCTGAAACAGGAGCTGAAGTCATGCAGGAGTTCAGAGTTTCAGAAGCTCGACGCTGCAGCGGGGAGCTGCAGTTGCAGCCGCTGCCCCCGCACACAGGTGAGTTTAGAGGTGGGCTACCACGAGTGTGCTCTTAAACAGTTGTTTCCCAATAGCTTGGTGAGCTCCACAACTTTTAGTCTTGCTCAGGTTAGTGGATCCAGAACTCATCTCATCCATATCTCATTTAGCTGCTCAAGGTTAGTCCTCCCCCTGTGTCTGCGCTGCAGGAGGTGGAGGCCCTACGTAGGGAGGTGTCCCACTGGGAGAGCCAGGCCCGGCAGAGGGAGCTGCAGCTGGCTGAGGTGGGGCAGGAGCTGCGGGAGAAGAGCTGCAGGGTGGAGGCTATGCAGCAGCAGATGGATGACAGCAAGAGGCAGCTGGAGGATTCCAGGAAAAGACGGGCCGACGGCGAGCACAATCTCCACCTCCGTCTGCAGGAATGTGAGGAAGAGCTGGCTAGACGGGCAGCAACGCCCCCTAGAGTCAAGGTAAAGAAATGCTGGTCAGGTAGGAGAGGGGAGATGAGGTGTCGGAGCAAGCTCTGCATCTGTGTTTATTTTTGATTAAAAATAGTGCCAAGTCGATGCAAATCTTGTCTCTAGGCAAAACAAAATCTGTTTACATACAGAATTATTTAGTCAAGTCAATTACATCCGTAGCAATTAGGTCCCTATTATTAAACAATGCAGCCAAGTTCAGTTTATTATTCCAATCCGTAAAACGTTTTCCATCCAAGGAAACCCAACTGAGTTAACACCCCTGCAGCAATCCCTCATACTGAGCATGCATGTAGTGACGGCAAAGAATAAATCTCTCCTTTTGATAGGAAGAAACCTTCAGCAGAACCAGAACCTGGCTTAGTGTGAGCCCCAGTTGACTGACAGAGAAGAAACAATGTGTTTACTGTTGGTGTGGGGAGTGCAGACAAATTTATTGATTCAGGATTAAATCCTGAAGGCAAACTGGAGAGGTGTAAACTGACCACTTGAACATTACTTAAATGTTGCAACAAATGATTAACTAACCTGTACGTTCTTTCTCAGTTTGTGACCCAAACGGTGGAGGTGGAGTCCGCAGACTCACAGAAAGTTCTAGTGGAAATGCAGGTGAAAAACGGTGCCCTGCAGGAGCAGCTGTCTGTGCAGAGGCAGCTGCTGAGGGAACTGGAGACGCAGCTGCACGAGTCGCAGCGTACCTGCACTCAACTTCGGACACAGGTGAGTTCAGGTAACGTCTGCAGCTCTGCTTCCTGTTAGAAACCTTGGGCTGCAGAGAAATGTTCTGTCCTCTGATTTACAACTGAATCTCAGAAACAGACTCTCAAAGACCATCGTGTTATCCTGACTTTATGCCGACTGATATCATGTGTGTGATTAACAGGAGGTTGTTGGTCTGACTTTACTTTTCCGGCCCTTCTTTCTGTTAATATGATATATTGTGTTAATATGATGAAGAAGCCCGAGGGCCAATCAGATCAGTTTCAGGTGAACTTATAGCTCATCTTTTTATTTCTCTGCACACGTCTGGCTGCATCTACATCTCTGTGGCCTCTTATCCAAGGCTGCCAGCAACAGAAAGAGCCGGTTGGATCACAAGTTGTCCAAGGTTGGCCCCTGCCCCTATGAAGTTCCACATGCCACACTGACTGTGGGCTCAGGCTCCAAAGCTCCCAGATAAACCTGAAACAACTGATGCTGTTGTTCTGCAAGCGCAGATTAAAGAACTGGAACAACCCACGAATTTATAGTCTAGAACAAAGAAAAATGAACCATTTCATTAAACCCTCAAAGGAAAAAATAACTTTACTGATCCAAATGGGATTAATATTAAATTATGCGGTTAAAACATTTCTTTTTGCTTTATCTGGTTATAAATAAATAAAAAGGTATGAACTTTTTAATAAGTTTCACTTTTATTAACTATGCTTCTGATGTTTTATACTTGAGGTTTTGAAATATCCAATAAAAAAAACAGTTGATTCTAGGCTCAGAGTCTTTTCTGCA
This sequence comes from Girardinichthys multiradiatus, assembly GCF_021462225.1. Taxonomy (NCBI): domain Eukaryota; kingdom Metazoa; phylum Chordata; class Actinopteri; order Cyprinodontiformes; family Goodeidae; genus Girardinichthys; species Girardinichthys multiradiatus. Next base: position 48,670,674 of record NC_061797.1, on the reverse strand, counting down.
AGATCTCTGGGTTGCAGAAATTAAATGTAATATTTCTGTAGATTTTCTAAAAACATTACTATTAATAATATTATCAATGTTATGTCTATAAATTGATGTAACTGATCTGATTACTGACAACAATGGTTTGAACTGGTTTTAATGGGAAGCTCTGGACCCTCAGACACTGTTGGATTAGTGAGTCTGTGAAGCAACCATTCCAGTAGTTCACCCAGTGTTTCCAGTTAGAAGATTTATTGTTAGATTAGGCTTATATTACCAGACCAATATTTACAGCCTTCTTATTGTGAATTTTTAATGATGGCCTAGCTTAGCTCAGTGGCTTTACCCAGATGGTACATGTTAGCCCAGCTATGCTAAGAGACTTAACAAGAGGAAACTGTTAGCCTAGCTTCGCTCAGTGACTTTCACCTGAGCAATTCTGTTAGCCTAGCTTCGCTTAGAAAAAGGAACAAGCGGAAAACTGCTAGCCCAGTTTAGTTCAGCAACTTGAACTAGAGGAAAACTGTTAGCCTAGCTTAGCTCAGCTACCTGAACCAGAGGGAAACTGTTAGCCTAGCCTAGCTCAGCTACCTGAACCAGAGGGAAATTGTTAGCCTAGCTTAGCTCAGCTACCTGAACCAGAGGGAAATTGTTAGCCTAGCTTAGCTCAGCTACCTGAACCAGAGGGAAACTGTTAGCCTAGCTTAGCTCAGCTACCTGAACCAGAGGGAAACTGTTAGCCTAGCTTAGCTCAGCTACCTGAACCAGAGGGAAATTGTTAGCCTAGCTTAGCTCAGCTACCTGAACCAGAGGGAAACTGTTAGCCTAGCTTAGCTCAGCTACCTGAACCAGAGGGAAACTGTTAGCCTAGCTTAGCTCAGCAACTTGAACTAGAGGGAAACTGTTAGTGTAGTTTTTTGGTTTTTTTCACCTTGCTTCACCTGTGGTCAGATGTACCTGTCCTATACCTATGTTTTCTGTGATGGTTTGTGTATAGATCAGAAATGTAGACACACTGGGATTAATTTAAAGGTAATTTGAGCAGCTGCGTATAGAGTATGTTAAATCCACATTAATTCAGCAGTTTACCTGTCTAGTTAAATATGTCTGCACGTTTTACTGTTTTACTCAGTTTTAAACTATATATATTACTACATTTTTTTTTTTTTAAAGCTGTGTCCATAGACTCGGTGTAAGCTCTTCAGGAGGACAAACACATTAGCTATGCCACGTTTTATTAACAGAAAAGTCGTTTGTTTTGGTCCTGCCATGTACATGCAGGTTGGGCCAACAGTGCAGTTACACTGTTGACGTCGATAAAGTCTGTAAGCTAATGAGAGACTGAGGTAATGCTGATGTTGTGCTGAGGCCTGCAGACATGTTGAGGTGCAGCTGATTTTTACCTGAACAAGAAACATGAGAACATGGCTATGGTCTACAGATCCATGTCTATGAAGGGGAGATGCAGCGAGCTCAGGGTCAGCTGGAGGCTGAGATGCAGAACCTAGAGGAGGAGAAGAACCGTGTGATCGAGGAGGCCTTCATCAGAGCTGAGAGCGAGATGAAAGCTGTGCATGAAAACCTGGCAGGTCAGCTTCAGTTCCTCACCTGTTGTTGTTGTTGTGGAGTCTGTGTTTGCTGACATTGTTGTGTTCAGGTGTGAGGATGAACCTGCTGAGCCTGCAGCCGGCTCTCAGGACTCTGACCTCGGACTATAACTGTCTGAAGAAGCAGGTTCAGGACTTCCCCTCCATGCTGGATAAAGCCATCTCTGAGGCCAAGCAGGAGGTGAGCACTGCAAGAAACAGGAAAAACATCAGAAATGATACTACAAACTGGAACAAGGACAAAAACAGTCAATAGTAGCAGAAAGATCAAAGAGGGATGTTCTACTTGACATCCCGCACACACTTCCGCCGGTTCTGACTGAGTCGCTGTTAAACCTGTGTTTTCAGATCTGCCAGGTGATCAGTGACGTGAGCAGCACCAACCAGGAGCTGCTGCGGAAATACAAGCGAGAGATGAACCTGAGGAAGAAGTGCCACAACGAGCTGGTCCGACTCAAAGGTCTGACATGAACTTTACAGTTGGGTTCATTCAGCTGTTCAGATGCACCAGGTCCATCCTAATGACACCAGTGTGGGTCTATTTTATCTGTTATTCTGAAAATAACCGAAACACTGAATCCAGACTGCAGCTTTAGGAACTTTTCAATGTGAAGTTCCAGCATCAGAAACAACTTCTAAACCCAAACCGTTAAATTTCTGGTTTCAATTCTGTTCTGGTGGGATTATGCTTGTAATGGAAAACAAGCTGCAGTTGCACCTGACTAATCATAGGAGGTACTGGCTGGACATAAATACCCCCATCTTTTCTTGTGTCCCAGGTAACATTCGGGTCTTCTGCCGGGTCCGGCCTGTCAGTCAGGTGGAGCAGGACTCCGCCGACGCCAGAACTATGCTAAGCTTCGACTCTGATGATGACGCCATCCTCTACCTGTCCAACAAGGGGAAGATCATGACGTTTGAGCTGGACAAAGTCTTCCCACCTCAGGCTTCACAGGAGGAGGTGAGTGGGTCCCCTGATGGTCCAGAACCTGGACCCTGTCATGTGTTGGAAACTATATGCTCCTGGTTTGGGAACCATGAATCATTCTCTTCCTGTGCAATTAGCCAGAATCAGTATCCAGCAAAGAGTTTAAACCTCACCTGTGTGATTGATCCATCAGGTGTTCCAGGAGGTCCAAGCTCTGGTCACTTCCTGCATCGACGGTTTTAACGTCTGCATCTTTGCCTATGGACAGACGGGCTCTGGGAAAACCTACACCATGGAGGTTTGAGCCACCTTCATGCTATTTCTGACTGGAAACTGAATGCTGATGTCAGAACTCATGAATGATGTCTCACCTGTAAACTCCGCCCCCTCTGTGTTCTCAGGGCATCGGCGACAATCCTGGCATCAATCAGCGGGCGCTCCGCCTGCTGTTCTCAGAGGTGATGGAGAAGGCTGCGGACTGGGACTACAGGATCATTGTGAGCATGGTGGAGATCTACAACGAGACGCTGCGGTGAGGAACCGGGTTCTGGGTCCAGTCTGGATCAAGACTCAGAATATTTAGCAAATATTTCTTCATTGCAATATCATGGAATATCAGTTGGTGTTTGGAGCTGCAGCGAAGTGCGGTTAGTGCAGCTTCTCACAGCGCCCCACTGTGGTTCGGATGGGCATTACAACCTGCCTGCTGTATGTCATTGTGTTGCATTCAGGGTTATTCGATTCCAGGTAGGAAACATCAAACGTGGTAGCTAAAGTTGGGGTTAGTTCATGTCGAGTGAGAACTTCCAGCAGCCTCTGATAATGTAGACAAATAAAACTTTTTTTTATCTTCATAAGAACGTTTTTATCATGCTTGAAAAATCCTGCAGAGTTCAGGTTTCCACTCTGCAGTCGCAGGCAATTCTCCATGAAGCTGCAGCCTCATCCAGCTCTGTTATGTAAACATAACGGATTTTAAAGGCCACGTGCTCAGTTGTTGCTCCAGCTGTTTTGTAACAGAACATCTGGGAGAGGAAATTCAGAATACAGGAAACGAGGCTGTCGTCTGCTGCTGGTCGAAAAACATCTGCAGAGAGCTTATAGGAACCCTGACCTGAGAAAAGGGGATCTCCTCCTCTAAACCTTAACGAGATAACGAACTGAATCCGGTTAACAGACATCCCAGACATCCCATGCTGGAGCACTGGGCTGGGGCTAAATCTTTACAGGTCCTTCTCAAAATATTAGCATATTGTGATAAAGTTCATTATTTTCCATAATGTCATGATGAAAATTTAACATTCATATATTTTAGATTCATTGCACACTAACTGAAATATTTCAGGTCTTTTATTGTCTTAATACGGATGATTTTGGCATACAGCTCATGAAAACCCAAAATTCCTATCTCACAAAATTAGCATATCATTAAAAGGGTCTCTAAACGAGCTATGAACCTAATCATCTGAATCAACGAGTTAACTCTAAACACCTGCAAAAGATTCCTGAGGCCTTTAAAACTCCCAGCCTGGTTCATCACTCAAAACCCCAATCATGGGTAAGACTGCCGACCTGACTGCTGTCCAGAAGGCCACTATTGACACCCTCAAGCAAGAGGGTAAGACACAGAAAGACATTTCTGAACAAATAGGCTGTTCCCAGAGTGCTGTATCAAGGCACCTCAGTGGGAAGTCTGTGGGAAGGAAAAAGTGTGGCAGAAAACACTGCACAACGAGAAGAGGTGACCGGACCCTGAGGAAGATTGTGGAGAAGGGCCGATTCCAGACCTTGGGGGACCAGCGGAAGCAGTGGACTGAGTCTGGAGTAGAAACATCCAGAGCCACCGTGCACAGGCGTGTGCAGGAAATGGGCTACAGGTGCCGCATTCCCCAGACCTGGGCTACAGAGAAGCAGCACTGGACTGTTGCTCAGTGGTCCAAAGTACTTTTTGCGGATGAAAGCAAATTCTGCATGTCATTCGGAAATCAAGGTGCCAGAGTCTGGAGGAAGACTGGGGAGAAGGAAATGCCAGAAGTCCAGTGTCAAGTACCCACAGTCAGTGATGGTCTGGGGTGCCGTGTCAGTTGCTGGTGTTGGTCCACTGTGTTTTATCAAGGGCAGGGTCAATGCAGCTAGCTATCAGGAGATTTTGGAGCACTTCATGCTTCCATCTGCTGAAAAGCTTTATGGAGATGAAGATTTCATTTTTCAGCACGACCTGGTACCTGCTCACAGTGCCAAAACCACTGGTAAATGGTTTACTGACCATGGTATCACTGTGCTCAATTGGCCTGCCAACTCTCCTGACCTGAACCCCATAGAGAATCTGTGGGATATTGTGAAGAGAACATTGAGAGACTCAAGACCCAACACTCTGGATGAGCTAAAGGCCGCTATCGAAGCATCCTGGGCCTCCATAAGACCTCAGCAGTGCCACAGGCTGATTGCCTCCATGCCACGCCGCATTGAAGCAGTCATTTCTGCCAAAGGATTCCCGACCAAGTATCGAGTGCATAACTGTACATGATTATTTGAAGGTTGACGTTTTTTGTATTAAAACGCAAGCTAACGTGCAGGTCGCACAGCGCATGCTCGTCGACCAGATACTGAGTGTGGAGCGGACCAACCCGGACTCCTTAGTAATTGTCGCTGGTGACTTTAACAAAGGTAATCTGACCCACGAACTTCCCAAATATAGACAGTTTATAAAATGTCCGACCAGAGAGGACAACATTCTGGATCACTGTTACACCACCATCACAGACGCTTATCACGCCGTCCCACGTGCTGCACTGGGCCAATCCGACCACATCATGGTCCACCTGATTCCTGCATACAGGCAGAAACTAAAGCTCTGCAAACCTGTTGTGAGGACGACAAGGAAGTGGAGCAGTGAGGCTGTGGAGAATCTCCAGGCGTGTTTAGACTGTACAGACTGGGATGTGTTCAGGACTACTACCAACAGTCTGGACGAGTACACAGAGGCTGTGACTTCCTACATCAGCTTCTGTGAGGACAGCTGTGTACCATCATGCACCAGGGTGAGTTACAACAACGACAAACCCTGGTTCACAGCTAAACTCAGAAGGTTAAGACTGGATAAGGAAGAGGCCTTCAGGAGTGGGGACAAAGACATATACAGAGAGGCAAAGTACAAGTTTGGCAAGGCAGTGAAAGAGGCCAAACGACTGTACTCTGAGAAGCTCCAAAACCAGTTCTCAGCCAACGACTCTGCGTCTGTCTGAAAAGGGCTCAAGCAAATCACCAACTACAAGCCGAAAGCCCCCCACTCCATCAACCGACGCTTTGCCAACGACCTGAACGAGTTCTACTGCCGCTTTGAAAGACAAAGGGACAGTCCTGCAACCATCCCCCACGACGCCCCCCAACAGCTGCAGCCACAATCCACCACCCCCATCTCTCCAACCTCAAGAGGGGCCTTGGCACCTCCAACCCCCACCCTGAAGTTCCCCCCCACCAGCCCCCTACCCACGCCGGGGACGGCTCTTTCCATCCAGGAGAGGGACGTAAACAAACTCTTCAGGAGACAGAACCCCCGGAAAGCTGCTGGTCCGGATTCTGTCTCACCAGCCAGCCTGAAGCACTGCGCTGATCAGCTGTCTCCAGTCTTCACAGACATTTTTAACACCTCACTGGAGACATGTCATGTGCCAGCCTCCTTCAAGTCCTCCACCATCGTCCCTGTTCCCAAGAAGCCAAGGACCACAGGGCTTAATGACTTCAGACCCATCGCCCTGACCTCTGTGGTGATGAAGTCCTTTGAGCGCCTTGTGCTCTCACACCTAAAAGACATCACCGACCCCCTCCTGGACCCCCTGCAGTTTGCCTACAGAGCCAACAGGTCTGTAGATGATGCAGTCAACCTAGCCCTTCACTTCGTCCTCCGGCACCTGGACTCCACAGGAACCTACGCCAGGATCCTGTTTGTGGATTTCAGCTCTGCCTTCAACACCATCGTCCCAGCTCGGCTCCAGGAGAAACTCTCCCAGCTGAGTGTGCCCGGCTCCACCTGTAGGTGGATAACTGACTTCCTGTCTGACAGGAAGCAGCGCGTGAGGCTGGGGAAGCACGTCTCTGACTCCCTGACCATCAGCACCGGTTCCCCCCAAGGCTGTGTTCTCTCTCCTCTGCTCTTCTCCCTGTACACCAACAGCTGCACCTCCAGTCACCAGTCTGTCAAGCTTCTGAAGTTTGCGGACGACACCACCCTGATCGGACTCATCTCTGATGGTGACGAGTCCGCGTATAGATGGGAGGTGGACCATCTGTTGGACTGGTGCAGCCAGAACAACCTTGAGCTTAACGCTCTAAAGACAGTAGAGATGGTTGTGGACTTCAGGCAGAACCCAGCCCCACCTGCCCCCATCACCCTCTGTGACTCCACAATTGACACTGTGGAATCTTTCCGTTTCCTGGGAACCATCATCTCCCAGGATCTCAAGTGGGAGCCAAACATCAGCTCCCTCATCAAGAAAGCCCAGCAGAGGATGTTTTTCCTGCGGCAGCTGAAGAAATTCAACCTGCCAAAGACTATGATGGTGCACTTCTACACAACCATCATTGAGTCCATCCTCACCTCCTCCATCACCATCTGGTAAGCCGCTGCTACAGCCAAGGATAAGGGCAGGCTGCAGCGTGTCATTCGGTCTGCTGAGAAGGTGATTGGCTGCAGTCTACTGTCGCTCCAGGAACTGTACACCTCCAGGACCCTGAAGCGGGCAGGGAAGATTCTGGCTGATCCCTCCCACCCTGGTCACAGACTCTTTGAGACTCTCCCCTCTGGCAGGAGGCTGCGGTCCATCCGGACCAAAACCTCACGCCACAAGAACAGTTTTTTCCCATCTGCCACCAGCCTTGTTAACAAAGCCCGGAAACCACACTGACACTCCCCCCCCCTTTTTCTTTTGCTGACAGGACACCTGTAACCTGTAACTCTATGCGTTACATTAACGCTCAGCTTGGACTCCTGCTTTACTTGCACAATGATCACCTGCACTGTTGTATTGCTCTTGCATCTTATACTGCTCTACATTTACTCTCACTCACTTAAAACTGTGCACATATATTTATATTATATTGTAGATATGTTTATACTATTTAATTTGTACTGTATTGCACCGACTACGCCAAAACAAATTCCTTGTATGTCCAAAAACGTACTTGGCAATAAAGCTTTTCTGATTCTGATTCTGATTCTGAACCATTGGATGCACATGGTTCTCAAGAATGGTTCGGTAGTCCTTGGCAGTGACGCGCCCATCTTGATCTCACAATGGAGAAATTAACTGAAAATCTGTTTTCCTGCAGCGATCTGCTCAGGGAGAATCCCACCGACAAACTGGACATCAAGATGAATCCTGATGGCAGCGGACAGCTTTACGTCCCCGGACTGACCGAGATTGTGGTTCAGAGCCCAGAGGACATCAACAACGTAAGCGCTTCCTGTTTGGCCTTTCAGTGTAAAACATCAAGCATCTTCTGGTTCTTATCTGCAGCTTTTCTGTGGATTTAACTTGACTTTTATAAACGAGTAAGAGCAGCGCTGCAGCCGTAAGGTTTTTGTTTTCTGTAGGTGGAAACTGCGTCTGTGTGGAAGATGGATTTCATTATTTTAGAGGAACTAAAGAGGTCCCGGTCTAAATCGGTTTTGGTGCAGGAATTGATGCAAAACTGCTTTTAAGTAGAACTTGAAACCTGTTGGATGAAGGTTAAACTGCAGAGGCAGGAGCAGCGTTCAGTTCTGATGACTGTGTACTTGTACCTGTCCTCAGGTGTTTGAGCTGGGTCATGTGAACAGAGCAACGGCGTGCACCAACCTGAACGAGCACAGCTCGCGCTCCCATGCGCTACTCATCATCTCTGTATCGGGATTCAACAGTACAACTGGAACCAGGACACAAGGTGTGGATCAGAGGGTTTTTCTTCATTGTTTCTTCAGGACAGTTCTGGTTTCTGACTGCTAGTGGCTCAGATCAATCTATCGGACTCCAGAGGGACTGTAAACGGTGCACTGGGCTATGGAAGTCAAGAAAAGACAGAATTCCCTCTTGTGTTTCCAGGAATCACATTGAAACCTCTTTGTTCCAGATCCAATATGCTGCTTTTTCACTGATTATCTGCCAGTTAATTAACTTCCCCCTCTGCTGTGAATTGTCAATAAAATTAGAGCTTGTTTAACCAATCAAAAAAAAAGAGAAAGATGATCAGCAGAACACTCAGGACTGTTTTAGGGAATTTGTTTAGTAAATATGATCAGATTTTTATTATAATTCTAAAATATCAGAATGAATAAATGTAGCTTTTCTCAGTCGGCGATTTTCCCTGCATTCCGATTTAGGGAAGCTGAACTTGGTGGACCTAGCAGGATCGGAGAGGATCGGGAAGTCCGGAGCGGAGGGTAGTCGACTCAGAGAGGCCCAGTGCATCAACAAATCACTGTCGGCGCTGGGCGACGTGATCAGCGCGCTGCGCGGGAGACACGCCCACATACCCTTCAGGAACTCACGCCTCACCTACCTGCTGCAGGACTCGCTGAGCGGCGACAGCAAGACCCTGATGATGGTGCAGGTGAGTCCAGATGGAGTCCAGGACCTGGTCTCCAAGTCCTAGTCCATTTCTCACACCTGCTGTTCCTGCAGGTGTCTCCGTTGCCGGACAACATGAGTGAGTCGGTGTGCTCGCTGAAGTTTGCTCAGCGCGTTCGCAGCGTGGAGCTCAACTCTTCTTCTTTGTCCAAGAGACATGAGAACTCGTCCACCTCGTCCTCACCCACGCATGACAGCGTAGAGGTACCATGCCCCTGGCCTGCAGCCAAGCTTAGCCAGAACCAAACAGAACTCGCTGGTGTCAGATGGCGCCCAGCAGCCTTGACTGGCGTTTGTTTATAAATATAACAATGAATCAATACTTGAATAACTGTAGAAAAAAAATATGAAGCCAAAATAATGTAAAGAAATGAGATGAAATAAAAAGTAAATAAACTGTTTTGTGTTCTTCCTCAGCTGGACTCTCCCCCTGTGACGCCCGTTCCCCTCCCCATCTCGCGGGCCAGCAGCGCCGGCTCCACCCTGTCCTCGGCCTCCAGAACTCCCAGCAGCTCCCGCAGAAGGTCCCAGTCACAGCTGTCTGCAGGTGCACATGCACGCTCACGTGCACACGCACACACTTGTGCACATCATCACACAGGGAGACGTCTCTGACTGATCAGAACCTTTGAGCTCCTGCTTTACTTTGTCTCTTTCTGCAGATGTTTTAATCTCCTCTCCAGTTTGATTCCTCCCTGTCGTTTTGTTCATTTGTTCACCCAGTCAGAGACGCAAAAACATAAATGTTCTGATTCCTTCGTGTTTTCTAGAATATGGCGGATTCATTTTATTCAGAGTAAAAACTCTGAAGCTGTTTGTAAGAGAAGCCGTTCCTGTTTATCATCTTCATATAGCGAGCAGCTGCTGCCTCATCGTTTTTCAGCCTCTAAAGAGGATCCATCTCATCTGTTTCAGGATGAGCTTCTTCCTGAAAACCTTCTGATGTCCAGAAATTCAGCAGGAAAATAAAGTTAGATTTATGTTAAGGAAACCAAGCAGGAAGTCAGATTTTCATCCTTTTAAAAAAAAATCATTTTAAAGCCAGTTCCTTATTGAACCGTCTTCTTCTTTGGTTTATTCTCATCAAACTTTAAATAAATCATCCTACCATTGCTGGCTCTCTGCATTGTATTGTGGGAACTGCAGTCCTTCAGATACTTAGCCCTGCCTCCTGAATGCTGCAGGTCGGAGCTGTCAGAGAGACGGAGCACTGCCGCTGTCGGTCTGTCCCTCTTCCTCTGTGTCCTCATTCTGTGCTCTGATTGGTTGGTTTCCAGACAGCCAAGTAGACAGAGCCGGCCCGGTGGTGGGGGATGGTGGGCAGGTAGGTGGGGTGGATAAGTTGGCATGGTGCTCCCAGCATGGCATGGTGACCCTGTGTTGTCTCTAACCTCCCCCCCTCCAGCTGTCACCACTGAGCTTGTGTTTGTGTGCCTGCAAAGCCATGTGCAGGGCCCACTGAGCCCACGTGCTGCCTTACATCAGCTGCTTGCTGTGTGGGTGTTGGGAATGAATGCTGGGAATGTTTCCTCCCTGTCTGCACTGATGAATCTGGGAAATTGCGGGGTTAGAGGTCGAGCTGCACAATATATCCAGTCACTGCAAGGAACTACTTGGAGGAATTGTTTCGTAGGCTCATATAGGTCAGGTGTGATGCTCTGGTCAGTTGGATGGACTTTCACAACCCTGATCACACCAGACGATCAGGGTTGCTACAGAGCCCAAGTATGGAGATTTATTTAAGTATTTTCCAGCTTTGGAAAAGTTTTAAAAAAGGCAGAGAACGCAAAAAAATATTTCTGTTTCCCGACTTTATCCCATTTTCTAAAGCGTCCATCCATCCAATCATCCATCCAGATATCATCTAGTCAGTCTTTCCTTCCCGTCTGTTTTGGGTTTGTTTGATGCTCCAAATTTTAAGCCAGACCACGGTAGAAATATCTGCCATAAATTCATAGTAAAGTTGATATTTGTTTAATTAATTTATCAACAACTAACATCAGCAGGAAGGAGAGCTGTGGAAAAGTTTTAACTTTGACATGAAAATTGATCAGGAAGCCATTGACACATGAAACCTTGTTGGCATCTTGTTGGGAAATCTTAAAACTAATTTTCCAGATGCTTGATCTGTTCCAGATGTTTCTGCTTGGTGGTTCTTGTGTTGCAGACGGGTGGGACTGATGCTGATCAGCTGGTGTCTTCAGTCACATGACCTCAAAACCTTCCCTGTAAAACAAAATGCGGAAGATTGAAACAAACGTTCCAGACCCGTTCAGCAGCAGTGTCGCCCCCTGCTGGCTCTCAGGCAGAATGCAGGTTCAGCAGAGCTGTGTTGGCTCTTGGATCAGGTTTTCCTCCCTGCATGTTGGGATCTTCCTGCTCAGGGTTGAGCCGACAGGGACAGACAGGAGGAGACGTTTGTGTAGATGTTTCTGCAGATCATCAGACCCAACACGCTGTGTTGTCACAAAATCACGCTTCATGTTTTATGACTGACTGATGTTTCTTTCTACAGGACGACTGAAGCTGACGGCCTGAGACTCTCTGGGGAGACGGCGGGGGGCTGGACAGCGCCCTGCAGGGTCTCTCTGCTGAGATGCCTCCTCTGGAATCAACATTTCTTCTGTGAGCAGACTGGACTGTACAGAACTGGGATCAGAATTGATCTGTGAACAAAAATCCTGTAAGATCATGATGATGGTGGACTGAGACTCTGAGGACGTCTTACCTCGCTCCTGATGTAGCAGAGATGCTAATGATCCCGCTGAAGAGGAGGAGGAATTCTCTCCTTCTGAACTGAAACCATCTCCTCTCTCGGGTCAATCTCATTCCCAGTATTCCTCCTGTTTTTGTAATGTTGCACTTTAATCTGAGGTTGTTTTCTAAGCAACAGCTCCCCCACGAGGCTGCTGCCTGGAGAGGCGTGCGGTTGGAAGTGTTTTTATTTTTGGGATTTTAGTTGAATTTTGGAGGAGAATCCTGATAATCTCTAAATGTTCAGATCAAAGGTTGAATCTTATGCCTGGTTTGGATTCTTGTTGTGCAGTTCTTCTGTGTTCAGTTGCACCATTCAGACACATCAGAGTACGCTCTACCTGCCCTGTTCTGCAGCTGGATCCAGCCATGGAGCTGTCGATGGTGTTTCCTGCAGAGCAGAGCTTCTTTAAACAACAGCAAACAGAAACCATCTGATTGTTTTTTCTAAATGTTTTTATTAAAGTCCTGAATCGAGTCGCTCAGCGTCGTTCATGTTTAATCCACTGGGGTCACATCAAGCGCTCACTTTGCCACAGAAATCGGATTTATCAGCAGATTTTCTCATTTTTCATTCCACATAAATATTTGCCTTCAGATTTGTTTTCACCTCTTAACTTTTAGGTTGAGCAATGAGTCCTTTTTGTTTCCTATATGTAATTTGACTAATGTTGCATGAAGAAGATGTCTTCACCTCACGGAAACTTTTTAATCCAACTGTTCTGGTAAACGGAAAAAAATGATGAAAAATTAAAGACAATCCGACCAAACAACGTTTTCATCAACGCAGTTACAGCAAATAAAAACGTAAAGAGGCTTCAGATGCTTTTAGTCCATCCACCCATCTTCGGTGGTCATTGGTTGAGACTGGGTCATCCTGGACAGGACAAACACACACTGTCCAGTCACACATAAGGGCAATTAGCCTAACAGTCATGTTTGGACCTTGAAGCAGGAGCACCTGGACAGAACCCCTGGATGCAGGTAAGGCAACAGCACTGCCAACTGCTCCACCCTGCAGGTCCTGCTGGAATCATGGAGGATTACTTACACACTAAAATAATGAATCCAGTTAGTAAACCTTCAGCTCAGGTTTATCTTCACACCTTCTGCAGAACATTAAACTCCTAAAGGTTTCCTGTTTAAAGCATCTAGCTGCTGTCCAATCACACAAGGGCTTTGTTTAACACACCAATCAGCTACAAGCAGCATGAAAGTGGCACCAGATGAGCTCACCAGAGATGAGGCTCTGTGGAGGAGGAGGTAGGTGGACAGAACATGTAGAAAGAAGACCATCTTCATCGAATGCCCACCATGTGATGAAGGTTAGTCTAACACTTCAGAAAGATCTCAGCTGATACAGAGGCTTCAGTTACTGGGACATTCTCAAGAACACCAGAATAAACTGGTTTCTGCCTGCAATATTCAGCAGTTTGAGCTGTTCCTGAAACTGATCTGTCTGCAGCAGACGGTGAGCATGGCTATCTTCACAAAGCTGGAAGGCCACAGTTCAGGAGCTCTGGTTCTGAACAGGATCCTAGTTTTCTATAACCCTCCTCAGATCTTCCTGTGAAGGCAGAAATGAAGGATCTTCACTGAGAGCTGCTGACTGGAACAGAAAGCTCTGTGGCCTGAGAGACAGGAGGCATGGATGGAAACGTTTATTGAAGATCCGCACACAGCAGAGAAGATGCCTGGACCAGAGGTTCTGTTTCTCCTTCACTTCCTGTTGGGTTATTGAGCTTCACAGATGTTTGCAGATGTCTACAGGAGGAAGGAGACTGGAACGTCCGACCCGAGTGTCTGCAGTCTCATTGCTGTTAGTGAACAAAGTCAAAGAGCTGAACGGGTTCTGCTCGATAAAAATATGTCCAAATCAAAGAGGGATTCTGATCAATGTGTGTCGGCTTCATGCTGCAGCAGACGTCAGGAGGTTCTGCTCAGTGGGTCTATGGTTACGTTAACAGCAGCAAGTGACAAGTTCTACCCAAGAACCCAGTGATATGAGGACCCAACCTGCCATAATTCAAGTTAGGATCAGGTTAGATCCATAAAATGTTGCTTCATTTTTTTCAGACAGCAAAGATTATTCTGCAAATTCTGGAAATTATTTAATTTGTTGAACTTTTAACGTTTCTGCAAATCTCAACATTAGAAATAAAAATGATCGACTGTTAACAGAAAAATGAATTAGCAATCCATCAGTTTGGACCGAGTGCTGTAAATGGTTCTGTGCTTTGGGCCGGTTCTGGTGCTGTGCAGTGAAGCTGCTGCTTCAACATGACACCTTTCCATGGATCTTAGTTTAAACCCACTTATGAACATCCAAGCTGTGGAAGAGTGAAAACATCTGGACCGAAACATTCTGAGGTTCCCTCAGTCCAACCAGCACCTGCTCATCATGATCAGAACCAGGTGTTTTCTCGAGCTCTGCAGTCAATTCTGCTGGTGTTTGGTTCTGGGTCGCTCCAGAAGACAGCCTTGGAACCTCCTGTCGTTCCAGCTGCTCTCAGATCAGTTTCCTCATGTTGCTCCTCTGCAGACCAGCCAATGGTCAGAGAACCTCATCGAGTGGCGCCATCAGTAGTTGCAGCTCCTTGAAGGCGTTGCCATGACGACCAACCTGCCTTGCCCTGTTCTTCACCACGTTACTCAGGTTCTTCAGGTGCCGGCAGCACTCCCGGCACTTCTGGTGCCTGCAAATACACAAAGAGCAGGTCAGGAGGCGAGACATGGAGAACACCTCTCAGACTGATCATGTGCTGCCCCCTGCTGGCCACACTCACCGCTCCTCTCGTGTGATGTCGACTCCAACAGCTGGTGAAGCCTTTAGTGTCTCTGAGATTAGAGTCCAGAAGTGTTTCATGATGAGCTTCAGGGACGTGGAACCGGTCTGCATGTAGCTGAGGACCGAAACAGAACCGTAGGTCAGGTTCTGACTCTGAATCAGCAGGTTTTGATTTGTTCTGACAAGGTCTCACCTCTCATATTTACTCTGCAGCAGCTTATCGATCTGAGGGAGGACCGTCGTGCACAGGTCCAGTTTCCAGAAAGAGCTGAAACAGAACAAACAAAACATCCTGATCCAACTAGTTTGATTCAAAATTTCACACATGGAGACGCTGATGAGGCTGGAAATAAGATTGTACAGCGTCTGCGTTTGTGTGTGTGTGTGTGTGTGTGCACGTCTCACGGCTGTAGGTTGACGATGTTCAGGACGTCCACCGTGATGGACAGGTCGTTCATGGAGACGGCAGCATCCAGAGCGCTCTGCAGAGACAAACAGTCACTTCCTCAATTAATTCTCCTGGAATGAGATTCTGTCAGGAAGTAATCTGATTACTCCACATGGGGACAGAAGTTGGGGGCCCCGGGGCCACAGAGGCCTTAAGCGAGTCACTGCAGCTCACCTTGACGTCCTCTCGGGCCCACACGGATCGAACCGTCTGCAGGTTTCTGTGGCGGCTGCTCAGCATCACACACATGGTGTCGTGGCCCTTTTTGATCTGGGACAGAGCGCTGTCATCGCTCAGAGCGCCGCCCCGGTGGTTGGCTGCAGACTGAACCCAGAGAGAACCCAGGCTTAACAACCTGCAGGGAATTCTGATTGGAGCAGAGGAAACAGGAAGCTCACCGGCAGGAAGTCGGCCACGTTCAGTCCCAGCGGCTCGTTCCGGCTACTCGGGATCACTCTGAGCTGCTGCTGTGATTTGGTGGGGATCACCTGAGTGGGAGGGGCTAGCTGGCTGGAAGGGGCGGGGTTACAGGGCATAGGGTTGGGGCGCTTCGCACAGGAGACAACGGTGGGTTCAACCCTCTGAACAGGAGTAGAGGTGGCGAGGGGTGGAGCCTGTGACAGAATAGAAGCATCGATGTTTGGTCACATGATCAGTCTGTGGTCCAATCACAGGACGTTCTGTAGCATTCTGACAAGAGTCTCTGATTTTAGGAACCAAGTCTTCTTCTTCTACAAAGAATCAATGTTTTAAAAAACTTCAACCTTGAAACACACAGAAGGCTGCAGCTCAATGACCGGCACCAGACCTGCAGACTGCTGATGACCTGAGCTGCAGCTTCGACACCTGTAGAAGAAGCAGATGTTCCTCCACACAGAGGCGGCTGCGTTCACTGACCTGCTGCTTGTCAGGAGACGGGAGCATCATGTCTGTCAGCTGCCGACCGATGGCCAGCACGCTCTCTGACAGGAAGAGGACACAGCACCATCAGAAAGAAGCAAACACATTTCAGAACCAATCCAGTGGACCCAGCAGCACAAACCTGCTTTTATTTTGAAGGGTTGTAAACACAATTGCAGCTGATTAAAAACAGCTGTAAGAGTTTTTCCTTGAATCGGACTGAACCAGAAGTTTTTCTGCAGAGACTGTTCACACATCTAATCTGGTTAAAAGCTGAATGAGATCATAAAATAATCATGTTCAAAGTTTCACATCTTAAAAGTTAATATTTTAGTTTTTCTTCATGATGATTTTCTGAGTGAAACAGAACCAGACTGTTGGACCAAAAGTCCCCCTAACTGTTCAGGAGGCTCACCTGAACAGGTGAGGTCCTGTCTGGTTCAATCCCTGAAACTGGTCGGGTTGCTGGAAAGGCAAAGACTGTCTGATCATTGAGAAAATAATCTGATTACTGAGCAGCTGCTGGCGTCCCCGGACCTGCTGAGTTTCAGAAGGACTCACCGTCTTCAGGAGGAGCAGGAAACGGCTCTGAGATCCTGGGAGGAGTCCGTGCTGAGCGAGACAAAAACACGTCTTTAACGGAGGATAATTAATACAGAAATCAATATACTAATTAATATTCTGATTTATTCAGGTCTGATTTATCAGTGATTTGAGTTACTTTGACTACATCACTGTGTGTGTGTGTGTGTGTGTGTGTGTGTTTTAACACTGCAGCCATGATATCATCATGTTCTTGTGTTTTAGACGTCTTGTTGTGAACCATCAGTGCAGCTCCTGTGTTTCAGGTGTAAGTTCATTGCTCCACCTACAGATGGCGTGCTTCGGCTGGAAGATCTCTCTGTAATCTTCAGCGTTGTGAATCTCCGCTGAAGACTGTTTGTCTTCAGCCTCGTCCTCACTCTGGCTCCGCCTCTCGCCGTCGGGACTGCGCCTATCGGTATCTGAGCGCTTCATCCTGATGACATAACAGTGTTAGACAGTTGCATCATCTTGTGTGTTGTGTGCGATGTAACAGGAAGTTTGAACCTGTTGGAGCTACAGGTGGTGGTGGGTCTGTCGTAGTTCCGGCGTAGTGCTGCTCCTTTGGGTTCTGCTGGATCTGTGAGCGGCTTGTTGTCCTGGATGATGCCCTGGATCACAGCACCGCCGCTTTTCTTCACCCTCTTCAGGTCGACCACGTATGATGAAACGCTGGACAGCTGGTGGGACACGCCGATCTGAGCAGGACAAAGAGTGACGTCAGTTTAACATGTGCCGGTCTAACATGTAAAAGCTGAAAAAGAGGCGGAGCTACGCACAAGCTGCTGGTTACAAACGGCGAGGTCTGAAACCTTCCCCCAGCCAACAGGAACCACATCGAAGCAGCGATCGGGCTCCCAGCCAAAGACCCGCAAAGAGTCCGAGGCTCCGCTGTAGAGACAGGAGCCGTCCGGACTGAACAGGAGGCACCTGGAGGGGGGCGGGGTTCAGAGGTGTCATCACAGGCACATTGGCAGAGGTCAAGGGTCAGGCTGGTTAAACTCACCTGACCGCAGAGGTGTCCCCTTCTAGAGAGCCGACCATGGTGAACTTCTCCAGATCCCACAGCTTGATGCACCTGCAGGAGACGCGTGTTCATAACAAAGTTAGAGATGTTCCCACTGGATGAAGATCTCCATAGTTTGTCCTGTTCCAGCAAACGACCTCAGTTCATTTTACCTGGATTTTCTATGACAAACCAACACAGACTAGTGCTTAACTGTGAAGAAGGAAAATGAGCATTGTTTCAACAATTACAAAAAAACCTGAAAAGTAACTGCAATGGGTTGGTTTGGATCACAGCAGCCAGAGGTGGTTCTACAGAGTTCTGACTCAGGACGGCTGAATAAAATGCGTAAAAATGTTGAAACCCATCAATCATTTTCCTTCTTTGTGTCCGTCTGTCATTAAATTCCCCAGAAGTTTGTGTCTGACTTTAACTGAGCCGCTGCAGAGGAGATCTACCTGGTTCTGATTGGAAATCAGATCTCTTCATCATGGTCTGGACCCAAACATTACCAGAATCCATCTGAAACCAACAAGACCCAACCTCCCAACCTGATTTGTTCCTGTTGGGCTTCATCATGGTTCTGATACGACTCCTATCTGGTCAGCTTGAGGAAAAGGTTCTGGAAAAGGAGGGTGATCGGACCTGTCGGAGCTGCCAGATGCCAGCAGGTACTCGTTAGGATGGAACTGGACCACGTTGACGGCTGCAGAATGAGATTTGAACTCTGTGATGGTTTTCCCCTGGAACAGGTCCCACAGCTGCGGAAATCAAAAACAGGAGCTGAACGGTACTGACCCAAATTCCATAAGATATTATTGAAACAGCTTTAAACACCTATAGGAGCAGAACTCTGTTAGAGTTCTGTTGCTGAGGGATTTGGTCACTTTTTGTTTATTGGAATTCATTCCTGAGAATACGATTTAAAAACTGGGAGCGGCTTTTAAGACGGCATGGTTCTGACAGGTTCTGGGTCGGGTCAGTGTTTACCTTCACAGTGCAGTCGTCGCTCGCTGAGGCCAACCACTTCCCATCCGGACTAAAGGCTAAATTCCTGACGGCCTCCGTGTGACCCTGCAACAACCAAACAACACAACTACATCAGGCAGAACTCTGACGCCCTGGTTCTAAAACACGGCACCGATCCATAAAATAACTACAGGAGCCACCAGGATATCAGCAGACCTCAGAACATAACTAATTACTGCATTAGTTAACCTGCCAGAACCTCGGATTCTTCTGATCCAGAGTCCACAGCAGGTCCTTCCAGAACCAACAGACACCAGAAATAAAATTTTAAATGAACAGTGTACGACCAACGTCTTGATAATTCCCTGATCCAAATGATCCCAACCAAATCCAACGACCCATTTCAGGAAAACCTTTAGACTTAAAAACAACTCCTTTGTTCAGTAATTCCCACAGAACCATTTCCCACCCAGCAGCTTTTCCTGGTCCATGTCATTACTACTATGTGGTGAAGAATTTAGAGCCAGAACCTGGCTTTTACTGCAGATGGTCCTGGACCAGGTTACTTTGTGAAGGAGTACCTTTTGGACCAGACACAGAACTATTTATATTGAGCTAAAGATCTGACCTTGTAGCGGAACACGTATCCTTTCCTCCGGACGTCCCAGAGCTGGAAAATAAATCATGTCTGATTAAAAACAGTAAAGTACACACACACACACACACACACACACACACACACACTCAAACAGGGCCCACAGACACACACACACACAAACACAGGGCCCACAGACACACACACACACACACAGGGCCCACAGACACACACACACACACACAGGGCCCACAGACACACACACACAAACACACACACACACACACACAGGGCCCACAGACACACACACACACACACACACAGGGCCCGCAGACACACACACACACACACACAGGGCCCACAGACACACACACACACACACAGGGCCCACAGACACACACACACAAACACACACACACACACACACAGGGCCCACAGACACACACACACACACACACACAGGGCCCACAGACACACACACACACACACACAGGGCCCACAGACACACACAGGGCCCACAGACACACACACACACACAGGGCCCACAGACACACACACACAGGGCCAATAGACACACACACACACACACAGGGCCCACAGACACACACACACTCAAACAGGGCCCACAGACACACACACACACAAACAGGGCCCACAGACACACACACACACACACAGGGCCCACAGACACACACACACACTGGGCCAATAGACACACACACACACACACAGGGCCCACAGACACACACACACACACACACACACACACACACACACACACACACACACAGGGCCCACAGACACACACACACACAAACAGGCTCCACAGACACACACACACACACACACACTCGAACAGGGCCCACAGACACACACACACACAAACAGGGCCCACAGACACACACACACACACACAGGGCCCACAGACACACACACACTCAAACAGGGCCCACAGACACACACACACACAAACAGGGCCCACAGACACACACACACACACACACAGGGCCCACAGACACACACACACACACACACAGGGCCCACAGACACACACACACACAGGGCCAATAGACACACACACACTCACACACAGGGCCCACGGACACACACACACACACACACACACTCAAACAGGGCCCACAGACACACACACACACACACAGGGCCCACAGACACACACACACACAGGGCCAATAGACACACACACACACACACACACACACAGGGCCCACAGACACACACACAGGGCCCACAGACACACACACACACACACACTCAAACAGGGCCCACAGACACACACACACACACAGGGCCCCCACAGACACACACACACACACACACACAGGGCCCACACACACACACACACAGGGCCCACAGACACACACACACACACAGGGCCCCCACAGACACACACACACACACACACAGGGCCCACAGACACACACAGGGCCCACAGACACACACACACACACAGGGCCCACAGACACACACACACACACAGGGCCCACAGACACACACACACACACACACACACAAACAGGGCCCACTGACACACACACACACGGGGCCCACAGACACACACACACACAGGGCCCACAGACACACACACACACACACACACACACAGGCCCGCAGACACACACACACACACAGGGCCCACAGACACACACACACACACACACAGGGCCCACAGACACACACACACACACACAGGGCCCACAGACACACACACACAGGGCCCACAGACACACACACACACACACACACAGGGCCCACAGACACACACACACACACACACACACAGGGCCCACACACACACACAGGGCCCCCACAGACACACACACACACACACACAGGGCCCACTGACACACACACAGAGCCCACAGACACACACACACACAGGGCCCACAGACACACACAAACACACACACAGGGCCCACAGACACACACACACACACACACAGGGCCCACAGACACACACACACACACACACACACACAGGGCCCACAGACACACACACACACACACAGGGCCCACAGACACACACACACAGGGCCCACAGACACACACACACACACACACACACACAGGGCCCACAGACACACACACACACACACAGGGCCCCCACAGACACACACACACACAGGCCCACAGACACACACACACACACAGGGCCCACAGACACACACACACACACACACACACACAGGGCCCACAGACACACACACACACACACAAACAGGGCCCACTGACACACACACAGAGCCCACAGACACACACACACACACACACACACAGGGCCCACAGACACACACACACA
The DNA here is from genome assembly GCF_021462225.1 of Girardinichthys multiradiatus. NCBI lineage: Eukaryota > Metazoa > Chordata > Actinopteri > Cyprinodontiformes > Goodeidae > Girardinichthys > Girardinichthys multiradiatus. The sequence goes on along the minus strand of NC_061797.1, from coordinate 48,649,190 downwards.
CAGGGCCCACAGACACACACACACACAGGGCCCACAGACACACACACACAGGGCCCACAGACACACACACACACAGGGCCCACAGACACACACACACACACACACACAGGGCCCACAGACACACACACACACACACACACACACACAGGGCCCACAGACACACACACACACACAGGGCCCACAGACACACACACACACACACACACACACACACAGGGCCCACAGACACACACACACACAAACAGGCTCCACAGACACACACACACACACACACACTCGAACAGGGCCCACAGACACACACACACACAAACAGGGCCCACAGACACACACACACACACACAGGGCCCACAGACACACACACACTCAAACAGGGCCCACAGACACACACACACACAAACAGGGCCCACAGACACACACACACACACACACAGGGCCCACAGACACACACACACACACACACAGGGCCCACAGACACACACACACACAGGGCCAATAGACACACACACACTCACACACAGGGCCCACGGACACACACACACACACACACACACTCAAACAGGGCCCACAGACACACACACACACACACAGGGCCCACAGACACACACACACACAGGGCCAATAGACACACACACACACACACACACACACAGGGCCCACAGACACACACACAGGGCCCACAGACACACACACACACACACACTCAAACAGGGCCCACAGACACACACACACACACAGGGCCCCCACAGACACACACACACACACACACACAGGGCCCACACACACACACACACAGGGCCCACAGACACACACACACACACAGGGCCCCCACAGACACACACACACACACACACAGGGCCCACAGACACACACAGGGCCCACAGACACACACACACACACAGGGCCCACAGACACACACACACACACAGGGCCCACAGACACACACACACACACACACACAAACAGGGCCCACTGACACACACACACACGGGGCCCACAGACACACACACACACAGGGCCCACAGACACACACACACACACACACACACACAGGCCCGCAGACACACACACACACACAGGGCCCACAGACACACACACACACACACACACACACAGGGCCCACAGACACACACACACACACAGGGCCCACAGACACACACACACAGGGCCCACAGACACACACACACACACACACACAGGGCCCACAGACACACACACACACACACACAGGGCCCACAGACACACACACACACACACACACACACAGGGCCCACAGACACACACACACACACACAGGGCCCACAGACACACACACACAGGGCCCACAGACACACACACACACACACACACACACAGGGCCCACAGACACACACACACACACACAGGGCCCCCACAGACACACACACACAGGGCCCACAGACACACACACACACACAGGGCCCACAGACACACACACACACACACACACACACAGGGCCCACAGACACACACACACACACAGGGCCCACAGACACACACACACACACACACACACACACACACACAGGGCCCACAGACACACACACACACACACCTTTATGTTGGTGTCCATGGAGCTGGAGGCCAGGAAGTTTCCGAACGGATGGAAGCCCAGGCTGGTGATGTTGGCTTTGTGTCCCATCAGGGTGCGTAGAACTGAGGACAGGAAGCAGCAGAATCAGACACCTGCACAGGTGAGCTGAAGTGGAGGAACCTGCAAATATTCAATCTGGTTCTGAGAACTGGGCTGGTCACAATCAGAAGATGGCAGAACTCCCACCTCAGCAGGAAATTCAACCAGAACCAGGACCACGACAGTCTCTGGCAGTTCTTGGTGAGGTCTTTAAGGGAGTATTGGGAACATGGAGGGATCCTCATGACTAGTGTCAGAGGTCATGGAGGTTTCTTAGCAGGCCCAAACCATCCACAGTGAGGTTGTGTTGGTTTATCATCATTGTGCCAGCGTGTCGGTGTGCTGGTCCTGGTGGAGTGTGGTGTCAGTAACAGGAATGTATTTATGATGTGGGACCCAAACAAACTGAAGGATCAGGTCATGATCTAGGTCACCGAGAGGTCAATAGGGTCTTCATCCAGTCTGAAGGGGGTTTTCTGTTTTTGATTCATGCAGAACGTGGAACCAGAACCAAAGGTCAGAGTCTGGCAAGCCTGAATGTTAACCCAACAGATGTGTGTTTACAGCATGTCTTTATAGAGTTCACACACACACACACACACACACACACACAGAGCTTACGTTTAGCTGCCTCCAGGTCCCAGACACGGATGGATCCAGACTGGGAACCAGCTGCAACCTGCTCCTCTGACACACTGAACTGGACACACTCCACTGGGTTCTTGTGACCCGTCAAGCTCTGAGACAGAACAGAGAAATGGGTCAGAACAGATAACTGGTCAGTCAGAATTAAACAGCAGCTCAACAGGAGGAGCTCAGAGAGGAACGTGAAAGAACAAAGATGCTGGATAACTCCATGGAGATCATGGTGATGCTTCATGTTTCAGAGGTATGACAATAAACCTGTTCTGGTTCCTACAGTGGCTTGTAAAAGTATTCATATTGTCTCATTACAGCCGCAAACATAAATATATTTTATTGGAATTTTATGTGAAAGACCAACACAAAGTGGTAACAATTGTAAAGTGGACCGAAAATTATACATGATTTCTTTTCTTTATTTTTTTTTAGAAATTAAAAACTGAAAAGTATTCAGCCCCCCTGAGTCAATCCTTTCCAGAACCACCTTTTGCTGCAAGTCTTTTAGGGTGTGTCTCTACCAGCTTTCCACATCCAGTGACTGAAATTTTTACCCATTCCTCTGCAACAAAGCTCCAGCTCAGTCAGATTACCTGGAGAGCGTTTGCCACTGATTCTCGATTGGGTTTAGGTCTGGACTTTGACTAGGCCATTCTAACACATGAATATGTTTTGTTTTAAACCATTCCATTCTACACCACTATGTGTTGGTCTTTCACATAAAATTCCAATAAAATATATTTATGTTTTTGGTTGGATCAAGGCGTATGAATACTTTTACAAGCCACTGTGCATCTGGACCAGGACTAATCCACCAGCTGAATCTAGCACCATTAAAACAAACCAGCCCCAGCCAGGTGGGAGGGATCTCCATGATCTACAGTCTGTTACTGAGCAGTGTGGACCTCCCTGAGGTCCGGTTCCACGTTAACCTAAAGGTTCCTCTGAAACAGTGTTGCAGGTCTCACCATGACACAGTTGGCTTTGCTGACGGCCCAGATGTTGACCCGGCAGTCCTCCCCTCCGGTGGCCAGCAGGCGGCCCGAGCTCTTCCCCAGAGACAGGCAGGAGACGGTGCGGGAGTGGGCCTCGAACTCCTCTGAACAACAGCAACACAGGAGGGACAAACTTCAGTCTCAGTTCATCTGCAGCTGCTCAGCATCACAGATACAACCAGCCGCGGAGTCCAAACACCACGAATTGAGTCCGAGGCCCGGACTCAATTTTGAATGTTGTAAACTGAGTCAAAACATCCCAAGTTGTGTCTGAAAACCCTCAAGAAAGATCTAAACAACCAGAACCCATCCACACAACACCAGAACTTTTCTCTTTGTGAACAATGTTCCTACTCACGCAGGCGCCATGAGATCTTGGTGGTGCTGGCAGCAGCCATACTGGTCACACTGGGAGAAACTAGACCAGTGCTGAAGTTAAATCATGAGGACATCTCCATGGAGCCGCTTCCTTCTGTAGGAAGTAAGAACAGGTCCAGGAAACTGGATTAAAGACAGAACCCGGGCAAAAGTTACAGTTTAATCAGAACTTCACGGTAAAATAATGTTTCAAGTTAAAACTATTTCTCATCCGCCTGAATCCAGAAGGTTCTCCAAGAAAACACAAAGATTGGAGAAACATTCCTGCATCATTTCCAGGAAATCGTCCTACAGAGAAGATCAGCTGGTCCAGTTCAGGTCTGTGAAGACAGGACTTACTTCCTGTTCAGTCCCTGAGCAGTTCTGGTGGAACGTTTCTGTAGGGTCACTGCTGGAAACAGGTCCAAAAACGTCCGTTTTATGAACCCTGAGCTCATGCTGGGAAAGCCACATAACATCAGCAAACGGAGGAGAACCAACCCCACACATGGACTGGATCAGGATGCTTCACTATTTGATCCATACTGGACTCCTTGCAGCTCTCAGCTTTTCTTCTCCAGATGTCCAAAACCATCAGGAGGAGGAATCATCATAGAACCTGACTGTTCTCCAACCTTCAGCTCTCCATCTGTGTTCTTCCTGCAGATGTTCGGTCCGTTTTCCTGGACAGAACTGGCATTTTGCTGCTGTTCTTGTTCTAAAGTCCTTGTTGCAACGTGATGTTCGTGGACCTTGCTGGACCCTCTTGGACATCCAGAACCTCTCAGGTTGGAGTTCTGGATGGTCCAGTTAACTGTTCTTTCAGTTGCAGTCTCCTGCATGTGAGGCAGCTTTGATCCAAAGTGACCATGCTGCAGCTTTTATTTGGACGGAACCTTTGCCAACAAGAACCCAATGATTTCAAAACATCTGCTGCTGATCAGATCGATAAAGTCCACAGCTTCACCTGAGCGGAACCACAAAGCAACCACGGTTCTGTTGGACTGTGGCTGGTCGGTTTGTTCCAGGTGTGGCGGTGAGGCTCAGACAAACTGGACTCTGCAGCAGATAACGCTCCTCGAACGACAACCTGCAGGTAAACGAACTGACTGACCTACCTGAGGATCACCAGCGAGTTAGCAACTCTTAGTTAGCAGGTCGAACCGGAAGACGCTGGACCGGTTGTTGGTTAGTCCTTCCCCGGGTTCGGGTCTCAGGGAACCAGCTCAGCCGCTGTTCGGGTTAAACTGGCTCCAGGTGAGCCCGAGTCCAGAGTTCTACCTGTTGACGGACTGTTTGATCTCTGCTGCAGCTTAGCAACCGAGCCACATACGTCACTTCCGCTCATATCACAAACGGCCTTTTTTAGGTTCAACTTTATTAACAACGTAGTTGATCGCAAACATTCCCTGAAAAATCTCCGATTATTTAATCAAAATCAAATAAATACATATTTACTTTATAAAGAAATGAATGAAAATAAACTAAATTAATCAGACGTCAGATTCACATTAATTATCTGCATCAGATGAAGAAATTAATAGAAATATAACCTAAAAATAAACGAAAGAACTAATCAGCCTAATCAGTCATCGATAATAATAACCTTAAATACTAAATAAGGAACCAGAGAGAATAAAATGAAATAAAACCAGAAAAATTTGCATTTCCTGCGAAAATGCAGTGTGAATGCTGTAAGCAAAATTTGTTAGCTGAAAGCTGGCAGAAACAAGCTGAAATTGACTGCAGAAAAGTTTAAATAAATAAATAAAATAAAATACAACAGATTTCTTCCACTCTACTTACCAATAGCTTTATTAATAATGGTAAGGAATCAAAAACATCAGAAAAAACATCAAAATTATTCAGCATCAGAAGAAGAAAAACATTCATACAAAACACAAGAATAAATGAACACATAAATACAAAATAAAATAAAAAATACAACAGACTGAAGGTTATATCTAATATAAACTAATCTATCTTATATAAAAAGCCCAACCACTACCAATAATGATGATTTTAAATTAAAACAAATAAAATGAAAATATTTTCTCTTCTGTTCTTCCCGTTAGAACTGTATCATCAATGATCACAAACAAAAATAAAATAAGAAAAAATATCAAACTAAAATAATAAATACCTTTTTACAAAGTACGAGAATAAATAAATTAATTAATTAATACAATTACAAAATACCTAACCAACGATTTGAACAATATCAAACCAAAATAAGAATAAAATCAGTCATTTTCTTCCGCTTCTTCCACGGTGGATCTCCAGCAGTCTATGGGCGGGAGGCGGGGTTCACCCTGGGCAGGTCGCCAGACCATCGCAGGGCAACACAGGACAAACAACCAAGCACACACTCATTCACACCTACGGGCAATTTACAGAGACCAGTTAACCTAACAGTCATGTTTTCTACTGCGGGAGGAAGCCGAAGTACCCGGAGAGAACCTACGCATGCACGGGGAGAACATGCAAACCCCATGCAGAAAGACCCCCAGGCGGGAGTCGAACCCAGGACCTTCTTGCTGCACGGCAACAGGGCTACCAACTGTTCAAATAAAATAAAATCACTGAAAAAAAAAATAATAAATGCTTTGTTTATTTTAGAAGGAAATATTAATCACACATTCAAATATCAAAAACTAAATATTTAATTTGAGTGTCTCGTTGCTGAAAAGCGCTATATAAATAAACTTACCTTACCTTACCTAATAATTAATTTGGATCAGATAAATAAACACTGAGCCACAACCTAAATAAACAAATAAAAATGAAATAAAACTCTTTTTACTTACCTCACTATTGGCAACCTTTATTAACAACTACAACAGACCACAAAAAAGACAAAGAACCTAAATGTAACAAATGTAAAAATGAATCAGTCGTTAAAAGCTTAAAGCATTAAAGTTTTCATAAATACGTGTATATAACCCTTCAGTTCAATAATATCCAGATAAATAGCAGAAATAAATGAGAATAATTTGGATTTTTCTCCTGGTTTGTAATAGGCTTCTGTCTCTGTGTATTTTTAGAGAAACGCTCCAGTTTACATCAATTATAATAAACTACATTAATCTGCAGTTTCATGTCATGAGAAGCTTCACATGGAGCTCAGAGAAGGTTTCAACTTCTCGTCCCCTCCATGGAAACCACTGACGCCGCCCGAAAACCATGTGACCCCATCTGCCCCATCCCCCGTTTCCTGTGGTAGGCTGACGTACATAACCCGGAAACAGCAGAAGTCCTCTTTCAAAATAAAAGATGCCATAATGAGCAGGTATCTGCTGTGTAGTTTGAGATACGAATCTTTCTAACTTTATTCAAAGACGGGGGAGTCTCGCTTGTTTTAGATCACAACAAAAGCACAACGTATGGACCAAATTCAAGTTTTAGTTCAATATTATCTATTAGAACAGAAATCACCAGTATTCCCAGTGTACACTGAACTGGTGGGAAAGATGGAAGTATAATTTATATTCACTCTCTAGAGTTTCCAGATGGAGTCTGTAAGTAAACAGTGAAAACATCAGTTATTCCATCAAATCCACCCCATTAACCCGGTCAACCTAGTCCCCTGAGGTAGGAGACCCTGTAACGTCCATGTTAACATAAGTTTAACAATTCCTAGATGAAAATCAAACTTTTTATGTGCAGTTAATCCTCCAGCGGTTCACTCCCCAAAGGACCTGCTGATGTACCAGCCGGTATCACAGCAGGAGGACACAGCAGGAACCTCTGGAGCTCTTGCTGTTATAGCTGACACCAGGGAGAAGCATGAAGCATGGCCAACACACGGATCAGAACCTGCATATAGCAGCAGACACTGAGCCTTAGATAAAAGTGTTAGATATTTCATCTGAGCCCAAACTGAAGAGTTCCTACAGAAACAAACAAGTGAGGGAAGGGAGCCCAATGCTGGAGCTCGAAATAACTGTTTTATTGTGAAAGGAGGGAACCGGATGTGGATCCGGTCTGTTGTTAGACACTCGACGCTGAACCGTTTCCGACTTCTCTGTCGGTCCATCTGAGCAGCACCAGGGCGGCTCCTGTAGAGGAAACCCAGCAGAGGTTCCTGGACCAGAGCCAGACCCACCCGGACCCGAACATGGCGAAGACCTACGACTACCTGTTCAAGCTGCTGCTGATCGGAGACAGCGGGGTGGGGAAGACTTGCCTGCTGTTCCGCTTCAGTGAGGACGCCTTCAACACCACCTTCATCTCCACCATCGGTGAGTGACAAGCTGAAGGTTCGGTCCAGATGTTACACATCTACCTGCGGCTACACCCGGGTCAGAAAATCCAGTTTACATGTGTCCCACCTGTCCCGATGATGATGCTCCTCTGATCAGCTGCATCACTTTTCATTACTCTAAACAGTTTGTATGGATCAGATTGTTGATGCATGAACAGAAGCAGGTTCTGGAAAGTTCTGAACTAGTTCAGTTCATTGATGCAGCACCTCTGGACGAGAGAAAGCATCACCTGCAGGCTCATCACTGATCCACTGGTTTAATATTTACCTTTAATCCCGGTGTGGGGGGCGTTCTGGTGCCAGTGAGGGAAGGACAGGTGGATCCTACACAGGTCAGCGGTCCATCTCAGTCTGCCCAGTTTGTTCCAGCAAATTCAACAGAAGTTAAAAAGTTTTTTAAAGCACTTGAGAGTTTCTGCTGTTTTTACTTTCTTTTAAATGTTTCAGGTCCTCAAATAAATTAAAATATGAGACAAAGAGAACTTGAGGAAATGCAGCCGTGGTTTCTAAATAAAGATTTAATGTAGGACCCAACCCAACCTGGTTCCGGATCACTGCTAGACCAATAGAAATCACTTAAACAGAACCCATCTGACAACTTGAAGTAGGCTAAAAGGTCCTCCAAAGCAACACCTTCCCAGGAGTGGCCAGCCTACCAGAATCACTCCAAGAGCTCATCATCGAGTCATCCAGGAGGTCCCAGAAGAACCCAGAACAATCTAATATCTAAAGCTCTATAGGCCTCACTGCCTCCGTTAAGGTCAGAGGTCACGATTTAACAATAGGAAAGAGAGACTGGGCAAAAATGGCCAGAACCACTGCTGACCCAAAAGAACACAAAGATCCGTCCCACATTTACCAAAAATCATCATGTAGATGATTCCCAAGACTGGTGGTGGTAGTGTGATGGACTGGGGCTGCTTCTGGATCTAAAAGACTTGCAGTGATTGACAGAACCTTGAATTCTGCTCACTAGCAGAAGATCCTGCTGATGAATGTCCAACCATCCGTCTGTGGCCATAAGCTCAAGAACACTTGGGTTCTGGCCAGGGATCCAAAGCCATCCAGCAAGTCCACCTCTGGATGAATTTAAAAAACAAAATAAAGGTTTTGGATTGGCCCAGTCAAAGTCTAGCTTTAAATCTCATTGAGATTCTGTCATCACCATAAAACGCTCCTATGTGTCGAAATTAAAACAATTCAGCAAAGCAGAGCGGGTCAAAGTTCCTGCACAGTAATGTTAAAGACTCATTAGAACAAGTTTCAGCCAATCAAAGTGCATCAGCTATGAGAAAATGGTTCTGAAGCAAACCCAAACATTGGATGAGGATCAGGAACCAGAATTAACCCAGTTCTGATAGAGTTGAGCTGCGGGTCAGATGGAGGATCTGGGAATTTGGTGGTTCTGAGTTGGAAACAAAGACCGACTGTTCTGTGGGAAATGCGGCATCATCTCAGAGGGAAAATATTCTGGAAAGAGATTGATGAGAACTATACCCTTCAAACGGGTCAGAACAGAAGAACTTTAACCTTCCTGCAGATCAACAACAGATCAGAAACTCATTCAGCCCCGCTGACAAACGTTCAGATGGAGACAGGAAACAGCTCAGAGTTTCACTTCCTGCTCAGAGAGGCTGGGTCTAAGTGGAGGAGAATAAACGCAGCAAGCTTCTCTGTCTGAGATCAAACTGGATCAGGGATCCAGATCAGTAATTGATGAGCTGACTGGGTCAGTTTCTGCTGGTTCATCTGTGACGGTCTGTCATGTGACAGGAAGCTGAAACTGTGACATCACATGACGTCAGTCTGAAATGATCCGGAACCAGCTCATAACTGGACCTGCAGTTGGACTGTCAGATCCGTTATTAGATCAGAGAAACAACTGAAACCACCGGATGGGGCCTCACTGGGTCTGTTTGTCTGATGGGAACTGATCGGTTCTGCTCGGCTCTCTGGGGTCTGTTCAGTCTTTAATAGAAAACTCTCAGTCTCAGTTTGGTCTTAGCGTCCCAAATGATGAACAGAGTGAGTTCTGATGATGTTTTTCAGTTTCAGTCATGTGACCCTCAGTGCCGACAGGAACAGGAAACAGGAAACTCTTCGTCAGAGGACGGAAGTGATGTTTAGTCACATTCGGGTTTAACACTCAGGGACGCTTGCTTTAACCACAACATCTGCCAGCCAGATGGAGCTTATTTAGAACAGAACTAACACCGATTCATATCTAGACCTGGTCCACAGAACTGAACTGTCTGGAACTGGTTCCGCAGGAAGAAGCTGGAGTTTATCTGGATCGTGTCTCAGTTTGTAGCAGCTGTTCACTCCTGATGCTCGCTTATAAAACAGACACATTCCCTGAAAATGTTCCTGCTGTTCATACAGAAGCTCATTCAGCATGTTGGTGCCTGACTCAGTCCACGCTGCCCCCTGCAGGCCCAGAGGCTGAACTGAAACAGCTGATTGTGTCTGTATTTCAGGAATCGATTTTAAAATCAGGACCGTGGAGCTGGACGGGAAGAAGATCAAACTCCAGATCTGGTGAGTTTGTCCTGAATCAGAATCTCATAATGTTTCTATTTCAGAATGATCTTTGATTAATTGGTTAATTGATCAGTCATTGAATTGGTTAATCCTAATCAGTGAATTGAGTCTCATTTAATTTATTTATTTATATCCTGGGTCTGTTATTTGATCCTAAATAAAATGCTTATTCCACTGTAATTTGTCAGTTAATTCTAGACCATTTAACTGACCCAGAATTGATAAATTAATTCTAGATCCATTAACAGATTATGAATCATTTAATTGATTTAACAATGTGATAAATTTAGAGGTAGACCCTGAAATCAGTCCGAGTCAGTGATGATTAATCACATAATCACTGCAGGTCGATCAGGTTAAATTGATGTGTCATTGCGGGTCGGTTTCTGTCTGCAGGGACACAGCGGGTCAGGAGCGCTTCAGGACCATCACAACAGCCTATTACAGAGGTGCCATGGTAGGCCACGCCCCCTCACCTTTGCCAATGGTGTATACAGAAGTGTCACTTCCTGTTTGTTGTGTGGCAGGGCATCATGCTGGTTTATGACATCACCAACGAGAAGTCCTTCGACAACCTCAGGAACTGGATTCGGAACATTGAGGAGGTAGGCCCCGCCCATCATGTGATCCAGTTCAGGTGATGTCATCAACAATCTTATCAATCAGTGGATATGTTTGTGTTCCAGCACGCGTCAGCAGATGTGGAGAAGATGATGCTGGGGAACAAGTGTGACATGAACGACAAGAGACAAGTGTCCAAGGAGAGAGGGGAGAAGGTGGGAGGTGCTGCTTGATCACATGACCAGGAACTGTATTTATCAGATGATGCTCCACCATAACGGAGCTGATATCTCTAAAACGTTTGTTAGAACACCTTTGTGCGTCTTATTAACATGTTCTGTTCTTCTTCAGCTCGCCATCGACTATGGGATCAAGTTCCTGGAAACCAGCGCCAAGTCCAGCATCAACGTGGAGGAGGTAAGTCCTGATCCCAAACACAAGCTTGGACAGTTGTAGAGCATCAGGACAACTTTCTGATTCCCTCCTCAGGGCTTCCTCACACTTGCCAGAGACATCATGAGCAGACTCAGCAGGAAGATGGTGAGTTTGACCCCGGACTCGGTGTCCTGTTTTGAAGGATGAAAGTCCAGATCTTATTTTCTAATAAAACATTTGGAGGAGCCATCAGCTGTGATTCCAGGTCTTTCCAGTCACCAGTTCTCCGGTCTTGTTGATGATGTTCCGTCTTTTTTTTTCTGCAGAACGACAGCGGCCCTGCAGGTGGAGGTGGGCAAGTTAAGATCTCAGAGCATCGCTCTAAGAAGAGCCTGTTCAGGTGCACGCTGCTATAGGTGGAACCTCCTGGGGCCGACCAATCACCTGTGGACGCATGCAGAAGCTTGCTGTGGCTCCTCCTCCTCTTGTTCTGATTAGCTCAATCAGACTCCCCAGGTGATAATGATGTCTGCTTTGTGAGCGGAAATAGTTGAAAAGGCCCAAGTTTTTATTTCTCTGAGAGGAAAGGGGGAGTGGCCTCTGCAGGATGGAGGCGGGGCATCTTAGAGCCTGGAAGGGGAGGGGGTGGAGCTTCAAATGATCCAACAGGGGCTGTTCAGGAGATCAACTCGTCTTCTTCATGTGCAGGCAGACAGACTTAAAGGGAGACGCCGTGTTTTTCCTGATCTGTGTTTTAGCTGCTGTGGATGACCTCTGAGCGCGCTCAGTTTGTTTTTCCTAAAAATCGTTGCATCCTGACAAGGACCAGATGTGTCTGTTTAATCTGAAATTTTAGATTCATTGCTGGAAATGAAAGTGATTTCTATTCAAAGTAAACACCAAAACTAAATAATACTCTAGTTTTGGTGTTTACTCATGTTTTCTAACTGAGGAAAAAGTTAGGACACCCTACCCCCTAATATCTGTAATATATATCTATATTACCTCCTTTGGCTGAAATAACTCCAGAAAAGCTTCTTCTTCTCTTCTCTCCATCCACCATTTCTGTCATCAGTCTGAGGAAAGTTGGTCTTATTTATCACTTCCAGCTGTGAGATGTTTGAGAAGTTTCTTGCATGTTCAGCCCGTTTTATGTCACCCCGCAGCATCGCAAACACATCAAGATCTGGGCTTTGACTAGGCCCAGACATTCTCATTGAGTTCTTGTTGGAGTTACTGGTATTTTTTCAGGGTCCAGTTCTACGTCTGATGCGCAGTGATGGATACATGCTTCACAGCTGGTGAGAATGATGGATTCTATGATGCTGAGGCGGACAGGTCCTGCTGCAGCCAAACCTTCCCAAACCATGACACTTCCACCTCCATGCTTCACAGCTGGTGTGAGGATCTGTTCCTGTAAAGCCATATTTGATACATGTCCAACATGTCCTCTGCTCTGGTGTCCAAATAACTCAGTTTTAGACTCTTCTGTCATTGTTCCAGAGGTTCTGATCTTCATCTACGTTCTCCCTGGCACGCTTCAGTTTGACCTTTATGTTCTTCTTAGAGACCAAAGGGTTCCTCCTGTCTGACTTCCTATTAAAGTTAAAGTTGTTTAGCCTCTTTCTAAGTGGACAGACGTTAACTTTCATGTCAACAGTAACAAGAACCTGCTGAAGGTCCCATAATGACACTTTAGGGTTTTTGGAGACATCTTTTAGCATCTTATGATCTGCTTTCAGGGTGAACGTCCTTGGACAGTCAGACCTGGACATGTTAGCAGTTGTTTCTCATGTCCTCCACTCGTAGGCTATGTTCTATGCAGAGGAACCTCTTTAAATCCCTCACCAGACCCATAATCTGCTCCAATCTTCTTGAAAATTGATAATATCCATAAGATTGAATATATTGAAAACCACAGTCGGTCATTGGGTGTCCTAACTTTTTCACGACTGTAAATGTTTGGGGATCAGCTGGTCAACAGCAGGTTGGACTGCAGCCTGAACATGTTGCCGATGTTTCTGCTTTGATTGTGCAAACTGAGCGCGCTCAGACCGCTGCAGTTGTCATAGGTCTCTGTCTGCAGGAGGGTTGCCCAGGGGAGCGTTTACATCCTGCAGAAAGCATGGAGCTTTACATGTGAAGACCGACTCAAGCCTTGTCTCGTGGCGGCCATGTTGGATTTAAATATGGCAGCCCTGAACTCCTGTTGGCTTCTCAAAGCTTGATGCTTTCTACATGAAATAGACCACCAACAAACCCCTCGATTAGCAAACACATTTCTGATCAATAATGATTTCATTGAAACGTCCATGTTTCTGGCTGAAGTCTCCAAACTGAACAAGTTCAAGTCTGATATTTTTGGTTTGCTTTTCGTGCTTTTTATATAAAAACGTTGATAGAGCAGTTGTTCAGAAACAGGAAAAGCTGCAGTTTTTAGGCCCATGTCACTAAAACCAAAAACAGGAAATGTTTCAGCTTCCTGTGGAAACAAAGGTTTTATGTTTGGTTCCATACTAACTGAAGTTCAACACTGTTGTTTGGGCTTAGAGCCGTGAAAAAGTATTCAACCTCTTATATGTTGCTTGTTAAAGTTTTCACATCAAACACATTTTATCAGAACAAAGATAAAGTAAAAACAAAAAGCTGTTTTTAAATCAAACCAAACCAACCTATGTGAAAAAGTAACCCCCCACCCCCAAAAAGTGGTTGTTCCTTCCTCAGGAAAACTGACCCGCTCTGCTTTGAAGAATTGATTTATTTAAGTTATAGTATAGGGTTTCGCAGCCTCATTATTCCAATTACATTTAAGTCCAGACTTTGACTAGGCCACTCCAAAACCTTTTTATTGTTTTAACGGTTCAGTGGTGAACTTGCTGGTGGTATGGATCATTGTCCTGCTACAGAACCCAAGTGAGCTTGAGCTTCAGGACTTTTTTTTTTGCGGCACTAGAGGCCTTTTTCATTTTTCGATAGTAGGTAGACAGGAAAGAGGGGCAAAGAAAGGGAAAGACATTCAGCAAAGGTCACCGGGTCTGGGACTCGAACCCGGGACAGCCACACCGAGGACTATAGCCTCTGCACATGGTTCAGGACTTTCTGCTAGAGAGCAGAATTCATGATTCCATCAACTAAAGCTGTCCAGGTCCGGAAGCAGCAAAGCAGCCCCATCTGTTCTTGAAAATCTATATCTATATTAGATCGGGGCATCTTTTAGCCTACTTCATGCTGCCAGACAGGTTCTGTTTATTCTACAGGTCAAACAGTCTGGTGTGGCTGGAGAACCTGAACTTAAAATGTCATCATCAGTTCATTTATGCTAATCAAAGGGTGTAATTACTTTTTCACAGGGTCAGGTTGGCTTGAATAGATTTTGTTTCCTTAACGAATGAAACTATCATCTGAAAACTGCTTGTTTTTCCTCAGGTCTTCTTTATCCAACATTAAAATGTGTTGATCTGAAACATTTAAGTGACAAAGCAAAAATAGGAGAAACCCACGAGGGGGTAAATACTTTCTCACAACCATGTCTAAAAATGTTTCTGACCCGTCAGCTGGTCTGAGGTCAGCAGAGTCCAACACAAGGGAACCGGTTTGTTAATCAGACGTATTGATCAACTGATCTGGAGTTTGTTTTTACAGAATTCGTCTTGAGTTTATTTTTTTATGTAACTTTCAGAATAAAAGCCTCTAACTGTATTGTTACATGAAGGATTTTTATAATAAACGTGTTTTATATTTGTGAGTTAGTTTTGTGCTTATTTGATGTCAGAAGACGAAAGGATGGGATGTGAGGATGTGTGGTTTTTTTCCACCAGGACCAGATCCGAACTGGGAAGTTAAGGAGGACTTTAAGAAATTAAAGGTTATTAAAATAAAACTGAAGTGAATTAAACTTTTTTTGTTTAAGGTTTTATTACATCTCAAACATGAACCTCCACTCAGATTTCTAGCGTTCCTTCGAGGCTGCAGCTCATCCAGATTCTGGCTGATTCATTGATCGGATCAAACGGAACATAAATACTGGTCCAGATGAAATGTTCTGTTTTTTTAGTTTTATTGCAACCCACAGCAGCAGTCAAGAGTTGGACATCCTATTTTGTCCTTCAGAACCAGCAGCAGAATTGCAGCGCTACAGCCACAGACCCATAATCTGATACTGGTTCTGCTGAGTTGAACACCTGGTGGAGCCCAGATGGGATCTTCCTCAGAGAGTGATGATAACGTCGTCTCCCCCTGCTTCCTGTCAACCCGCTGCAGTAAAACCCTTCAAACTAAGACTGAAACAGAACTGCCAGATATCAGAGCTTTAGCTGCTGGGGCTGAAACCCAACCCGGTTGTTTCAGGACCAGTTTTTGTCTCACTGAAAAGAGATGGTGTAAAGTTTTGGGCATCAGGAAACTCTGACAGTGAAACTGGGTCTCATGGTTCATCTGTCGGCAACTCTGTGGTGCAGCGCTTTACAACTAACCCGAGTACTGGTTCAGATAACAGTGATACAGAACCATCACTAGTAACTACTTGGTTCTGGCACACTACACCTCTACCTGTAGAACGGATTGGGTCAGAACAAACTGTGGACAGATCAGCTTTCATCAAACGTGTTTATTACTCAGGTTAGAAAAGTTCCAGCAGACTTCCCGCTGCGGGAATATTTACACACATGTACAGTCGGAGCGTCAAGCCACCTGCAGACTGAGCCTGGATCAGTACCGGCTTACTGGATCTAACAGGAATATTTACAGTAAGAAGAATCCAATGTTCTGCTGGGACTCCGACGTTCCTCCTGGAACCACCACAACCTGCAGACACACAGATGCCGCTGTCAGTCGCATGATTAACCATCAGCGTATCAGTAACCATGGTAACGGCAGCCTGTCTGTCACTTCCTGTTTGTCAGACTGTGACAACATGGACTGCAGGCCTTCATGATGTTCCACTGAGATGAAAGCAGCTTTTATCGCTCAGATGTTCATCCTGCAGGTTTTAATTAGTAACTGTGCTGATTATGATAAACAGCTGAGTCACAAACATGAACTATAATAATTATAATAATAATAATTCAGTTTTAGCCTTGGTTTTCATATTGTGCCACCTGCACTAAATTCCCCACTCCTAATGACATTTAGAGGGCAGCTTCTACGGGCCGAGTCGGTGCTAGGAGGACCGAGACAATGATGGACGGACCGACCGTAAGAGAAAAACAGAACCAGAAGTGGGACAAGAACCCAGTTGGATTTACCAAGCCTGGATGAACCTGGTTAAACGTTGTTTTTATTCACCGTCCAGCGTTTAGGTTCCAGCAGCTTCATATGTCTCTACATCAAGTTCCTGAAGGACGTAGAGACATTCCAGCTCATCCAGAGGGAGACATCTTTGGAACTGATTAATATTTGGTTCAGAACTCCAGGTGAGGAAACCACCGAGACTTTCTGAGGCCAGAGAGAGCCTGACGACCAATCTGAAGGTGACCTTCCCAGTTCAAATATTCCCATCAGAGACAGAGGAGTGTGGGATGTTCACCTACTAAGGTCTAAACTCAGGTCCCAGGAGAGGTGACACCACACCACCACTGGACCCCAGGTGGCCAGAAAGGCGTCTCAAATGGAGCCCCTCCCCCTCCAAACTTGTCTTAAAGTTCTGTTGGATTTTAGAACTTCCAAATCGTACAGAAAAAGTTCTATCTTGTGTCAGATATTGATATGAATTAATCTGTGAAATATTCTGGTGAGATTCTCCTGGTGCTGACCAGAACCGATCCAATCATCAAGAACAAACATTTTTTTCAGATTTTCCTTTTAGTTCTTTCTAGAAAGTCAAACAGAATTTCGTCTTTTTATAGATTTGAGACTGATGAGAGTTTTAAGAGGTGAACATGATTAAGTAGCTTATCTGCACTGTTTGGGTCCAACTTGTCCTTTACTGGAAGTGAATGAGTGAATGAATGAGTGAATGAATGAGTGAATGAATGAGTGCATGAATGAGTGAGTGAATGAATGAATGAGTGAATGAATGAATGAGTGAATGAGTGCATGAATGAGTGAGTGAATGAATGAATGAGTGAATGAATGAGTGCATGAATGAATGAATGAATGAATGAATGAGTGCATGGATGAATGAATGAGTGAATGAATGAGTGAATGAATGAATGAGTGCATGGATGAATGAATGAGTGAATGAATGAATGAATGAGTGAATGAATGAATGAGTGAATGAATGAGTGCATGGATGAGTGAGTGAATGAATGGGTGCATGGATGAATGAATGAGTGCATGGATGAGTGCATGAATGAGTGAATGAATGAGAGAGTGAATGGGTTAATGAATGAATGAATGAATGGGTGAATGAATGAGTGAATGAATGAGTGAATGAATGAGTGAATGAATGAGTGAATGAATGAGTGCATGAATGAGTGAATGAATGAGTGAGTGAATGAATGAGTGAATGAATGGGTGAATGAGTGAGTGAATCAATGAATGAATGGGTGAATGAATGAGTGAATGAATGAGTGAATGAATGGGTGAATGAATGGGTGAATGAATGAGTGAATGAATGGGTGAATGAATGAGTGAGTGAATGAATGGGTGAATGAGTGAATGAATGAGTGAATGAATGAAGGAGTGAATGAATGAGTGAATGAATGGGTGAGTGAATGAGTGAGTGAATGAATGGGTGAATGAGTGAATGAATGAGTGAATGAATGAGTGAATGAATGAATGAATGAATGAGTGAATGAATGGGTGAATGAATGAGTGAGTGAATGAATGGGTGAATGAGTGAATGAATGAGTGAATGAATGAGTGAATGAATGGGTGAATGAGTGAATGAACGAGTGAATGAATGAAGGAGTGAATGAATGAGTGAGTGAATGAATGAGTGAATGAATGAGTGAATGAATAAATGAATGAATGAGTGAATGCTGCAGACTCACAGCAGTGTCAGACGACCATCGCAGCACTGACGACCTCAGCCGCTTCCTGAGGAGGAACACAGAGGATCATGTGACCACAGCATCTTTGATGACATCATCAAGCTCTAATCAATCAGTGACCAATCAGAAGTTAGCTGACCAGGAGCCAGTATCATGCACTTACAGGTGAGATAAAGTCACTGTTCTGGTGCTGTTTGTTGGTGGATGATGATGAGGAGGAGGAAGGCTGGCAGGGGGGGCTGGGCTCCTCCTGCAGCGCCTCCTGGAGGAGGGAGGAGACACAGCCGCTGTCAGAGCCTGTGGAGCCGGAGAGGCAGTGGGAGGAGGAGCCAGAACTTTCTGTGGCTGCAGAGACATTGAGATGTCTGCTTACTCACATGTACAGGTGAGTTACAGGTGAGCTAAACAGCAGGGGGCGGAGCTACGTTATCAGAGCGCGTGTGTGTACATACTCATGGAGGGCTGGCTGCTGGTCTCATGTTCCAGCTCATCTTCCTCGATGCATGAAGAACTGAAGGTGACGTCGGTGGGAGGAGCAGAGGGGAGTGACTGGCTGCAGGAGGGGAGGAGGTCAGAAACTTAACAGGATGGGACTGTAGGTCCTCCAGGTGTGACACCTACCTGAACATGTGCAGGTTGAGCGGCCCCAGCAGGCTGGAGGAGGACGGTCCTGATGCTGTGGGCTCAGATGTAGCTCCTCTCTGAAAGGGGTGGGCGTGGTCAAACGCAGACACAGCGATGGAGGCCCTGGTTCTGGCTCCTGAACACAAAGTCAGCAAAAACTAGTGAATCTACTGACTGCTGAGGCCTGATGCATACATTCAGAATGTTCTGATGTCAGGTATAAATAATCCATAAACCACAGAACTCGGCCCGGTTCTACTGAGACAGGTTAGCAATCAGTACAGCTGAACACATCCAGATCCATGCTGAGAATCAGGATGTGATTGGAGGTTTGCCCTCTGACAGACAAACACATGAACACTTATTGTACTGATCTGATTCGCTGTGAAACTTCAGTAGGAGGAGCATCCTGCTTGTGGCTTCAGCAGTTACCATGGAAACCTGGACGTACCTCTGGCCTTCATGATATAGTGGACCGCCCGGTCGCTGATGGCGGCATCGCTCGGCTGGATGTCGAGGTACGGTTTGTTCCCCACACCCATCGACACCATCTCCTTCAGACGCATCTCTGTACACACACACACACACACACATCTGTGTTTTACTATCTTTATGAGGACTTTTCGGTTACTTCCATTGAGTTCCATTTATTTTCCTTGATTTTTAGTGCCTAACACTAACCCTAACACTAACTAGTTAATACCTAACCCTGACCCTAACACTAACCCTAACACTAACTAGTTAATACCTAACCCTGACCCTAACACTAACCCTAACACTAACTAGTTAATACCTAACCCTGACCCTAACACTAACCCTAACACTAACTAGTTAATACCTAACCCTGACCCTAACACTAACCCTAACACTAACTAGTTAATACCTAACCCTGACCCTAACACTAATCCTAACACTAACTAGTTAATACCTAACCCTGACCCTAACACTAACCCTAACACTAACTAGTTAATACCTAACCCTGACCCTAACACTAACCCTAACAATAACTCAATTCATACCCTAGTCCTAAACCTAACCCCTGTCCCAAGAACGGAATTTGAAAAAGTGAGGACCAGGAAAATGTCCTCACTTTGCGATAAAAACACGAAAAATGGTTCTCACTCAGCAACAAGTACAAGAACACACACACACACACACACACACACACACACACAGTCAGTCTGACAACAACAATGCAGCAGCAACTGAAACAACTGAATGAATGAAGCAGCTCTGTCACTTTGGCTGTCCCTACCTTTGTTCCGGGAGGCCTGGGTCCACAAGATCTGGGCAATGTCGATGGTCCAGGCGTGTTTGATGTCCACTGTAGCAGCCTGGAGGATGAAGGTCTGGTTCTTGGTGGTCCTCCTCCTGAACCAGATCTCAAACTTGAGCCCGTTGTCCCCGCTGGACTCGGTCAGACCGAGGTCTGCAGTCTGAAAGAGTGCATGTAGCTGTCAGAACAGGAGCTCAGAGAAAGTCCAACAGAACCGATCTGCAGTGCTCACCTTAAAGGAGTGTTTGTATATAAATACGTCCAGTCCTCCCTCCATCTTCTTGAGTTTACTGAACAGAACCAGGTCCTCGAAAAGAAAGATGCGACGCTGACATTTCCTCCTGCCACTCCAGGCAGTAAACTCATCCTGGCGGATCAGCTGACCCTGCTCCTTCAGATTCACCTGCAGGGAGACCAGAACCAGATACGAGACTGTGCTCAACACAGAGTAGCTGTTCTCATCACTGCCACCTAGTGGCCCCAAAGGCACAACACGATACACAGCGGGAAACAGGAGTGTTGATGGCAGAGATATCCTTGTTCTATAAACCGCGATCCAATCTGTCGCGTTTTCTTTGGTACAAAGTTTTTGTCCACTTAAACTAACAAATTGAACTTGACTGCACTGTTTTTTAACTAGGGTTGAGCTGCATCGGATGTGATTGGTGCTGAATCTGTCTGCAGGACTGGACTAAATTTACTGGATACTTTTGGCTATAAATTGGATTTTAATTCTTCTCTCAGATGTGTCTTCAGGACTGAGAAAATGTTGAAACCTGTTTGTTTATATCCAGCTGGTTGTAAACAGGAGACAGAAAAAATAACCCTGTGTCTGACCAGAGTTCTATAGATACCTGTCCTGGTCCAGATTCTGAGGGTTAAAGGTGACCCAGACCTGTTACATTAGATGCTGTTAGGAGGACAGACTTAAACTCACATCACAGTCTCTGATGGCATCCATAGCCAGCAGGTCGTTGCCATGGCGAAGCTGGAATTTGACCATGTTGGTGGCGTCCTGCAGCGCTGTAAGCTCCGCCTCCTGTGCCACGCCCACCTCCTTGATGAGGTCAGTGAGGAGCAGGGCGTATTTACTCATCCTCTGGATGGGCTTCAGCAGGTAGGACGACAGGTCCATCTTATCGCCGAGCTCCAGCTGTTTCCTCTGCAGGCAGGGGGAGAGGTCAAAGGTCAGAGATCAGAGTGAGCCATCAGAGGTCAGAAGGCAGCAGTACTCACCCGGAAGAAGGCGTGGCCGTGATTGGCCAACAGAGCGTCAGATTTGGGTTTGTTCTTGCTGTAAAGAGCGTAGAGGCTGAACTGCTCCTGCTGCTCCAAGCAAACACAAACAGTTACACACACACAGACAGACACACACACACACACACACACTGTTGAAAACGGTTTCCTCCCACTTCACAAGAACCCTGTGTTGGTCTGTGACATTACATCCCATAAAACACGCTGAGGTTTGATAAAATGTGCCGTACGTGTCTCAGGAAGCAGTGTGGCACTCTCAGCGGGTGCTTCCAGCAGGCCTCCAGCTCCCTCAGGAAGAACTGGCTGTGGAAGTTCAGCAGCTTCTCCAGGTTTCCGAAGATGATGGAGCGTTTCCCTCTCAGGTCCTGAGGAAGGTCGGCCCGTTCCATCTCTGGGAAGTAGTGATGGATGATGTATCGCAGCGAGCGGACGTACTCGCGCTCCGTGGTTACCATCTCCTCCACGATATGCCGTAGTTTGCTGCAGAGAACATGGTTATTTAGAGCATTAATACATACTGCTCCCACCTTCATCTTGTTTGGAAAGAAACATTTTTCTGTGCTCAGATTTACAGCCTCGGGCCAAATACATTCCACTTATGCTGGACTCATGCGCCTCTTGCTTTAATGTTTTTGGAGGAAAGCAGCGCTGTCCAGTCTGTTTTCTCTGCTTTGTCTTGGAATGGAAACCCAGCGCTGGGTTTGCCTTCTGTGTACATAGAGGTCAGTCTAGAAAGATCAGTGAGCAGAGATTTTATGCATGAGCAGAGGGGGTTTGAGCATGAGGAGCAGGATCTGAACATTTCATCTGGCAGCAGAAACAGTTTTGAGGAGCTGATCATATTCGTAAGCAAGTGTAAGAGTGACTCATCCTCTCAGATTAAAAATGTCTGCTTAGAGATTGGCAGAGAAGCAAGTTAGCATGAAAACGCTTGATGCAGCAGGACGATAATGACCCACCTTCCTCGGGGGCGGCTTTCTCCTGTAGAGGTCCCGGGCGTCCCGGGACTCTGTGGTACAGCCCAGCCCTGAACCGGTGTTCTGGGACACAGGGTCCGATCCGCTGCCTCAGTGCTGCTGACCTCCAGGCCGCGGATGAATACACCTGTGTTTCCTCTGTGTGGCGGCTCGCTGACGATCCGAGGAGACACACCGCACCGCGACACTTCAGGTGTGGACGGGCAGTCGAAGCTCTGAGTCTTCCTCAGCTGCTGCCTCCTAGACGAGGAGGAGGAGGACGGGAAGCTGGGAGAGGAAGGGACGCTAGGGAAAGAGGGGGTGAAGCTAGGGGAGGAGTTGAGGCGGCTGAGGCTGGGAAATGGGGCGCAGACGTCCTGCCGCTCTGACTCCATGTAGGAGGAGCTTCGGAGCAGACGGCGGAGGAAAGGTGTGCGCTGGGGGGTGGGAGGGGAGGGGGAAGTGCTGGTCTCCTCCTCAAGGGGGTAAAAGGAAGTCTCACAGATTCCCCACAACCCAGACTTCCTGGAGGAGGCGGAGCTTGTGCTGATGACAGAGTTGGAGCGGTGCCTGTGGGCGGAGTCCCGTGTCCTGAGCGCTGCCTCCATCTTCCTGTCAAACATCTTCTTGGTCTCCTGACACTTGGACCAGGCGAAGCTCCACTGACGGAGGCCGCGCTCGCCCCGCAGCTCCCCTGCTTCCGCCTTCATTTCCTGGAAACGGCTCTCTGGGATTGGTGAGTGCTTTAAGCGATAGTCTTCCAGGCAGCCAATCACAGCACGGCATTTGTCTGGCTGTGTGCAGTCCTCCATGGAGATCGCAGCGAGCTGACGCATTCCCTCCAGCGCCCAGCCATAGGCCTGCAGAGAGAGAGAAGGGTCACATGAGGTCATCATGCTGTAGCTCCACCCCTACAGCTGAGCAGGATTCTTTAAACAAAGTAAACACATCAGACAGGTACTGCCCCCTGCTGGACATCAGATAGAATGCAGCCGTTTCGTTGCAGCGGCTCTCTTCCTTCCATTTCATTCCCATGAGCATACCTGTTCATTTCATTTCTCCTGGTATTGCAGTATTTTTTATGGATTTATGGGTCATACTAAAGCAGGCACAACCTGACGCATGGTCGGTACCGAACAACCCGCAGCAGACAGCTCCATTTCATACCTGAGAGTCCGGCAAGAGACGGGAAAAACTGCACAAGTGTGAAATGCTGAAGGGGCAAAATAAGCAGCTCTGCAGGTTCTGATGCTGAACAAACATCAGAACCTTTAACCCTCTGGAGTCCAGGGTATATATGGTCATTTTTTACTAATTAGTTATATTTTCCAATACAAACCATCACTGTTCCCTTATGTGGTATCATTTCGTTCAGCACAACCTCCACTGTGTGAATTTACACTTATGTTTTGTATTTGGACATACTGTAATTGCATATTGGACCTTAGGTCACACAAAAACATGAAATCAAAGGAGGAAAAATGTTTCTTTTTCTTTTGTATAAGGGAGCGTTTTTATGTTATAAGTAAATATACACTGTAAACTTCCAAAACCCGTACAAATATAGCAAACAACACAGTTAAATAAAATTATATGCTGGAAAATGAAGGCAACAGTTATTTACAAACGGCTCAGCGGGTCACAACCAGAAACACATTATTTGTGCCACTCCAAAAAAACAGAAGACCAAGTCTGACTGGGACTTGGTTTCAGAAAACACCAAGTCTTCACTGGCTTGGATCTTATTGGTGAAACAAAAATTAACTGGGACATCTCTCCTTATTGGTGCTGTTAGCTGAGATTGCTTGGAGTCAGTCAATCATGACAGAAACTGGTCCAAACTGGTGCAGCAGGAATCTGGTTTGTTGTTATCGCCCAGCTTCTTGATACACGCCTCCAACAGAACACAACCCAAACCGCTCGGGTCCACTCAGTCAGAGGAAGGAGACGGGGACATGGCCGGCCCGCTCTTCGTTCAGGGCTAAAGGAGAACGGCAGGAGGGGTTGAATGGAGGAAAAAAGTCCTTCTGACAGCTTCTGCCTCACAGCACAAACACACACGTTCAAGAGGGTTTCTCCAAACATGACCAACGGAGGGCGCTCTCAGAAGACAATCATCCTGTGAAAGAGTTCACCGTTTCCTGCCTTACAGAATAGCCGAGTCCCGCTCCAGAACCAGCCAATGTTTCGGTTCTGGAAGGTAACTCTAGAAATATTCTTTCAAACTGTGAGAATGACTGTAAATGTTACTGTCTCTAAGGTCCAGATTGAACATCAGAACAGAACCAGATGTTGGACCCAATCCTGCCTCAGAAACTGAAGATTTTCCACAGTCTTTCCAAAACAAGGAACTCTCTCTGGTTGGACAACCCATGGGATCCCCCTGTTCTCCATACAACCACGCAGCCTCAGTCCTGACAAAACTGTCACACTGAAACGTCCAGGAGGCTTCAGGCTCAGCCTCACAGAGTCAGATGAAGGAGGCGAGGTCACTGAGGCGGCGGGATGGACCTGCTTCTCCTCTGAGCACTATGAAGAAGATGCGACAGGTTTAATGACTGTAAAGTCTGACCTGAGACCAGTGTGTCAGGGTTTTCCTGACTCTATGAGGACACTGCCATGGACGCCAGCCTGGGAGTGTTTACTACAGCATGACGCGACCGGCGCCTGCAGTCTGGGCCAACCCCAGATGGAGGCGACTGGGTCAGCGCTCTGCAGACCGATGAGCTGCTGATGTGTCCTGATTCCTGCAGCCGCTCCCTTCCCACACACACACACACACACACACACACACACACACACACACACAGTAAAAATGGCACAGATTAATGTCTAATAAATTAGGTTAAACAGGTCTAGAAGAAGGTGGGGCCAATCAGCTGATCTCTGAGGGGATCAATACATTCTCTGATTTCTTGATCAAACTGATTCACTGATCAGAGTCACTCTGGATGTTTCTAAACTACACAGAGTCTGAGGAGGAGGAGGAGGACTGCGCCCAGCAGGGGCCCAGACTGAAGCCAGTCAATCAGTGGGAGGGGGTGGGGACAAGCAAATGAAAAGCAGAGGAGGAGGAGGAGGAGGAGGAGGGCTGGAGTGTCTTCAGGTTTCTGACAGTATTTAGGTTACAATTAGATGCAGAAGGTACTGTTTCATCGGCAAAACTCATCCTGCAGTTCCTTCAGGTTAGAATGATTCACTCCAAAGGGACCTTGAATCTGTCTGGATTCAACCTCCCATTGTCTGGCAGTAGTTCAGTCTCTGATGAAGATCTGTAGGATCTCCTGGCTCATCAAGCACCCATCAGATAAAACGACTGATGATCAGTTGTATTACTACACAGCTGACTGATCACCCAGCAGTGTGACCTTTAGGCTCGGATGGTAACGCCAAACCAGCACCATCACACAGAACCCCTTCAGCAGTTTCCTTCCAACCACATGAAAACCCACCAGAGGTTGCAGAGTGTTCAACTAAACTGTGGAAATACGGACCTGTGATCAGAGAGCAGCAGCTCCAAAACTCTGAACCAGTTTCTCTCCTTCAGTTAGATGAGACACTGAGGAAAAACTAGCTCTGAGCTGCAGAGGATTACTGTCGTTTTAACCAGGAGGAGGCACGTTTGGACTAAGATCTGAAGTTCTACAAAGCAGCAGCTGCTGTGTATCTGTCTGTTAACATGAGTGCAGCAGGCAGACTCGTGTTTAAACAGACACATAGATGTTAGCGGGTCCACAGGTAACCGGGATGAACCTAACACGAAGAGACCAGATTCATTAAAATGGACTGAAGATTCATCTCAGATTAAATCCTGGAAAGGCTCCATCTGGAAGTCTGAGTCTGTTTTCATTCAGTATATAATAATTACAACAGGAACACGGAGCAAGGAAGCTGAGGTGCTGCTCTGTGATCCAACCGAACATGCTGAACAGAGAGAAGAACACAAACCGTCAGCAGGAGGTTCTGCAGCCTGAGAATCTGATGAGCAGCAGGAGAACATCTACACAGGATGGAGGCAGAAACCCAGAACAGCACCGTAAGGTCATTAGACCCTGTTAACACCAAACAACTGAATCCAACACACAAACAACAACAAACACACCTCATGCTAACACCGCTCAGCTCTGTGTGTGTGTGTGTGTGTGTGTGTGTGTGTGTGTGTGTTGTACCTCGGTGTTTTGAGATGAAGCTCTGCAGCCTGACTGAACCGAGCACAGAACGGCCTCCTAACCACACGCACCCTCCTGACCCCACCCCCTCAATCACTGGCTGAATGGCAGATGGGCGGTCCCATGGGAGGGGAAGGGGTCGCCGCGGCAACAAAGACTATGTAGTGAATGGACTGAAATAAGGAGGGAGGGAAAACATGTACCCACAGAGACAACATGTGTCTCCTGTTAGCTTCTCTCGTCTCTTTCTGTCCAAAAGGATCCATCATGTGGATCTAAAGCTTTGGGAGAATCTATCAATAAACTTTATAATAAATTAACAAAATGCTTTGTTATTCTGTTTGTTCTGCATGATTGATTCAAAAATAAATAACAATTGTGTTCATTTCAATGTCTGAGAATAAAAAGCTGGTAAATAATTCATGAATGTATTGTCAGCATGAAGCAGCCTTAAACAGCATTTCTATGACTGATCATGAAATGGTTTTATTTACAAGCTGTGTGAGAAAGAGAGCAGTCTGGGTTACAGAATCTGCAGATAAACTGGATTTTTTTTCATATTAATAGAGACAACATGATTAAAGTGATAACATCTTATATTAGCAACTAGTATGATCAGTGCGGTTAGCATTAGTAGCAGTAAACATCAGTGTCTGCAGAGTCTTACCTCAATATTACTAAAAACTGCTAACATTTCCTGATCCACCATGAAAAGGTTTCCCTTGAAGAAGCTTCTTATTTAGAGATACAGAAAATACCAAACTTCCACAAAGAGGAGCAATGTAGGAAACATTTTAGCTGTTAGCATTTAGGTATGATGTGTTTACTGACAGCAGATTTTTAGCTTCCAACCAGCTGATCGATGGTAGATGCAGATAACGGGCAGATCTCCAAAGACACTGAATCCGTGGGCTCCAGCAGCTTCATGATGCTGATGTTAAACAGGACTTGTAAACCCAGCAGACCTCTATGTGTCTGGGATCATATCATCATCATCTCTGCCAATGATTCATTTAGTTCTGTTTGTTCTCAGTGACCAGATCAGGAGAATAATACCATGCTGATTAGAATAATTATTGTTCCTATGTGTGACACCACAGATCGTGCTTACTTACACACACACACACACACACATGTGTGGACAAACAGCATCACCCCCATACCCTCGACAAAGACTACAACTCCCAACACATTAATGAGTCCAGTCTTCAATACAAGCTGTCAGCTTCACAGGGGGGCGGGGGGCACTGGGGCTCAAAGCTCTACTGCATTCAGTTTTATTTATTCATTTTAATTTATATTAATGTTCTTTGATATAAAAACTAATATGTATTATATGATTTAATTACTGTTATAATTATTATTACCTACGGCATTAAATTGTTTTGTGTCACAGAGATATTAGAAGATGAAACAAATAAAACAGACGTTTCTCTCATACAAATACCCACCGACACACACACACATACACACACACACACACAAGGGTAGTGTATTCATATCCTTATAGGGACCTTCCATTCATTGCTGCAGCCTCACCTGTAACCTAACCTAAACTCAATTCATACATTAGTCCTAAACCATTAACCCATTCGACCCATTTCTCGTTGTGTGGACCAGGAATAATGTCCACACAATGTTATATATAGCCTACATGTACACACACACAAATACAATACTTTGGATCTCTTCTTTTTTTCCACATACTCTGGGTCAGAACACAGTAACAGAACCTCTATCCTGCGGCAGCAGAACCTCACCTCTGTGTCAGTATCTACAGCAGGAAACAGCCCAGCTGATTTCAGAACCATTCACAGTACCTGATCTAAGAAGCGGTACAGCTGCACGGCCCGCTCAATGTTCTGCCCGGTGCCTTTGACCCGCTGAGAGAAATCCTGCAGCTGAGCCCAGAATGAGTGAACTTTGACCTCGTAGATGTGGAGGTCTGGTGAAGAGACGTCATCCCAGCGCTCTAGACGGGTCAGCAGAGCCTCGCCCTGTTTACAGTGGTCCTGAGGGCAGATGTACGGACAGCCAGGTCAGAGACAGAACCACCGGCAGAGATTTAATCCAGCTTCATCAGTTGCTACAGCAGTCCAGAGGGGACATTTTACATGAATCTTTGTGTGTGCCATACATATGCTGTGGTGTGGAACTCCTTGAAGTCCTGCTGCTTTCGGTTTAAAAGCTCCAGAGAATCTGCATGTTCATTCAGAGTCTTTAGATGAACCTCACCGACCTCGTCCAGCCAGGTCCTCACCTGTCAGGAACAGGTAACACAAAGAACAGCATCAGGTCCATCTGACTGAATCCCCCAGGGATCCGTAGAAGAACATGATGAGTCCGTTACATTCATATGCTGTCTGCATACGGTACTGGTTCAGAACATTCAGTAAAATATTTACTGTGCTGCATACTCACACTGAGCCTAAATGCTGCAGATCATCCAGCTTAACGCTGTGAAGAACCCAGTGAACCTAACATCATCACCAAGTTGCACTTATTGTTACATAATAGAGCTGCATAGTACACTGAACTGTCACATCAATGTGTGTATTATTGCAATTAATGCAATACTTTGGTCTGTTCTTTAATTTACTGTGACTGGATTAATGTCCTGCATGTCAGTAATAGATCCAATCAGCGGGAGGCACTTTGACTGTCCTGGATGAGCTCACTAACAGACGTAGAGACATTATGACAACAAAAAGAGCAACAGGTGTGAGGAAAATTAAGTTCAGTTAAACCAATATGCTCATCACCATATTCAAGAATAATATTGCAGTTGTATGTTTTCCTAATTTTTCCTGAACCAGAACCCCAAAGAGTCGGACCGTCTGTGGAGTCGACACACTGATTTAAAACAAGTCAGTCAGCTGCAGTATGCAGCAGCACCAGCAGAGGGCAGAAGGGAAACAGCAGCAGAGTTCAGTAAATGTGACTGAGGACAGTGATGCTCCGCAGCAAAGCTTCATCCACTGAGGCTGAGCTCAAACTGAGGATGGAATTTGGTTCTAACTCTGCTGACGGTTCCGACTGGACTTTAAAAGGTGAATAAAGGAGTGAAAGGCTGAAGCCAATGTAGGAATGAAGAGGAGTTAACCTGCATACTAGGTTTCTGCAAGTTTCAGGAAGTTTTAAGACCCTGCAGAGTGTGAACTATGAGATCAACACTGAGCATGCTCAGTTTCACCTGGCTGAAGCCCTGCTCCAGGCTCCTGAACTCCACGATGAAGCTGAGCTCCTGCATCTTGGAGTTGGACAGAGTAACCAGGCGGTGCAGCAGCTCGTCCACCTGATCATAGAGAGATGATACACTTTCCACCGCCGCCCGCTGCTCCTCCGACACTCCGCTGACCTCCTCCCTGCGCAGCCATGCCAGAGAGGCCCCGCCCTCCTGCTGCAGCTGGACCAATCGAATGTCTTCCAGGGTGCTGCACATCACTGCTCTGTACTTAGACAGCAGCAGCTCTGCATCCTGGCAGAGAGAGAACAACAATGTCTCATATGTCCAGCCAGAGGTGGGCTAGTTAATTTCACATACTGGAACCTAATCTACAGCAGATTATACAAATAGATACAAAAGTCTCACACTGACCCACCAGTGCTAAAGCTTGAATCAGAACTTCAAACTGTTTCATGATCATTGGTTTAGAAATGTACAGTTAGCTTCACCATAAATATTTCCCAAATGAAACAGAGCAAAGCTGTGAGTGAAATAATGGAGCAGCGGATGGATTATTGTTACCTCAGCAGCAGCAGGTAAAGGTGTGCCCTGCAGGGTGCTGATGGTTTCCTGCAGCAGATCGATGACGTTTGTGCACTGTTTGGTGAGCTGTTCAACCCTCTGATGATCAGAAAAACAAACTTAGATTTTAAAGAAACCTGTAAAATCTGCACAAACCTGTTGCACATTTCAACAAAGCTGCAACTCTTGTTTTTAAGCTACATGGCAGCAGAATCCTCCAATCACTGCTGTAACCGTCAATGTGTGACGCTGTCACTGTTCCAGAGAGACAGTTGTGCTTCAGTTCAGAAGAGGCTGGAGAACCTTCATGACAGCAGCTGAACCTGATGCTGGCGATGATGATGAGGAGGAGGAATAAGTTTCTTTACACGTCGAAGATGAAGCACAACTTTAAACAGATTGAAATGTTAAACTGAAGTATTAAAGAGAAATTTAGAAGTCACCCAAAGTTTATGTTGTAACTAAAATAAGCCTTCATTGGATGTTTAAATTATTTAAAACTAGGTGAGCAAGCAATGATCCCAGAGGAACTCCAGACATAATTTCTGCCCATAAACACACCAAATCACCGACATTGACCTACATGGGTAGAGTGTTCCTGAAAGAGAAGCAATGAGGGACACTTCTTGTCTTTTTCATCTTGTTCAGTAACTCCTATTGCCTCCCAGTAACACATCTTTCAGCTCCATTAGCATGTAGGGATGAAGATCTGCATCCTGCAGGCTGTGTTGGAACACAACTTCTAAGACCATTGGTCTGGTTTCTGTTTTCGGACAGGAAACAGCAGGACTGAGAGGACGCTGCACCTGTTTGAGACACTAAATCCACAAGTCTTGGCTGTCAGGTTGAGAGCTTTCAAGTGACATGGTCCAGTAGGTAAGTGAATGTTTCTGGAGCAACTTGAGGCAAGAGAACTACTTCAGCCCAGAGCTGCATTCCCACTGCAGACTGATGTGATGCTGATGTGAAGGGAGACTATAACCTTTCACATGAACATGAGGCCAGATGACAGCAGCTGTTTAAGCAAAGACAAATGGTTTAACTGGTTGGATACTGAAGCCAGAACGATGGAGGTGGAAACAGATTTATGTTGATTCTGGTTCTGAGGGACCAGAACCACGAGAATAAAGTAATTCTAAACCTGGAAGATCTGCTCTAAATCATCTTCATGTAGATTCATCTGCCTGAAGGTGTTAATTATTAGATAAGACCTTCCACACTGTGAACAAACACATGGATGTGTGTTGGTGTGAGTACTGACCGATCTGAAGCTGATCCAGCTGCTCTGACTGAAGCTAAACGACCCTCCGAACTCCTCAGGAAGCTGCTGGAGCTCCATGTGCCTCTGCAGAGACTTCAATGAGCTCAGCACCTCCACCTGTATCACGTACACACACAGAGTGAGCATGAACCTGTGAGCAGCAGTGAGGAGTGGGATCGGGTCCTGATGTTACCTGTGCAGGAGCAGCTTTGTCCAGACGCAGTGATGAGTCTTTGTTAGCCAGGATTAAAACTGTGTGGATGGAGCCCGGCATGTCCTCCTGCGCATTCGGACATACAGCAGCAGTTAGACGCAGAACATGATGAGAGCCTTGGTTCTTCCAGTGGCTGTAAAATACTTTCACTTCATGTTATCGGCAAGCGGGAATACTGCTGGAAAGCTGTAGGAATGCTGCTAAAATGCTGCTGGAAGACTGGAGGAATGTTGCTGGAAAACTGCTGGAAAGCTGCAGGAATGCTGCTAAACAGCTGCTGGAAGACTGGAGGAATGCTCCTGGAAAACTGTTAGAAAGCTGCAGGGATTTTGCTGGAAAGGTGTTAGAATGCTGCTGGAAAGCTGTTAGAAAGCTGCAGGGATTTTGCTGGAAAGGTGTTAGAAAGCTGTAGGGATTTTGCTGGAAAGCTGTTAGAATGCTGCTGGAATGTTGCTGGAAAGTTGTTAGAAAGCTGCTGGAAAGGTGTTAGAAAGCTGCAGGGATTTTGCTGGAAAGCTGTTAGAATGCTGCTGGAATGTTGCTGGAAAGTTGTTAGAAAGCTGCTGGAAAGCTGTTAGAAAGCTGCAGGGATTTTGCTGGAAAGGTGTTAAAATGCTGCTGGAATGTTGCTGGAAAGCTGCTAGAAAGCTGCTGGAATGGGAACTGGTTTATATGGGGATCAGAAACTGGTCTATAATTGGATAAGATACTAGTTTATGACTCTTTTGATTACATGTATTGATCCGGTTCTGTTGAACATAATCTGCCGATCATGTGACCCTCCTCTTAGTGGTCTAGACTCACCTGCAGAGTCTGGAAGGCAGGGAAAATGGCAGATCCAGGAGCAGCCCGCCGCACATCCACCAAAACAGTCAGCCCCTTTGCCCGAGCCTCCATCCTGTTTCATACAGGAAGTGATGTCAGAGAGAGAACAACCACCTGGGTCAGAGTAGTGATTCGGGATCAGCTGCGTACCTGAGGGTGGAGATGTAGTAGAGCAGGAGGCGGAGCAGCTCCACACGGTCACAGTCTGGGTTCAACCAGACAGGGTTCGAGGTGGAGATGGTGAGTAGAGCTCGTCCTGCTCTGTCTCTGGTTCCTGATGGAGACGCAGACGGCTGATCAACATGTCAGGGACACCACTAATGCCTGGTTCACCTGAGAACCAGGCATTCATATCAAAACCTGAGAGACCTCACACATGACGGGAAACAATCGCAGGTGTAACAGGTTTGGTCCGGCAGTGTGTAGGACCAAACCAAACCACGGCTGGCGCAACACACCAAGAGATTTCACTCACGAACATTCAGAAGTCAGACAGAGAATCTCACAAGACCTCTCAAGATCACCTCGCTGTCTGATTGGTTGTACGTGTCTTTCAAGAGGCTGGATGCTTGTTTGTGTTCTGGGAACACTCCACAGGCTAGGATATCAGGCCAAGACAATCCAACATGTGGAATATCCCCGATTTAGTCTGTTCAGGAACAGACTAAATCCCTCTTAACATTATCTAGCTGTGTGAAACAAGCATAAGCTGATTTGGGTCTGTGTGACCTGGTTACCTTGTAAATGTCTAAGGATCACTTTAATAGTCAGTCAGTCAGTCAGTCATTTTCTACCACTTATTCCATAGTGGGTCGCGGGGGAGCTGGTGCCTATCTCCAGCAGTCTATGGGCGAGAGGTGGGGTACACCCTGGACAGGTCGCCAGTCCATCGCAGGGCAACACACATACAACCACACACACACTCATTCAAACACCTAAGGGCAATTTATAGTGACCAATTAACCTAACAGGTTTGCACGGTGGCGCAGTTGGTAGCACTGTTGCCTTGCAGCAAGAAGGTCCTGGGTTCAATTCCTGACCAGGGGTCTTTCTGCATGGAGTTTGCATGTTCTCCCCGTGCATGCGTGGGTTCTCACCGGGTACTCCGGCTTCCTCCCACAGTCCAAAGACATGCCTGTTAGGTTAATTGGTCACTTTAATGGTATAAATATAAAAACATGTTTTAAACATGTTTTAAACATGTTTTAAACATGTTTAAAACATGTTTTAAACATGGCCTAAACATGGAACATGTTAAATCCCAGGAACACGGCGGATCAACAACCTTAACTTTTACAGACGTGTCGTTTATGTTTACCATTTTTCTGCTGCTTACCAGGCAGGCACACAGCTCCAGACCTCAGCAACATGACGTGGAACCTGGACTGGGAGGACTGGGAAGACTGGGCCGGGGCAACTAATGGATTTTCTGGTTCTTCTGGACTGGAACCAGCACTGATGTGTGAGTGGTCAGGGAGACACTCACAAGTGGAACCTGCAGAGAGACATGGTGACTCTGAATCACCTGATTTTCACTAGAACAACCTAGAGATCCAAATCAAACACTTTAGTCAGCAAGTCCTGGAAAGTCCTGGAGTTCACAGTAGACCAGGATCGACCGCATGGGTCATGGAGTTTCATCACTCCTACATGATTTCCAGAGAGCCACCATAGATCCATAATCTAGCGAAGAACATCATTTTCACCTTGTGTTCTGCTGTTGGTTCCTCAGAGACCTATCGGACCTTCCAAAGTGTGTTCAGACACCAGAAATCTGGACAGAACCCTGGTTCCCAAACATTTCAACTGTCTTCGTTTCTATACTGGGAAAAATACCCAAAGCAAGGTCTGAAGATATGTAAAAGCCTGGAAGAAAACCTCCAGTGGACAATGTGGCTGGAAGCAGATGGTTCAGTTCACTGCAGAGAGATTAATTTCTTTCTGATAATCCTCGATGCAGCCTGAGCAGAGATCAAGTAAAACAGAATGACCATGTTAGAGCAAACAGAACAGAACAGAACATGAGTGACAGAACCAGATCCTTGATCCAAGCAGCTGAAATGAGCTCCTTCTGTAGGATGAGATAAGAAGAGGAACATCCTACACCCAGCTGGGAGTGATGCTGATGCTCCTCCACATCATAAGGAGTCAGTTCAAGTGGTTGGACACATGATGGAGACCACGACACAACATTATGACCTCTGCACAAACTACTGCTGTGACGGGGTGCATGGCAGAGAGTTAACATCAACAAGGCAAGTTGGTAAATTTCCAGATGTTCTGAGATTGACCTAAACGCAGCTGAGGGATACTTTCTTTATTTGAAATAAAACCAATAAATGTACAGAGGAAGTCTGACAACAAAAAGGATGAAAGCTGAATCTAAGTCAAGAAGAAAGCTCTGACCTTCTCCTGATCTGTCAGGAAGTCAGGAGGACTTTCTCTGACTTGGAGCTCAGAGCAGATCGTTAGTGTTTGGAAACAGCGTTTATAACACAGTCATCATCCTGAACCCAACAATCACACAGTGAGTTAGGAGGAGTTAAGGATAAATGATGAAGAGGAGGAGTTAGGGACAGGTTAAAAAGACAAAAGACGGATGTAAAAAATGAGCGATTCAGCCAATCAGAGGAGGAGGTGAATCAGGAGAGCAGAGGGAGGGTGATGGTTTGTGGAAGAAAAGCATGAATGGGAGAAAGACTGAGGAGGAGGAGGAGGAGTGTGTACCTTCAGGCTGATGATCTGTGGATCTTCGTCCAACATTCTTGTCACAAAGCTGCTCCTCTTCTTTCTCCTTGTACATCTGGTCATCTCCATTCCCCTGTCCTTCAATCGACACAGGAGGAGGATGTTCTGTGTGATTTTCCCCAGAGTGTGCTGGATCTTTAGAATGATAGTCCTGAGGTTGTATCTGGTTTTCAAAATAAAAGTCCACAGATTGTGTTTGTATTTCCTCTGACTTCGCTGGATCTTCAGAATGATAGTCCTGAGGTTGTATCTGGTTTTCAAAATAAAAGTCCACAGATTGTGTTTGTATTTCCTCTGACTGCGCTGGATCTTCAGAATGATAGTCCTGAGGTTGTATCTGGTTTTCAAAATAAAAGTCCACAGATTGTGTTTGTATTTCCTCTGACTTCGCTGGATCTTCAGAATGATAGTCCTGAGGTTGTATCTGGTTTTCAAAATAAAAGTCCACAGATTGTGTTTGTATTTCCTCTGACTGCGCTGGATCTTCAGAATGATAGTCCTGAAGTTGTGTTTGATTTTCATTTTTAAAAGAGTCATCAGGTTGTGTTGGATTTTCTGAATAGTCCTCAGGTGATTGGTTTTCAGAACAAGAGTCCTCTGCTTGTATATGTTTTTCAGAATAAGAGTCCTGAGGTTGTGGTTGTTTTTCAGAATAAGAGTCTTCCAGTTGTGTTTGTGTTTCAGAATAAGAGTCCTCCAGTTGTGATTGTTTTTCAGAATAATGGTCCTCAGGTTGTATCTGGTTTTCAGCATAAAAGTCTTCCAGTTGTTTTTGTGTTTCAGAATGAGAGTCTTCCCATTCTGTTTGTTTTTCATAATAAGAGTCCTCCAATTGTGTAGGTTTTTCAGAATAATAGTCCTCAGGTTGTATCTGGTTTTTAGAATAAGAGTCTTCCAGTTGTGTTTGTGCTTCAGTGTGAGAGTCCTCCTGTTGTGTTTGTTTTTCAGAATAAGAGTCCTCCTGTTGTGTTTGTTTTTCAGAAGGATAGTCCTGGGGTTGTATCTGGTTTTCAAAATAAGAGTCCACAGGTTGTGTAGGTTTTTCCTCAGATTGTGCAAGATCTTCAGTATAAGAGTCCCATAGTTGCGTTTGATTTTTATTTTTTAAAGAATCATGAGGTTGTGTTAGTTTTGTTGGATTTTCAGAATAGTCCTCAGGTTGTATCCAGTTTTCAGAATAAGAGTCCACAGGTTGTGTTTGGTTTTCAGAATAAGAGTCCTCAGGCTGTGTTCGTGTTTCAGAATGAGAGTCCTCTGCTTGTATTTGTTTTTCAGAATAAGACCCTATAGACTGTGATTGTGTTTCAGAATAAGAGTCGTTAAAATGTGTTTGTTTTTCAGAATAACAGTCTTTGGTCTGTGATCGTTTTTCAGAATGAGAGTCCTCAGGTTGTGTTTGGTTTTCAGAATAAGAGTCCTCAGGCTGTGTTTGGTTTTCAGAATAAGAGTCCTCAGGCTGTGTTTGGTTTTCAGAATAAGAGTCCCCAGGCTGTGTTTGTTGTATGAGATTTTCAGAATAAGAGTCTTCAGATTTGAGGACTCTAGGTATAGTTTTAAACTCCTCAGGGAAATCATGCCCAGAATTTAAGCCCTCTAACTTATTAGAGGGTCTCTGTAGGTAACCAATTTCAAAATAAGAGTCTTCAGACTGTGTCTGTATTGTGCTGTCAGAATAAAAGTATTCAGAGACATTTTCTTGTGTCTCATTTTCAGAAGCATGGTTGACAGGATTTGACTTTTGTGTGATATTTTCAAAATAACTCTCAGACTGTTCTCTTTCTATGATACTTTTAAACTGGAAGTCCCTTGGATGTGTTGTTTGGGTCATATTTTCACAACAAGAATCCTCTGGGTTTATTTTTTCTGTGATATTTTCGAAATAAAAGTCTTCTGGGCGTTTATTGGTAGTCATGTGTTTACAGCAAGAGTCCCCTGGGAATTGTTTCATGACAGCTTCAGAGTAAGAGTCCTCAGAGTGCCTTTGTTGTTCATTTTCAGGGTAAAGGTCTATATCTATGTACTCTTCACATCCTGTCTTCTTCTCTTCAACTTCTCCTTCCTTCTTAACATTCATCACTTGCTCCTCCTTTCTTTCCTGACTCTGAACCTCCTCTTCCACCTCCTCTAACTGTGCTTCATTTCTATTACCTTCCTCACTCTCCTCCTCCTCCTCTTTGCTCTGACTCTCTGTCTCCTTTACCTGCTGCAGTCGTTCCTCCCTTTCTCCACATACTGACTCCAAACCCTCAGATCTTCTATTATTTGCCTCCTTTTCTTCCTCTTTTCCCTGCTCCTCCTCTCCCACCTTCTGTTCATTCTCCTTACCTTCTCCGTGATGTGTGCAGCGTTCAGGTTGAGCATGCATGTTAGGACTTCCTCCTGAGGTGGTACCTTCTGTTTGCTCCTTGACCTCAGGAGGAGCAGAGCAGGTGATGGGGGGACCAGAAGATATGTGGAGAACTCCAGAGGAATCCTGACTGAAGTTCTCCCCCCGGAGTTTGCAGCATTGTAGAGTGTGTGAGCTGACCTCCGTGCAGAAACAGGAGTGTGTGTTACTGTTGAAGTGGGCTATGGAAGAGGGTGTGACAGTAGTAGAAGGTGTCCTGGTGTTCTGAGATGTTTCTGTGCTGAGCTGATGTAGGTGTGTGTTGGTGTGAGAAGTACTCTGTATTTCAGTGTGAGGTGTGAGTGTATCAGTGTGTAACTTGGTGTGTATTGTGGTCCTGGTTCGGTGCTGCAGACTGATGGACTGGGTCAGGGATCCTTTCTGGGGGGAGAAACGAGTCAGCACCGGCAGCTCGGTCAGCTCCACGTACTCCCCCTCCGAGTCTTCATCATCACTGCTCACTGTTGACTGGTTGGGTTTAGCTGGAAATGGGAGGAGCTTCACATCCTTCTTTGAGAGGCGTGGATCATTTTTGTCCTTCAAAGAAGACTCCCTCTCCTGGTTTGTGGTGGTCCGTGGCCGATTGATGAACTGAGGGTAAACCACGTCCTCCCAGGGGACCCTGAAGACATCTCCATGGGCGGAGAGGACGCAGCGCTCCAGCCTCGTGGCCCCTCGCCGCTCCCTCTCTCTGTTTACAGAATCCAGCCAGGCCATGCTGAAGAGTGAGGTCAGAGCTTCGAGCGGCACCTCCTGCTGCTCGACATGACGGCTCCCCGCTGAAACGCTGCACAGGAGCAGACAGGGGTTGACGGAGACGCTGCTCCTGCAGGAGGCGCTGTGTGCTCCACAAGCTAGAGTAGCTGCAGCAGGAGAAACCAGCAGGTAAAAGTCTCCTGGATGGAGGAGGTGCTGGTCCAGAGGACAGAGCTGAACGACTATCTTGTCATGGATGCACAGAGGCCAGCCTTCATGACGGAACAGCAGACCAGAGAACGGAGTCTGGAGGGTGGAGGAGAAGGGAGGAGACAGAAGAGAGTAATTTAGTTATCATGTCAGACTTTTTTCCTCTTTGGCAGCAATAAAATCTGAAAGCTGCAGATCCTGTTATGATGATTGGGCATGAATGATGAAGGGGTGGAAGGTCAGACACAGGAGAACAGTGTTTTCAGTCCACCTTAACTATTCCACATCAAACCATCTTCAGGATTTTTAATCAGGATTTTCTGACCGACCCACACAAAGTAGAGCAGAACACCGAAGAGGAAGAAAAATTATTGTTTTTAACATTGTTATTGATGTGAATCCAAAAACTGTGGTGTGCATTTGTAATCAGCCCCCCGAGTCAGAACTCTGCAGAACCACCTCTGGCTTCATGTCCAGCCGCTGGTCTTCTGCGGTTTGTCTGCAGACAAAGCTTTGAACATCTACAGACTGAAACTTTTGCCCATTCTTCTTTGTTAAACAGCTCAAGCTCAGTCAGACTGCATGAAAAAACATCTGAGACCATGAGTTTTCAAGTCTTACCCCAGATTCTCAGTTGGATTTAGGTCTGAACTTTGACTAGGCCATTCTAACACTTGAATATACTTTGATCTAAACCAGTGGTTCCCAACCGTTTCCTGAGAGCTCCCCCTTCTCCACCTACAAAATACCCTCCTGTCATCTGTTGAGCTCGCATGTGCCCTTGTGCATGTGTCTATGCGCACACAAAGAAACGCGTGTAGTCGTAAATTTGCGTATATGTGCAGGCAAACGGCCAATTGAAAACCTGGCTAAAATAGTCCAGATATTTGATTTTTCTACCGCCTCTATGTTGATGCTTCTGCACTGGGATCAGATTTCTGTATGAATGTCAGAGAAACCAAACTTTTCCTCAACACTGATTTCATTTCTCAAAGCATGACCGATCCCCGCCGCGAACTCATCTGATGAATGTTGCACACCTGTGCACCAAGATCCAGACATGAACCCCTGCACCACACCCTACAAGCCCCGCTTTGTAGTCCACTCCCCTGCTGCCCACATGAAGCTTTAACAGCTCACTCCAATCATAAACATGGTTAGATTCAGGACGCTGCTTCACCATGTTGGTCTTATTGTAAAAACTGATTAATGACCTGTTGTGAATTGGCGCCAGATAAATAAAACTGAATTGAATCTTAATGGACTGAAATGGTTTAATTTTGCTCCTAATGAGGCAGCTACACGTGTAAAAGCAGCATTTGATCCAGTAAAAGTTTTATGTAGACTTCTGATCCTAGACAAGGATAACACTAAAGTGAAAATAGTGATATTTAGCAATTAAAGGCTTTCCTAAACATGTCTTTAGTCCAATTTTAAAAGAATCCAAACTCTGGACTCCTCTCAGCTCTGGAGGGAGGTTATTCCAGAGCTGGGGTGCCACAGATTGGTTCTGAGCCTGGTAGAAGGGACCTGGACGAGACGGCTGATGGACGACCTGAGGGTGCGGGTGGAGGATTGGAGTGAAAGGAGTTCTTGTAGATAAGCTGGACCGTGGCCGATGATTTATAGGTTAGCAGAAGTTTATATTGAATCCCAAATGAGACTGGGAGTGAAGGAAGAATACAATTGAAATGGGTGAGACATGGGTCATATTTGCATACTTTCATGAGCACTCTTGAGGCACTGTTTTGGATATACTGTAATCTTTGTTTTAGGAGGAGATCCTCGTAGAAAGTCCGTTGTATGCATTTGTGTGCAAAGTGTACCTTGCCTTGTTTGTTCTATAAAGAGAATAGCTGAACTTCTAGTTTCTCTTCTCAGGAGGAGCAGAGAAATCTCCATGTGCTCCACCATCGTTTGAGAGAACAGAGCAGAGACACAAAAGAACACAGAAGCACTGATCCAGGAGTCCTTTCTATGGGAAGGAAAAGTAAAATGTTAAAGGCAGCAGTAGCTTCTTTAGTGGCTTCATCTAGGAGAGAAACAAACCTAAGCAGATCAGACCCAGAAAACCTTTAGTTGTCCAAATAAAAACCTTCATTTGTCACAATACATGATTCTCACAGCGCTGCCAGGCTTCTCCAGGTGAGGAAGAGCATGATGTAGTAGGAAGATGACTACTCCAATGTCAGGGGAGCCCACAGTGAAGCAGAGGTGTCCTAGATAAGCTCTCAGGATGTGGAGCATGAAGACATGCTTGGCTAGAAAATCTAAACTAGCATTAGAAGCCATCACCTTGAGTGTCAACAGAAATGTTCCCTCACTACAATCATTAGGTCAGAACCAGTGACATCAGGTCAGTCAGAGGGTCTCCAGAGTTATTTGACAACATGGATGGCGAGATGTTCATTCTGGAAGTAGAAAACCACAAGATTTTGTATGACACCACATCCTGTTTGTAAGGATGACAGCAGAAAGGAGGAACAGGGTGAGATAGCGATGTTGAGTTTATCCTGCTTATTATCATATTAAATAGTGAGTGCAGCCTGTTCACGAGGCTCCAAGTACAGAGACACTCAGCAGTATTCATGCTGGTGCCTTCTGCTATCTGAATGATACACTATATCACCAAAAGTATCTGTCTGTTTACTTCTACGTGTACATGAAGTTTGGTTACCTCCTGTTCTTAATCTATGAGGTCCAGTTTGTTAATGGACTCACCGTTGCCAGCAACAGCAACTTTAACTGTTCTGTAAACATCTTATATATAATATAATCAGTCTGACAGAGAGAGGTATCCCAATCATTGTGGTTTTTAGTATAACAATGACCATCAGTGAGACCCTTTATGAGGTTCCTTGAGACGACATTGTTGTAAATAAGCGCCGTTTAACTAAATAATCTGAACTGAAACTATCTGTGTAGTTATGCTGCTATAGGCTTAGGCTGCTGGAGGACATAATGACCACTTTCAACCTCTTCGCTACTTTCTCATACTACTCTCCAATTTTGCATTATTTGCTGTTATTTCAGTTTTTAACTTTGTTCTCTTTTCTCTTTCTCGAAGCTACACCTGGCCTGACTCTGTGTCTACCTGTGACACCTTTCTGGAGAGGGGAATTGTCCGAGCTTCTGCTGACAACAACTTAATGCTCACCCTCTACCGATGATCCACATAGCCCTGTCTTTCAGTGTTTAACCCTTTCTCTCTCCTAGACA
This sequence comes from Girardinichthys multiradiatus, assembly GCF_021462225.1. Classification (NCBI taxonomy): domain Eukaryota; kingdom Metazoa; phylum Chordata; class Actinopteri; order Cyprinodontiformes; family Goodeidae; genus Girardinichthys; species Girardinichthys multiradiatus. The sequence continues at coordinate 48,607,289 of NC_061797.1, read as the reverse complement.
TGGCGATTGACTGAGCTTCTACTGTGACTAACTCTATGTGCTCTCTTTCAGACTCTAACCTTGAAAACTGGCTCAGAGTTTATCTGTTCTTTCTTTCTAGGTGAAACGACTAAAGGAGCTGCATCCATTAACATTTACTTTTCCTTCCCATAGAAAGTACTCCTAGATCAGTGCTTCTTTGTTCTCTTTGTGTCTCTGCTCTGTTCTCTCAAACCACCAGTCGGTCGTGGCAGATGGCCGCTCACACTGAGCCTGGTTCTGCTGGAGGTTTCTTCCTATTAAAAGGGAGTTTTTCCTCTCCACTGTCGCTACATGCATGCTCAGTATGAGGGATTGCTGCAAAGTCAACGCCAGTGACTGTCCACTGTCTCTACATGCTCATCCAGGAGGAGTGAATGCTGCAAGTCACTGACTGGATGCAATCTGCTGGGTTTCCTTAGATAGAAAAACTTTTTATCCAATTTGAGTGAATAACTGAATCTTACTGCACTGTTCAATGGTTACGATTAATTGGAATGTATGAACCTGACTGTTGTGAAGAACTTTGAGACGACATGTGTTGTGAATTGGCGCTATATAAATAAAACTGAATTGAATCTTCCAAGGTTTGGGAGTGTGTTCATAGTTAGAGGAGAAACCCAGAACTGCAACCTCGGTTCTAATTCATCCCAAAGGTGTTCAAGAAGGTTGAGGTCAGGACTCTGAGGAAGCTAGTCATGTATCTCCACCCCTGCAGCCATGGAGGAGATCAGAATTAAATGATTTGTTGCTGGGACCCAATACTTCTAGCTATATAGTGTACGTTGCTAAACTAATTTTCATGATCTCAAAGTCCAGCTGCCACTGCTGTTGTTGGATGTATGAATTAATCCTAAAACACATCGAGTGTGAATTACTGCATGGATGATGGAGCAGAGGCAACGCGGTCGGCGTGAGTCAGCGGGAACTCTGATAGGAACTGTGAGAACTGATGTAAACCATTATGAGCCTGGCGGAGGATACAAAACGACAAGCAGAAGCAGTTTCATTGTTCTGTGATTTGGACGAGAAAACAAAGAATTAAATATCCGAAAATAATTTTTCTGTTTTCATAGAAAGTGCTGAAAACCATGACTTGTTTTTCTCTCGGATCATAATTCTGCACTACTTTGTGTCGGCCCGTCACAAAACCTGAAGAAATGATTCAAAGTTCAAGAGTGTGAATACTTTGGCACTGTGTAGTCAGTGGGTAGGGACATGGGGTGGAGAGCAGATAAAGAGACAGATGGATACTGAGAAAACTGGGACAGGGTGGACAGTTATCCTCAGGAACTCACACAGGCATCCTGTTGGAGGTTCTGCAGAAAGTGCTTTGAAGGAAGCAGAAAGTGGATGAGGTAGTGAAGACCGTCTCCTCTGAAGCAGCTGTCCACCACGCTGAGGACCTGACACAGGAGGGTGGGGGACGTGGCCTGGAAGGGCGGGTAGACGGCTGCCAGAGCTTTCTGGATGCAGCGGTCCAAAGACTCAGAGTCCTGGAAGGAGACAGAACAAGGTAAACATTCGCTGACTCTGAACCTGACTGGAACCATTCAATGTTTCAACTTGGAAGCTTAAGGTTTCTCTGAGGAGAGTTCATTCAGTCTTTCCTGAGTTTTTGTGATCGTCTGATCTGGAATCAGCAGACGGTCTCTAACAGTTCTCCTCTTTGCCCATGACTGACAGCAGGTGGACCTGCATAGAGCTACAGCCCAAAGACTGGTGCAGGCTTCCAAGTGAATCAGCAGGCTGTCAGCACACCTTCTGCACCTTCATGAATAAACCCTGAGGTGGTTAAAACAGCAGATTTCTGATCAGGCATCCTGGCTGTAAATGATGCTTCTAGCACTTCACCAAGAGTCAGAATCACCGGAGATCCCACAGCACCAGGAAGAGACGTTGGCTAGAAACCAGAGCTTCACCAGTCCAGCATGATGAAACAGAACCTCCCAGGCTCTGACCCCTGCTGCCTTTATCACCAAAGTTCAGGGCTTTGAAACGCAGCAGTAGCTCTGCTGTATATAATGTTAGGCTTTGAACTGTGAAACACTATGAGGGGGGAGGTGAGGAAGGAGGAGGCGCATGGAGGACCACCCACTCTGAGTTCAGCTCAATAAAACCACCTGTTTTTTTTTATTCAGATTTACGGCACTCATTTGCAGAGCTGAACCTGAGATCAATAACAACCTATCGATTAGGAGGAGGTGAAAGGTCAGAGCAGACCACTTCAAGCTGCTTCCTGAGAGCAGCCTTCACAGAACAGGAAAACTGCTGCCCTGACAGCAGTAATATAAAAACACACAGCGCCCCCCACAGGCTCCCCTGTCCACAGCAACTCACAGCTGAGCAAGGACCAAGGGACGCCGTGAGAGTCTCCACAGTTCATGTCTAGAAAGACTCTTCAAAACCTCCTGGAATTCTCTTCAAATCCACAAATGTCTGAAGAAAGAAACTACAACTCCCCAAAAGCACTTCACTCCTAGCCAATCCCAGAGTATCACCTCCTGCAGCATGTGAACACCTGGCCATTAAATCTTCTCATCAGTTGAATTCTGACCTTCAGATTTAATATGGCTGCTGCTCAGACATAACACAGGGAAAGCTGCAGTATAAACTGTGTGTGTGGAGTTCTGGTAGGCTGTATGTCAGTGAACCAGCAGCACCTTCAGAGACTGGAGCAGATTATGGGTCTGGTGAGGGATTTAAAGAGGTTCCTCTGCATAGAACATAGCCTACGAATGGAGGACATGAGAAACAACTGCTAACATGTCCAGGTCTGACTGTCCAAGCAAATTCACCCTGAAAGCAGATCATAAGATGCTAAAAGATGTCTCCAAAAACCCTAAAGTGTCATTATGGGACCTTCAGCAGGTTCTTGTTACTGTTGACATGAAAGTTAACGTCTGTCCACTTAGAAAGAGGCTAAACAACTTTAACTTTAATAGGAAGTCAGACAGGAGGAACCTTTTGGTCTCTAAGAAGAACATAAAGGTCAAACTGAAGTTCGCCAGAGAGAACGTAGATGAAGATCAGAACCTCTGGAACAATGACAGAAGAGTCTAAAACTGAGTTATTTGGACACCAGAGCAGAGGACATGTTGGACATGTATCAAATATGGCTTTACAGGAACAGATCCTCACACCAGCTGTGAAGCATGGACATTACTTACATGGAGAAGACATGAATAAAGGTGGTTTCATTTAATATAAATGGCATACATAACCTGATAAAGGAATGGCAAGTTTTGTCTAAACTAAGAAAGTTAAAATGTCAATGTTGCAGGAATCCCACCCAGATGGTTCTGAACAAGTTGAACAAGACGGGTTTAAATCTGTATTTTCTTTCCCTCGGCTCAGGGAGGCGAACAGGGGGGCCATTTTAATTTCCAGTGCCTTGCATTATGAACATATTAACATAAAGACAACAAAGGTAAGTTTGTTACCGATTACTGATAAGTTTTATTAATGTCTATGCACCACCGGAAAGCGACGGGTGATTTAATAAACTTGGCAGCAAAAAAGTCAAGGTAAGATTTTAACGTTTGACTAAAACCAAATATGGATTCATCAAATAAAAAATCTAACACAAAATGGAGGCTAAATACAAACCTATTAAACAGTTCAACTATTAAAGAAAATATGAACAACGAAATCAAAAGGTACTAGAATGAGAAGGATAATGGAGAGGTGGGAACAACAATACTTTGGGATGCTCTGAAGGTGATCATCAGAGGAAAGATAACATTTTCTAGCTTCTTCCCCACATTTCTCTTCCTACAGTCGCAGGTGAACAAAATAAAAAACATCAAGATAGTGAAAGAAGAACCATGATCGGTTATTGGAAAGCTGAAAGGAGGAAAATCCCTGCGAACGGATGGTTTTACATCAGAGTCCTACTTTATTAATAGCGTTCAACGCTGGAAGATAAAATAATCACCCCATAATGGAGAGACGCAATTATTTGAGAAATTCCTTCAGAGGGGAAGAATAAGTTGAATTGTGGTAAATATCGAGAGTGTGTTCAATATTGATAACACATAAGGACCAAACAGGCTTCATCAGACCAAGACAAACTCAGGACAACATCAGAAAACATTGCATATTTTGAGTCATGCAGTACAACAACATAGAGAACCTTGAACTGAGTTTGGACGCGGAGAAGGCATCTGACTCGGTCAGATGGACCTTTCTATATATAAAGTGATAAAAATGAACAGACATCAGATTCATTTACTTTGGAAAGAGGTACAAAGCAGGGCTGCTCTGTTTCACCACTCCTTCTTGCTGTTTTTGTAGCGCCTTTAAGTCAGTGGATGAGGCAGAGACCCGATAAATCAGGCGTTCTGACTGCATCCAACGGACAAAAGCTGTCCTTGTTTGCGGATGACTTACTGTTAACTACAACAAATCCAGCTCAGACGTGACCTATACGTATAGAGATGATTGAAGAATATGGTTCACTGTCAGGTTACATGATTAATATTAACAAGACCCAGGTCTTAACAAAGTAAAATACAGCCCACCGATGCTAACCTCAAAGTTAAAATTAGACAGCGATGGAATGCGATCGGTTTTGTTAATTTATATTCCAGAATAGAATCGGGTAGGATGAACATTCTTCTGTGCTTGCTGTATTTATTTCAGTGTCTACCAATCCAGGTACCAGAAAGGCAATTTGTAGAGTGGGACAGATTAATATCACAATCTATCTGGCAAGGGAAGCAAGCCAGAGTAAGGTACAGTTGAAGAGGGAGAAAGGTGGACTGGGTCCTCCCAACCTACAGGTACATCAGTGGAAGGAATACCTCTAATATCTGTGTTAATAAAGAATTACAAGATGATTCCACATGACTCAATGTTGCACACAAGGATGGACTCTTGGAAATAGATTTGGTAATCGGATTAAAATACTCAGGCTGTGTGCCTCTGACTCAGGTTACAAACCAAACAAGAATGATTGGAGATTCAAAGGATGGATCCCAAGAGGATTAACCACTTAATACACATTTATCTAGAGGGGGCTGTTCTGGAGTCTTAAGGAACATTGAAGGTCTAACAGGCTGGAAAAGGATGTCTTCTACAGATATCTGCAGGTTAGGACCTATTTCAATCAAAATCTATGAGAAACGAGGGAAACAACTGAGCCAGGATGTTTTGCTGTGTTTCTGTCTTTGTTAAAATCAGGATCAAACACTAAAGTTGTTTCTAGGCTCTATAATGGTTTTCTATCGTTGAAACAGGGTGACCCACACCGCATAAGAAATAGGTGGGAAAAAGAAGGAAATCTGTTTATTTCAACTGGAAGCTGGGAATAAATACAATGGATGACCTCAAGCTCCAACACATGGAGGGAATTGTGTTGGAAAAACATTGTTTGATTTGTTCTAACTCTCGCTCAGACAAAAACATCAGGGCAGTGGAGATACCCGCTGGAGACTCTGTGGGACAAATAATGCAAATCACTGTCATGTTTTCTGGGGCGGTCCAGTTATCAAACTAATCTGGGACTGGAAGCAGTTTGTGAACATCTAAAGAACATCTTTACTGAGAAAATCCCTTGGAAGTGTGAAGCCTTGTACTTTAGGGGAATTTCATGCGATAACTGGACTCTGAAAGACAAAAAGCTGCTGTCGATGCTTCAAGTAGCAAACAAAAAGACTAAAACATGGCTAAAACCTGAAGCTCCTACTAAACAAAATCTTGCAGGACATTCACAATATGGAGAAGTTGTCATCCTCTATTAAAAGGTGAAAGGGAATATTTTTGCAAGATCTGGTCAAAATTGACAGAATATGTAAAACCTGTAATCTCTGTGACTTGAATATGTCGGTACCATGAAAACACTGTCATGACATCCTTTCTTATTTGGGTTCATGTTAACTTTCTCTCTCTCTCCTCACTCACTTGTTACAACTGTTGTGTTATTCTGTTACAACCTGGACTGGCAGTTGACATCTTCACGTTCACAGAGTGATCTGGACACTGAATTGTACTCAAGAGAGAATTTCTGTATCACTTGCTTCTCCAAATAAACATTCAAATAAAAATAAAAAATCAACCAATACAATCAGTTCATTGACATGATGCTCATAACCATTCAACAGACTGTCTGCTTCACCACCATAATCAGCTTTGACAACAGACCCTGTTCAGAACCGAGTCACACCAATGAAATCCCTGTTTTATTCACTGAATGTCCACATCATATCAAAACTCAGCAATAACCCAGACATCCAGTTTCTTGGATCTGTGGAAAATGTTTTCAAAGATCTACTTATTCAATGGGCTGTCCTAATTTCTCACATGGCTGTAGAAAACCAGTAAGGCCTATGTTGTTACAGTTAGGGTTGATGCTTTTAAATAAACTGGTTCTGGTTCTGCTGGTTTGGATGAATACTCAGCCGTCTGTCCCTGCAGGGCCATGATTCATTCTCCCCCTGATGGCAGAACCGGTTCCTGCAGGGCGTGGAAGAGCAGCAGTAGGTTAGCCTCAACATGTCATAACATCAGTCTGCAGGACATGAACTTTGCTCCCTGATTTGATAATCTGATCACACATGTGTAACTCCGGTCTCCATGCTGGTTAAAAGGTCACGGCTCCCTAAAAGCAGCAGCCCTAATGATGAAACCTCAGGAGACGTGAGCTCTACGTCCTGACAGTGAGTGGTGAGAGAAGAGACCAGCTGTCCCTGATTTGGGATCAGCCATAGAGTAATGTGGTTACTAAAACATCTCCTCAGAGGAAAAGACACCTTCTGTCCTCTGCATGGACTGAGTTAAAGCTTCTCTGGAATAAACAAGGCCAACGCCATCATGGAAGAATGTTAGTGCTGCAGGATTGTGTTTTTGTGCCAGTTTTGATAATGTTGGTAAGTATAAAATGGTTTCCAGGACTATTAAAACTGTACTTGATTACAGCTCTGGTGAAACCATGTAGATCAGCAGCAACATCACTGACAGCTCGCTACAGAAAGGAGAGCGGAGATGTTCCAACCACCAGCAGTAGCTTTTACAGCGTGTTGTTTGTGCCTCCAGCAGCCTACAGGCTTCACACAGAGCAGAGATACCTGTAGCTTGATGGATGAGCTCTTCTCAGTGCTCTGGTTATCTGTTAAACTGGTTACCAGCTTGGCCAGTTTCCTGTTTCTGCCTCAGACATACCGCAGATAACCTGAGATTCAGCTTCCTTCTAACCTTCACAATAAAAGCTTGAAATCTGAACTCCTACAACATATATTATACCTCATTAAAACATCTCAGGGAGTCCTCTCTGCAACAGTGTGGATGCTTTGTGTTCAGGCTGCAGACTGTAGTTTGTCCCCAAGTGTAACAACTTCTAGAGACCAAATGTCGTCTAGAACCAAAAGGAAAAAGTCCAGTTCTTGTCAATTAATCTCTTAGGATTGTCCCGGGTGACTGAGATTCTCCACCAGCTTATTGATACAGCAGCAGTGTAACAATGAGTCGGCAGAACAAATTTACATCAGATCCAGGTTAGTGTGACCCACAAACCATCTGTAGTTTACTGATGCATCAACCAGAGAACTTTCTTTATTCTCAACATCAGTACAGTTGTTGGACTGATCTGGGCCAATCACAGGAAAACAGCCACCTTTAAATTGGTGTCCGATTAATAGCTTCTTCTGGTGTTTAAAATGTCTGTTCATCAAGCCCCCAGTCAGGTGGAAAACTGTGAAGGTTCTGCTGCTACTGGAAGATCATCAGCACCAGGAGTCACCTGTAAGGACAACGCCTGTAGCAAGAAGTTCCACTGGAGCAGCACAAGACCAAAACCTGTAAAGAGCTTCCTCTTGTAATTATCTGTCATTGTTTCCCAAGCTTACTGGGTTTGCTGTGGCATGCTGCAGCTCGTCTGAAGACACTCATGTTTTCTTCACAGGGATTAAAGTTTCTTCTAACTTTATCACATTCCACGGATGATGAGCAGGAATGAAAGCAGAGGCACACCTCCACTCTGCTGCAGGGTAAAGCAGAAAAGCAGGAGATGATGCTTCCACAGACAACAGAGCCAGGATTGTTACTGACAGGAAGGCTGTTGGGACACATCCACAAAAACACAATAAATTCTCTAACGGCACAGGATCCAGTGGGATGTCTGCTGTGAAGCCAGCCTCTCCTCAGAAACCTGGACGCTGACACCCCCAGTCTGGAAGCTCAGGAAGGTTTGAGACCTTCCTGAGCTTCCAGACAACTACAACATCCCTGAACAGCTTCTGGAAAGATACACAAGAGATCTCTGAGCAGAAGCAGATCCTGATGGAGCTTCATAGAGACTGGTAACAGTTTGTTCCTGCAGCAGCTGGGATGTTCTCAGTCTGACACAAACCAGCAGGTTCTCTCAGCAGTTCTGGTAGAATAATGCAGCTTCCTGACTGGGACTGTTCAGCTGACGATCCACCTGTTTCACCATAAACAAGCACTGATCTAGAGTCAGTAAACATAAGCGGGCTTGCTGTTTACCTGCTTAGTGGGATTTAATTTCTCTGGATCCCAGTGCAGTTCAGAACTGGAACCAGCAGTCCTGAACCTTCCAGTAGAACACTGCTAAGGAGGACCTCAGAGTCAGAGTCAGCATGGGTCTTTGTTGGAAAGCTTTCTCCGCCTGTTGTCTGTGTGTCAGCCTCCCCTGGTGTGTTTTTACACAGCTTCACACCTTGATGTGAGCCTTCAGCAGCTGTAGCCAAACACAAACCTCTCACTGTGAGAGAAGACAAAGACCTTTTAATATGAGCGGCGCCACACAGCTGAGAGAACAGAGCTGTGACCTCGACACAGGCCCAGTTTCTACAACAGCCGATTAGATTTGGAGGTTTCTCACGGCGGAGAGCTGACAGACTCCCACAGGAGACACAACCTTAACCTCCTCATGCTGGGCAATAAGATGCAGCCAGCTGTGAAAGGCAGCAACATCAACGCGCTTGCAAGCTGAGGCCTCTGTGGAGCTACAGAGGTAATCAGGCGCCTCCTGTGGACCACTGAGGACTCTGAAAGGATGCAAAGAGTCCCCAAGGACATTCACTGCCAAGATCTCCACAATACGATGTTTGCTTCCTAAAGGATTCCTTCAGCTGCACAAACCGACGTGGTTAGGAACAGGTCCTGACCCGACTACTTGTAAATGTCTTAAATCTTAGTAGCCTTAAACTGCAGGTCAGTCAGTAAACTCACCTCTTCCTCCTGCTGTCTACATGCTGAAAAGCTGGACTAACATCAGCTCTGTTTTGATACGACTTATTGATAATTCAGATAAATGGTGTAAACAAAACCTCGAGAAGATGTCCCGCTTCAGAAACGTTGAGTTTTTATTGGAACGCTGTGAACCTTCTGCAGATTTCTGCACTGCTCTTCTATTTTCATGCAGACCAACAACTGTTGAGAGGCGGTGAGCTGATCATTAAAAACTATGCTTGATGATGATACCTGAGATTAAGCCAGGAAAGCCCTGTTAACAACGGAGTTAGTTTTCCAACATGCTGATGGATTTGTAAAACTCTTCAACAAAGTGTTCATTTCAATGGCCCAGCAGGAGTGTTAACAGGGCTTCGCTCAGAGCTGCTCTGACCCTTTAAAATCATTGATCAGTGAAACACTGAGCAGCGTGTTAGAGAAGAAACTAATACTGTAGAAGCAGAGCAGTTCTCAGAGTATTCATGAAGCAGAAACTTGGAGGAAAGGTGGATCTTCAGCTGCTTAGATGAAATTGATATCACATGTTGCTGCAGTAAACTGGTCCTGTAGGACCTTCAGTGCTGCTCTCCCCACAGTCTGAAGGATTTTTACATCCAACACAAACTGAACAAAAATGTCCATTTGGCTAAAGCTTCATTTCCTTCTTTTTAATTTATTCTGAGTGGATCAAAGTGAAGATCTGAAATAGGAGTTGCAGGTTTAAGTCCTGCTGAAGTAGGTCAGAGGGGGAACCTCTTCTAACTGGTTTTAAATTCCAGCAAGGGGGTGTTTTTCCATATGAGCCATGTTGGAGCTGTCAGGGTTCATGTTTCAGGAGGAATCCTGAGGATCTTTGTGCTGCTGTCTCCTTGGTTTCAGAGCAAGACCGATCAGTCCTGACAACACAGTACTCAGCCACCCTGGACAAAGGTTACCGCCTGCCTCTGAACTTCCAGATCAATAAGGGCCAGCAGGTACAGAGCTGGAACTGCAGAGGCAGCTGACCCGACAGGCAGCGTAGAGACAACTTCCAGAAGGACGGAGAGCGTGTTGAACATGATCCACATGGTGAGGCCCCGGCGGTTGCAGGAGGAAGCCAGTCTGCACTGGATTTACTGGAACCACAGAGGCTTCATCAGAATAATAGACTGTTCTGAGTGAAATCCCAGCATCCATCCATCAGACTGAGCCCAGTACCTGAACCTTCCTGCAGCGCTTCAACAAGCCTGAACAGCTCCAGTTTACAGACAGACTGAGCGTGAACACATCCTCATCGCTCTCAGGTTAATCTGCCAGGACTCAGCTCAGAGAGGCTCCAGGTACTCCTGGATGATTGCTGGTCTGCAGCTGCTCAGGTGTGGACATAAAGGACAGCAGACGTCCGTCCAACTGGCTTCATATAATATTGGCAAACAGGTTAGATTAATTATTGCAGCCCAGCAAAATATGCATCCAAGCAACGATTTGTGATGATGACTGCAGCTTAATGCCATGCATGATTTTAATTTGAATGTTAGCCTCTTAGCTAATACTGAGAAGTAGCAGAACTCTGCGGAAGTGGATGGATCACTAACGGACCCACAGACTGTTTGGTTCTGATTACCTAGAGTCGCCCTGACAGCTTCACCTGTACAATGAGTTCAGGACCAGCACAGACCAGGTCAGTCACTCTGGAATCAGTTAGTCTGGAACCAAAACCTAATCCAGACCGGGTCATCGGACCTGATCAAGAACACAGTCACAGAATAGATGGGATTCCAGCTCGGACTGGTGGACCAGAACATTATGGTCTGTTCTGAAGATAGCAACCATGAAAATGAGCAGAGAAGACCAAGCATGAATGAAGCAGTCTTACTGTAGCCATCAGCTAACAACCTGTCAGTAACAATAGAACTCAAACCCAGCCCAACATGCTTTACTGGCATCTGACTCAGAACCAAACCATCCACCCTTTGATTTAGGATTCAGCTGCCAGCAACCAATCAGAACTTCTTCTGGTCTCTGTGGATCTTCTCACCTGTGCTCTACAAATGTTCAGACATTTCTCATGTAGATCTCATTTTACAACGTTACACTGGGAAATCTGTCAGAACTATTTTACTATGACTGTAAGCTAAACCCACATTAGTTCTGGTTCCGCCAGCAGGTCTCAGCAGGTTTTCTTCAGTCTTCAGCACGCCCAGTTTACCTGACGTCTCCATGGTAACAACCCTGTTCAGGTGTGTGTGTAATCATCTGAATGAGTCACTGTTTTTACTTCTTCTGTTTATAAAGCGAGTCATTTCTGGTTCCTGAGTCACGTTTGAGTCCATGTTTTGATTCTGCTCAGTTCAGTCCTCTGAACCACACAGGCACAGCGGGGCTCTACAAACGAGTATTTATCTTAAACAGAGTTTAAAACTGCACTTTCCACTGGTCCCTAAATGTATCTTGAAACCTTTGTTTTGGATCTGTTAAAAAACCGTCTGAAAGATAGTATAAAAGACAAGATAGGCAGATAATGCTGAGAACAGAGCATTCTGTGTTTCTCAGACTGGGTAATAAGCCATGAGGCAGATACTCTGCAGATACTGATGGACCTCCAGGTTCTGTTATCCGTGACTCTAGGATTCAGACACAGAGGAGGCTACAGGTCGCAGCAGGAAGTCTGTTCTCTGCTAACAGAAATGTTTCTCCAAAAGTCAGCAAGAATTACTAGAAACTTTCAGTGAATATCACAAATAAATGTCAACATCTGCACTTCAAAGGGAATTTATTTTTAACTAAATGAAGTCCTGAATATTCATGCATTTACAAATTATATTCAGAATGTGAAACATGATGAGGTTGAACTGGAAATAGATAAAAACAGATTTCAGTTCAGTCATGAAAGCAGCTGCTAAAGTTAAACAATCTTTCTATTATACGCTTCAAGTATAACAGAGACTTTAAAATGACGCACTGAGTTCATACTGCGGTTAAAACGAATCTGGTCAGCTGCATAAAGTCTGCAGATCAACATGTTAACCAGTCACACATTGATCTAAACGTTCTCATCCACACCTGCTAACGCATCCACCGTCTCAACTCATCTGCTGACAGAAAACACTTCATCCAAAAAGCCTTGCAGAGCGTATGCAGCTACTCCACTTCGTACTGCTTATTTAAGAAATGTGACAAACTGGTTAAACAGACTGAACACATCCAGCTGAAAGTTAACTGACTTCGCATTAGCTGCAGGGAGAGGGAGTGGAAGAGACAGGTGGAAGCTGATGGAGGACAGGTGGAAGCTGAGGGTGGAGGCTGAGGGAGGAGGCTGAGGGAGGACAGGAGGAGGCTGATGGAGGACCGGTGGAGGCTGATGGGGACAGGTGGAGGCTGATGGAGGACAGGTGGAGGCTGAGGGTGGAGGCTGAGGGAGGACAGGTGGAAGCTGAGGGTGGAGGCTGAGGGAGGACAGGTGGAAGCTGAGGGTGGAGGCTGAGGGAGAACAGGTGGAGGCTGATGGAGGAGGCTGAGGGAGGACAGGAGGAGGCTGAGGGTGGAGGCTGAGGGAGGACAGGTGGAAGCTGAGGGTGGAGGCTGAGGGAGGACAGGTAGAAGCTGAGGGTGGAGGCTGAGGGAGGACAGGTGGAAGCTGAGGGTGGAGGCTGAGGGAGAACAGGTGGAGGCTAATGGAGGAGGCTGAGGGAGGACAGGAGGAGGCTGAGGGAGGAGGCTGATGGAGGACAGGTGGAAGCTGAGGGTGGAGGCTGAGGGAGGACAGGAGGAGGCTGAGGGAGGAGGCTGATGGAGGACAGGTGGAGGCTGAGGGTGGAGGCTGAGGGAGGACAGGTGGAGGCTGATGGGGACAGGTGGAAGCTGAGGGAGGACAAGTGGAAGCTGAGGGTGGAGGCTGAGGGAGAACAGGTGGAGGCTGATGGAGGACAGGAGGAGGCTGAGGGAGGAGGCTGATGGAGGACAGGTGGAGGCTGAGGGTGGAGGCTGAGGGAGGACAGGTGGAGGCTGATGGAGGACAGGTGGAAGCTGAGGGAGGAGGCTGAGGGAGGACAGGTGGAAGCTGAGGGTGGAGGCTGAGGGAGGACAGGTGGAGGCTGATGGGGACAGGTGGAAGCTGAGGGAGGACAAGTGGAAGCTGAGGGTGGAGGCTGAGGGAGGACAGGTGGAGGCTGATGGAGGACAGGTGGAAGCTGAGGGTGGAGGCTGAGGGAGGACAGGTGGAAGCTGAGGGTGGAGGCTGAGGGAGGACAGGTGGAGGCTGATGGAGGACAGGTGGAAGCTGAGGGAGGACAAGTGGAAGCTGAGGGTGGAGGCTGAGGGAGAACAGGTGGAGGCTGATGGAGGACAGGAGGAGGCTGAGGGAGGAGGCTGATGGAGGACAGGTGGAGGCTGAGGGTGGAGGCTGAGGGAGGACAGGTGGAGGCTGATGGAGGACAGGTGGAAGCTGAGGGAGGAGGCTGATGGAGGACAGGTGGAAGCTGAGGGTGGAGGCTGAGGGAGGACAGGTGGAGGCTGAGGGTGGAGGCTGAGGGAGAACAGGTGGAGGCTGATGGAGGACAGGAGGAGGCTGAGGGAGGAGGCTGATGGAGGACAGGTGGAGGCTGAGGGTGGAGGCTGAGGGAGGACAGGTGGAAGCTGAGGGTGGAGGCTGAGGGAGGACAGGTGGAAGCTGAGGGTGGAGGCTGAGGGAGGACAGGTGGAAGCTGAGGGTGGAGGCTGAGGGAGGACAGGTGGAAGCTGAGGGTGGAGGCTGAGGGAGGAGAGGTGGAAGCTGAGGGTGGAGGCTGAGGGAGTACAGGTGGAAGCTGAGGGTGGAGGCTGAGGGAGAACAGGTGGAGGCTGATGGAGGAGGCTGAGGGAGGACAGGAGGAGGCTGAGGGAGGAGGCTGATGGAGGACAGGTGGAGGCTGATGGGGACAGGTGGAGGCTGAGGGAGGACAGGTGGAGGCTGAGGGAGGACAGGTGGAGGCTGATGGAGGACAGGTGGAAGCTGAGGGAGGAGGCTGATGGAGGACAGGTGGAAGCTGAGGGTGGAGGCTGAGGGAGGACAGGTGGAGGCTGAGGGTGGAGGCTGAGGGAGAACAGGTGGAGGCTGATGGAGGACAGGAGGAGGCTGAGGGAGGAGGCTGATGGAGGACAGGTGGAGGCTGAGGGTGGAGGCTGAGGGAGGACAGGTGGAAGCTGAGGGTGGAGGCTGAGGGAGAACAGGTGGAGGCTGATGGACGAGGCTGAGGGAGGACAGGAGGAGGCTGAGGGTGGAGGCTGAGGGAGGACAGGTGGAAGCTGAGGGTGGAGGCTGAGGGAGGACAGGTGGAAGCTGAGGGAGGAGGCTGATGGAGGACAGGTGGAAGCTGAGGGTGGAGGCTGAGGGAGGACAGGTGGAGGCTGAGGGTGGAGGCTGAGGGAGAACAGGTGGAGGCTGATGGAGGACAGGAGGAGGCTGAGGGAGGAGGCTGATGGAGGACAGGTGGAGGCTGAGGGTGGAGGCTGAGGGAGGACAGGTGGAAGCTGAGGGTGGAGGCTGAGGGAGAACAGGTGGAGGCTGATGGACGAGGCTGAGGGAGGACAGGAGGAGGCTGAGGGTGGAGGCTGAGGGAGGACAGGTGGAAGCTGAGGGTGGAGGCTGAGGGAGGACAGGTGGAAGCTGAGGGTGGAGGCTGAGGGAGTACAGGTGGAAGCTGAGGGTGGAGGCTGATGGAGGAGGCTGAGGGAGGACAGGAGGAGGCTGAGGGAGGAGGCTGATGGAGGACAGGTGGAGGCTGATGGGGACAGGTGGAGGCTGAGGGAGGACAGGTGGAGGCTGATGGAGGACAGGTGGAAGCTGAGGGAGGAGGCTGAGGGAGGACAGGTGGAAGCTGAGGGTGGAGGCTGAGGGAGGACAGGTGGAGGCTGAGGGTGGAGGCTGAGGGAGAACAGGTGGAGGCTGATGGAGGACAGGAGGAGGCTGAGGGAGGAGGCTGATGGAGGACAGGTGGAGGCTGAGGGTGGAGGCTGAGGGAGGACAGGTGGAAGCTGAGGGTGGAGGCTGAGGGAGAACAGGTGGAGGCTGATGGAGGAGGCTGAGGGAGGACAGGAGGAGGCTGAGGGTGGAGGCTGAGGGAGGACAGGTGGAAGCTGAGGGTGGGGGCTGAGGGAGGACAGGTGGAAGCTGAGGGTGGAGGCTGAGGGAGGACAGGTGGAAGCTGAGGGTGGAGGCTGAGGGAGAACAGGTGGAGGCTGATGGAGGAGGCTGAGGGAGGACAGGAGGAGGCTGAGGGAGGAGGCTGATGGAGGACAGGTGGAGGCTGATGGGGACAGGTGGAGGCTGATGGAGGACAGGTGGAAGCTGAGGGTGGAGGCTGAGGGAGGACAGGTGGAAGCTGAGGGTGGAGGCTGAGGGAGAACAGGTGGAGGCTAATGGAGGAGGCTGAGGGAGGACAGGAGGAGGCTGAGGGAGGAGGCTGATGGAGGACAGGTGGAAGCTGAGGGTGGAGGCTGAGGGAGGACAGGAGGAGGCTGAGGGAGGAGGCTGATGGAGGACAGGTGGAAGCTGAGGGTGGAGGCTGAGGGAGGACAGGTGGAAGCTGAGGGTGGAGGCTGAGGGAGAACAGGTGGAGGCTGATGGAGGACAGGAGGAGGCTGAGGGAACAGACAGGAAATGTGACAGTGAAATATGGTGCTGAACTCTGCAGCCTGCAGCCAGGGGGCGCTCTGCAAGCAGTATAGTGGATGAAAACTGCTCTTATTGTTGGAAAGTAGAACAAAAAGATAAATTCATAAAAATATCAAGTAAAAAGACTAATAGCAAACGATTATTATTGGTGCAATAATCGATGACCAGAACTAGTCGCAGCAGCTGTAAAACAAACCGATGAGTGACGTCACAGGAGCTCCATCAGCCCATTAGAGTCAGATGTTCTCCTGACTGACATCATGTTGACATTCAGTGGTGTTAAAATCATAATCATCAGCAACCACCGCAGCTTCCAGTTCCTCCACAGTGGATTCCAGCTCACTGTGTGTCCCATGTTTTCACTGATGGCCTTCTGTTTGACTGTCCTCATCGTGCTGTCATGTGCTCAGACGTTCTACTGCCAAGAACGACTGCAATGGGATTTAAACACTTTCAATGAGCACTTCTATCATTAACACAACATATGATAACTTTATAAGTCTATATGGAGCATATAATTCCCTACCTTTGCCTGCTTCACATTAAGACTTCCCTCTCAGTTTGTCTCCCTATAACTCTACTGACATGCTAACGTAATGATACCTGCTGAAGACCCTGAGGAGGACCAGGTTTAAGGACATGTCCTACCTACAGCCTTGCCAGACACCTCACCACTGATCCATACCATTCAGATCTGGAGGTGTGAGGGCAGCAGATCATATTCTTCGGGATTTACAAAATAATGTCTACGCTTCATGAAGAATATGCTCCTGGTATACTTCCTGCTCTGGTCAACTCCTACAAGCAGCATGTCTGTTAATCAGTTGAATGCAGGCTAGCCCGACTAGTTAACCAGACCAGCTAATATCAGCTTATTATATTTCTGTTAAACTATAAAGATTGTAACAGCAAAATGCTTTACTACTCTGCAGTGTATTTAATATTTTTGCTTTTAAAATTAAAATCATGGTAAATAAATGTTATAGATTAAATTATTCTAACAATTTTAATTCACATTATATTATTTTATAGCAGTTGAAAACATTGTTTTAATCAGTCAGATCATGTTGTACATTTTGCATAAACACCATAAAGTGCAGTATTTTTCCTGAAGCCATGAGCATCTCCCTTATTTATATTTGTATTTAACCGATTATATTGAACCTTTTTCAGGTCAGGAACAACAAAGTCCTTTACAAGAACAAAAACAAGCTTAAAACTATACAAGAAAAGAGAAAAAAAGCATTAATATAACATGATTCAGCATAAAAGTGGTTAAAAGTTAGAATAAACTGGTCTTCAGCTGCTTCTTAAAACAATGAACAGAATCAGAAAGATGGAGGCAACACCTTCCACAGCCAGGGAACCACAGCTCTGAAGGATTCATCTCCTTCGGTCTTAAAATGTGTTGGTGGAACCATGAGCAGCCTTTGACTGGAAGATCTGAGACTGCGAGAAGAACTGTGGGGCTCCAGAAGGTCAGAGGTTTGGGCCGGGGTTTGACCACACTGCCTCTAAAGGTCAGGACTAAAATATTTAAATGAATTTTAAACCATACCAGTAGCCAATGTAAGGATAATAAAACTGGAGTAATATAATGTCTCTTTGGAGTGATGCAGCAGCATTCTGAACTGACTGAAGACGGTCGAGATCCTTCTAATTCAAACACATAGAAAGGCTGTTAACAATAATGAAGATGGATAAAATAAAAGCATGAATAATATTCTCTAATTCAGCTTTTGAAGATTAAAAAAATATCTAGCAGAATAAAAAAGTTTCTCATTAATCCACGAGAACGGCCGACCGATGACCTGGAGAATCAAAACTAATGCCAAGTTTTCCGAGGACTGGTTGCACAGAGAAGGCCAATACACCAAGGTGGTGCTTGAGTTCATCATCAGCATGGATATGATAAAAACCTCAGAAATCTGCCTTATTATTTGGCCTACTAAGAAAATAAACCAAAGAAACAGAACAGATCCAAAGACTGAGCCCTGTGGTACCCCACATGTAGGCTCTTGGAGTCTGATATGATCTGGATTTGGAAAAACACGGAATGTTCTGCCAGAACGACAGGAGTTAAACCACTCTAGACCCACACCTGATAGACTACATCTCAGACCCGGTTAATCAAAATACTGTGATCAACAGTGTCAAAGGTCCAGGAGAACCATAACAGCGGACGCTCCAGAGTCAGCTGGCATCAGAATGTCACTGGAAACTTGGAGTAAAGCGCTTTCTGTGGAGCTTATGAAAGCCAGGCTGTAAGTTATTAAGGATCTCATGTTTTTCCATAAAAAATGAGCTTTCCTGCTACTGCTTTTTCAAGAGGCTTTGACATGAGAGGCTTCTTAGAGATGGGTCTGTAATGATTAAGCTGTGTAGGATCCAATTAGCATTTTTTAATGATGCCTCGACAATGGCATGCTTGAAAGAAGCACCTGTTAAAAGTGAGGTATAACACACTTCTGTAGCACAAGGTCCAATTGCAGGAAACAACTTTTTAAACAACACCACAGGTACCAATAGATGTTTTCATTTAATCAACCAAAGATGACAAGTCTGACATGATTTCTGGATCAAACGCATTCAGAGACTGAGGAGGTGGAGAGCCAGAAACAAAGTTATGACCCACTGATGGACAATGCTTCCTCCGACATTATTGACTTTCATCACAAATGATTGAGATGCTTGAGAAGGTCATTCCAGCCAGCTTTAGAGGACACAGGTCGTGTAGGGGACACAGGGGGGGTTCAAACAGGACCTCACAGGTTTTCTCATTTAAAGAAATAGGATTTAAGAAATATTCCATTCTGGCTGTTTTATGAATTTATTTGAAGAGAGACAATTTTCCCTGCGGTGGAGCCTGTGAACCTCGAGGTTTATGGATTTCCACAGGCTTTCGACCTGACAACAGTCGCTTTTAGATTTCCAAATTGATTTCTTTATCCATGGAAAAGCTTTTTAGTGGGTACGAAGGCAATTTTCACTGGTAGCACTGGGATTAGAATACCTGAGCAATAATTATTATGACACTGTGTAGCAACATCAACATCAGGACACTCCCTTTGCATCTCACAGAACTTCTGAGCAACATCCTGAGTAATAAGTCTTTTCAGGATACGACGTTTAGCTGGTGATGGGTCCAAAGGAAAACTAAGGTTAAAAGTTACCCGGGTCTGGTTAGAGCTGTTCTACAGCTGAAGCTCTAAGAGATAGTACTGGTTTGCAGGGGTCAGGGCACAATAAGACCTGATCCATGGAAAGAAAAAGAGAGAAGCAAAGACAGGTTTGGGTCCTGATGCTTCACCTACGCAGAACAGCTGCTGAAGCTTAAACTGGTTCTGATAAAAAGCTGTCAGAACACCGTGTTTGAGGCTGTTTAGCTGCAGAGGACTCCGTGTTTTCTGATAGTCCTACAGCACTGAGCTTCGTCAGTACCATAGGACCTGCTGCTCCATGTTACCCCCCAGTGGAACCCAACACCCCTGCTGCCCCCTCCTCCAACACACCCAGTCAGGGCCGCTGAAGACTCCAGGCTGTGGGTCTGTGTGTTGCAGAGTGTGTAAAGGTCTTACCATGCTCTCTGCAGTGTGTTGTCTGGTGGAGTATATTCCAGTTTGACACCATGTTCCCAGTCTCTGTCTCTGTGTGGTCTGACCGTCTCTCGTGCTGTCAGCTCTGAACTGTGTGTTAAGCTCCGCCTCCCAGCTGTCAATCAGTCCTCCATGGACCCTCCCTCCTTTTCCTCCCCTCTGCTCTCTGTTGCTCCCTGCTGGCAGTGTGAGAACCTACATGTCTTTGCTGCAGCCTAAGTAAGATATTAAACCATTTCGATGACTAGAGGTACTGGCTTGTAGAACATGAAATATTCCAAACAGTAATGATTTCCTGACTTCATTATTGAACAGAGGTTCACTGTTTCAGACAAACATTCCTGGTACCTTTATCTTCCTCATTATTTGGACCTCTCTTCCATCATGAGCTCAGATCACAGGACCTCTGCTGGAACATTCAGATCTGCCTGGTGGGATAATTAGATTATCTGTGTGAATCAGACCAGTCACTCCTTCAGTGACCAGACACTGACAGCCTTACCGTGTCAGTCTCTGACTTCACATAACTGTTAAATGTTCTTTAATGTTTACTCAGCAGAACCTAAAGACCCAAATGACCAGTACAACAGATCAGGTTCTTATTTCTTCAACTGGAAACTGGTCTGTAGCACCAGAAACTGGGTCAGGTTACTCTGTAAAGATCCCGGTTCCCAGTCAGTAAATGCTTAACATCTCATCACAGACTGGGACTAAACTGGGACACCATTCACTTACAGTCAGGAGGATCTGTTGACCGAAGCTGGACTGCAGAGCAGCACCAGTGAAACCAGTGCTGGTTTCCATGGAGCTGCTGGAAGTCAGTGTGTGGTTTCCAGGAACTGTGAGAAAAACGTCTTTCAGAAGCTCTGAGAGGGAAACCAAACTGGCACCATCACAATGATGTGGCAGTGAAAAGGTGACAGGATCCTCTTTACTGGGAGTAGTGGGGCCGCTGGAGACACTCTGATCTCATAGTCTGTGTTCGCCGGAGCCTTTCTGCTGCAGGCTGAACAGTGGGACCATAGTAACATCAAACAGCTTCATGATGAGACATGTTTAAAGGAACAGTTCCACATTCCTGATCAACAAGATGTTTCCATATTCATCTCTTCATGTCTGAATCAGCTTCCTGCTGAGTACTTCCCTTCATCCCTCTGACAGCTCAGAGATCCTAACATGAGCTCCACCATCACAGTAACATGATCCCAGCAGAGGTGGCTCTGACTGATCTAAAGCCCTCAGAACAAGATGTTTTCTAACATCTCACAGCCTACTTCACAGCATATGATCCAACAGAAGAAGAAGAAAACCTTCAGCAGGTCAGCATGAAAGCAGAACTAGCAAAACCAAAATGTCTTTTTCCAAAGATGGCACTTCAATGGGTCAACAGATATGTGAAATCATTTCCTTTTTCTAATCTGGGGCAAATGGGACATGTTCTCCATGAAGTCACATGTTCCTGTTTCAGGTATCTGGTCCCGTCACAGGCTGACAAATCAAAGCTCTGAGGTCATCGAACCGGGCTCAAAATCTCGACATGGATTTTTTTTATTCCTGACACTAACCCTGTAGAAGAACCACAAGAAAAACCTGATGGTCAGGTGCTAACATGCTGTATGTGTTTACAGACTGTTCCCCATAACTGACTCCAGCTGGGCTGCATTTATTCTCCATGTTTTTATGTTGTTTTAGAGTATTTCTTCTACTGTACTTTAGTTAACTATTGCTTCTAAATTGTATTGATTCATTTATTTATTATAGATTTATAAGTTGAGAGTGAGCCAGCCGGTACTAAATGCATCTGAGAATAAACGTGAGACTAAGACACTAAGGTCTTTCTAACAGAAACAACCCAACAAGGCCAGAACCTGAGGGTCAGATAAAACCAATGAGCTTCTGTGAGGGAACACCTCCAGGTGTCCTATGAGGTTGTAAACCAGGACAGAGCTGATTATCTGACGAGGGATGCTGACAATGTCAGCTCATAATAAAACTGTGTCAAATCAAACCGGTTTGCGTTTCAGTCTCTTGAGGCCCGACATCTCTGATTGTCAACAGTTTTGGTTTCCTGACCCAAAATGAAACAGTTATAGCTGAGGACATGTCTCCAAATCTAAAACGCTGGAGAAAGAGCAGTAATAATCTGCATTAATGGCCAGATGATCTCTTCTTCATATCTTGTCTCCATAAACTCAATTTTCCAACATTTCCTCAAGTGCACGTTCAGTATAGACATTTTCAACCTCACAAGTTCTGAGAAATCTCTCCTCAACAAAGTCTGAATGTCCTACAGGACATCATTTTAAATTAATGCACTTCGGAAACAACAGATTCCCACTTTCACAGGGTTATTGCTTCCCACAGCTGTCTGTGTCAGAGAAGCATCCATGTTTCTCTGACTACATCTAGAAATGATTGCATTAAGAACAATGAGCTCGATGATTACCTGCATCGTTTAGGGTCACAGTAACGTCGAAGACTCTTTCATCTAGCGTAATCAAAGCTGCACACGAGGAGAACAATCAATAAGCAGAAAACCATACAGATGCTCAACTTCTGCAACAAGCACCACAGCTATGGGTCCTGATCAGCAGTTCTGGAGATTAACAACTGAAAACTGGGAAGCTTTTAGGGACACGCCTGAGTGGATTTACTGGCCAACCTTCACTGACGAGTAAACAGATCAAATCTAGCTGGAATCTTATCTGACGTTTGATCTGAATGGCGTCAGAATGAAAACACCGACTACTGAAAGCCCGTTATCATCTGCAGCCAGCAGACACACCTGAGGAGGACAGGTAAACACACCTGATCTACACAGAAGCACTGAGTCATCAGCACAAAGTCCACACTGAGACAAACTGGGACACATTGAGCTACATAATGAAGAGGAGGATTAAGCATTAGCTGCATGTGCAACACGTCCCATGGCTCTGAAGCCACCACACCATTCCCAACACCACAGGATTACTGCAGGAGTTCTGGAGGAACAATGAAGGAACACAGCATGAAACTCCACAACCACTTAGAATGAGATGGTCCAGATGGTTCTGGACTGTTGCTAAAAGAAACTTTTTTTTGATATCTTCAATTCTCAATAATTTCCAGAAATGAACTATTCTTTAATTTTGTAATATTGTGCTAAAAAAAAGGAGAAAAGGGATATTTACTATCCTGTAGTAGACGGAAAGGTCCAGGCTGAGATGACAGCAGATATTATGGTGTGGGCTCCATCCGCTGAAGCAGCACTGTTGTCTTTAATTATCTAATTAATCAGAGACTTTGCAATTAATCACAATCAAATAGCAATATTTGACAAAATAAGCGCTTGCCTGGTTCACACGGCAGGATTTTCAAATTGTCGGCTGATTTTTAACACCTGAGAGACCCCACAAGTGACGATAAAAAATCATTTCTGTCAGGATTTAATGGAAACTGTATTTTGTAGCTTTGCTTTCATGCTGTGGTTCCCAGATCCATGCAGACCCAGATGCAGTTAGATTCTAAATGTTTTTGTATCGGAACCAGAGATTAACCGTGGATGGTTCTGGACCATCAGCTTACTTTAGGGATCACCTAGAGACATTTTAGCAGAATCTGGGGTAGTTGGGGTCTTTGAAACAATTAACACCTTGTATTAAAATGATCATAACACTTTTAATCACTGGATCCATTTGGTTTACATGACAGCAGATAAGCCCGGCAGGAAACCAGAGACGGTTCTGTCACAAGAGAATAGGAATAGAAACTAAGAAGAACCACAAGCCCATGTTAACCAGCTGACGGATTTCATTCAAACGCGAACAGGAGGAGGAAATTAAAGGGAAGGATCCAGACTGGAGTTAATATCCGGTGAGGGAGCAGCTCAGGTAGACATCACATGAGAAGACATAACCACAGTGCTCTGACTCTGATTAGAAATGTTTTTCTGCAACACTGGTTCTGTGGGTCCACCAGCAGACATGAACCGTTCTGTCGGTCTGCTGCAGACACACGTCATTATCTTACACCCAAACCAGTAAAACTTGAACATGTTCCCAGAGCTGCTGTGGTGTGGAGGAGATCAGTGAGTGATCTGTAGACAGCAGAGCACCCAATGTCAGCTCATATTTACATACCCAGACCGGGGCCTCATGTACAACATGTCGGGCTGCACAAAACCTGCGGTACGCCATTTTCCACACAAAGGTTCGGATCCTTAAAATACGGAACTGGGGTTGCAGGAAGGTGCTGCTGTGTGGGTTCCTGTCCCCTTAGCTTTTAATGTCGAAATGTTTTTATTGTTGTAGTTCTATAAAGCACCTTTGAGTTCCTAGAAAAGCGCCACACAAATAAAACCTATTATTAATATTTGCCAATTTTATTTGTGATTGTGCTTTTGCTGACATTTTTATAAGACTTTTTATAGTAAAATATAATTTACTATTTACTAATCATAAACCCCGCCTAAAGGCTGAAAAAAAAAATGACACATCAACTTTCTGAGTTACACGCAGGTAGGGGGCGCTATATTTAATAACATCCTAAATCAGCTGTTCAGACGCACAAACGTCCCCCAAAAACACACAAAACAAAACCACCATGAAACGGCTCATGTCCAACAGTCCATTTAGAAAACAGTTCTCCTACAATCTCAGCGTGCCAGATCTCTAAAAACAAGAAAAGTCCGTTTCGTTTCACGCTTCAAGGTCAGCTAAGCACAAGAAATATTCAAAAATACTCTTGATTAATGTGAAAATGTTCCACTAACAGTTAACAGTGGCACAGCACAACCCTGGCGGCTGGAGGCAGGGCATCAAGGCATAACTCCAGCCATCAGCGAGTCCATGGAAACAAAACAGGTTTCATGCAGAGCAGAATGAGGACGGGCGGAGTAGAGCCATGGGGAGCTGGAACCGTTATTGGAAAAGAGGCGTTGTAGACCTTTGCTTCTCTGTGGATAACTTAAGAAAGTTTGATGGAGAAACATCTGCATGTCCAGCGTTTTCTTTGAGCTGTTGCCACCGTCAGGTTGTGGGGGTGGAACTGTGATTGTCTTTAGGAACATTTTTAATTGCAAGCAGCTCTCAGCACTGATCACTTTTTACTTTGAGTAGTCGCTGAGTCGGTCCCATTCTATTAAGTTCCTGCTGTTCCTGCTAGAACACGTGATTTTTGGTTGTGCAGGAGAACCACACCCGAAGGACTCATTTATCTATCTATTGCATATTGAAATGGTACATATTGAGGAAGGATGTAATGCCTCATGTTCGCTCAATTGTACGCTGATTGTGATGTACAAAGAAATGTTCTTGGATCAATGCTTACACACAGTTTTGTACATTTGGATTTCTTTGTCAGTACCTCGGGTTTCAGTTGCAAACCCACATGGGTCTTTGTGTATGAGGCGCCTGGTTTTCACACGCATCTTTATTAAGAAATGTTCCAAAATCCTAGGGGAAACACAGGATGGTTTTACTCATTCAAACAAACAAACAAAAGAAATAAGTAATGATGTGTTAATCACTAGGGAAAAGTTAGGACACCCTACACCCTAATAGCTACTGTTGAGGCCCATTGATAGTCATGGTTAAATGCACAGACGCATACAGAGTTGGAGTCTTCTGTGTTCATTTTGTCCATATTTTAGCCCATCATCAGGGAGCACGTGAATCCAAACACAACAAACAGAGCAATCCCAGCGGTAACCGTGGAGACAGTGTGCCACAGTAAAGCTTCATGCAATCAGCAAAAGAAATGAAAAACAAGACAAAGACAAGAAGAGAAATGGACAAACCTTCTAAATGCTGAATAATGATGTGCTCATCATGTCTACCTGATGTGAAACACCTGATAGCCATTCTAAGTAGGAATAAACGTGGGGGTTCATTCCCAGCAAGAATTTACATTTTTTGTATAGAATTTTGAAGAAAGTTTTGAAAGCGCTGCTCGGTGGCACAGTTGGCAGCACTGTGGCCTTGCAGCAAGAAGGTCCTGGGTTCGACTCCTGCTCGGGTGTCTTTCTGTATAGAGTTTGCATGTTCTCCCCGTGCACGCATGAGTTCCCTCTGGCTTCCTCCCACAGTCCACAAACATGACTGTTAGGTTAATTGGTCTCTCTACATTGGTATGCATGAGTGTGTGCATGGTTGTTTGTCCTGTGTGTCTCTGTGTTGTCCTGCGATGTCCAGGGTGGACCCTGCCTCTCGCCCGTAGACTGCTGGATAGGCACCAGCTCCCACGTGACCCTGTATGGAAGAAGTGGGTATAGCAAATGGATGGATGGGTTTTAAAAGATGTTTTCTTATGTTTTAACTGCTATTTTTTATATTAATTGACTTTCTCATTATTGTTAAATACAAATATGTTGGAAAACACGTAGGCTGTCAGAACTTGTTCTCCTTTTTACGAGAAAACTAAAATCAATAGTGGATTACCTAAAGCATGTGAGCCACCGCTCAGTGTGAACTCAGTAAGCAGGTTTTCAGAGTGAGTTTCTAGAGTCCTGCAGAGGGTCGGAGGGACATGATGGATCATGCTGTGCACACAGAGCTTCAACATGTTCCTGAACATTTCAGGACAAGTCAGAACAGAGTGAGACTTCCAGATGTTTCCTCACCAGAGAGAGAGGAGGTGAAGTCAAGGTCCTGACACACACACCTAGGCATGCAGTCACCTGCTGCAGCATCTGATCCGGCAGCTGCTTACGTTCATATATTGGAAGTCCTCTGGGAGAAGACTGAATGACTGACGGTATAAACCTGCCCTCTGTTGTAAACAAAAATGTCAGGCTTCTGAATAGTCTGTCCATTTCTATGCACTCAGTACCTGGTCTGGGCTCCTTTTGCATGAATTATTGCATCAGTGCAGCATGGCATGGAGGAGACAAGCCTGCGGTTCTGCTGAGGTGTTCAGGAAGTCCAGATTGCTTTTATTGTGGCCTTGAGATCATCTGCATTTTAGTTCTGGTGTCTCTCATCTTCCTCTTGACAGAACTCCATAGATTCTCTGTGGGGTTCTGGTCAGTCCAGTTTGCTGGCCAATCAAGCACATTACCACCATGGTCACTGGACCAGCTTTTGCTACCTTTGGCAGTGTGGCCGGTACCAAGTCCAGCTATAAAATGAAATCAGCATCTCCATAAAGCTGGTCAGCCGAAAGAAGCATTAAGTGCTCTAAAATGTCCTGGTACATGGCTGGATTGACTGAGGATTTAAGAAAACCCAGTGGACCAGAACCAGCAGATGACATGGCAACCCAAATCATTACTGACTGTGGCAACTTCACTCTGGACTTCAAGCTGCGTCGATTCTGGGCCTCTCCTCTGTTCCTCCAGACTCTTGGACCTTGATCTCCAAATAAAAAGGCAGAATTTACTTTCATCTGAAAACAGGACTTTGGGCCGCTGAGCAACGGTCCAGTTCTGGTTCTCCTCAGCCCAAGTAAGACACTTGTAGCCCATGTGTAGGATCTGTCTATGGGCTCCAGCCTCAGTCCACTCCTTATGAAGCTCCTCCAAAATTCTTGAATGAATCTTGCTCGACAACCCTCCGAAGGCTGCGGTTCTCCCTGTTGCTGGGGCACCTTTTCTTACCACACTTTTTCCTTCCACTCAACGTTCTATGAATATGCTTGGTTTTCAGCGTTCAGTGAACAGCCTGCTTTTTTTTAGTACTGACCTTTTGTGGCCTCCCTCGTTGTGGAGCGGATAATTATGTAAGCAATCAAGAAACATTTATATGAAGGCTTGGAATATTTCACTAAATCTATATATGAGTTTCTCTCTCTGAAATAAGGGACAGAATTATGAAATTTTCTATGACATTCTAATTTTTTTAGATGCACCTGTAAAGATTTAAAAGTAAGAAACAGTTGACTCAAGGTTATTGTATGAAAAATGATCCCAGTGATCAGTTTAACTTTAGCATCAATGTAAGCATTATTCAGTCCCTCCAGGAAGTTGTGATTTCACGATCGCAACTATTAATACAAATTCAATTATACATGAACTTTGTACAGAATCGCAAAATTACCAGTTATCACAATTCCTCTGCAAATCTGACCAATCACCAGAGAGTTTTCCATTTTCCTTCCTTCTTTTCTGACCTATTAGTGCAACATGGCTGAATTTTGACCAATCGCCTTAACCTCCTTCTTTTTCACTTCCTGTTTCCCCAGTTTCACGACGTCTCGGAAGCCGAACCTGCAAGATGAAAACATGTGACGCTAAACGCTCACATTTGCCATCAAACATGACGGCTAAAATGCAGGCAGGTCAGTTTCCCGAAGTCTTACACTAAAGTGGTGGAAAGTTTTTCTGCACGTGGTGGAACATAGACGAAAACCGTCGCTTGAAAAGAACTTCAAAACATACGAGGAGAATGGCTGAAAAGGCGGGAGCACAGAAACGGCAGGTTACCATGACGGAGGCTGTAGCATCCACGTCAGTTGCAAACCCAGGAAGGAAGGAAGGAAAGAAGGAAGGAAGGAAGGAAGAACTTCCATAAACATACAAAAGAAGATGTCCGAATGTGAGATTTCTGTCTCTTTGACAATGTAATAAACGTAAAAAGTCAGAAAGATGTACTCATCTGTATCTTAAGCTCTGTGCTTTGTCAGTGGTTTTGCAATTATGTGTGAAAAAAATAAAAATAAACAAATTGAAATATAAATTATATTAAAACATTATTGCTAAATGAAATAAGTGTTTAATATATACATTTATGTTTTTAGATTTGTGAAGACTGGCTTTCTACCTGCAGTGCAGTCAACATTCCTCTCTCTCAAAGTGATGACTCTGCAAAGCCAAGATTCCTGAGGGAAACCTTAATCAATGGAGAGCTATTCCAGGATTTCATCAACTTCAAGAAAAAAACTTTATTAAAAAGAAAAGAAAGCACTGATAGCACATTTGGCAGAGTAGCAGTATGTGGAGTGATATTTCTAGACGTGTTCTGGGGTTGCCTGGAAGAACGACGTGCTCTCCTCAGCCTCTTGGCCAAAAGATACAGAGATGCAATCAGAAACTCTGCTGATGCTGAACGAAGCAACAACATTCACAAGCTGGTGTTATCCACTCGAAGAAGATCAATCACAAACAACAATCTCAAAGCTTTGGTCTTCTTGTACCACAACCAGCGTCTCACTACATTGTGTTCTTTTTGCTCATGTAAAACAACGTGCAAAAAGAATATTCTATGAAAAACTATGTATATAAATTGGCAAAAAAAATTATCAATGAAAACTTGTTCTGATGAATACCATGAACTCCTCATAACCTCACAGAAAAAACGACACTGGGAGCTAACGGAGCAGAGCGCAAGCTAGCTGCAAATTTACGCAGGCCTAGTGCATCTGATACACACGCAAATTACATGACCGAAGAAGGTGTTACAAATACAAGCTATACCTTGTTGGAAAGGCAAGTTTATCTACAGGGGTTGGACAATGAAACTGAAACACCTGTCATTTTAATGTGGGAGGTTTCATGGCTAAATTGGACCAGCCTGGTAGCCAGTCTTCATTGATTGCACATTGCACCAGTAAGAGCAGAGTGTGAAGGTTCAATTAGCAGGGTAAGAGCACAGTTTTGATCAAAATATTGAAATGCACACAACATTATGGGTGACATACCAGAGTTCAAAAGAGGATAAATTGTTGGTGCACGTCTTGCTGGCGCATCTGTGACCAAGACAGCAAGTCTTTGTGATGTATCAAGAGCCACGGTATCCAGGGTAATGTCAGCATACCACCAAGAAGGACGAACCACATCCAACAGGATTAACTGTGGATGCAAGAGGAAGCTGTCTGAAAGGGATGTTCGGGTGCTAACCCGGATTGTATCCAAAAACATAAAACCACGGCTTCCCAAATCACGGCAGAATTAAATGTGCACCTCAACTCTCCTGTTTCCACCAGAACTGTCCGTCAGGAGCTCCACAGGGTCAATATACACGACCGGGCTGCTTTAGCCAAACCTTTGGTCACTCATGCCAATGCCAAATGTCGGTTTCAATGGTGCAAGGAGCGCAAATCTTGGGCTGTGGACAATGTGAAACATGTATTGTTCTCTGATGAGTCCACCTTTACTGTTTTCCCCACATCCGGGAGAGTTACGGTGTGGAGAAGCCCCAAAGAAGCGTACCACCCAGACTGTTGCATGCCCAGAGTGAAGCATGGGGGTGGATCAGTGATGGTTTGGGCTGCCATATCATGGCATTCCCTTGGCCCAATACTTGTGCTAGATGGGGGCGTCACTGCCAAGGACTACTGAACCATTCTTGAGGACCATGTGCATCCAATGGTTCAAACATTGTATGCTGAAGGTGGTGCCGTGTATCAGGATGACAATGCACCAATACACACAGCAAGACTGGTGAAAGATTGGTTTGATGAACATGAAAGTGAAGTTGAACATCTCCCATGGCCTGCACAGTCACCAGATCTAAATATTATTGAGCCACTTTGGGGTGTTTTGGAGGAGCGAGTCAGGAAACGTTTTCCTCCACCAGTATCACGTAGTGACCCGGCCACTATCCTGCAAGAAGAATGGCTTAAAATCCCTCTGACCACTGTGCAGGACTTGTATATGTCATTCCCAAGACGAATTGATGCTGTATTGGCCGCAAAAGGAGGCCCTACATCATACTAATAAATTATTGTGGTCTAAAACCAGGTGTTTCAGTTTCATTGTCCAACCCCTGTAGTTTCTAATGATAGCGGACATGGGGGGTTGCTTTAAAAAGAAAGCGGTTTCTGTAGTGTTTTCTTTACAGCGTTAGCCATATCTGAAGGGCCTTCAAATGTCATCACATGTGTTTTAATTGTTGTGAAACTAAAAGTATTTGTGAAACCTCATTTGTTCTCATTGTTGTCCTGACATGTCTCGTGGTTCGTGAACATTAAAGCCTCCTCTTTTGAGGGATTTACCTGGAGGTGATTTATCTAGTTTTTGGGGATGGTGAAAAACGAGGGTTGCTCTGTTTAGAACAGGACAGGTATGCTCGGGCTCAACAGGTCAATGATCAGAGAGGAATCTGTGCGCAGCTTTGATAAACTTCAGGTTATTTGATGTTCAAAGTGTTTTATACCTGGGCAAGGCTCTTATTGTGAAGTTTTGCCATATTGATGCTGTTAATCACAGGTGTCAAACTCCTCTCCCCCAGGGCCGCTGTCCTGCAGGTTTTAGATGTGTCTTTGCTTCAACAGATCTGAATCAAATAATTAGATCATTAGCAGAGCTCTGGAGAACTTGCCTTCATACTGAGGAGGTAATTCAGCCATTTGCTTCAGGTGTGTTAGACCAGGGACACATCTCACACCCACCCTGGAGGACTGGAGTTTCCCTGTGCATGTAGTGAGAACAAAACCTCTTCAAGAAGCTTCCTTGTGCAGCTACAAGGTCCAAAGTTCAGCTACATGCAACACTTTGAGCTCTTTGAAGGTTTTAATATCTCTGCCTTCTGTTTGCATCTGCTCTGATGCATTAAAAACGATCAGAAATCTCTCAACAATCTCTAAATATAGCTTTAATGGTAATTATTAAAACCATTAACCTAGATACATAATTAGGATGTTTCTGTTGAAGCTGAAGGAGGGAAGTGAAGCTTTAGAGAAGAGGACATAGAACTGCAATGCATAGAATGTGGCCTACAGACAATCTCAGTCTCTCTGCTTCAGCAGCTCATTAACATTTTCTGGTCCTTCTTCATCTAGGATCATATTTAAAAACTCAAAGCCTGGATGTTCAACGTGATGAGACCAGGCATGAAACTTGGTTTCTATTAAACCCCTGATAAAAATGTGGTGGCTGGGCTGTAATATTTCCTCACAGGGATTCATTGTATATATTACTGCTATTCACTGAGATGTTATTTACACAGCTTCAAACAGACAGAGGCTAAATCAGGGCAAATTTCACACAGGCTGACTGGGTCCAGATTCTGGTTCCAGAACATTTTACCCTAAAATGTTCTGGAACATGCCTAACTTAACAGAGAGCATTAATCAGTGACGTCTATGTAAAATGTTTTACGGTCTTTTCTGACAACGATAACCGGGTCAGGATATCTGGGAAAGTGAGACATCCCAGTATCTAAGTGGCTTTAAATGCTGAAATATAGGCAGATAAGGCTGTGTACATTTAAACTGACCTTTCAGAAAACAGCTCGGTTTTCACACTGAACTCTTCCTCCTTCAGCTTTGGCCCTCATGTTTTGCATATCGCCCCCAACAGGAACCATGAAGTACTGACGCTGGTAGCTGTGAATCTGTTTTCAGCTGCTGAGGTTCTGGTTCTGGTTCACACCAAGGGGCTTTAATATACCACACTACAGACTGTCCTTTCAGTGAGCAGAGAACAAGTTAGTAACCTAGACCCAACCTTGGCTTCCCTCACCCCCACCCACTCTCACACATAAAAACATCCACACCACTGGAGTGAAGTCCATGCTGCTGATGAGACAAACTGATGAAACTCTGATGGTTTCCCTGGTCACAGAGTTCTGAGGCTTTTCTTCTTCTGCAACATGAAATGATCAGAACACAAGCTGCTCCACATCTGATCAACATGTCTGTCACAGGCTCCCACACCTCTACCAACCTCCCGGCACCACCCAGATATGTTCAGCTCCATGAGAAAACAGCATTATGGTGACAATAAACAGCTGACTGCTCGGCTTAGGCCAGATTTAATGATTCAGAAGAACTAAAAAGTCCTGAAAGGATTAAACTTGGTCACAGATTGTTTCTCTGAAGTTCTGCATCATTTCCAACTCCTGAGAAGTTTTTGTAACAAACAACTCAAAGCTGAACCTCCAATTGTTTCATCTGATCCTGAGCTGAATATTTCTGCAGCCCACTCGGAGCAGCCCAGTTCCCAGCAGAGCTTGAAACAGGAGAAACAAAGCACTCACCCCCGTCTGGAGTTCCCCTCGCACTTCAGCTCTTCTCAGACTAGAACGATCCAAACTGGACACTCCACCAGAACAACAGACACTCCAAACCTGTGCACAGAGAAACTGTTGAGTTGCAACTGAGCACAAACAGCTGCATGTGTTCAGAAAGTGGCTGCTCCACCAACTCAGCCTGCAGGCTTAGACAGCTCCACCCCCTGATTCACTGTGGAAGCATCAGATTCTCTGCATGCACCACACACACACACACACACACACACACACACACACAAACACACACACACACACACACACACACACCCAGCAGCATACTGTGGGTCCGGCCATGCTGGCAGGAGTTTAGAGGACATTCTTTGGGCAGTAGAAGAGATCTTTAAATAGTGCATCTGAGAGCTGAAACACCTCCACATCTCCAACAGCTGCACTCACACACAGGAGGCCATCTACAGCAACCTTCCAGGAAATTAACATGTCTGTCCTTAACATGTTCATTTTAACATGCCAGTTTACGTTGCTCCGAAGACAAGACAGCACCCCCTACAGGTAAGGTTTTTAAGTTTCGGTGTTGACTGACGATGAGAAGGTTGCTGGTTTTAATGGTTCCCATAGAAACGGTTTGTATTCATGTAAATTAATCCACCTCAATCAATCAACCTTTGTGACCACAGTGCTTCACAGCTCAAATAAATAATACAGTGCTACAAGCAATAAGCAACAGGACACAGTGTCACAGTAGTTAGCGATATGAAACAAAAATTAACAACATAAGTGGCCTAATGCTCAAGCTCCCCAGAATTACACACCAGTGAAAACAGACGAGTTTTTAAAGCGATTTAAAATCAGCCAAGCTTCTGGCAGACCTTCTGGACAATGGGACCGTTCCACAGTTTAGGAGCTGCAACTGAAATAGCTCGGTCCCCTTTAGTCACCAGCTGAGTCCTCGAAAGGACTAGAAGCCTTTCAGACCTCAGTGTTCTACAAGGACTGTGTTTACATAAAGGTTCGGTCCGGTAGGATGGTGCCAGGCTGATTAAAAAACCAAAAGTAACATGTTAAAAGTGATTGTAATAGAAACATGCAGCCAGTGCAGAGACAATAAAAGAGGGTGATCTTTTCCCAGTTAGCAAGGGCACAGCAGCATCCTGGACAAGCTAGAAATGAAGGTCTGGATGATCCCACTATAGAAGGAGTTGCAGTGGTCGCATGAATGACACTTTTAATGGAACCATGAGGAAGATCGTTATGTTAATCAACCTCAAATGATAAAAGCTGGCCTGGACCACTGCACTGACCTGCTCAGTGTCAAAGATGTCTGACAAGTCTTGACCAAATGAGGACCAGTAATGCTCTTCCATCCTGCCAGCAGGTCACATCTACTCAAGAGAAGCACCTGGGTCTAGTTTTCCTTTAGACACACAAAGTTCAGCTTCATCCACGTTTTTTCATCCCTTAAAAGGTTTTGCAGATTCTCAACCGACTGACTGCTGTCGGCTTTGAGCAGACGATAGATTTGGATGTCGTCTGCCAAACAGTGACATGAACATTAATATTTTTTAAGAATGGACCACAGAAGTACAAAGAGGAGAAATTTGGTCCTAGAATGGAACCTTGAGGTACCCCAAACCTTCAACAAACAGACAATATACGGTTCTGTAGATGGTACTCTGTCTTCACTGAAGGAAGTAAAGATGGTCATCTACCTTCATCAGCGACTTGGAGCTAGTACAAGGCAAGTTAACTTTTTAACTAACCACTAACCCCAGCCCTCACAGCGAGTTGACCTTTAACCTGATGAATATTTCACAAAGTGGATCGGGATATTCTAAAAGGTCTTTTAGAGGATTCTGGTGAGGTTCAGATCACACCTGGATCAGAGAATGTTTGAGTTTGTCTATCCTCCTCTGAACAAAATCATTCCTGTTGTCATGAAGAAAACACGTGTTGATGCGGCTCTGAAACTGGATTTAAGGACTACTCCAAACAGACGTTAAGTTATTGTCTGGAGGAACTAAAATCATTGATTATTAAAGTTTTACTGAAAAGAAGGCAGAGGTAATTATTTCCCATGGATGTTCTCCTGTGGACATGGGCCTTATGACACAGTACTTAAAGGTCCAATAATTAGAATATCGTCAAGTTAAACCCATATATAACATGGATTCATCACACAGACACATTTCAAGCCTTTATTTCTTGTCATTTAGATGATTATAGCTTACAGAAAATAAAAACCCAGAATGAAGAGTGGACAATAATGTCTTACTGATGGTCCAATTAGGTCAGTGGTTCAGATCCATCTTTCTAAAAAACTCCAGTGTAAAGACGCCTTTAAGACAGCATCCCTCCATCCAAGCCTGGCTGGTTGCTGGAACTGCTTGATGCTGTTAGCCAGTCGTTTAGCTGCTGCACTGCAAACATGATCCTCCTGCTTTCTTTTACGCGGTTCTGAGGTTTCTTGAGTCTCTCTCATGTTGAGTTTGGTTCTGTTTGGATTCTGTTCTCCATTTTCTGTCTCTCTCTGTATAACTAATCTCCACCCATCCCTGGTTCCACTGATCACCTCTCCTCAGTATTAAAGTCCTTATGGTTCTTTTAGTCCCTGCTGGTTCGGGGCGTTATCCGTTGTCACCACTCCTGTTTCTAGACTTGTCTCTGTTTTGGACATTTGGGCTGTTTAATTTCAGTCTGTCTGTGTTTGAGTCCTCCACAATCACCTTTCATCACAGTATTAATATGTCAGAAAATATGGTTTAAACCAGTTTTCTGTAGACCAATGAAAGCTCCAATCAGCTCTTCAGTAGATCCAGAATGAGCTCCAACACACCTGCACCAACAGCTACAGGAAGACAAAGAGGAATGCAAGTGGGCACATTTTCTGGATGGAAAAGTGATTATCTTGAAATGAGCGGCGAGTTATTTTAGTCCTCAGTGCGGTTTTATAGGACCCCGGGGTAAATAAATCTGCTCGGGCTTTCTGAGGAGAACAGAGAGGCGAACGGAGAGCCGCTCCGAGGTGTTTTTGTTTCATTGGGCAGCAGCTGGGAGGGATATGGACAGAAATCCTGTCTGCTGAGTCCAACATTCCTGCAGCCTCTCCATGCTGCTGTTATTAGCACCATCAGAACCACCGTCATCAGATCTGCTCACCACAGACAACAGACAACCATCACCTGGTGAGGCAGCTGGGTCCAACATGGCTGTGGCCAGTCAGAGTCCCAAACTGGGACCATCATGTAGCCACACCTTTGATAACAGCAACTCAGATTGTCTGAACTGAAAGATTCACTTTACCTTTTATTCCTTCAACAGAAACATATGGTGCAGGTTCTGCTACTGTGTTAATTTATCAGAATGCTGGTCCAAAACCACTGAACAGAATTTTACAGAACTTAGTAGAGAGTTGGAGCCTGAGCGAAATCTTCAGGTATAGGCAGGATTAGTTTCAGCCACTGGTTTTACTGGGGAAGTTTGGTTTTGTATAAAGAAACATCTGATACCGAAGGCTGGACTCCATCAGATTAAACTAACAGAACCTCACTCAGTGATGGGTCTGAAAAACCCAGATTAATTTCTACTGATGCTTTCACTGAACTTTAGATGGATAAAACCCAGTTCTGAAAAGGGAAAACCTGACAAACGGGCTGAGATTAGAAATGTGTTTTAATGAAACAGTGACTTCAGACCGGTACCAATAGGTACCAACATCCTGCCGGGCCAGGAAGCTCCTTCGTGACTACAGAGCTCTGGACACAGAAAGAGAACCGCTGAGGTTCTCCAAACCAGAACACCTGTTGCTTAGGTGCAGCTCTGTTGGTTGCCATGCCAACGGCTCAACTTTGCTGGAGCTTGCTTTCTGCTCTGGTACCGCTTGTCTCATCTAACCTCTGCAGCACATGGCTCTGAGCTGCTGCAGGCACGTCCCCCAACAGACATGCAGCAGCATCAGGAAACCGGGTTCTGATCCAAACTTACTCCTGCTGTGCTTTACCTTCCATCATTAACTGCAGCAAAGAGTCATTTCTCATCCTCTGAGGCTTATAGCGTTAAAGATGTCTGACTCTATGTTAGTATTTTAACCGGGTCCGACCGCATGCTCTAAAGTAACGGTGCAGCATGTCTGTTAGCATGAAGTCACTTGTTGTCGTAGAGATGGACTTACTTCCAGGTTCTGCTCCCAGCTGTTTGCGGTATAAGGTGGTCAAAATAATCAACACTAATACCTATCACCTCCTGCCCTACAGAACACCTGCAGGCTGATCCAGACTCTTGATCTCGGGCTGATTTATGGTAATTAGATTAAGTTGGACTCTTCAAGCAAACTGCTTTGTGGTGCTTGGGTAACTGTTGCCCCAGTTAATGCTTCATAGCAGCTGGCCATTTAACATCAGGGGCCCCTGACCTCAGAGGGACCCGGGGCCTCTCGGGGGAGAAGAAACGAGGACAGATCTGGAGCCCTGAATACTAAACAGCGTCCCACAGGGACCTCATTAATGACAACATGCTGCAGGACACAGCTGAGCTGTCGCTGGTACCAGCAGCTTCCTGCTCCTGTTCCAGGCTCAGAAGGAGATGCTTCAGTTCTAGATTTTATCTGCAAAGAAACGAGCACAGCAGCTCTAACCTCTGATTAACCTCGGCCACTTTTACACACCTATTAAGGAATCATGTTACTGTAGGTTAGGATAATAATCTAGTACATATGATTACGTTTCAACTTGAGTGTCACTGTTCCACTGCCCACAGTTGAAAAGTTCTGTTTTTCTCCTGAAATTTATCCTTTAAGGCTGAATCTAAATTTAAATCTAAAGATTCGGTGACCCAATCCAGGGACAGAGAGGGGCGGGAGGGGAAGTGCATTTTTAGCTGCAGTTAAACATGAACACATGAACAGTCGGGTTCTGCCATGACTGATCAGAACATGGTTTCTCTGCTCGTTGGTCACACAGTAGACTGGTTGGCATCTGTCCTGATGAGCTCAGAGGGGAGTTTCTATCAGACTGGACCCCACTATTGCTTCTTCTAGAACCTGATCATCCCTGAATGGCCAAAAACCAGAGGAGGATGTAACTGACCTTCATAAAGCTGCAGGTTCTTACCTCTGTCTGCAGATTATTCTCCAGCTTCAACACTGACCGTCTCCTCGGTTACTGACATCAAACAACCTGCAGGAAAAAACAGAAGAGGCTTTTAACTGCGGCTCTATTTCCTCTTTGTCCACAGGAGGGGCTAAAGAGGGAAATCCAACAGAACAAGAAAAGAAATGAATGAATGGATGGATGACCAGAACCACAAAGGCAGCTGGGGAGAAAATTATTCAGCACGTCATCATTTATAAATCTAGTTTAAAGATGATCAGTTAATAATCTGAGCTGCTGAACAGAGTCATGTACATCCTGCTGCTACTGTTCTGCTGATCTGTACAAACACATCGGATCAAAGTGAGTTTTATCATTCATGGTTCTGGGCCGTGTCATGAATCTTTACAGATCCAACTAATCAATCAAGTTAAAAACTGGCTGATCGATTTATGGTGAAACAGTCCCTGCCTTTTTCTCCAGCTCTGAGTGCTCCGTCTCTATAAAAGGCCTCTGTGGAGTCAACCTTGCATCTAAAACCCTTTCATGTCCCTGGCAGCGCCCCCAGAGGACCCTTTAAAGGCAATACCAGAACCCGACTGCAGGGTCACAGGTCTGAAACCTGCCACCTTTCATGTGGCTGCTAAATATGGAGAAAAAAGGCTGAAAAGGTTCCTTATAGCATAATACAATGACTTAAAAAGCTTCCACTCACCAAGATGATTTATTTATACAGATCCACAGAGATAAGATAATCATTAGTAAGCCAGTGGTGGCCTCAGAACCTCAGTTTCTGGTCCGAATATCAGTCTTCTTCACATTGAATCACATCAGATTTAAAGCTGCAGGTACTGGCAGTATTTCCTGGAACCTGAAACTGGAATCAAATATTTCTGTGGATCATCTATTTTACTCCGGAATGTTGACCCAAAAGTGGTTCACAGACACATCTTCAGTGACCCGTGGGCCTTTGTTTGGGCAGAAAAAAGGAATAATTTCTAAAATCATTGTAGTCTTGTCTATTCACACTCCTTACAGAAGGTGGCGATAATGTCCTGCAATGCAGGTTGACAACAAACTTTGCTTTCTTCTTCTACGTTGTAAAATGATTGGTAACGTAACGTATGACAAAGACTATATGAGATACCGTTATCCTGAGAAACAAAGGTATGATGACTGGGCCCAGGACCCGATCAAACTCGGCATGGATATCGTCATGTTGCTAAGCAACAAGGAGAGTGACCTGGTGGGTCATCATGTGACCGCTCTCAGAGCGAGCATTCTTCCCCCGCCACGTGAGCTAAAAGCTGATCTGAGAGCTGCTGAAGTTGTTTAAAGCTGTGTTTTCAGGATTTAGCTGCTGATCGATAAACAGAAGGCTTTGAATTGGACTTTTTCTTTATTCATTTTCAGTTTGTGAATATGGAAACATTTTTTTCTGTAGTGGATTGTTGGATATAGTCTCTGAGAGATTTAAAAAGATATTTCTCATAAGTTGCACTCAGTTTTTATTTCATTTATTTTGTATGAAAACAGCTTTAGAGTTTGCTTCAACGGGTTGTTACTGGTTGTTCTGATTATGTCAGCCTTATGATTAAAGCTTGGATAAGTGACTGAAATAAAAAGACGTTCAACCTCCTGGATCCGGGTCACGGCTCTGCAACCGGGGTGAATATTGAGAACTATGTTTTAAAAACATGTCAAACACAGTGGAGACACAGAAAGAGTTTTATTTCTTTTCATTTCACCAGGGAAGTCCTTTGGTCCGGACCAAAAGCGGACTTTATTTTTTTCGTTTGGTGCGGTTCGGTTTCACATTGTACTTCCAGTGAGCAATACTTGTAAACAAAGCCCCGCGTGTGACGATCATTGCTCCCATTGGACAGAAATGATTCGAGGCGGGACAGAGCACCCGGAAATGGAGAAAACAACAGTGAATGTCCTGCGTGCATCACCTCTGTTCCACGTATTTTTGCCATTATTACAGCTGCAAAATCACAGTGAGGGTCAAGAGCAGCTCATTCAACACAGATTTTATCAATTTGGAACGGCGCTGGAGAATACATGCTGCAAGCCGAAGGAGGCGACGTGCTCCCCGTGCTCTGTCCCACGACATGCCGCTAGCAGCATGTACAACATACACCTTCGCTAATGGCTACGGTGGCTTGTTAGGTCCAAAGAGACGTATGTTTTCTGTAGTTGGGTCGGATCGGGCCAGTTCGTATTCACACTTATGGAAGCGAACCACACCAGAGTCCGTTTGGATACGGACCGAGACCACCGCAAAAAGTGGGTCTCGGTCTGGTTGTTTAGTCCGGATCAGGGTTTGCTTTAGTGAATTCACACATAAAAAGGTCCAGACCAAGGGGGGAAATGAACTCTGTTCCATTTAAACCGGACCAAAAGTGGCTGGTACCTGGAGCGACATGTAAACACAGTCATGCCAACACCATTACAGGTGTGGTGTGAGGTGAGTGTGGGCATCTCATGCATTCTTCAGATCATGTACACACATGCTCTCTGATACGATGAAGTGAATGTAGAAAAACAAGTAATGGGACAGGATAGAAAAAAAAAACAGGACAGCATTTCTCTGAGCGTGTTCCTCAGAAGGACAATGACCCAGTTTCTCCTTCTTAGGGGTTCTGATCACTTCTTGTTGGGCTGCCAATCGGCTCAGATCTGCTGCTTTAACAAGAGAACCAGCATTATGAGGCGGTCCTAGAGAATCGATACCTGTACTCAACGGTACCAATTTTCCAGTACTTTTGTTAATTTGTTTAATAATAAAATCACACAATTCTTCGATTTAACATTTATTTCTCAATATATAAACTTTAATATATTTTTATTGTAACGTCTCAGTTGTTTCAAACATTTCGTGCGTTTAGGTACCGAAACATGGTACCGTTTGATTTTACGTGAATAGGTACTTGGTAGTACCGAATTCGGTACCCATCCCTAACTGCAGGTATGAATGAACCTGTCCATCAGGTACCAAACAGTGAAGCGCCTCCCTCCGTTACTCCTCTGCTCAGTGACGAAGGAACCAGTGGCTAATGTGGCCCATAATAAAACATGGGACACAGACTGAAGCTGATAGGTAGACCAGAACCTAATCAGAACCAGTACCAACCAATCACCTAACATGATGTAAAATGACCAAAAACACAGAAACTGAACAGCTGCTGCTGGATAATTTAAATGGACCAGATCCATGTTTAACTGTAAAAACACAACAATCAACAACAACAGGTTCCGAAGGTCCAAACCTCCATGAAGGACATGAACACGTCTACTAAGTGTCATCTTCTCTACTGTTCTGCAGTGGAGGGGAGGGGGGTAAACGATTATATCTGGTTCTGAATGGACCCTGAGCTGCTTCTACTTGCTGGTGTTGCCCTAAATAAGAACATGAACATATTGTCAAACTGTAACTAGTTACATTGTTCTGATCGGACCTTTTAATAAAAAATAAATCAGACTGGTATAGCTTTGCAGTTTTCACTTGAAAATAATAATAATTTAGACTTTATTGATCTCACAATGGAGAAATGATCCTCTGCATTTAACCCATCCCTTAGGGAGCAGTGGGCTGCCATTGTGCGGCGCTCAGGGAGCATTCTGGGTCTAAGGGCCTTGCTCAGGGACCCAGAGTGGCGGCTCTGGGATAAAACGGACTGCTCTCTAACCACTAGGCACCACTCGAAAGGCCACCACTCAAAATGGGGCAGAATGTGTGTATCCACAGGTTTAAAACATTTTTATTTAATGTGAAAATGTTTAGAGATCAGAGATAAGCTCCAGGGCTCAGCTGGAGCACAGCAGTCATGGGATGAACAAACATCCTTGGGATGAAGGTTTTAGCCTTTTGACAGAAATCTGCTGAAAATCTTTGAGGCATGATTTAAATCCTGTTTTATCAGGTTAATGTACTTTTAATCCATTATAATATTCAGCACACTGAGCTGCACTTCTCTCACTAGTGACACTTTCCAGACAGTTAATTAAGATCTATTATCTGTGCACTGTTTGTTCAGGTTTAATCATGAGGCTTCCTGGTATGTCCTCTTATGTAACATGAAGTCTTTTGTCCATATGAACCAACATGTTGTGAGGTCTGACGATCAGGAACATCCCATTGATCAGAGTCTGTGTCTAAATGAGCTGGTTTCTGTCTGCTTTTGGATAATTACTGCTGCTGTGAGAACTAAAGGCAACAACAACTATAAAACACTGCATCTCTGCTCTGATGGAAGAGGACACCCCTGAGCACGGACTGACAGGCAGCTCATCGCAGAAGAATGTGAGCAGGTTTTCCAGCTCACAGAACAATTTGCACACAGCCAATAAGGAGCAGGACCAGGCCTGCAACTAAAGCCCTCTCAGAAAAAGCTTCATTCCTGGCCCACTGATCTCCACAGAAACACAAGGACCTCCCAAATCAGCAGCCACATTCCCTGTGGCTGCAGGGTGGATTACTAAGAAATGATTTTTACCAGCTGGAACGATCACTTTAACCACAGTCACACAGTTAAATGCTGCCTTTTCCTTCCGGTCTGTCTGTGGTTTGAGCTGTTGGTTGGAATAAAAACTAAACAGTCCTACCTGGATAGCCCCCCGTTGTCCCAACATTACTGTACACTAGGTATGGGTTGGTATGAGCACTACAGCATCACAGTATTAACTCAAACATTTTAAACTAAAGTGTAAAGCAGGATCTACCTGTTTTAATTTAAAACAGAAAAGCAACAATTGTTCAAGTAGCCGTAATAATCTTTAGGTACTTGATGATTGGACTTCAATTCAAACGGAACATTTTAGCAACCTTTTAAATATTCTAAAACGTTGGTACACTTTGACACCAGCAGGATTTTCTATGTAATTAGTGAGGGTGTAGAGGTACACACGCTGGAAAAGAAAATGTTGAAAATGTGCCCTTCTGAGTTTCCTCCTAAAGCTTAAACACGTAGCACATTAAACCGAAGGACGAGGGAAAGGGACAGCTAGCTTAATTTGACATAGTGAAACATGGAGAGTGAGCAGAGCGACGCTGGTAGTTTCACCACAGATAGATCTTTCCAGATGGAGGTCTTTTCACGCCCTTCATCACCGGAGCCCTTAAAAGAGGCTTTATGGAGCCCAGCGGACCTAAGCCT
This sequence comes from Girardinichthys multiradiatus, assembly GCF_021462225.1. Lineage (NCBI taxonomy): Eukaryota > Metazoa > Chordata > Actinopteri > Cyprinodontiformes > Goodeidae > Girardinichthys > Girardinichthys multiradiatus. The sequence goes on along the minus strand of NC_061797.1, from coordinate 48,564,728 downwards.
TATTACTTCAAGCTGCTGGCTCAAAGCTAACATGGGCTAATGTTCAAAGCAGTCACACACTTAGAGAAAGTTTACATTTACATGTAGATGAATAGTATCTCAAATAAAGTAAACAATCGAAGGTTTAAAAAATAAAACGCTATGATCAATGCTTGCAGTTCTGACCCCTGACTCACTACAGGAGCATGTCTGAGTGAGATGGTTTTATACCAGAACACGAGGCTGTGACGTAGACATGGACCAAGCTGCACCATTTGAACCAATAGGACAATTCAACTGCAGTAGCCATAATTCAACCCACAGAGGGCAGCACTGAGACAGTTTTAGGACAAATATGGAAACAAGTTAACATAAAAATTTTTTAAATTGGACAGCAACATAAAAATATCACCCTTAAGGCCCAATTTATACATTTGTCTGCAAGAAAGTCGATTTGGGGTTTAGTTCCACTTTAAAGCTATTATTGATAAAATGAACTCTATGGTCCTGCTTAACGTTGCAGGAGTGAATATATTAAAAAAGTACAACTTTCTGTAACATAGCATATTAAATAGAATACTCTTCTATAGCTCTGCTTTATTTTACCTGTGTTAGCAGCTAAGAGTTAGTGGTGTTTTTGTGTCTTTATCAGGGTTCATTTGAAAGTGTTCTTATGTGACTCACAATACATTAAACATGAATCATTTAACAGAGTTTCTGGTCAGACTGAACCTTATATTATAAAACAGTAGCTTGTAATCAGTGTTTTCTCTAATGAAACATGTGCTACCTTACTGTAGCAACTGCTTTCAGTGTGTTTTTGTGTGTTTAACAGCTAATGTTGGGGCCTGATCACTCTCTACCTCCTGTATGGTCTGATTATTGGTTTGAAATCGTGAGTGGACCTTGGCTTTTGTTTGTCCAGAAAAAACAGCACACACAAGGAACTGACGTGAATGTGGGAGGACTCCCTTGCGGGTGACGCAATAAACAGACTGAGCAGACGAAACGCGGACAGATCCAAATAATTTCACTAGTCTTTCTATTTACTTAGGTTCTTGTATTGCAGTGGATACAACCTTATTGTAGTGAGTAATACTGTGAAAATATCAAGTTGGTTCGCACAAATTGACTGATTCATCTTTGTTGCCAAAAATATTTTTTCTTTGCACACAAAGGAAGAAACAGTTTGAGAACTACTGAGTTAAACATCAGTAAAATGTGGTCCTTTGGTCCTACTGTTGGAAGGAGGTTCAGAGTCTGGCTCAGCATTAGAGAGCTGAACATCATTATAGTGATGAAGAATGGATTAGAAATATTGTGATATATATATAATGTATCATGTTAAATCCAAGGTACATTTTGATAATACTTTTAGGCCCTTGATTGCATCCTCAACAAATCTATACAAATCAAAATATGTTAACATATCTTCCTTAGAAGCACATTGTATTATTGCTCACCAGTAAAAATGTGAATTTGTTCTTGCTGGATTGAGTGCTGCTCCTAAAATGTAGCATTAGGAACTTCAGTGCAGAGCTGATTTAGTAAAATGAAACAGGAGCAGAGCAATGACAGATTCAGGATAATGAGCAGGACATGTAGGAGGAGAAGCTCAGAGTCAAACAGTGTCTCCTCCTCATTATCCACCCTGGCTCGTCTGCTGTCGGACAAAACTAACAATTAGCCAAAGTTATTAAACCCACCAGACCAGGTGGGGCTGCAGGCAACAGCAAACTGTTCCAGACAGGCAGGTAAGATGGCTCTGCTAACCTGCAGAACATCACCACGATCTACCTCCTAACCAGCTGGATCACAGGAACGTCTCTGCTACTCTGTTACAGAACCGCTCTGCAGCTCATAGAGAGAAGCAGTGAGATAATGACAGCATGGTGCCTTCAATCACATGGAAGAAATCAACACTTCCTTCAGTTTCAGTCTAAACACCTCCACCATGCTGTTTACACAACATGATGAAGAGGTCTGCTAAGAGTCTTCCCCATGACCACCACATGCTTCTCTTAGAAACTAAAGGCACTTTCTCACCTATTTTTAACAGAGCACAATCACTGCAGCAAGCATACACCAGAGCAATGATTTACAAGTCCTTTAAGCCAGGAATGGGGAACAAGGACCTACAATGTTAATTCAAATTTTTTACAAGATTATTGCAACAACAATAAAAGGACAAAATGACTTAAAAAGGTATCGCTGGCACGTACAGTCAAAGCATCACCAGCATGGCTGCTGCCGTTAACAAGACCTACTTCAGTATGCCAGGCGGTCCAACTTTACAGCATACAATGATTACATTTAACCAGACTTTTTAAAACATATTATTTTGAATCGTTGCTCTCACAGAACCAGACCAGAGTGAGTGTTTGGGCAAACAGCACCAGTTCAGAGTTTATTGTTATTGCAATAAATCTGTGTGATGATAAAACACTTCCTATCTCTACATTACACACATCGAGCATCATCAGCTGCTACACACAAAAAGGCCGTCTGAAGATGAGCGCAGCGGTATGATGGACCCCTAGCTGCTGTTAGGCTTTAACAGGTCCAGCTATGTGGAAACACTGAGGAAGCTGATGCTTCAGTGACTGATGAAGCATGAAGGAGACAGTGTGTGGTTTCACTGAGGGTGCAGGAGCAGCCTGACGGAGGGCGAGGCAGTAATTCAGAGGATGAACTCGGAGCTATAACAGCAGCTGTGGGGTTAGAGCGCCCTCTGATCTGAGAACAGTTGTTGTATAACAGATGTGTCATGTCCCCCAGTCTGCAGGACAGGTGGAGTGTCCATTTCATCCTCTGGTTCACCTCACAGACTGAAACTGCAGAGACAGTCACAGATGTCTGTGGAGCAGGATGTTTTCTAGCAGATCTCTCAGGAGAACAAATACATCGTCGCTGTTCGGCTCCCAGCTGAGCTAACAGTCTGCTTTACCACACTACTACTATGTAGTGCATAAATCCCCACCTTCCCTGACCTCTAAAGACTAAGATCTTGTAGGCAGTCAGTGGGAATTGCCCTGGCCTCATCTGTTTTTGGATGTCTGTCACCTCAAAGTCCGTTTTGTTAACAGTGGGATGTGACAGATATCAAACTTGGAAGGATGGTGGAGAGTCTACAGAAACATGACTGTCAATAATAAAAGTGAGAGTGGTAAAAGCTGCAGTTTAGGAGAGAGCCTCAATCACATTTATGGTAATTGGTAAATTGTATCACGCATTACTGTTAGTAAGTTGGTTATGAACCTGTTGAGTTTGCACGCCACCTGTGTTTAAGGGGGTGCTACTACATCTATCTCCTTTAATAAGGCCAGATTTAGCCTTACAATGAGAGAGTACCTGTTTGGTAAAAGTATCTACAGTTCATAGTTAAAGTTAAGCTGATTTAGTTAAAAGAATAAAAGCTTACAGTGTTATGAATTCATTTACTCGATTTTTAGAAGCAACTGAAAAGTAAAATGTTTGAAAATGACCAATTTATGATTAATCCCAACAAAGTGATTCTGATTCATTTTCAAATTGTTCAAGACATGTTTAAGTTGTCAAGGTGTTTTCATCACATGGTAATTCATCATAGACTTGAGAGTAAATAAACCCAGGGAATATTTTCATGATTGAATCAGAACAAAATGCTTTCCTTTCTCCACTTCAGGCAGATCGGTTTATTGTGACTGGATTCCTGGGTCTTAATGGCGAGCCAAGCCCAGAAGGACTGCAGACAGGCGTAATCAGTGTGGCCAGCCTGGACATCATTTTGCAGAAAACCATTACAAACCACATAATCTGTTCTGGATTACAGGTTAGATGCAAAGCACTACACTAACCGGGTAGCAACGTTGTTAAACAAGGTTTTTATCTTTTCATTAAATACGTCAAAACTAAAAGCTCCCACCAGTCTGTAAAGGCGTCAACCAACAGATGCATTTTCAAAGCATAGTTTAGTTATAGGTTAACAAAAATAAGATACACATGAAGAAAGAGATGCTTTAACTGCTCTTATTCTATTAGTTTCACTATGGATGTAGCATTTTAATGCTTATTATATGTTATTATTTTATTTTATGGACCTGTACAGCCCTTTGGGTGTAATGCGCTCTATAAATACAGCTTGACTGACTGATTGATTTAGATGCATAAATAGGGAAAAATCTTCTAATTCATCATTTTCTGCTGGATTCACATCTACAACCTTTTTCAAGGAATCTGCGACAGAACCTATAAAGAAAAATCAGAATCAGCAGACTGGACCTCTAGGAGAACCAGATATTGGTATGGATCAGCAAAAGCCTGGTTGGTGCATTAATTAGATTTTAAATGTTGACAGATTTGATCTAAAGAAAGTCATAAAAGGTTATCTGGATAAGGACACAGTGACACTTGTGTGGCTGTCTGTCACTTTACATGCTACCTTCCCACTCCCCTAGGGTCACCATGCATCCTGTTAGAGAGCCAGAGACTGCCACCTGCTGGATTATTACAGCATACATCACAGCTGAACACTGGTATTCAGATTTTATCATAAATACTGAAAGCATAGAGGACAAACAGAGATATCCTACCGACTTTAACAGCAACTCATAGAGAAACGGCTCACAGACATCCCTGAGTAAAAACCTGAAGAGCATTATTCCTCACAGATTCAGGGAGAAACCACAACCTGCCATTCATTCATGAGAACCTCTCACAGTTCAGAACAAGCTGCTACACAACAGTTACACAACACATGTAGCTGCAGGGCTGACAGTGAGCCAAATCTGACAGGTTTACTGTGGAAGCTGAAGGTTACTGCCGCCGGATATAAATATTCTGAGTCAATGAATGTGGTGAGGAGATGTGGGAGGAAACCTCTGTAGGATAAAACCTGTTTGGGAAAGTCCTGAAGGGAAACTGAACGTCCCTGCAGGGGAGAGGGAGTCGCTTCCTCTCACTGCCCTCTGACTCTAACAGGAGATCCGCTGCAAGGCGTCGCTGCATCAGAGTGGTTTTATTGTCTTTACAGTAAAGTCTGATAGCGAAGCTAACAAAAGACGTCTGAGTTCGTTCTCATCATCACAAACACTTAAACTCTTAAAACCTATAACAATACAGATGCACAGATCTTTCTTCTATCTGCAGCATAATCAAGCCCTGACCTGTGCAGCCTAAATGTTGATGTCTGTTATCAGGACCCGAGACAGAGCTAACACAAAGCTTTCATTGTGTTAGCTCTATCTTCTCAACCCAACCCTCTGCTCAGAGGTAACTGGTCCCACCACAGTGCTTCAGACTCTTGGCATGTTCACATGAAAAAGCCATTTCACACGGTACCTGATGCTTCCACTGATTGCTGAGTGTAGGCACATGTATTAGGCAGAATGTATTTTTGAAGATCAATGTTATTATTGAACATCAGCATTATTTGCTGTTATTTCAGCTTTTAACTTTATGTTCTCTCTTTTCTCTTCCTAGAAGCTACACCTGGCCTGACTCTGTGTCTACCTGTGACACCTTTCTGGAGAGGGGCATCGTCCAAGCTTCTGCTGGCAACAACTTAATGCTCATCTTCTACAGATGATCCACATGGCCCTGTCTTTCAGTGTTTAACCCTTTCTCTCTTCTAGACATGGTGATTGACTGAGCTTCTACTTAGACGTTTCAATCACTTAAAGCACTTTTTATGAAAATTACGGATCAGATTTATTGAGAGCTAGGTTGATGCTGCAAACAGGATTATTGTAGCGCTCACAAATCCTACTGGGTTCCCGCTACTCATCCAGTTGAGGATGAACTGGTTAAGTATTTTTTTTTTTATGTTCTCTGTGTGATTTAATAATTGTATTCTTTTCCAATTTTATGCAGATTATGCTTCTATATTTTAATAAATGTAACGGTTTCATATCACCTCTTTTCTTTTATATGTGTAATTTTGGACCCGAGTATTTTAATACAGTCTGATGAGCCGTAGATGTTTCTTCAGGACTTCAGAGGTCCAAAAAAACAAACTCCTTACAGCAGAAGAGCTTCTGAATCAGCAGCCAGCTTTAGTGTCGGAGGTTAACGTTAGCTACCTAAACTGACCAAAAAAAAAAAAAAAAAAAACGGTAAACCGCTGGCCAACTACTGACTAACTCGTTAGAGTCTGAACTTTATATAACCGGGACATAACCGGTGTCATACACCGAATCAGAACAGCATTGTAACCTTCAGAGACGTTTCTGGAAAGGCTTCGGATACCGCCAACCAGTCACTGCCTCAGGAACCAACCGCCATGAACAAGCTAACATGCTCACTAACCGCCCGCCAGTAGATTGGTTAACGAACCTGGTAATCTCTAACCTACTAATCTAAACATGAACTCACCGGCAGTAGAGAGCCGTCTGGGTAAAATAATTCGTGCAGCTGTAGCGGTCTTTTCTGCACCGCCCGATGCTAACAGGTTGTGCGGTTTCCCTGTGCGTCTCCTCCGGGTTCTCTGAGGCGTTACACAGCGCCCCCTGTGGCCACTGTGCGGATTTGCATCATTGCTCTGATTAAAGACGAAGCAAAACTCCAGAATTCATCTTCATCAATGCAGTTCATGGAAGACCAGTTATGGAGGCCATAATTAAGAAACTGAACTACTAATCAGGACAAAAATCATACTCGAATGATAGTTATTAATATGGTGAATAATACCCGCCATATTTACCAGCCTTTATCTTTAAAAAATGTGTATCTCAGTGTCATTCAGAAAGTATCACTTTAAATGTTTAAAGATGCAAATTCAACGTTGAAGTTCTTAAGGTTTCCTCTGGTTAGATCAAGTAGGGGTCTCTGCAGACGAAGTGGGCGTTTCTCAACCACCAATCCTGATTGGACGAACGCAATCAAGCGCAAATCAAGGGCAGCACATGATTTGACGAGCATATGACTATGGACGTGACTCCACCGCAACATATGATTGGATGAGCCTTTGTGGGCGTAATTCAATCGCAACATGATTGGACGATAACAGAAAGTGCCTTTTTTAATTGACGTTTGCCGGTGGAGTTTTTTTTTCTACTCATAATCTTCGATAACCCCCTTTTATTAACATCGAATCTGTTTAAATAAAATAAAATAAGAAAATAAACAAAAAGGTCTCTCCACGGACTTGTTCTATTTTTTCCTAAATTCAGTAGTTTATTCCCTGGCATCGGACTTTTATTTATTTGTTTATTTTCATAAAGTTGATATTTTAATAATCAGTGGTATTGATTTTTCAGAGATATTGTGAGGGCTAAAAGTACATATTGGGACAAAATGATTGATACCCTGGCCAATATTTTCTAAAAGAATATCCGTTTTGGGTAGGAAAATAATGTGAAACTCACAAAAGTAGTTTGAAACAAATCATAATGAAGACATAAAATTTATCATTTAAAAAATAATAATTGTAATAAGAGTAGCTTGGAGACAAAGGATGATACCCATGACTTCATGATTTCTTGTTCAACCTTTTGAAGGAGTCACCTCTGATAAGTGATTACTGTCAGGATCTGGAGTCATCTGCTGCCTGCTATTAACACTGTTCCAACACTAGGTGCCGCCAGCAGGAGACTACAGGTGTGGCTCATTGGTTCATCAGCTGGGAAGCATAAAGAGGATGGATTGCCAGCACTTCGTTGCCTGACTGCTTTGCCCTCCGTGGTAATCTTCTGGCCAGCTCTGAAACCTGTTTTTTGCGAGAAAAGATTGAAAGACCTTTCTCTGAAATTGAAACACTAACTTCCTCCTGTTACCTGTTCCAGGTGTGATCTCTGGCTTATCTGATCCAGACCTCTGTTTGTAGTGCAGACTCCTTCCTGAACCTGGCAGACTGTGTTCCTCTCCTGATTCTGTGCCTCTTCCTGGCGGGTTCCACGCCCCCCACACCAGTAAGAAACGTTAACCTTTAGGCCACATTCTGAGGTTCAGTCTCTAACCGTTTCCCCTATTGTGTCACACAGTGACGGGGATTAGGCTCACCGCTTTTCATTAGTGCCTCACCGTGTTTTCAATAAACTTCAACTAAACTGATCTTTTCTGAGTGTCTCTGCATGTGGGTTAAGTCGGCAGTAAAAACCATGACAATTACTGTCATTTTCAAATCAATTAAAATTCACAAATACTTTATTAATCCCAAAGGGTAATTAAATGTTGTTGTAGCTCATGATCTCCAGAGGTTCTAGAGGAGTCCCCAGAACAGAGCCAGACTTCTTTATCAGCTTGTTGAGCTTTTTTAAGTCTCTAACTCTGATACTGCTTCCCCAGGAGATGATGGCAGAAGAGATCAGACTCTCCACAACAGACCTATAGAAGACATGCATCTTACAAACATGAGATTTCAGCAGCTGGAGCAGGTATTTTGGCTCACATCTCATTAGTAAACTGCTCCGGCTGTCTCAGGTTTGACAGGTCCCTTCTTCCCACTCTGTTTCAGCTGAAACACGAGAGTAAGTTTAGTTTTAGCTTTTTGTTCTGGGTCATTATCTTATGGAGGACTTATTACCTTTAACTGAGACCAGGCAGCACACTTCACTTTATATGTCATGATCTTTTATTGCACCCTTCAGATTCAAGCCAACCTGTGCCAGATGCATCCTACAAACCTATAACAGAAGTGAATCTTATGTTCAACAACATATCAGTTCTTCCTTGGTAAGCTTCATTTGAACAGAGCTGCTGTAACTTGCCAGAAGATCCAGTGTTGTCTCACTTGTCCATATGATAATGTTTCAGCATGAATATGAATGAAAAAGCCTCCCCACCTAACTACACACACAACTCTGATTTTAACATTAGTCTACGATCTAATTCAAACAAGATGTGAATCAGTCTACATTTCTAGATTAGTGTGTAGTTGTCAAATATACATATTTACAATCTGCCTTTTCTTTAAAAGCTGTAAATCATGCTGTTTTGTTTTCATTGGTTGCTCACACAATTTTTTATTTATTTTTTGTCAGTCCTATTCTTTAACATAAAACTATTTACAGCAGAAAAATGCATTCCTATGAACCTCTTGTAAATTTTGATAACTGTGCATAAACTATGTAAAAAAAAACAACAAAAAAACTTAATGTGTAAACTGTAGTATATTATACACAAAGTCTAGAAATCATCACATTTGGACTCGCTGACATCCCACAACAAAGGCAGCAATAAGAGGCAACATGAGGTTAAAGATGTTCTTTATTTTACATCAAAAAAATGTGAAGGCATCACTTGGTGGTGTACTTAAGTATTGAACTTTTGAAGATATTCTGTTGCATATATCTTAAGTCTTCATAGCATCTATTATAATAAAAGACATACCTCTATGATCGACTGCTTTGAGCAAGTGACTGGCAAGATGTGTAGCTATTTGGGGAATAACCAGGTGGTTCATATAAATCGGGGAAACAGAAGGAATATTGATACTGGTCCGGATTTTCCAAGATGGGAACAGGTACAGTGTTCTTCGTCACCTTTACAGTGCACTGTTTACTTTACAGTGCTGTATGAAAATGATAAAAAAAAAAGTGTAAGAATATTTAAAAAGAGCACAAAGTGTACTATTTAAATGCTTCTCTTGCAGCTAGGCAAAAGAAAAAATGACTAATCCTAATTTGCAAATAAATATGTTATATAAATATAAACAAATATAATATACATATATAATTTATTTAATTGCAAATATTTTTAGTTAAGCCACCTTGACATTACATTTGCACAGCAGAACCCAGAAAACCTTCAGTTTGTTTTCCTATATGCACTTTATTTTGAATAATCAGTTGTGAGAATTATTTTGAAATATTTAGTTTAGTATCAACCTTACGTGATAGTCTGTTCAAATTCTGTAATGTTATCCACTGCCATCTAGCACTTCTTTCTTGGGGTCCTATAGTCAAAGACCATGAATACAAAATGGCAACTTTCCATTTGCAAGTCCCCACAAAATCCAATTTCGGTGTCAATACTACACACATTTCCAAAATATAGGACTAAATTTACAAAACTATGTTTAGTTAATACAAGAAATATATATATTCAGCATTAATCCATCCGCAAAACGCAACATATCAGCCAAATTCATGTAGCTAAGCTACGTTATGCTACAAAACGTTCTACACATAGGTGTATTTTTGCTATGGTGACATGCTAGTAATATACCTCAACACAATACATTAAGACGTTTATGGTTCATGTCTCTCCCATGTGTTAATTGTTTAAGTATAAATAACTTTGAAACTAGCATAACTAGTCTTTTTATTTTATTTTTTTCCCCCCTTCGACCTCACTGCTTCCGTGACACTACAATCACGTTTGAAACATAAGTACAATAGATCACCTTTCTTCACTTATATTTTAAACCTGTACTTTTGAGCTGTACTTTTTTTTACCTACAAATTTGTACATGTAGGCTTTATAATACAAACTGACAGCATTAAAAATATAATTTCAAAAATTAACTTAAACTTAATGACTGATATTACAACTTCATACAGGTTAGCTCTGTATATATACCTCTGTGAAAAACTGAAAACATAAAGCCAACCAATAAATTTTCGTGATCACGGAACGCCTACAAGTTGAGAAACCCCCACTTTAGTCTGCAGAGGCCCCTGTCTCGATTAGATTGTAAAAACAGTCCGTCACTGAGTCATGCTTTCATTTTGAAAACATTTCAGTAAACCTGACTTCCTCTTAGTACTTAGGCAAACTGAAATATACTCTCAGTTCAAGTACACTAAGGAAAAAAATGAGTTCAAGAAAAAATGTAAGATTGGAAAATTAGTGATTTAAATAAGAATAGTTGATTAAAATAGAAATTTATTTCTATATCTGATTAATTGATCAATTATTGAATACATTTTCTGCAGTCGTGAAAAGTCTTTATGTCCAGATTTTCCATCAACAATTAAAAATGTCTAACTTTTCCAATCCATTAATTTTATTAGTTTAGTTTAGTTTTAATTTTTTTAATTTTTAAAAATTGAGGTTTCCTTGAGGAAATATTCTCATATTACATAAAGCAGTTATGTAATATGTATTAATAAAGTTAATTACTCCTTTGAGTCTGTTGTACTCAGCTTCGTTCTGATCCTTAAATCTTCAATTTAATTCAGTTTTTCGAAATAGCATCAATTCACAGCACATGTTGTCTCAAGACACTTTACAAAGTCTGCTTAATCAAATCATAGAGATTTAAAGTCGGGTACATATATTCGAATTGATCCTAACTATCAAACAGTGCAGTCAGATTCAGTTTATTATTCAAACTGGTTAAGAAGTTTTCTAAGGAAACCAAGCAGATTGCATCCAGTCAGTGACTTGCAGCATTCACTCCTCCTGGATGAGCATGTAGAGACAGTGGACAGTCACTGGTGTTGACTTTGCAGCAATCCCTTATACTGAGCATGCATGTAGCGACAGTGGAGAGGAAAAACTCCTTTTTAACAGGAAGAAACCTCCAGCAGAACCAGAACCAGGCTCAG